>NC_041812.1:28154056-28831885 GCF_900964775.1 Scleropages formosus
CCCCGTCACCGAGTCTAGTACACGCCGTGGCCTTATAACGGCCTGTATGTTTTGGCTGCACTTAACGCTTTCAGCCGAGGTTCTGAGGCCCTCAGTGGGCAAGGTACAAGAAACCCCATCACGCGAGAAACGACCACTGGCACCAGAAGGAGTAACAGACCCATCGATAGACACAGCTGCTAAAGGAGATGACCCACGGCTGAGTCAGCCCTGCAGCTTGCAGGCTAAGCTTTGGGACAGAACAAACGAAGCCGTCCGGTTGAGGTGTACACCGTCGCGCGCGAGGAACCCGGGAAGCACCGTGCCGACGCTGAGCGTCACCAGGACTCCCGCGCGCCAGAGCGCACGCAAATACCGGAACCCCCGACTCAAGCAGCGCAGCAACCTCGGTCTCCCGCACGCCAAGGTTACAGCCGTGCGCTGCCAACTCCAGCTGGAAGCCTGCCCTCCGTAACGGAGGGTCGCGCGTCGCCCGGCTACTCGTGCACTTTTTCGTATTAAGTAAGTAAAAGCACCCGTGGACGGAGGGCCCGCCGCTCGCGGAGCGTAGTCGGCAGGACTCGAACCTGCGCTGGGAGAACCCAATGGATTTCGAGCCCATCGCCTTAACCACTCGGCCACGACTACCTCGAAGGCACCCCGGCCGCGGTCCAACCCGCTTGAGCCCGCCAACCGCGCCACGGAGAGCCGGCCGAAGACCTGTCAGGAGTGGGATTCGAACCCACGCCTCCAGCGGAGACTGCGACCTTAACGCAGCGCCTTAGCCCGCTCGGCCACCCTGACCCGCAGAAGCAGCCCTCGTCACGCAGCTTGGGGAGGCTGACGCGCTGCCACGGCGTGCTTTCGGGTGGCACCGAGAAAGAGAAGAGCCCCACCCCAGCAGCAGCGGCGGCAGCGGCAGTGGGCAGTGGCAGCGGCCTCCCCGTTAGTATAGTGGCGAGTATCCCGCCTGTCACGCGGGAGACCGGGAGTTCGATTTCCCCGACGGGGAGCTCGCGAGCTCTCCCCTGCAGCGTTCGCCGTTAAGCCAGCAGCGGTGTGGTGCGCTGCAGCTGCCCGTTTCCTTACTCCTAGCGAGGTCTTGTTGATCACGGGCGCTTTCAGGTAACCTCCATCCAACGAAGAAAGGTGTCATCCTGGGATGTAAGAATCAGTGATCTCACAGGGGTGTGCAGGAGCAATGCCACGTATCGCCTTGTGGGTCAAAAGTGGGATTTTGTGATTTTCTCTAAATGCGACCGGGAGCCAGTGCGACGATTTAAGTACCGGTGTTATGTGGCCGTACTTCCCGGTTCTAGCGATAGCACTCTTGCAGCAGCATTTTGGACCAACTGTAGCCTGGATACAGCACCGTACGGACAGCCCGACAATAAGGCGTCACGCCAGTCCAGCCTGCTTGAAGCAGAAGCACGAACCGGTGTCTCAGCATCCCGTCCGCATAGGAATCGCCGTAATTTAGCCACGTTTCTTAACCGAAGGAAGCACGACTTAGTCACAGCGCTTACGCGAGATTCAAGTGACAGCTTCCCGAATCCTCGACACAATCCGCAACGCCTGAAGCCAACGCCATTTGTCGTAAAGATCGGCGTGATTATGTCGGGAGTTTTGGCATCACCACCCACCACAAGCACCTACCTCTGTTTCACTGGCATTTGGAGGTGTAGAAGTTCTTACTCAGCCATAGTTTTACGCCGGTAAAACGATTAGCTAAAGACACCACGTGTGACGGATCATCGGCTTCAAACGATGCCTAGAGCTGCGTGCCATCGGCACACGGATGGAAATGCACAATGCGTTTGCGAATAATGCCACCCAGTGGAAACATGTAGCGTGAGAACAGCGGTGGCCCCAACACAGAGCCCTGTGGCACACCACACTGGACCGTAGCTGCGATGGAGGCGGTGCAGCCATCAGGTTCTGGCGCAAATGCTTCGCGGTTAGCTAAACGCGAGGCAAACCACTTCAGAGCGGCACCTCTCGGCCCAAGCAGGTTTTCAGGTCTACTCGGTAGGATGCGATGGTCCCTGCGGTATCAAACGCGGCACTCGAGCCCAGCAACAGAAGAATGAAGATCTGACCGGCATCGGAAGAGATGCGAATGGCATCGGCAACACGCGTGAGTGCCGTGACCAGCGTGGAAACCAGACTGAAATCTTTCAAGTTTCTTATGACGCTCAAGATGTTTTGCAATTTGGGAAGCTACGACCTTTTCCAGACTTTCGGATGAGAACGGTCGATCGGTGACGGGTCCACAATGACATGGCTTGCTACGGTCCAGGTCGTTGTTACGATCCGCTCCTTCGGCGTAGGGGTCTAATAACGGCGATTTTAAAAGCTTTCGGAACACGGCCATTTAGCAACGGCGCATTAACGATATTAACGATGGGGCCCGCGAGCACGGAGACCGCGGCTTCCCGCAACTTACTGGGGACTCTGGGTCTAAAGGACAGGTCGCACCTTCCACAGAGCGAACGAGCACGGCTGATTTCCTCTACAGTTTTCACGTCGACGCTACCGAGATGGGGCGGACAAACTAATATCATCATCCCCGGGAGAGCTTATGCCGGCTGAGACCCAACTAGAGGGCACTGTGGATGCGTGGCTGTCCTCGAATTCCTTACCGAAAAAACAACGCAGACTCATCATCCGTAACGGCTGCAGAAATGCACTCGTCATCATCTTTGTGTTTACCGCTTAAGCGAGCGATGGCATTGGACAGGAAGCGAGAGGTCCTCCTGATTTTCATCGATCAGCTTTGCGCGGCACTCGGATCCGGCGCGGAAAGAAAAAAGTGCTTTTTTTTTCCCATTTATCTCTTTTTTTTTGTTTTTTTTTTTTGTTTTTTTTTTTTTTCCGACAGTCGGACCAGGCTACGTAATAAACGTTTAGTTCAGTTGAGCGCCATTTACGCTCGAGTTTACGACATTCCAACTTCATCGCACGAGCTGATTCGCCGAACCGCGGTGAGTTTCCTACAGTTCGGGCAAGTTTAGCTTTCGGTGGAGCTGCAGAGCCTCGGGCGAATCTCACCACCGGATTATAATCAAAAGCCATTTAATCGATATCTATGCCCATTCCAGCATCGGAGCTTCCGACGTAATCAACCGCTTCAGCGGTAGTATTTTCATCGGTATGCCGCCCGATTTCGGTCTTGCTGTGGTCGGGCGGCACCGGCACGTACGGCTCAAAGGTTAACAGGAGACGATCGGAGATAGTCCCGTTTAAAGGAGTAACGCCAACACGACGGGCATCTACGGCGCGGGTCATGGCGAGATCGAGCGTATGGTTACGGGAACGAGCAGGACCGTTAACAACTTGAGTAAAACCGACGGAGTTTAAGAGAGACTTGAAACTATTAGCGAGAGAACCCGATGACACGCCTAAACGAGCACCGAAATCACCCATCAAGACAGCTCTGCCATGAGGCGTGACTGAATGGGTTATCAAGTTACGGGATTCCTCGAGGAAAGAGGAGTACGGTCCGGGTGGGCGGTAGAAAAGGAGCGTGGCTGTGCTGGGCTCTGACTTGAAATCTAGCTTCAGACGAGGTAAAATTATCACGATTTCTCGGTGCTCTTTGTCATCTGTCATTGCGAAGTGCGCCAGCTCCCCCTCCGCGACGTACAGAGCGAGATTTGTGGAAATAGCCAACCGTGTCTGTCCGGAGCGGCTTCTATCAGCAGAATCGTATCGGACCCGCCGAGCCCGCTTCCGGTGAGCAAGAACAGGTGAGATTTCCAAGTTAACACTGCCGTTTACTCGCACAGCTCCACTTGTTAGTGAGCGCATGTTTAGCGGGCAGCCTTTCACGTTACAGTTTTGCCGCGGTGACGACTTGAGAACGTCTGCTTTAACCCATTCCAGGTTTCCGGCGCCAGCGCTCCCGTCACCGAGTCTAGTTACACGCCGTGGCCTTATAACGGCCTGTATGTTTTGGCTGCACTTAACGCTTTCAGCCGAGGTTCTGAGGCCCTCAGTGGGCAAGGTACAAGAAACCCCATCACGCGAGAAACGACCACTGGCACCAGAAGGAGTAACAGACCCATCGATAGACACAGCTGCTAAAGGAGATGACCCACGGCTGAGTCAGCCCTGCAGCTTGCAGGCTAAGCTTTGGGACAGAACAAACGAAGCCGTCCGGTTGAGGTGTACACCGTCGCGCGCGAGGAACCCGGGCCTTTCCCGGAAGTCGTCCCAGCTATTAAGAAACGACACGCGATTAGAGCGGCGCCATGTCTCCAGCCGCCTGCTAAAGGACGCCAGTCTACTGCACACTATGCCCCGCCCCCCCATGAAGAGTCTGGGTAAAGGAGCAGACACGATTAGACTGTGACGTGTCCCTCTGGCCTTACTACGCATGGAGACAACGCGGCTCTTTAGCACCTCAGGCTGATGACAAGAAATGCCATTACCACCAGCCGTTACTCACCCGAGTCTTCCAGAACGCGTGGCCTCAAGCCAGATGAAACGACTGCAGAGTCGATCGCTGGCCTTTGGCCCGACGAGCTCTGGTACCGCGTACACTTATGGTGAGCACGCTTGCGTGGGAACGTGGGGTTTGCTCCGCCGCAGCGCTTTGCGGCAAGAAGCCGAAGGCTGCGTCGCCTTGGCTGCAACCCGCCCAGCGCGGGGGCTTTCGCCTGCTCCGTCACCGGCCTGGGTCGTTTCACCTCTCCCTCGACGACGCGGTGCGCCGAGGCTCCCCGGGAAGCACCGTGCCGACGCTGAGCGTCACCAGGACTCCCGCGCGCCAGAGCGCACGCAAATACCGGAACCCCCGACTCAAGCAGCGCAGCAACCTCGGTCTCCCGCACGCCAAGGTTACAGCCGTGCGCCGCCAACTCCAGCTGGAAGCCTGCCCTCCGTAACGGAGGGTCGCGCGTCGCCCGGCTACTCGTGCTCTTTTTCGTATTAAGTAAGTAAAAGCACCCGTGGACGGAGGGCCCGCCGCTCGCGGAGCGTAGTCGGCAGGACTCGAACCTGCGCGGGGAGAACCCAATGGATTTCTAGCCCATCGCCTTAACCACTCGGCCACGACTACCTCGAAGGCACCCCAGCCGCAGTCCAACCCGCTTGAGCCCGCCATCCGCCTATCGATGGGTCTGTTACTCCTTCTGGTGCCAGTGGTCGTTTCTCGCGTGATGGGGTTTCTTGTACCTTGCCCACTGAGGGCCTCAGAACCTCGGCTGAAAGCGTTAAGTGCAGCCAAAACATACAGGCCGTTATAAGGCCACGGCGTGTAACTAGACTCGGTGACGGGAGCGCTGGCGCCGGAAACCTGGAATGCGTTAAAGCAGACGTTCTCAAGTCGTCACCGCGGCAAAACTGTAACGTGAAAGGCTGCCCGCTAAACATGCGCTCACTAACAAGTGGAGCTGTGCGAGTAAACGGCAGTGTTAACTTGGAAATCTCACCTGTTCTTGCTCACCGGAAGCGGGCTCGGCGGGTCCGATACGATTCTGCTGATAGAAGCCGCTCCGGACAGACACGGTTGGCTATTTCCACAAATCTCGCTCTGTACGTCGCGGAGGGGGAGCTGGCGCACTTCGCAATGACAGATGACAAAGAGCACCGAGAAATCGTGATAATTTTACCTCGTCTGAAGCTAGATTTCAAGTCAGAGCCCAGCACAGCCACGCTCCTTTTCTACCGCCCACCCGGACCGTACTCCTCTTTCCTCGAGGAATCCCGTAACTTGATAACCCATTCAGTCACGCCTCATGGCAGAGCTGTCTTGATGGGTGATTTCGGTGCTCGTTTAGGCGTGTCATCGGGTTCTCTCGCTAATAGTTTCAAGTCTCTCTTAAACTCCGTCGGTTTTACTCAAGTTGTTAACGGTCCTGCTCGTTCCCGTAACCATACGCTCGATCTCGCCATGACCCGCGCCGTAGATGCCCGTCGTGTTGGCGTTACTCCTTTAAACGGGACTATCTCCGATCGTCTCCTGTTAACCTTTGAGCCGTACGTGCCGGTGCCGCCCGACCACAGCAAGACCGAAATCGGGCGGCATACCGATGAAAATACTACCGCTGAAGCGGTTGATTACGTCGGAAGCTCCGATGCTGGAATGGGCATAGATATCGATTAAATGGCTTTTGATTATAATCCGGTGGTGAGATTCGCCCGAGGCTCTGCAGCTCCACCGAAAGCTAAACTTGCCCGAACTGTAGGAAACTCACCGCGGTTCGGCGAATCAGCTCGTGCGATGAAGTTGGAATGTCGTAAACTCGAGCGTAAATGGCGCTCAACTGAACTAAACGTTTATTACGTAGCCTGGTCCGACTGTCGAAAAAAAAAAAAAAACAAAAAAAAAAAAACAAAAAAAAAGAGATAAATGGAAAAAAAAGCACTTTTTTCTTTCCGCGCCGGATCCGAGTGCCGCGCAAAGCTGATCGATGAAAATCAGGAGGACCTCTCGCTTCCTGTCCAATGCCATCGCTCGCTTAAGCGGTAAACACAAAGATGATGACGAGTGCATTTCTGCAGCCGTTACGGATGATGAGTCTGCGTTGTTTTTTCGGTAAGGAATTCGAGGACAGCCACGCATCCACAGTGCCCTCTAGTTGGGTCTCAGCCGGCATAAGCTCTCCCGGGGATGATGATATTAGTTTGTCCGCCCCATCTCGGTAGCGTCGACGTGAAAACTGTAGAGGAAATCAGCCGTGCTCGTTCGCTCTGTGGAAGGTGCGACCTGTCCTTTAGACCCAGAGTCCCCAGTAAGTTGCGGGAAGCCGCGGTCTCCGTGCTCGCGGGCCCCATCGTTAATATCGTTAATGCGCCGTTGCTAAATGGCCGTGTTCCGAAAGCTTTAAAATCGCCGTTATTAGACCCCTACGCCGAAGGAGCGGATCGTAACAACGACCTGGACCGTAGCAAGCCATGTCATTGTGGACCCGTCACCGATCGACCGTTCTCATCCGAAAGTCTGGAAAGGTCGTAGCTTCCCAAATTGCAAAACATCTTGAGCGTCATAAGAAACTTGAAAGATTTCAGTCTGGTTTCCACGCTGGTCACGGCACTCACGCGTGTTGCCGATGCCATTCGCATCTCTTCCGATGCCGGTCAGATCTTCATTCTTCTGTTGCTGGGCTCGAGTGCCGCGTTTGATACCGCAGGGACCATCGCATCCTACCGAGTAGACCTGAAAACCTGCTTGGGCCGAGAGGTGCCGCTCTGAAGTGGTTTGCCTCGCGTTTAGCTAACCGCGAAGCATTTGCGCCAGAACCTGATGGCTGCACCGCCTCCATCGCAGCTACGGTCCAGTGTGGTGTGCCACAGGGCTCTGTGTTGGGGCCACTGCTGTTCTCACGCTACATGTTTCCACTGGGTGGCATTATTCGCAAACGCAATGTGCATTTCCATCCGTGTGCCGATGGCACGCAGCTCTAGGCATCGTTTGAAGCCGATGATCCGTCACACGTGGTGTCTTTAGCTAATCGTTTTACCGGCGTAAAACTATGGCTGAGTAAGAACTTCTACACCTCCAAATGCCAGTGAAACAGAGGTAGGTGCTTGTGGTGGGTGGTGATGCCAAAACTCCCGACATAATCACGCCGATCTTTACGACAAATGGCGTTGGCTTCAGGCGTTGCGGATTGTGTCGAAGATTCGGGAAGCTGTCACTTGAATCTCGCGTAAGCGCTGTGACTAAGTCGTGCTTCCTTCGGTTAAGAAACGTGGCTAAATTACGGCGAATCCTATTTGCTATGTACTGTGCTGTGTATTATGTATATGTACTGCAAAGTCTACACGTTTAAGATCTTAAATAAAATGAGAACTTTTATTAAGAAATCGAAGGACGCCGGGTGCGTGGTGCCTCAGCGGGCTTGGCCATGTCGGATGAGTACGACTTTCAAGGCGGTCGAGTTTCAAAGCGGTCTAGTGCTTTTACATAGCAACTTAAATCGAGCCTCTGCACTCGACCGCTTTGAACCTCAACCGCCTTGAAACTCGTACTCATCAGACCTAGCCAAGCCCGCTGAGGCACCACACACCCGGCGTGCTTGGATTTCTTAATAAAAGTTCACATTTTATTTATGATCTTAAACTTGTATGCTTTGCAGTACATTTATAATACACCACACAGTACATAGCAACTTAAATGGAGCCTCTGCACTCGACCGCTTTGAAACTCGACCGCTTTGAAACTCGTACTCATCGGACCTGGCCAAGCCCGCTGAGGCACCACACACCCGGCGTGCTTGGATTTCTTAATAAAAGTTCACATTTTATTTATGATCTTAAACCTGTATGCTTTGCAGTACATTTATAATACACAGCACAGTACATAGCAACTTAAATGGAGCCTCTGCACTCGACGCTTTGAAACTCGACCGCCTTGAATCTCGTACTCATCCGACCTGGCCAAGCCCGCTGAGGCACCACACACCCGGCGTGCTCGGATTTTATAATAAACGTTCACATTTTATTTAAGAACTTAAACGTGTATGCTTTACAGTACATTTATAATACACAGCACAGTACATAGCAACTTAAATGGAGCCTCTGCACTCGAGCGCTTTGAAACTCGACCGCCTTGAAACTCGTACTCATCCGACCTGGCCACGCCCGCTGAGGCACCACGCCCCCCGCGCACTGTGAATGGATTTCTTAATAAACGTTTACATGTTTTCCAAGAACTTAAAAGTGTATACTTTGCAGTACATTTATAATACACAGCACAGTACATAGCAACTTAAATGGAGCCTCTGCACTCGAGCGCTTTGAAACTCGACCGCCTTGAAACTCGTATTCATCCGACCTGGCCAAGCCCGCTGAGTCACCAAACACCCGGCGTGCTTGGATTTCTTAATAAAAGTTCACATTTTATTTAAGAACTTAAACGTGTATACTTTGCAGTACATTTATAATACACCGCACAGCACGTAGCAACTAAAATGGAGCGTCTGCACTCGCCTGCTTTGAAACTCGATCGCTTTGAAACTCGACCGGCTTGAATCTCGTACTCATCGGACCTGGCCAACCCGCTGAGGCACCACGCACCCGGCGTGCTTGGATTTCTTAAAAAAAGTTCACATTTTATTTATGATCTTAAACGTGTATGCTTTGCAGTACATTTATAACACACAGCACAGTACATAGCAACATAAATGGAGCCTCTGCACTCGACCGCTTTGAAACTCGACCGGTTAGATACTCGTACTCATCGGATCTGGCCAAGCCCGCTGAGGCACCACGCACCCGGCGCACTGTGAATGGATTTCTTAATAAAAGTTCACATTTTATTTATGATCTTAAACGTGTATACTTTGCAGTACATTTATAATACACAGCACAGTACGTAGCAACTTAAAAGGAGTCTCTGCACTCGACCTCTTTGAAACTCGACCGCCTTGAGACTCGTACTCATCGGACCAGGCCACGCCCGCTGAGGCACCACGCACCCGGCGTGCTTGGATTTCTTAATAAACGTTTACATGTTTTCCAAGAACTTAAACGTGTATACTTTGCAGTACATTTATAATACACAGCACAGTACACAGCAACTTAAATGGAGCATCTGCACTCGACCTCTTTGAAACTCAGCCGCCTTGAAACTCGAACTCATCGGACCAGGCCACGCCCACTGAGGCACCACGCACCCGGCGTGCTTGGATTTTATAATGAACGTTCACATTTTATTTATCATCTTAAACGTGTATGCTTTGTAGTACATTTATAATACACAGCACAGTACATAGCAACTTAAATGGAGCCTCTGCACTCGACCGCTTTGAAACTCGACCGCTTTGAAACTCGTACTCATCGGACCTGGCCAAGCCCGCTGAGGCACCACACACCCGGCGTGCTTGGATTTCTTAATAAAAGTTCACATTTTATTTATGATCTTAAACCTGTATGCTTTGCAGTACATTTATAATACACAGCACAGTACATAGCAACTTAAATGGAGCCTCTGCACTCGACGCTTTGAAACTCGACCGCCTTGAATCTCGTACTCATCCGACCTGGCCAAGCCCGCTGAGGCACCACGCACCCGGCGCGCTCGGAATTTATAATAACGTTCACATTTTATTTAAGAACTTAAACGTGTATGCTTTACAGTACATTTATAATACACAGCACAGTACATAGCAACTTAAATGGAGCCTCTGCACTCGACCGCTTTGAAACTCGACCGGCTTGAAACTCGTACTCATCCGACCTGTCCAAGCCCGCTGAGGCACCACGCCCCCGGCGCACTGTGAATGGATTTCTTTATAAACGTTTACATTTTTTCCAAGAACTTAAACGTGTATGCTTTGCAGTACATTTATAATACACAGCACAGTACATAGCAACTTAAATGGAGCCTCTGCACTCGACGCTTTGAAACTCGACCGCCTTGAATCTCGTACTCATCCGACCTGGCCAAGCCCGCTGAGGCACCACGCACCCGGCGTGCTCGGATTTTATAATAAACGTTCACATTTTATTTAAGAACTTAAACGTGTATACTTTGCAGTACATTTATAATACACCGCACAGCACGTAGCAACTAAAATGGAGCGTCTGCACTCGCCTGCTTTGAAACTCGATCGCTTTGAAACTCGACCGGCTTGAATCTCGTACTCATCGGACCTGGCCAACCCGCTGAGGCACCACGCACCCGGCGTGCTTGGATTTCTTAAAAAAGTTCACATTTTATTTATGATCTTAAACGTGTATGCTTTGCAGTACATTTATAACACACAGCACAGTACATAGCAACATAAATGGAGCCTCTGCACTCGACCGCTTTGAAACTCGACCGGTTAGATACTCGTACTCATCGGATCTGGCCAAGCCCGCTGAGGCACCACGCACCCGGCGCACTGTGAATGGATTTCTTAATAAAAGTTCACATTTTATTTATGATCTTAAACGTGTATACTTTGCAGTACATTTATAATACACAGCACAGTACGTAGCAACTTAAAAGGAGTCTCTGCACTCGACCTCTTTGAAACTCAGCCGCCTTGAAACTCGAACTCATCGGACCAGGCCACGCCCACTGAGGCACCACGCACCCGGCGTGCTTGGATTTTATAATGAACGTTCACATTTTATTTATCATCTTAAACGTGTATGCTTTGTAGTACATTTATAATACACAGCACAGTACATAGCAACTTAAATGGAGCATCTGCACTCGACCTCTTTGAAACTCAGCCGCCTTGAAACTCGAACTCATCGGACCAGGCCACGCCCACTGAGGCACCACGCACCCGGCGTGCTTGGATTTTATAATGAACGTTCACATTTATTTATCATCTTAAACGTGTATGCTTTGTAGTACATTTATAATACACAGCACAGTACATAGCAACTTAAATGGAGCCTCTGCACTCGACCGCTTTGAAACTCGACCGCTTTGAAACTCGTACTCATCGGACCTGGCCAAGCCCGCTGAGGCACCACACACCCGGCGTGCTTGGATTTCTTAATAAAAGTTCACATTTTATTTATGATCTTAAACCTGTATGCTTTGCAGTACATTTATAATACACAGCACAGTACATAGCAACTTAAATGGAGCCTCTGCACTCGACGCTTTGAAACTCGACCGCCTTGAATCTCGTACTCATCCGACCTGTCCAAGCCCGCTGAGGCACCACGCACCCGGCGTGCTCGGATTTTATAATAAACGTTCACATTTTATTTAAGAACTTAAACGTGTATGCTTTACAGTACATTTATAATACACAGCACAGTACATAGCAACTTAAATGGAGCCTCTGCACTCGACCGCTTTGAAACTCGACCGGCTTGAAACTCGTACTCATCCGACCTGTCCAAGCCCGCTGAGGCACCACGCCCCCGGCGCACTGTGAATGGATTTCTTTATAAACGTTTACATTTTTTCCAAGAACTTAAACGTGTATGCTTTGCAGTACATTTATAATACACAGCACAGTACATAGCAACTTAAATGGAGCCTCTGCACTCGACGCTTTGAAACTCGACCGCCTTGAATCTCGTACTCATCCGACCTGGCCAAGCCCGCTGAGGCACCACGCACCCGGCGTGCTCGGATTTTATAATAAACGTTCACATTTTATTTAAGAACTTAAACGTGTATACTTTGCAGTACATTTATAATACACCGCACAGCACGTAGCAACTAAAATGGAGCGTCTGCACTCGCCTGCTTTGAAACTCGATCGCTTTGAAACTCGACCGGCTTGAATCTCGTACTCATCGGACCTGGCCAACCCGCTGAGGCACCACGCACCCGGCGTGCTTGGATTTCTTAAAAAAAGTTCACATTTTATTATGATCTTAAACGTGTATGCTTTGCAGTACATTTATAACACACAGCACAGTACATAGCAACATAAATGGAGCCTCTGCACTCGACCGCTTTGAAACTCGACCGGTTAGATACTCGTACTCATCGGATCTGGCCAAGCCCGCTGAGGCACCACGCACCCGGCGCACTGTGAATGGATTTCTTAATAAAAGTTCACATTTTATTTATGATCTTAAACGTGTATACTTTGCAGTACATTATAATACACAGCACAGTACGTAGCAACTTAAAGGAGTCTCTGCACTCGACCTCTTTGAAACTCAGCCGCCTTGAAACTCGAACTCATCGGACCAGGCCACGCCCACTGAGGCACCACGCACCCGGCGTGCTTGGATTTTATAATGAACGTTCACATTTATTTATCATCTTAAACGTGTATGCTTTGTAGTACATTTATAATACACAGCACAGTACATAGCAACTTAAATGGAGCCTCTGCACTCGACCGCTTTGAAACTCGACCGCTTTGAAACTCGTACTCATCGGACCTGGCCAAGCCCGCTGAGGCACCACACACCCGGCGTGCTTGGATTTCTTAATAAAAGTTCACATTTTATTTATCATCTTAAACGTGTATGCTTTGTAGTACATTTATAATACACAGCACAGTACATAGCAACTTAAATGGAGCCTCTGCACTCGACCGCTTTGAAACTCGACCGCTTTGAAACTCGTACTCATCGGACCTGGCCAAGCCCGCTGAGGCACCACACACCCGGCGTGCTTGGATTTCTTAATAAAAGTTCACATTTTATTTATGATCTTAAACCTGTATGCTTTGCAGTACATTTATAATACACAGCACAGTACATAGCAACTTAAATGGAGCCTCTGCACTCGACGCTTTGAAACTCGACCGCCTTGAATCTCGTACTCATCCGACCTGGCCAAGCCCGCTGAGGCACCACGCACCCGGCGTGCTCGGATTTTATAATAAACGTTCACATTTATTTAAGAACTTAAACGTGTATGCTTTACAGTACATTTATAATACACAGCACAGTACATAGCAACTTAAATGGAGCCTCTGCACTCGACCGCTTTGAAACTCGACCGGCTTGAAACTCGTACTCATCCGACCTGTCCAAGCCCGCTGAGGCACCACGCCCCCGGCGCACTGTGAATGGATTTCTTTATAAACGTTTACATTTTTTCCAAGAACTTAAACGTGTATGCTTTGCAGTACATTTATAATACACAGCACAGTACATAGCAACTTAAATGGAGCCTCTGCACTCGACGCTTTGAAACTCGACCGCCTTGAATCTCGTACTCATCCGACCTGGCCAAGCCCGCTGAGGCACCACGCACCCGGCGTGCTTGGATTTTATAATGAACGTTCACATTTTATTTATCATCTTAAACGTGTATGCTTTGTAGTACATTTATAATACACAGCACAGTACATAGCAACTTAAATGGAGCCTCTGCACTCGACCGCTTTGAAACTCGACCGCTTTGAAACTCGTACTCATCGGACCTGGCCAAGCCCGCTGAGGCACCACACACCCGGCGTGCTTGGATTTCTTAATAAAAGTTCACATTTTATTTATCATCTTAAACGTGTATGCTTTGTAGTACATTTATAATACACAGCACAGTACATAGCAACTTAAATGGAGCCTCTGCACTCGACCGCTTTGAAACTCGACCGCTTTGAAACTCGTACTCATCGGACCTGGCCAAGCCCGCTGAGGCACCACACACCCGGCGTGCTTGGATTTCTTAATAAAAGTTCACATTTTATTTATGATCTTAAACCTGTATGCTTTGCAGTACATTTATAATACACAGCACAGTACATAGCAACTTAAATGGAGCCTCTGCACTCGACGCTTTGAAACTCGACCGCCTTGAATCTCGTACTCATCCGACCTGGCCAAGCCCGCTGAGGCACCACGCACCCGGCGTGCTCGGATTTTATAATAAACGTTCACATTTTATTTAAGAACTTAAACGTGTATGCTTTACAGTACATTTATAATACACAGCACAGTACATAGCAACTTAAATGGAGCCTCTGCACTCGACCGCTTTGAAACTCGACCGGCTTGAAACTCGTACTCATCCGACCTGTCCAAGCCCGCTGAGGCACCACGCCCCCGGCGCACTGTGAATGGATTTCTTTATAAACGTTTACATTTTTTCCAAGAACTTAAACGTGTATGCTTTGCAGTACATTTATAATACACAGCACAGTACATAGCAACTTAAATGGAGCCTCTGCACTCGACGCTTTGAAACTCGACCGCCTTGAATCTCGTACTCATCCGACCTGGCCAAGCCCGCTGAGGCACCACGCACCCGGCGTGCTCGGATTTTATAATAAACGTTCACATTTTATTTAAGAACTTAAACGTGTATGCTTTACAGTACATTTATAATACACAGCACAGTACATAGCAACTTAAATGGAGCCTCTGCACTCGACCGCTTTGAAACTCGACCGGCTTGAAACTCGTACTCATCCGACCTGTCCAAGCCCACTGAGGCACCACGCCCCCGGCGCACTGTGAATGGATTTCTTTATAAACGTTTACATTTTTTCCAAGAACTTAAACGTGTATGCTTTGCAGTACATTTATAATACACAGCACAGTACATAGCAACTTAAATGGAGCCTCTGCACTCGACCGCCTTGAAACTCGTACTCATTCTACCTGGCCAAGCCCGCTGAGGCACCACGCACCCGGCGTGCTTGGATTTTATAATAAACATTCACATTTTATTTAAGAACTTAACCGTGTATACTTTGCAGTACATATATAAGACTCAGGACATTACATGGCAACTACAGTGGAGCCTCTGCCCCCGACAGCTTTGGAACTCGACTGCTTTGAAACTCGTACTCATCGGACCCGGCCAAGCCCGCTGAGGCACCACACCCCCGGCATGCTGTAAATGGATTTTTTTAAAAATGTTCACATTTTTAAAAACAACTGAAACACGTATAGATTGCAGTATATTTATAATACGCAGTAGAGTACATGACAACTACAGTGGAGCATCGGTACTCGAACGCTTTGAACCCGGCCAAGTCCGCTGAGTACCACGTCCCCGTCCTGTAAATACGCTGAAAAAAATTATATGTTGAATTTTCTCAATTTTATTATATCAAACGGATGCACGAAATAAACTTGTCTAAATCCAGACATTTTTAAGTTGACTGTACTTAATGTTTTTAAGTAAGATCTATTCTATTTTATTTGTATTTTTAGCTTAACCATTTTAAGTACAGTTTCTTCTAATTCAAATCAATTGTTAGATTTTTCCATTTTTCCATTTAATTAAACATTTCTAGCCATTATTAGCTTAACTTTCAATAGACTAAATATTCAGAGAAATAAAGGAAACAGTGTATTTTTACAACTGTGACTTTGTGGCACTTGAATTAAGCAATTCAGAAACATCTGTCAGAGTGAAGTCTAATAAACCAAGACTGCAGAAGACATACAGTATAATTTCTTCAACAAGTATCACTTGCATTAACTGAGACCCTTAGCTGACTTACATAAAAGCTTCTTTAGAAAATAATAGAAGAATTTTTTACAGCGGAGAAAAACTAAATATGATGCTCAGATTCTACTAGGCAATGGAAACATAAAAATAAATTACTCGCTGACAAATCCGAAAGCTTTTGTCAGTCATGATCCATGACCAGACCTAACACAAGTTTTGTTCTCAGAAACAAGAGTGCCTGTAATACAAGTCACTTTCTCAACCCTTGATTGGCTTAAGATCTTAAAACAAAATGCACCAGTACCATTAACAAAAAGTAACAGCACCATTCCTGACCACTACCAACAGAAACAGCACAAATTTTCATTTCTAATGAATAGTCCTCAAAATCCCTAGGACACCTTTAAATATTCATTTTTTTCCCAGTTTGTTCTTCAGTTTACAAGATCTTCTGAAACTGCATTTCACATCATTGTACATGTTCTCTCTCACCCCCCCCCCCCCAGCAAAAAAACATAAATACCACTGCAGCTTTACAGGGTGCGGTTGACAGAGTCTTACAGTCAAGCACTGATTTTGTTCTTTAAACCAAGGATTTTGGGGGACAGCCTTTCACTATCCATCCAAAAGAGCACTGTTTGAATAAATTCATAGTAATACTTCAGATGTTTGGGGTAAGCCATGTTCAGTGCATAGATGACTCCAAGCATCATTGCAGAAGCTCAGGGTACAGATCCAGTGTTCTCCAGAATGACAGCTCCTTCAACAAACGCCAGTATCATCATAATGTCCAGTTTCTGCACCCTCCTTGTTGACGACATATATGCCCGTTGTAGATTTTTGCAGGTCTCTTAGGATGTCATCTCCATTAATGTCCTGTAGATTTAAATATAACAGGAGAAAAAAGAAAGCATGTATTCATGCAATTATTTTAATGTTAATTACATACACTTGCTCACATACCTATCAACCCCTAAAGATAAGTCTGGTGATATTGCGTATATCTCTTCCTATCAAGTCTTTTTTGCAGAGCCAAACCGATAAAGAATGTCTCCTACTAACAAGTATTATGTGTGTATCAAAGCCTTATATATTTGTCAGTTTCTTCGGTATATTTAGCTAAAAGCAATGCAGTTTAATACAATGGTTATGAAATACTACTTTCGTTATGGTTATAATGTTTAATTTTTATTCAAACTTTCAAAGAGGTGGTAATTCAGCTGTATCGTAATTTTGGAGGCTGCAGTTCGTGGTGCTGTTAAATTATATTGGATTTACTTACATGCATTTCTATTATTCTGACCACCCCACTTATATCAATGAAGCTAGGCTAAATAACAGAAGCACCTCTCTTTATAACATTGTGAAAGCTATTTTTTCTACCTATTCAAGAGTTTTGAACCAAAGTTATTGGTGCTGACACAACAGCTTGTAATGATTAGTGGGCAAGTGACATTAAATCATAAAACATTTTCTTGAATAGAAAACAGTACATGTGACACTGACTTACCACATACTCCTGAACAAGAGGTCCATCATCCTCACCTAAATAGATGCAAAGTGCTTTGAGGACTGCTGTCCTTTTACGGTTAATGTAATGTAAGCTGTGCTTCCGACTTTTATGGGACTTGAACGTGAGTATCACAGAGTGAGTGTGTTTCACTGATGCATGGATGAGTGACGCATTGTAAGTAGTGTATCTTGCAGTGCAGTCACCTTGGTGAATAAGGTGTGTGGGCTAGTACACTACATAATGTTCGTTGTAAGTCGCTTTGGAGAAAAGAGTCTGCTAAGCGAATTAATGTAAATGTATTGACAGCCTTTAAACATACAAGTGACTGTCTCATTGTTTTTCAGATGATGACTTATGTGCACAAAATAGTCACGTTCTGTTCCAAATTCACTACGGCCACATGCATGACAGGAGAATGTCATAACTATATCAGAGTGCGTTAAGTTATTGGCGTGATTCCTCGACAAATGTGTCAAGAGTGAATTCCAAGTCTTATAAATACATGGACAATGAGGATATACACATTTAATACGATGGCCTTTTCCGAAATGACCACGTTTTAGTCTGCAATGTTTAAGAAGTTCTGATCGCCTAGGCCCTAGACACTTCAGTGCCACAGTCTTTACACTGCCACATAAACTAGACAAACAACAAAGAGAAAAGGGACAAAAAAAAATGAAACATTAGTGATGATCTCTGGGGCACGGAGATCCGCATCACCTTTGATTACATAAAGCCGTACGCAGTGAAATAAATACAATCTGTTCAGTGTAACATATACTTTTGGCCATGATGGAATCTCATATGATGCTGAGTAAACAGAACTAAAATCTCAACAGTTCACTCAAAACATGAAGAGTTAGGCTGTCGACACATGACCTGTGGCAGGTTGACTCTGTGCTGCAATTAGTCATTATTATACTAGAGGAAAACCAAAGACACAGAACCACATTTAGCAAGAAGCTGAAAGATGAAGAAAGTGAAAGAAATGTGTACCAGTACTTTTTTCAGCATGAATGTAACAGCTCTTTAATGTGAATTATAAGATGACGACCTACCGGTGTCAAGCTCCTCCTTCTCCCCTATATATTTTCCTTTCAGCTTAGCTTTTTTGTATGGTCATTTACCGTACCATAACCATGGTACCAATAAAGAAAGAAAAAATGGATACCACACAATTAGCTGTTGCAGATCTATGTAGTTGTGGTTTAAATCATTGTTTACATTGAATGACTGCTGAAATACTGCTGCCATCAGTATAGCTTTTAAGTGTTTGTTAAATGCACTTACCAAAACAATATGGGGTCCCCAAAAAGTTTTCTGTTCCACACCACACCAAGATCAGACATGAGAAGAACCTGCACTTAAAATAAATCAAAAATGAACAGGAATTAGCTAAATGGCAAGCCTGTTGGCGAAGAAAATGTAGTTGTGCAATAATGACCAAAACTTGTGTCTACACAGAACACATGCCTGCGGCACAGATCACACACACACACACACACATTTTCTGAACCGCTTGTCCCATACGGGGTCACGGGGAACCAGAGCCTAACCCGGCAACACAGGGCGTAAGGCCGAAGGGGGAGGGGACACACCCAGGACGGGACGCCAGTCCGTCGCAAGGCACCCCAAGTGGGACTCGAACCTCAAACCCACCGGAGAGCAGGACATGGTCCAACCCACTGTGCCACCGCACCCCCCTTCCCAGATCAGATCACTACAAACTTATTTTTGAAGATGTTAAGCACAAATTTTCATTATTTTACATATGAAATATGCAACAAATGCCAGTTTAGGAGAGAACAGACAATTTTCAGTAATAATTTATTAACTTATTTCTTAATTCACTGGTGGAATATTTTCTAGCGAGTGCGATATTTCTCTGATGAGCAATTATGAAATCACGTTACAGCATTCAGAAATTATGCTTTCAAAGCTGAGCTAATCACACAGACAAAATACTCGTAGTACTCCGGTTTCATAGTACATTAGAATTTCTGATGAAAGGAAAGCACAAAACAACTAAAAAACGTTAACCAACTAACTAATTTAGGATTAACTTATCCCTGCTTTATTCTGCCTTGACTGGTGTTTCCACTTGACTCAGTGTCTGTGCTCCTCAATCCATTCAGAGCTGCCTCTGCTCAACGCGGCAAAACTAGTTACTATGAACTGAGAAATTTTTCTCACTCATTTCAACAGACGTAGTTTCTCTGAGCCTTTTGGTCTCGCCTTCACGTTTTGAGCTTTGCTATTCATCATGACATGTTGCAACAAGTGCATTGCACCGCTTACATTAAGTTAACCCGGCCTTGGTACCAGAGAGAGCAGAGGGGGAGCATCCTAAGCAACACATGCCATGATGATGATGATATACTGTTAACGGCGCTGAGCTGAGGGGAGTCAGTTGTACCAGCGTCCGTCGTGTAAACAGTTGATATTAGTTAGTGTTCGTGTGTACATAGTTGCGTGTCTTGTATTGTCTGGAGCGTCTTTGTTAAGACTACCAGTGAAAGACACGATCACATACACGTCGAATATTAGAAGAGCACGTTCCTTTTACCCCGCAGTGCCTGCCTCCCGCACCAGTTTGATTCTAGTAGTAGCTCCATGGGGCGGACAGACACTACAAAATATACTAAGATCATTCATTTCGCATCATGTTAGCGATTTTCTGTGATAATGCTGCATGCCAAACTGACAAGACACACATCATCTGAGCCACTTGTCCCATACGGGGTCACGGGGAGCCGGAGCCTAACCCGGCAACACAGGGCGTAAGGCTGGGGACACACACCCAGGACTTCTATTTGTGCCTGACTGGACTGATGGAGGCCCAGGTTTTCTTAAATATTTCTGTAGCCAATTCCTATTTTATGAGCTGCAACAATTCTTCTTTTGAGGTCCTCTGAAATCTTTTTTGATCTGGTCATGTTGCACTTCAGCAGGTCTCTGCTACGGAGGCCTGGCAGCCAAACTGAAGAATTCTTTAATAGAACAGGTCACCTCAGACACACATACCTGAATGGCATCTCACTAATTGGAAACCCTGACTTTAATTACCGTGCTTGCTAGAGGTTCATATACTTTTTCCCTCCTTGAGCTTGAATATTTAAACAATTTGAATTACACACACAGACACCGTTTGTACCTGACTCTTCTCCACAGATGCGGTGTGTCTATCACACATAGCACTGATCTCCATGCCGCGTTCGCACTCCTTGTCCCCGTCTGAAGAATTTTTCCATGATACGTTCGGTGCACTGGTGGTACATGGCCAGTGGCTTCGTGGGATTGCTGAGGTCTGCACAGTGCACCATGATCCTCAGTACCTGCAGTAAGACCCCACCACAGGATCCCGGTGGTTATTACAGCCTTATACACATTAACCCTAATACAGACACACACTCGTACAAGACCATAGTAGTATTGTGCATAGCACAATAGCGTAGCATAGTAGTTATTGTGATTTACATATATAAATACAGAAACATGAAATGTCTGAATGACTTTTATACACATACCAAGAGCAGAATGGTTACTTCAGTCTTATAACAGTTTTGAAGTTGTTTCATTCAGTTCCATTCCGTCCAATTCAGCGTATTTTTATAGAGTGCTCTTCTCATCATAGAGCACTGAACAAAGTTTCAAGTCAAGAAACAATACAGTATAACAGGAAAAACTGTAGCTAACTCTCTGGAAGAACCAGCTAGCAGCTGAGGAGCAGAAAACAAACAAAAAAAAAGCTCCCATTGCAAAGAAGGGGATGCCAAAAGGTGCCATGCACACATAGAGCACACTCAGGAGGTTACAGCATAGAAGCCCATACTCATTCTCTGTGGTTACCGTAGTCCTCAGTCTGCTGGTCTATTCTTACCTCTATGCGGTGAGTGTAATGGTCCAGTAACAGCACTCCTCAACTTGTCACCTTTTTATTCTCTACCATTGTTTTCAGATTGGCTAACAGACTCATGTGTTTAGACATACCAGTTGCTAGGACCTACACGGGGAGCAGAAAATTACAGTTTTTCAATTAACTGAACCAGAAGATAATCCAAACCAGCATCTACAAATGCTTTCAGTTCCCTCTGCCTTCCTTTGCTGGATTGATGTTGGTCTCTTAAGACATGATATGCTGTTGGGTTCTGTGCTATGTGTTTTGGTGAAATGAGTTGGGTGTCCATTGCTTTATTCCCTATTCCACCAATCTTTCAGTAATGTGAGTCCACTACGAGTCCAAAGTGACGGCACTCTGATTCCCAGGAGTTTCACTGGTTCCTTTTTTGGGGCTGAATCCTTCAGTTTAGCAAAGTAACCCTCTTGACAGGAGTCTGTGGTTTGTTTGACTCACCCATTTTTCAGCTGCGATTAAAGCCTTCACCAAGAGTTTTGGTTTGATATGATGTATTGTCAGCAGTCCTTGCTTGTAATTTACAGTATATGTTACAAGAAAGGAGGGGGTGCGGTGGCGCAGTGGGTTGGACAGCAGTCCTGCTCTCTGGTGGGTCTGGGGTTCAAGTCCCGCTTGGGGTGCCTTGTGGCGGACTGGCGTCCTGTCCTGGGTGTGTCCCTTACGCCCTGTGTTACCGGGTAGGCTCCGGTTCCCTGTGACCCCGTAAGGGACAAGCGGTTCTGAAAATGTGTGTGTGTGTTACAAGAAAGTCGTGCCCAGAGTCCAGTATCGCACTTCTGTTGCGTTGATTTGTTGTGCTGTTTATGCACATTGTAGAGTTACACTTTTCTACTGCAGTGACTCACTAGTGTTGATGAGGAACTGCTTAGAGACTCCAGGGTGATCCACATCATGAATGGCAGCTGCAAAGGGAGCAGTGAGAATCTCAAGATCAGTAAAGACTGCCTAACAAAAGGGGGGGGGTGGGGGGAAGAGAGCAAAACACATTCACACATGTTCATTCAGGGGGTCCTCTTTAAAAGAAGCACCAACATGGCATGTGCCTGCAGGTCCTTCCTGGTGGGTGTTTCAGTTCTTCATAAGCAGCTATTGGTCTGCTAACGACTCTAGTGAAAAAAAACTAGAAGTGTGTGATACCGCATAGACTGCAGGCAGAGTGTTTGCCCCAGCAGAGATCACAAAAGAAAGGACATCAGGTGGTGTAGCGGACATCATTGTCCACGGCGGATTGTCCCTACTGTAGTGCTCTAGACAGCCATAGAAGAATAAGGTGTCCACCCGTCACATCTGGACACTCGTGAGATAAAAAAGGAGCTTGCTGTGTAAAGGCACATATTGCTGTTGTGTGGTGCTGGAAAGTGTTTTGTCCAACATTTGAATGTTAACATTTAATGAGATGTTTACTCACTTTGAGGACAGGCATGGAGCACAGGACATGAGTGGACTGCGTGACATCTGCTCCACACAGACTGTTGTGGTAGGACACACTCGCATTGTAGTGGTCCTCTACAGTCATCACTGTGTCCTCTGGCATCCAGAAGGTCTTCATGACATCCCTTTCCTTCTCATAGCCATGCAAACACACACAGAGCCACATAAACTCAGCCAAGGTCCATTGAAGATGTTGGAATGAAACACACACACACACACACACACACACACACACACACACACTTTCAGAACCGCTTGTCCCATACAGGGTCACAGGGAACCGGAGCCTACCCGGCAACACAGGGCATAAGGCCGGAGGGGGAGGGGACACACCCAGGACGGGACACCAGTCCATCGCAAGGCACCCCAAGCAGGACTTGAACCCCAGACCCACCGGAGAGCAGGACTGTGGTCCAACCCACTGCACCACTGCACCCCCACTGGAATGAAACAGATGACTGCAATCCCAAGGGGCTGAAGGAGCTCCTTCTTATCCTGCTCTCTCTGAAGTACTGACTTTGACAGTGAGTCAGTTTATATATTGAACATAAAATGAAGTATACACACACACACATTTTCTGAACCGCTTGTCCCTTACGGGGTCACGGGGAACCGGAGCCTACCCGGCAACACAGGGCGTAAGGCCAGAGGGGGAAGGGGACACACCCAGGACGGGACGCCAGTCCGTCGCAAGGCACCCCAAGCGGGACTTGAACCCCAGACCCACCGGAGAGCAGGACTGCGGTCCAACCCACTGCGCCACCGCACCCCTTAAAATGAAGTATATTAGCACAGATAAGAAATGCTGATAAAACTAACTGGCAATTGAAAAATGGAAAATAAATCAATAATGATACAAATAAAATTGTAGCTGGAGCAGATGGACATCCATTCAAGTTGACTTGAGGCCTGCCTTTGACTGATCATCTTGCAAATCTCCACACACACCTACCTGGAAGATGGCAAACATAATGCAGCTAAGTGGCCGGTTACAGGACAGCTGAGCCACAGTGAAAATGTTGAAGTTGCATTTATCCAGATTTCCCAGTTCCTGGAGAAGTTAGAAAAGTGTCACTTGTCACCACTATTTAAAAGCTCCAAGTATCACCTAAGGGGATGATGAAACAGGGAAGTGTCACAATAAGCAGATGGCCACGGATGACTCGCATCGGCTTCACCTCCATCAGCGCAGCCACAGCAAGTAGTGCAACGAAAGATGTGCCAAGTTACAAGAGAAGTCTGCAGATGTTCTATCCTTCTGCAAAGGAGGAATTTGAAAGAATAATGCAAGTGTGAGAAACAGGAGTCACAGAGTGAATGTAATAGTCTCGCAGAACCCGAAGACTGTGTTCGTCTGTGTTAAAGCACAATAAATTGAAATTAGAGAAAGATCAATGTGCTCACCAAGTTTGACACACACACACACACACACACACCTTATCCTCCGGGTGGATGCACTTTAGTACTGTCATGATACTGGACTTAATACGTCTCAGTGCCTGTGTGTGTACTCATGTATAGTGGTATCTGTCTCTGTGAATAACAGTGTGCATGAGCACCTACCTGTGTGTGCTATTTAGTAGCGACACATGAATGTTGGAGTTCACCTGGGCCAATACATTTTCATGCTTGGTTTGGACCCCAAATCGAGGCAGAGTTGCCCTGGAGTCTTGGGACAAAACCCCAACTCCACTGGTCTGACATGCTGCTGAGTTCTACTCCTTCTGGTTGGGGGGCAGGAGCTCCACCTCATTCTGCTTGTCTGAGGGAAATCACATGTACAGGTACGTAGGGTCAGTAGAGGTTGTTACACACACACACACACACGCACACCAAGTTTCAGTAAGGTGTGTTTTTTTTAATAGCTTCATCTTTTAAACTTTCAGTGGAGCATTGAACCACGCAGCATAAAAATCTATTTATGCAGAAGTCAGTCAACAAACGTTTGTTGCCACCACAGGAAGAGGAAACGCAGGTGGAATGATCCACAGAGGTAGTACCAATTGAATCTCTGGAAAGTCACGCATTTGTAGCAAAGTTACTTTTCGTTGCATTCAGTGTTCAGAAAAAGAGAAAACTATATGTATAAAAATGTAACTGATCAGAAGATATTAGCCGTGATATTAGATATTAGCTGCTGTAAAAATTAAAGGGTGTGTGTCTGAGTGGGTAAATATAAGCAGACAGGCGAGTAGCTTTCAGGCACAGGTGGGCTTGGTGTCACAGGAGTCCTTGTCCAAGTGCAGCAGCTGCACTCGCCAAGGAATGTGCTGGACATGTCCTCGGACACCTGGACTCCAGAGCAACTCATCTCAGACAGGTGGGAGAGCTCTCAGTTCAGCATCTGCTTAAACTGTGGGCGGAGTCAATCAGGATGAGAGAGTGTGTTTGTTTTGTGCTCCTTCTTTCACAGTGAATACACACACACAGCCCTGTGAAGTCCATTGTACATGCTCATCCTCACAGACCCACAGCGTTCCATAACCAGTCTCCATGGCAAGAAAAAAGGTTTCCCTGGCAACCGAATCTTGACATCGTTCAGGATCAGTGTTGGTGTTTTGGAAAAACACCACAGTGGTGAGCAGATGGAGAGACGTGACATACATCCTACAGCAGTGAGACTCGGAGAGAGACACCACACACGGTAGCACTCAGCGGGCGTCTCTAAGAAAGTGCACAAAGAGTGCCCAGCTGGACAGCAGCGGGAAACGCACCACACACAGCTGGGTGTTAATCTAAGTGACGCTATGCACAGATGGGGGGCAGTCTGAGTGAGAAAACACACACAGTGGAAGGATGACCGCAGGTCACGTTTGGGGGGTTGTCACACACTCTCACATGGTGGTTGTCGGTGCCGCGGTACGAGTGTCAGTTAGCACAGGTGAGATCTGCACCTTGGTCGAGGCCACGTCGCTGACGGAGCGGTGTGTTTCGATGGTCTCCAGCTGGTCCAAGCACCAGTCCAGCTCCTCCAAGGTCTCGCGAGCCAGTTGCTGGTAGGCCTCCTCTGTGAGGTCACATGAAGGCAACATCAAGGTCACATGACTGTGCTGATGTTTGTGTGTGGATGAGTGCGAGTGTGAATGTGAGTGATGCAAAGGGTATCAAACTAAACGTACCGGAGACCACTGTCCTGGGAGTGGTTTGCTGCATTCCCAGTGGAGACCTCCTGCATGTTACAACAGGGATACGTGAACAGCGCCACCTACTGGCCATTGTGGGGAGTGCAACATTATTTTGAGGCCGATGGAAAAAAGGCTTCACCACGTTCGAGGAACCACACAAAGCATCATACTTTCACAGTTCAGTGACACAATGCTACTCACACACACTCTGTCAAACACGCTCTCACACACTCACAGACTGTCACAGAGGAGGTAGTAACATGGTTCTCACTGACTGCAGTGACAGTTTAGATTGGCAGGTTTCACCAAAAGCGAGACACCGACTTGACCGTGGGTGATGAGACGTTGGCGAGGAGGGCAAAGTTGATCCTTACAGATCGCAGACTTGCCAGAACCTGGAAAGAAAGGAGAGCCTGATGAGTGATTGTGAGCAATGCTCTAGGCTGGATGAGTCATCCTCAGGGGTAAACCCAGCTGGAATTCAGGGCTCAAGAACCGAGGGACTCGGATCACCAACTCCGTGTGCAAAACAGCCTCACCTGAGCAAAAGGGGTGACAATGAAGTCTTCTGTGAGCCTGAGGAGAGGAACGACAAGAACATAAAAGTCAAGCGTGCAAACAACAATTAGTGAATAAAACAAAGTACATAAAATTTCCTCCCACAGTGCAAAGACATTCTGTTCAGGTGAGCTGGGAACTCCAAACTGACCTTTCTGAACATCAGCACATGTGTGAGAAACGCCCAAAGAAAGGTCAAGAATGAGGAAGGTGATGGCATGTGAAGGTACAAACAATGGGACTTCAAAGTCAAAGTGAATGAAACACACAGTATTGGAGGAGAAGTGATTACTAAGCATTTTATGCACAGGCTCCTCAGGTTTTGGATGTCTGAGCCACAAATTGCTAAAGGCAAAAACATCTTCCAGTTTATTTGTGATTGCACTTTTCTTTAACTCTTTTTTTAAAACATCTGTGGAGGAACAAATATGACCTGTGTCTACCCTCTGAGCTGAGAGATGGCAGTAAAGAGCAGCCAAATGGAAGAGGAGTGTGGGACCACCTGAATTCAGTTCACTTCCACAGTGTTTACAGCTCCTGCCTGGGGATCCTGAGTGTCAGCGATCAACAGCAAGATGAGGAATGCTACGTACGCTTATGGGATCAATCAATCAGTCATTACCTGGCATTCAATGGGAACTTGTGGAGGTCACATATTTTTATTTACATTTATTCAGTTAGCAGACACTTTTCTCCAAGGCAATATACATCCCAGCGAAAATACAATGTGTTCATTACATTAGGAGAAAGAGACACGTGATTCTTAAGTAGTTAGTTTGTTTCTTTCCACCATATGAACCAATGTTCAGTCATATTTTGAGTCATTGTTAAATTCTGCAACGGAGTGTCATCACATGCAGAGTGTACCCTGCCTAGCTCTGTGCTCTGTGCTTCTGGAACAGGCTCTGGACCACCGGGACCCCAAACTGGCCAAGTGGTTAACAACAGGAAAGGTGAAGTGGATCATTTTTCAATTGGAACACAGCTTGAAGTCCATCCAAGATGCCATTCACCAACATTATAATTACTTGTTAAACACTGGCTTACAAATTGTTATGTTCTAGAATGCCCAGGAGGGGTGGGCTACCACTGGCCCATGGACCCCCAGAGGTTTTTTTCTCCCTCATCTTTCAGTTGGGAGTTTTTGTTCCTTTCCCCGGTGGCCAGTAGGCATACTTATAGCTCTATAATAAGTTCTTCATTATGGCAGCCATTAGTTGACCGTCTTCTTTGTTTGTATCCGTTTTTCTTGCCTTATGTCTGTGTTAAAGTGCTCTGTGTTACTGCATGAGAAGAGCGCTTTATAAAAAAATAAAATAATAATAATAATAAAAATACTAATGTCTCTAAAGGTTTTATTTTTTTTTAACCTATTATAGCTATCTGAGACATTTACAGAAACCAATCAGCAAATCAATCAAGTGACACCTCAATAACAATTAACCTTCCATGGATTGTGACTCGGTGGTGAAAAATGACTTTGGATTTACAAACAAAAAAGACTTCCGAACACACATGGAGCCCCAGCTGTGTTTGCAGCTGTGAGTTCCGAGGACTAGTCAGTGAGCTTGTGAGATACACAGTGCGTTTAGAGACTGTGCAGAGATATGGAGCGGGAGCCTCTTACCCTTCGCTGGTAAGAGAGGAGTTGCGGGACATGGCCCTGGGAGACAGGTCGTAGTCGGAGTCCGAACGGTACAGGAAGGACTCGTGCCGCTGGCTCAGTGGGAAGTAGGGGTGCAGCAGCAGACCTGGACTCGCCTGCAAAGCCAGAAGACTCCGTTCTTGGGATGGAACATTGTCCACCTCCAGGCTGTGAGAAACACGTAACTTGTGAGACCAGAGAGGGACTAGTGGAAACATTCACCTGGCCAGGTGCGCCTCCCGCACAGCTCCTACCTGTCCGAGTCAGCATGAGCAATGACGATACGCATTCTGCTGTCAGACGATACATTCGGGATGGAACTTACGTCGAACAGGGACTCGATTCTTTTGAAAGACGCCGTCTCGGCTACCAGTGTTCAACTCCTCGCTCTGGACGCTCTGCCTCACTCTCTAAATGAGAGATGTAACGCTGCATGCTGTATGAAGGAGCAGGAACTAACAAAGACAAACTGGGTGAGAAAACTGTTGTGTTGATGCTCTCATACACAAGTAGAGACTGAAACAGGGCACGGTGACCCAAAGCTGGAGAAAAAAAAGATAATGCGTTTGCGTCAAGTGCGGAAAACAGAATAAGGTTCAGGTGTTTGCAAAATGGGGGTGCGGTGGCGCAGTGGGTTGGACCACAGTCCTGCTTTCCGGTGGGTCTGGGGTTCGAGTCCCGCTTGGGGTTCCTTGCGACGGACTGGCGTCCCGTCCTGGGTGTGTCCCCTCCCCCTCCGGCCTTACGCCCTGTGTTACCGGGTAGGCTCCGGTTCCCCGTGACCCCGTATGGGATAAGCGGTTCTGAAAATGTGTGTGTGTGTGTGTGTGTGTGTTTGCAAAATCCCCAGAAAAGAACAAGCCCGAGAAAGCGGAAAGTTCCAACCCTAACCCTAGCTCCAACCCTGACTGTCACATCCTGAGCTGTGACAGGCATGCTGGTAGCAAAGAATCAGTAAGATGCCAGCAAAAATATCATCAGTGAAGTATTGACTCTTGCTGTTGCTGCTGCCTGTTCACATGCATTTCACTTTGTGCTGTTACACTGTTTGTTTTGGTCCAGTATTTCACTTAAAATTTTCTGTTTGAACCAGGTTGGCTGCTGGGGGAAAGGCCTACCGGTATCCGTTTGTCCTTAACTATTAACATTTCTTAAATTAAACTATGACAAGTACATCATGCAGGTGGTTGTTAAAAGTAAACACATTTACTGCAGTTTTCAAGGATCATTTCTGTAGTTTCTTTGCTTACCCTTCAGCAGTTTAACATCTTTCTTGTGCTGGTTAGCCTGTATTGCAAACCAGATGGACTGAACCGCTTGGGGTATTTCTAGGTGGGAGTCCTTGGGCACAACCAACTTGACAGGGGTGATTTACTGTGTAATGGGATAAATGTTTTTGTATACTGTAAGATAGGGATATTTATAATAGACAAATGGTTCATATGGTTTGTATGCTTTTCTATTTATGTTGGGTGTTATTCTTGCAGAATATGCATTTTGGAATTAGTTGTTGAGGCTGTTACGGTGTAGCCAGAAGGGCGAAGTTTCTGCTATAAACCTTGTATTTGGTCATTAATTAGGAGACTCACGCAGACTCATGGGGGAGACATTACTCCGCAACAAAAAACTAAAAAAATTCTCTGACAACACATGCAACTCTCCCACAACTAGACACCCCACAAACACACACACACACACACACACACACACACACACACATAACGCCTTTACACACCTCCCAGCAACACTTCATTCACCAGCATCACTCCACCGTGCACAAACACACCGAAAACAAAACTGACATGTTACAACCTGGAAGAGAACACATGTTGCCAGAGCAACCAAAATACAACTGTGCAAATAAAGTCCATAACTCTCCTCAGCCTAACCCTAACCTTAGCTCCAACCCTTAACCCTAGCCCAAGCTCACACCCAAAGACGTGCTCCGAACCTAGCCCTAGCTCACACCGTAACCCAAGCTCTATGTGTAGCTCCAGCCCTAACCCTAGCTCCAACCCTAGCTCCTGCTCTATCCATAGTTCCAACCCTAAAACTAGCTCCAACCCTTCGCCTTCCTCCAACCCTAACCCTAGCTGCAGCCTTATCCCTAGCTCCAACTTTAACCCTAGCTCAAACCCTAACCCTAGCTCCAAGCCTAAAACTTGCTCCAACCCGAATCATAGCTCAAACGTTACCCCTAGCTCCAACCCTAACCCAAGCTCTATACTGAGATCCAGCCCTAACCCTAGCTCAAACCCTCACCTAAGCTCTATCCCCAGCTCCAGCCAAAACCTTAGCCCCAACCTTAACCGTAGCTCCTGCCCTATCCATAGATCCAGCTCTTACCCTAGCTCCAACCCAAACCTAAGCTCCAACTATAACCTTTGCTGCAACCCTATGCCTAGCTCCAAATAACCCATTTTATTATACCTTCATCCCCTAATAACATTATGTGACAGACAGTACAAAAAAAAAAAAAAAAAAATGGAGGCCTGGATGAAAAGTAACATGTATATACTCCAGTGCCATTATGAAGGCATAATACACAGACAAAAACCCACTTCTGACTTAGCCAGTGTGGCAGAATGGGAGGTGGTGGTGAAGTTGGCAAAAAGTAGATATAGACACCAATTAAAAGAAGAAACATTGATCGGAACGAAACATATCCTGGGTCTTAATAAACGAACAGAAAACAGTGAGGAAAAAGACAGGGTCAAAACAGTAACCTGTCTGGGGCCAGCAAATAGCCACCGGACATACGCACAAGTAAGAAACACGGAACAGAACAGAGTAGGAACGGGTAGGACAGGTAAAACAATAGCACAAGTACATAGGGAAGCAGACACACCACCTAGGGCTCCACAGGACAGACAGACAGAGTGGGACAAAAGGAAAAACAAAACAAAGAGAAAGTGGCTACAGTGAAGTAAATAAACAGAATGACAAAGGGAAGGAGACGGAAGAAACAGGTAAGGGAACGGGAGGAAAGGGACAGAGACGTACAGGACCTATAAGAACCAGCACCAGCGTAGGGTCCCAGGAGGTAGCAATAATTGAGGCCCTCCCAGAGAGCAGAACAGTTGTGGAAAAACAGACAAGCGGGGAGGGAAACAGACAGACTACAGTGGAAAGGACACACAATTTACTGAAAGTAGAACAGGCCATAGGCGGCAGTGCAACACTCAGTACAGAAAGGGGTGTGGAACAGGAGCAAACAGATAACAAAAGAAACATGCACAGGAGCCGGAGCCCCCCCCCCCCCCGTCAATTCGGAGGAGGAATTGGTGCCACAGACTGCAGTAGCACTTCGGACAGCTACACGACATTCGGCCACGGAGAGAAAGATTGCAGAGTGGGAATCAGAAGTAAGGGAACCGACCGTAATTATAGGGGATAGGAAGAATCGTAGGCACCACGCCGAACGGGGTTCAGGTAGACAGCTACCCAGAGGCCAACTTCTTTCACATAGCCAAAATACACACACACACACACACACACACACACACACACACACACACACTTTCTGAACCGCTTGTCCCATACAGGGTCACGGGGAACCAGAGCCTAACCCGGCAACACAGGGCAGAAGGCCAGAGGGGGAGGGGACACACCCAGGACGGGACGCCAGTCCGCCGCAAGGCACCCCAAGCGGGACTCGAACCCCAGACCCACCGGAGAGCAGGACTGTGGTCCAACCCACTGCGCCACCGCGCCCCCTCCATAGCCAAAATATTAGGAAAAAAAAAAAAAGAGACAGACACACACCTCCAGACACAACAGGTAATATTAGCTGCAGGACTGCATAACTGTCTGCAACAACCGTACAAGACAGTTATCGAGCGATTACAGCACATGTGGAGGGCGGCAAGGGAAACTTTCCCAAATGCCTCCATACACACGCCCCTGATACAATACTCGGACATGTTACCCAGGGAGCAACAGAACACACTGGACGCCATCAACAGACACACTGAGCAACACGGGAGTTCATTACCGATGATCAACAAACTTCTCTTCAAAGTCGACCGTCTTAACGTAACACGGTGGACAACAGGAACAGCGCATTTGACCGTCGGACACTGACTGGACCAGTTAAACTTTTAAGGGTGGAGACGTGCGACAAAAACACAAAGCACACCAACATTATCAACTTGTCCAAAACGTTCACCCTGACAAAACCGGAAGAGGAACTTCTGGAGAGAGGCCTCACTTTCATTCCCACACCAGATGGACCAGATTTGGGGGAATTCCTCAGGGACATCCATTCATACAACAGAAAATTAAAACTATTAGACTACTTCAATTTCCAACAAAAGAAACGGCCAACCCCATTTACCAAATCATCTGCATGGGAACCAAATTTGAAACAAGTCAGTCCCAATATCCGGAAATTAATCAAATACAACAATAAAATAATACGATCCATCACACACACACACACACACACACACACACACACACACATACAACCAAAAACGTAACCTCAGCCCACCCTTAAGGGGGGCAATACAGACACTAAAGAAAAACAAACACATAGTCTTTAACCTGGCAGGCAAAGGTTCTGCAATCGTAATAATGGACGCACAACACGACAAATACGAGGCCACTCGACAACTAAGTAATAGGGAATATTACACTCCGCTCCCTCATCCACTGGGACCGGAAACAAGTCGAGATTTTAACACAGTTACAAATTAAACAGCACATAACAAAGAAACAAAAACATTACTTAATGGGACCTGAAATTCCGTGGGCCTGAAATTTCTACCTCCTCCCAAAAATACAAGCAGACCCCGAAACATTGACGATCCCTGGAGAGATCCCCAAAGGAAGACCTACAGTGTCAGACTGCAATACTGAAACGTACCATATAGCAGAGTACATTGACAGCTACCTGAACCCTCTGTCCCAGCTACATCCCAGCTACCTGAAGGACACATAGGACTTCATTAGCAAGCTGGAGAACGTTTCCGTTCCAGAGGATGCAATTTTATTCACTATTGACATCAACAGCCTGTACACAAACATTGCCACAGATCTGGGCCTAGAAGCGGTAAGGAGACTCTTCAACAAGTATCCAGACCCGAATAGACCAGATGTGGAAATACTAAAACTACTGGACATAAGCCTAACCAGAAACGACTTTGTATTCGACTCCAAAAGCTACTTACAGATCCAGGGCACAGCAATGGGCAAGAAATTTGCAGCACCTACGCTAAGATATACATAAAAAAAAAAATTTCCCACTCGCCCCCTCCCTTTTTTTGCGGGCGGTCTTACTCCTTCAAGCTCGGGTCCTCTACCAGAGGCCTGGGAGCTTGAGGGTTCTGCGCAGTATCTTAGCTGTTCTTAGGACCGCGCTTTTCTGGACAGAGATCTCGGATGTTGTTCCCGGGATCTGCTGGAGCCACTCTCCCAGCTTAGGGGTCACAGCCCCAAGTGTTCCGATTACCACGGGGACCACTGTTGCCTTCACCTTCCACATCTTTTCTAGCTCCTCTCTCAGTCCTTGGTATATCTCAAGCTTCTCATGTTCTTTCTTCCTGATGTTGCCATCACTTGGGATGGCGACATCTATCACTACGGCTTTCTTCCTCTGTTTGTCCACCACTACTATGTCCGGTTGGTTAGCCATTACCAATTTGTCAGTCTGGATCTGGAAGTCCCACAGGATCTTAGCTTGGTCATTCTCAACCACCCTTGGGGGTGTATCCCACTTTGATCCTGGGACTTCCAGCCCGTACTCGGCACAGATGTTCCTGTACACTATGCCAGCCACTTGGTTATGGCGTTCCATGTATGCCTTGCCTGCTAGCATCTTACACCCTGCTGTTGTGTGCTGGATTGTCTCAGGGGCATCTTTGCACAGCCTGCACCTGGGGTCCTGCCTGGTGCGGTAGACCCCGGCCTTTATTGATCTTGTACGTAGAGCTTGTTCCTGTGCTGCTATGATTAGTGCCTCTGTGCTGTCTTTCAGTCCAGCTTTGTCCAGCCACTGGTATGATTTTTCGATATCAGCCACTTCTTCAATCTGCCGGTGGTACATACCGTGTAGGGGTTTGTCCTTCCATGATGGTTCCTGTTCTTCCTCGTCCTCCTTCTCGGGTTTCTGCTGCCTGAGGTATTCACTAAGTATCTTATCAGTCGGGGCCATCTTCCTGATGTAGTCAAGGATCTTTGTTGTTTCATCCTGGATAGCAGCTCTGACACTTACTAGTCCTCGGCCTCCTTCTTTCCGCGTAGTGTACAGCCTCAGGGTGCTGGATTTGGGGTGAAACCCTCCACGCATTGTCAGGAGCTTCCTTGTCTTGATGTTAGTGGCTTCTATCTCCTCTTTTGGCCAGCTTATTATGCCAGCGGGGTATCTGATGACCGGCAGGGCGTAGGTGTTGATAGCCCGGACCTTGTCTTTCCCATTCAGCTGACTTCTCAGGACTTGCCTTACTCTCTGCAGGTATTTGGCGGTTGCTGCTTTCCTTGCGGCCTCTTCATGATTCCCATGCGCCTGCGGGATTCCAAGGTACTTGTAGCTGTCCTCAACATCTGCTATGTTGCCTTCTGGTAGTACAATCCCCTCAGTTCTGACTACCTTCCCTCTCTTTGTTACCACCTGACTACACTTATCCAATCCGAATGACATTCCGATGTCATTGCTGTAGATCCTGGTGGTGTGGATCAGGGAATCGATGTCTCGTTCACTCTTGGCATACAGCTTGATGTCATCCATTTAGAGAAGGTGACTGATGTTTGCTCCATTCCGTAGTCGGTATCCGTAGCCAGTCACGGTGATGATCTGGCTGAGGGGGTTCAGGCCTATGCAGAACAGCAGTGGGGACAATGTATCTCCTTGGTAGATGCTGCACTTGATGGTGACTTGTGCAATTTGCTTGGAGTTGGCCTCTAGGGTTGTTTTCCACTGCCCCATTGAGTTCCTGATGAAGGCTCTTAGTGTCCTGTTGATCTTGTATAGTTCTAAGCATTCCAGGATCCATGAGTGAGGCATTGAGTCATAGGCTTTCTTGTAGTCAATCCAGGGGGTGCACAGGTTAGTCTGTCTAGTCTTGCAGTCTCGAGTGACTGTTCTGTCTACCAGTAGCTGGTGTTTTGCTCCTCTGGTGTTTCTACCAATTCCTTTCTGGGCCCCACTCATGTATTGAGCCATATGCCTGTAACCAGCCATATACCTGAGAGCAGCTTCCATGTTGTGCAGAGGCAGGTTATGGGGCGATAGTTGGATGGGACTGCTCCTTTCTGGGGGTCCTTCAGGATCAGGGCTGTCCGGCCTTCTGCTAACCATTCAGGGTGGGTCCCATCCATTAGCAGCTGATTCATTTGTGTTGCCATGGGCTCATGGAGTGCAGTTAGCTTCTTTAGCCAGAAGGCATGGATCATGTCAGGACCTGGTGCTGTCCAGTTCTTCATACTTGAGACTCTTTCTTGGATGTCTGCCACTGTGATGGTTACTGAATCCTGTTCAAGGAGGTTGCTGTAGTCTGCTCTTAGATCCACTAGCCACTGGGCTTTGTTGTTATGTGATGCCTCCTTCTCCCATCTGTTTTTCCAGTATTGCTCAGTCTCCAACCTTGGTGGGTCCACTCTCATGTTATTACCCTGCCACTGAGAGTGCACTTTGGATGGTTCTGTGGAGAACATCTGGTTTATTCCTCTGCCCTCTATCTCTCTTGTGTACCTCTTCAGGCAGTTAGCCAAGGCTGTGAGCTTTTGCTTGGCAGTTTCTAAGGCCTCAGCTATAGACAGCTTGTTGTACTTCTTAGGCAGGGTCTTCATAACACCTTTCTGCAGTTCCGATAGCTGGCTAATTTCCCTTCGTGCTGCCTTGATCTTGGCCTCTAGCCTTCTTTTCCATGGAGGATACTGCTTCTTATTCATCTTGTAGCCAAGCATCTCAAGGATCACTGTTGCTCTGTTATACATCAGCTGGTTGGTCTCAGTAGGGATTGTTCATAGTGCTGCATTCACATCTTCTAGTAGACTTTCAGTAGGTACTTCACTTGGTCTTGGTAATTAGCCACAGGGGCTCCAGGTGTCCTTCTTATCCATGATCTTATCTCTTAGGTCAGCTGCTCTTGCATTCAGCTTACAAGGGCTCATTGTTCTTAGGGCTTAGTACCTGATCTCAGAGTGTGGAGATGATGATATCTCCCCCCTGACCTGTCCTGGCTCCCCGTTGCATAACATTTTTGTTGTACCTCATCAATCTCTAGTTGTAATAGCAGTTGTTGTAACACTGAGCTATTAGTTGTTTAGGCATTAGACTTGATGTTGGGTTTCAAAGTATCCATAGGTCCACATCCTCTTCATGTAACCTCTTTCCCTGGGTTTACTTGTATAGTAGCATTCCCACAGTTCCCTATTCTCATATAGTAACCCACTTATCATCAGCATGTCCTGGTTCCCCAACATCTGGCAAAGACCTTGTTAATCCAGGCGACATCAGAGCCAGCATGACTCTCTTTGTTTGTTTTGCTCTCATATCCAAGGTAGGCAGACCCCCTACTGGAGACAGGCCATGATCAGGATTCAAACTCCAGTTTAACAAGTGAAAGACAGCAATCTTACCACTACACTATCCAGCCACTCATACATAGATGGCAGACTGGGAGCAAACATTATTTGACAAATGCCCAATCAAACCACTTCTCTACTACAGATATCTAGATGACATTTTGGGGCACAGGAGAAGGAAAAAAAAAAAAAAACCATTTGGCATTGCCATCATGCAGCTCCATGATGCAAGACCAAGCGGCTTAATTTCCTCTGCCAACCACAGGTTGTCAACATGGCTATTTCACTGAGGTAGGCAATGCAAATGCATCACTTGACAAAGTACTCTGAAAGAGTACACCGAACTGAAGAGAACAATAAAAGCGAGAGAAATAAAAAGAAACGACAAGGATGAGATAAAAAAAAAAAAAAAAATTTATTTCCACAATTGTAAGCAAAAGCATTTTGTCCAGCAATTTTGCAGTAACACAGGCCACTGCTAGGAAAATTGACCACTGAAATGTTTACCCAATTTTGGTGTAAATTACATTAGAGATAGTAACCAGGAGACAAAAGTTGTAAACATAAAATCACACCCAGGCTTCCCAGCCTGTCCAAACCTTTCCCAGTATGTTTGGGTCTGTGGCCTGGTCCAGCAGGCAGTCAACCTGGGTTTCCACAGACAGCCCATCATCTGCTTCGCGGGCTTGAACGTTGTGCTCCACCTCTCCTCGTGCCACTGCCAACATACCTTTGCAAGCCAGATCCTTCTCAAAGCCCAGCTGTAGTTCTTCACTTTAAAGACAAACACAGAACAACGTTCTTCACAATTTTCATCTACTTCAGGTTCAGTTTTCCAGTATTTGCACTTTGGTAATATTGGATGGCCAATTTGTATGTCTAGAGTGTTCAGTTATGTAAATATGCTAAGGCTAATGTACAATTAAAACTGATACACTGTATACTAATGTAACCGAATGCAGAAAACCAGCTTAATGTGCCACTGTAGATATTCAGCGCCCTGCGACTTCAGATAATTTGGGATTCACAGTGTATTCAGTTAACAGCTCTGATCAGAGTCTGGTTGTTCCATGAGCACAGCCTTTCAACTAAATTCATATGTGACACATTTCAATTCTCAAAGAGACTCAGATGACAGAAAGCTACATCCTGCTGCCTTTGGTGATAGTCATTAAGGCAGCTCACTTTGTTCTTCTTAGGAACGGGGATGATGATGGTGTTTCTGAAACAAGTGGGTACAGTTGAGCTTTTTAAGGAGGTGTTAAATATGTCCGTGAAGACAGTAGCCAGCTGCTCACTGCATGTTTTTAAAAACTTGCCCTGAAATTCCGTCCGGTCCAGCAGCTTTGCGGATGTTGACTCAGCTAAAAGTTCTTCTCACCTGTGCCACAGAGACGGTGAGACTGGCGTTATCATGTACTGTGGGGATGTGCAGTGGGGGGGGGGTCTTTGTTCTCGAACTCGAAGCGGCCATAAAGCGCATTTAGTTCGTCTGGGAGAGACGCAGCGGCACCTGTCAACAACCGCCTTTGTGGTTTATAATCCGTTAATGTTTGGATTCCCTGTCACAGGCTACGTTCATCTTGAGTGCAGTTAAACTGCGATTCCACCTTCCTGCTATATTCCCGTTTCGCGCTGGTGATGGCTTTGCGGAGCTCGCACTTGCTCTTCTTGTACGCATCTGTGCCTCCGGACTGAAATGCGCAAGTTCGCGTGCGGATCTTATTTCGGAGGTTATCCACGGTTTTTGGTTAGGGAATAAGTGTACTGTTTCATGTGGTATGCAGACATTTACACAGAACCCGATGAAGTCCCTGACCACTGCGGCATACTTGTCCAGACTGGAGGATAAGTTTCTGAACATGTCCCAGTCCACGGAGTCAAAGCAGTCCTGGAGCCTTTCCTCCGCTTCTGGTGTCCAGCGCTGTACAGTGCGTGTCACAGGTTCCTCTCGCTTCAGTTTCTGCTTGTAGATCGGGAGCGGCAGAATCGAGGCGTGATCTGACTGCCCGAGGTGTGGACGCAGCAGGAAGCGGTATGCACCTTTGTGTGAAGTGTAGCAGTGGTTGAGGGTGTTTGAGCCTCTGGTGGGGCAGGAGATGTGCTGATGGTACTTGGGGTACGCTTTCCTGAAATCGGCTTGGTTAAAGTCCCCAGAGATAACGAACAGTCCATCTGGGTGCTTGTTCTTGTACTTAGCTGACGATGTGGTACAGTTCGTTCAGAGCGCTGTGTGTGTGTTCCCTTGGGGTGGGATGTAAACTGCGGCCACGAGCGCAGCCGAGAACTTCCTGGGCAGGTAGAACGGTCAGCATTTGATCAGGAGGTATTCAAGGTCTGGAGTGCAGTTCTGCGCAATCACTTCCGCATTCGTGTACCATGCGTTGTTAGTAAGAAAGCACACGCCCCCTCCTCTCTTTTTCCCCAATGAATCAGTCCGATCTGCACGGTAAATTGAGAACTCCTCGGCTGGACCGCATGGTCAGGTGTGTTGGCGGTGAGCCACGTCTCCGTAAAGCAGAAAACACAGCAGTTCCATAAATCTCTTCGGAATTTAAGTCGCCCTCTGAGATCGTCCAATTTGTTGTCCGGAGACTGAACGTTGGACAGGAAAATGTCGGGCATTGGAGGTCATAGCCCGCGGCGTTTCGCTGTCACCTGAATGCCGGCCCTGCAGCCCAGTTTCCAAGATCGCGTCTTCTGTGTGGTCTCAGGTGGGATGCGGTCATGATGTTGTTCGCGGCAGAGCGAAGGTAGCGAGTTCAGCTCTCTAACCCTAAGACTTGCGTCTGATCGCACTGCTTCATGTATTTGCAGAAGTGTTTGGCGGTCATAAGTAACAAGAGAATAAACTGGCTGGAAGAACAGTGACACAGACAAAATAATATACACCAAACTAACAAGTCTGCGAGGAGAAGCAATCAACATGTCGCCTCGCACCGGTGCCATGTTACAGACATCAGGTAACTGGGCACCGCTGTATTGTTTCTTTGTGGTCAAACTACTGCATGGGTAGCATGTTCACTAAGAATGGAGAGTTATGGGCTGAAGGTAACTCATTAACTCCCCAGTGTGGCAACACCACGGAAGGATTAAGAGCTGTACATGGAACATTGGTCTTTCCAGTTGAGAAAGAAGAATCAAAAGCCCTTTCTAGACTCCGTAGCAAGTAAAGACAGTAACTGTCAAGTTAATCCTCCAAAACTTCAACATGGTTCTATGACTGAATGTTAATAATGCCGGCTCATGAACCAGGTCCCTCTGCGAGACTTCTGTGCCAACAATCCAGATGGTCCACTGCTTTAAGAAACCCTTACGCAGCATTCTGCACACAAAAGAAATGAGTTTATCTGTTCTTCCAGATGTTTCACTGCAAGATTCACAGCCTTTTGCTAATCAGAGAGAACAAGAAAAATGTAGTTTTGCAGCCTTGTATGGCAAAGGCATTTGGACAGAAGGCTCTAATTCCTAAACCTTAAAGGAGGACAGCATGACCACTCCAGTGGTATGTTGACCAAAATCCATAAAACTATGGGTGGGGTCAGAAAGAAATTCCAGAGGCAGGCAACGAAGCAATGAAAGACACGTACCTGTGTGGCAGTTCCGAAGGCATGACCAAAGTCAATTCCAATCATTCCTCCCATCTCCATGTTGATCAAGAAGTTGGACAAATGGCGGTCTCCGATGCCGAAGAGCCAATGACTAATGCACATGAGGGCACGTGATGCCGTGAAGTGGGACCTCAAGAAGAGGAAGGCCTCTGGTGATGTGCTCATCTTGATGAAAGCTCTCCTGAACAGTGGAGACACTCAAATCAATGATCAGAGGCTTACAGATCATTCCAGTAAAGCCCAACTTCTCTTGTGTCTAGAGCCATAACAGTCTGCCTTGGGCTGGTAAACAAAGTTGGGTTTTGCAAATTGGTGGAAGACCAGAAAAAAGAAAAAAATTTCTGTGAATGGTTTTGTTTGGCCAATAAGGAAAGTGGAGTACAGTGACACAACATCAGTACTTTATCTGCATCAGAATCCCTGTACTGTTCTACACTCGGCACCATAAACTGAATCACATGTAAAACCAGGGTTCTGAGTTTCTTATGGTCAACGTCACCTCATCGTCCTTTGTACTTAGAATGGCTTAAAGTTCTTACCCTCATCCCCTAAGCCGATCATTATCTGTGCTGGTCCTGTGAATGTAACTTAACTCATGTGAAGCGTAAAAAAAAGTACATACCTACACTGCATTTCTGCAACTTAGTTTCTATTATTACTGGGATGATGCTGAATGCTCGCCTTAGAAGATCCTCTGGTACAAGATTCTCTATTTTCTTGAAATTGGCTACAGTCTCATCTCGTTTGGCTTTCCTTTGAGATATAAGATCATTCAATGAGAATCAAAACCATAGTAAAATAAATAGAAACGCCAAAGATCCTGCTGAGGATACACAGCTATACTAATACATTTTACATCAATATTAGCACAAGTTTAATGAAGCCACTTTAAATTCTGAATAAGACTTTTTAAAAACATTATTTAAGTTTTTTTTTGTTCATCTTTATCAAGAGTGCTAAAGATTGCAAGTTATATTGCATGTTTAAGTCCAGGCTCACAAACAGAAAAATTAATTAACAGAAACATAGTTCTAAGGTGAGGCAGCTGACAGAAGAGCTTTGCAGCCCGCACACACACACACACACACACACACACACACACACACACACACTTTCAGAACCGCTTGTCCAATACAGGGTCGCGGGGAACCGGAGCCCAACCCGGCAACACAGGGCGTAAGGCTGAAGAGGGAGGGGACACACCCAGGACGGGACGCCAGTCCGTCGCAAGGCACCCCAAGTGGGACTCGAACCCCAGACCCACCGGAGAGCAGGACCCGGTCCAACCCACTGCGCCACTGCACCCCCCACATTAAAATATAATGCATATTAATTAATGATAAAATAAATTTTTAAAAAATTATTTTATGAAGTCAACTTGTGATAGTGTATGTGTAGAACGGCTTGAGGAAGATGATAGCCAAATGTAACATTTAAATAATGAAAAACTGGAAGATTAAAATACAATGGTGCAAAACGGGATGAAACACAAACAAGTGAGTACGCAAGTAACACCATAGAATGTCAGAGAGCATGACAATACTAATGCAACAGTATTTACTTGTAAAGTTCCGCATAGTGCGGGACCCCTGCAGTCTTCCCAGCCACTTTCCCAGCCAGGTCTCAAAGGTCTTCAGGGGTCTGCAGCACAGACAAGTGCAGATAAATACAAGTTTTGTTTCAGTATAAATGCAAAATCAGCTTTCTACAATAATGCATTCAATAACCCATTTGCTTTGAACTAGTCACATTTATTAAGGCAGCAGGGACTTTTTTCCAAAGCAACTTACAATGGTAAGACACCTATTAAGCCATTTAGAGAGCTGAGGAATTTTAATAGAGGAATATAAAGTAGGTACCTTGCTAAAGTGAACTACAGCAGTAGCAGAAACCTGAACCTACAACCTTTGGGTCAAAAGGCAGCAGCTGTAACCACTATGCTACCAGCTGCTCTGTGCCTTTTAAAAGCTGAACAATTAAGGCAGTCCAGATGAAATTAACAACTTTTTTTCAGTGTTTCCAAACACTTTTACCATGGCAACTCATCAACACGTTTCAAACGCAGGGAGGTTCTCGGTTCTGGCTCCATTGTGGTGGAATAACCTTCCCCTTTCACTCAGAACTGTGGAAACTCTTGTCTACATTTAAGAAGGGTTTGAAAACTCCCATTTTCGCTCAAGATCTCTCCAGCTCATGTATGGTGTAAATGTTCATGCACCGTAACTTTATGAGCATCACCAGATAAAGCCTTTAATCAGCCGCTACTCCGGCATTGTATTTGCTTGTTTGTGTATCTTCCATCCATCCATCCATCTTCCTCCGCTTTTATCCGGGGCCGGGTCGCGGGGGCAGCAGTCCGAGCAGAGTCCTCCAGACTTCCCTCTCCCCGCACACCTCCTCCAGTTCCTCTGGGGGAACCCCGAGGCGTTCCCAGGCCAGCCGGGAGACATAGTCTCTCCAACGTGTCCTGGGTCTGCCCCGAGGCCTCCTCCCAGTGGGACAAGCCCGGAACACCTCCCCAGGGAGGCGTCCAGGAGGCATCCGGAACAGATGCCCGAGCCACCTCAACTGGCTTCTCTCGATGCGGAGGAGCAGCGGCTCTACTCCGAGCTCCTCCCGGGTGACTGAGCTCCTCACCCTATCCCTAAGGGTGCGCCCAGCCACTCTGCGGAGGAAACTCATTTCTGCCGCTTGTATCCGCGATCTCATTCTTTCGGTCATGATCCAGAGTTCATGACCATAGGTGAGGGTAGGAACGTAGATCGACCGGTAAATTGAGAGCTTCGCCTTACGACTCAGCTCCCTCTTCACCACAACAGACCGGTACAATGACCGCATTACTGCGGACGCCGCAGCGATCCGTTTGTCAACCTGCAGCTCCATTTTTCCCTCACTCCTGAACAAGACCCCGAGATACTTAAACTCCTCCACTTGAGGGAGCAACTCCCCCCTAACCCGTTTGTGTATCTTATAATATTAAAAAAAAATTAAAAATAAAATTGGTAGGAGGGTATCAGGATTTGTCTTGTCTTGTGCACCTACCTGAACGATGAACCTCAGTGCAGCAAGTGGTAGGTAACAAACTAGGTTTGCTTGAGTCACATGTCTGCAGCCAGGTCTCTTTCTCTTAATATAATGCACAAATTGTACTTTTGCTGAGATGAATGCCGCTTTGGACAAAAGCATATGCTAAATGAATAAATGAAAATGTGGCTCCAAACACTTGGGATAAAATCCAGACACGAGAACTTAAATTGATGTGAAGATGCCATTAAAAGTCCTGAAATGACACCCATGAGTTACAGACTTTGCACCAGGGACCTTCGCAGGTCTGTGAAGGTAAACGTTAAGCGCAGGCTAAGACAGTACCTCTCTGCATCGTTGCGATCTTCCTCAGACATCCTGCTGCGAAGGAAATCCTTCAAGGTGCAGGTATTTTCCATCCACTCAATGAGACCAACGCTGAGGGCATAACCACAATGTATCGGACAGATATCGCACGGATGCTGCACAACGTTTCCTAGACACAAACCCATGGACACCATAACTAAACATTGTGCGTTACTGACCATTGAGAGCTGACCTTAGAGTCGAGGCTAATTTGTTGAAATAATCAACACCCCACACTAAACTGGTAAATTTCTTAATTTGATTTATTCTTGAAAGTCAACTAAATGATTAGAGTGATATCCAGCATAGTTAACATTAATCAACATTAATCTGTAAGTGACCTAATGAATTTGCTACATAAATTTCACTGACTAGATCCAAAAATCACGGTCATTATTTAAAATGCAGGGGGGCGTGGTGGCGCAGTGGGTTGGACCGCAGTCCTGCTCTCCGGTGGGTCTGGGGTTCGAGTCCCGCTTGGGGTGCCTTGCGACAGACTGGCGTCCCGTCCTGGGTGTGTCCCCTCCCCCTCCGGCCTTACGCCCTGTGTTGCCGGGTAGGCTCCGGTTCCCTGTGACCCCGTATGGGACAAGCGGTTCTGAAAATGTGTGTGTGTGTGTGTGTGTGTGTGTGTGTGTGTGTGTGTGTGTGTGTGTATTTAAAATGCTGAGACAATAAAACAAAATTGCAAAATGTATAACAAAAAAAGAATTAGGACAGTTGTATTACAGCAATAACCACACACACACAGAAAAATACGAAAATGAGAGAATGCACCGTGTTGTCATGGGGACGACTTTATAGACGCAGAGCGCCATGCTCTTCTGAGAGCAGGTGGCGTCACTCCGAAGGATGGTGTTCATGCTGCTAAAAAGCTGCTTGATGCGCTGGTCCTGCCGCAAGTCTTCACCACCCTTTACCAGGAACGGATACTCACGCTCATCGTCTCCCCGGATGATGAGTCGCTTAGGCTTCCGAATGGAGGTCATGACCTTCACCTGAAGGAACGCAGGGCAACATCAGCAGCTCATACAGGCATTCAAGGGCCTGTACATGCACATGCATGCACGCACAAAACCATACATGCCCGTTCGTCAAAACCACTGATCTTCGCATGATACTCCGGCAGGAGTTTGGAGTTGCCATCATATTGTCCTATGAGAGAAAACACAAAAAACATTTAACTAGATGAATCTCATGAAAATGATAAACTCGGTTATGAGGCACTTTCGTTGGGTGCCACTTCAGTAGCAAGTCAGTACATGCTGTTCATACCATAAACATCTTCAACATTAGCCATCTTATCGATCACTGACACTCAGGAACATGCAAACTGTAAACACTGTGGAACTGAGTTGAACTGAAGTGATTTCACACTCCTACTCTGTGTGGGTGTTCTTTACTGCCATCAGTCAGTTTGGAGGGTAAATATGGGATTTGTTCCCTCTGCAACAGAGAAACTTCAGAAAATGGAGAAGGAAATGCAATTACATTTATTCATGTAGCTGACACTTTTCTCAAAAGCAGCTTACAATGTTAAGATCACAATTATTACATGCTTACAATCATTTACCCAGCTGAGTAATTTTACCAGAGCAATTTAGGATAAGTACCTTACTCAAGGGTACTAAAGCCAGAGGTGGGGATCAAGCCTGCAACCTTCGAGTCCAAAGGCAGTAGTGCTAACCGCTACACTACCAGCTGTCCCCTATCAATTAAAAATGAGACAAAAACATTCTTATCTTTGAAAATTAGTAATTTAGCTTAATAGCACAAGGGGCTACTCTACAAGGGCACAGGGGAACTGGGCAAACAGCACCCTGCTACAGGCCTTCATGTGGTTCAGTGATGCCCACAGAATGAAAAGAAATGGCAGTTTGTAGCACTTGTACCTGGGATCTCTAGTTCACTGCGCAGCATCTCCACTCGGAAGTCACTCATCCACAGGGAATACTCCTTCAGGTTCCCCGGCTCCTTCAGGTTGCTTTGGAAATGTCACATTTTGGTCACCAAGTCATTAACCAGCTTTAAGAAACCCACGTCCCCCTTCTTCGCAAAGAGGCGGGACCCATCTGAACCGAACAATTTCTCGATTTCTTTCGCAAATCTCTGCAAACAAAAACATGAAGAAAGTATTTACTTGTAATTTTTCATTTTAATTTGAATAGTGGAATCCTCAAATACTTCTGAGGTTCTATAGTAGGTGCATTTTCCTTAAGATTTCTGCAAAAAGGTAACTGCACCTGTATAAACTTCTTGCGGAAGGAGCCAACGCCCACGGCTCTGTGATCCCCCAACGCAGATAACATGTCGTCAAACATCCGTTTTATCATCGTCCTGTCTGGACTTTGTTTCTCCAGTTCATTCTTCACACTGTCCCACCAGTCCTGGTGTAAATTGTGGAACACAGATTACATTTACTTTTTTTTTCTTCTAAAAAGCATACATGCAGCTACTTGTGTAATGCACACTGGTTTCTACTGCGGTATGAAATAAACCGAATGTACTCAGGATTCACATCTGCCTCTAAATCTCCCATGCTAGTGTAATGTGCATTACATTTTTCTTTTGTTCTTGGAGATGTACGGCGCTTTGGAGAAAGGCATCCTCTAACTGAACAGATGTAATTTACTTAACTGATGCATTTCTCCAAAGCAGAGGTGAGACCATTAAGATGTCTTCAAATTTCATTGATTAACACACAGCTTCTGAGAAAGACTGACAGAGAAAATATAATTTACCCTGAAAACCATGTCTGGGTTTGTCAGCTGCTGCAAAGCATCTACAAAGTCCTTCACAACTCACACACACACACACACATTTTCAGAACCGCTTGTCCCTTACGGGGTCACGGGGAACCGGAGCCTACCCGGTAACACAGGGCGGAAGGCCGGAGGAGGAAGGGGACACACCCAGGACGGGACGCCAGACCGCCGCAAGGCACCCCAAGCGGGACTTGAACCCCAAACCCACCGGAGAGCAGGACTGCGGTCCAACCCACTGCGCCACCGCACCCCCCATTCCTTCACAACTCCATTTTCATCAAGTTGGGACTTCAACCTGCCAGAGATAAACCTGACGTTTCAAAGCAACAGCCATAATGAATGAATTATACAATATTATTGTGTGTGTGTGTGTGTGTGTGTTTACTTTCATTTCAGTTATTCAGCATGCACAGAGGACCTGTTAGACAGTCTCTTCAGGCTCTTTGACAGGACTCCAATGATACCTGGTGACAAACTGCTTGTTCCTATGCCCAGTCGAAGAGTTGTCAAACATGTAGCTTTCGTAGCTGATCATGAAAGGGTACACAAGGGCCTGTGGGTACACTTCCGCTATGTCTGCGATAACCTGCTACACAGCCACTGCCTCTAGTTTGTCCAAGAGTGCCATCATCTGGCTGATCCAAGAAATAAGCTGCCAGCACAGTACAGATGATACCTGACAACAAGAGTGATAAAGACCAGACAAAACTTTTCAAAATGTTTAACAAAATGGGGAGGGGAAGAAAAAAAAAAAAAAAAAAGGAAAAAAAAGGAAAAACCATCCTTAACCTGTGCTCCGCCAACATAAAAACAACTAACCTCTTTGGCCATGAGACTCAAGGTCTCTGGGGGTAACAGTTCAAAGATATGTAAAAGCCGTGGGAACTTCATTCGAGCCTCTTTGGAGTTCAGCTTCAGGGCTTTTATGAGCATCTCCACCACAAGAGCAGGGAAAGTTGGAAGTTCAGGAAACTCAGAAACTGGAAATGAAAACAAGCTGTTATAAACTGTAATACTGGGCAGATTTACGTCACACAACCATTGAAGGACAGTGCAAATATTTATTTAATTTCTGTGGAATGTCTGCATACATATAATTTCTGCCAACAAAAACGTTCATTTACAATCCTTTGCATGACACAAAGTGTCTGGCCACTGTCTGCACATGCTTACTGAGAAAGCTCCATAGCCCGGATCGGTTGTTTATATACGAAAACACCTTTATGCATCATAACAAAATATTCACATTTACTCATTCAGCTGATGCTTTTCTCCAAAGTGACTAACAATGCAAATCTACCTCCAATTATTTACTCATTTGTACAGCTGGGTAATTTCTAGCAGAGCAATTCAGGGTAAGTACCTTGCTCAAGGGTACTACAGCCAGAGGTGGGATTTAAACCAGCGCCCTTTGGGTCCAAAGGCAGAAGTTGTACCTACGCTACCAGCTGTCCTGACAACCTGTTGTTGCTTTAACAAGATAATAGATGCACTGATGTAAGAATGAGGCAAAACCATTGGAAAAGGGACCAAGTGGGTGAGGTTCACATTTAAGCCACACACTAAATTTATTCATTCATTTACAACAATTACAGTTAGCTGGGCAATTTTTGCTGTATCAGTTCAAGGTAAGTACCTTGCCCAAGGGTATTACAGCAGAAGTTAATATTTGAACCTATAACCTTCAAGTCTAGAGGCAACAGCTGTAACCACTGTGACACCTGCTGCCCCCACAGTACATGAACATAAAGAGCACAAAAGGGCAATCACCATCTGGGCTCTTCTCCTCCTCACGGAGTCGTTGGTCACAGAAGTTTGCGAGGGCCATGTAGGCTTTGATGGCCTCAGGGGTGTCCATGTGAGAACTGGAGAGGGACTCCATTTTCTCATCCACCGTTCTAACTGCGCTGCGCAGGAGCTCCAATGCACGGCACCGCAAGACCGACCACCATCTGAGTGGCGCCAAGAGTGGGATTTATTATCTTCAACTTACCTTCACATTCTAACCACAATGCTTTCATCCCAGTGGTGTTCAGTGTGGGATTTATCACCTTCAATGACATTAGCAATTACACTGATAGTTTTACAGTACAAAATGGTTTAATCTGATTGGTGTTAAAAGTGGGACTAATCGCCTTCCAACAGCTACATCATCAATTGTGCTTATACAATCACGTTGTAAATAGAACGGCTTCATCTCAGTGGGGGTTGTTGCGTCACCAAAAGCACGACTGACAATTTACCTGTTGAGTGCAAACAGATGATGACCCAGACATCTTCAGCAGTCTCTCCACTTTATCATTTCCAAGCTTTTCCAGTACGGTTACGTCCTTGCTTACTGCTGAGGCCATGATGCAGAACGTGGTGCCCAATAAAATCCTCTGCTCCAGGTAAACCTGGCACGTTGCATTGTCCACCTCAATCTCTTCTGCAAGATGCAACACACTGTGACTTTCCAAGTTTGCATGAACTTGTTTTCTCTGCATACTGGGAAGGACAGATCTATTTAGGTGGCTCAATGTTCAAAGTCAGTGGCATGAATTGCATTAGGAAAACAAATTAAATATTCATGACAGCCAAGTGTATTTAACCTTTAGTTAACCATAAAGAAGTGTCAAATGCATGTTCACTGCATCACTTTTTTCACCATCTCTGCTTTCACAAAGTAAACTCCATTTCATGTTTCACAGGATTATTACCTTCCATTGCAGCTTTGAGATTTTGAACCTTTGGGTCCGACTGAACGAAACTTTTGCTGTGGCGTCATCCCAGATTTTCTCTAAGTTAAGCCAACAGTTTGGAATTGTTTCAAAATGATACCTGTGTGCAGATGTCCACAAGTAATAACTGTGTGTCACCATCAAGTTTACTCCTTAAGAGACCAACACTTCCAACTCGCTCAACGCAGACCGCTGTGTAGGAAGCCCAAAGTGACATCTCCACAGTAGAGCAAAAGCATTTCCACTGCTAGAAGATCCAAATGCTCTGCAAGAAGAGCCAACTGAAACTACTTTGGGCTGTAGGACTCAGCAGCTACATGCTGAGCCCATGTAGTAACTGGTTATTGAATCATACAATAAAAAACAATGCAATAGGTTTTTGTTATGTCCATGCATATCATACCAAGTATTATTTCAGAGTACAGTATAATACCTGGGCAGTGTGATGATGAAAAATTACTTAAAACATCGTAAATTTTCATGATGTCAATCAGGCAGTTTTCCTTGGCTTGCAGTGCACAGAGTCACAGCTGTCATGCTGTCATTCTCTCAGTTGTCATAATGAAGAGCAACACTCAGGCTTTGCCAAGACCATTGTGAGAGAAAATTTAATATTCGACATTAGTGCTAAAAGCAAATATAACTATGCAGTATCCAGTAAGGTAGGTGCTTATGGAAAATAATTGAAAGATGTAATGCTGCACGCTGTATCAAGGAGCAGGAATTAACAAAGAGAGACTGGCTGAGAAAATGACTATGTTGAGGCTCTCATACGCAAGTAGACTGAAACAGGGTACGGTGACCGAAGTCTGGAGACAGAACAGATAACGTGTTTGCGTCAAGTGCGGAAAACAGAATAAGGTTCACAGGCTCGGACAATCCCCGGAAAAGAACGAGCCCGTGAAAGCAGAAAGTTACTGAAGGGGCGTATCGCCTCAGCGCAACAGGTGTATAAGTAACTGCTGTATGCTTTGTTCAGAGAGACCCTCGGTACAGAGACCCTCTGCACAGAGACCCTCCCACGTTAACGTATACTGTGCATTAAAGAGAATACATTCTATTGTCCGTGTGGCTCATTTTTCTCCCACAGATTCCTGGGGGCTCGTCCGGGATTGCCTAAAGCTCTTCCGGGGCACAATCCACCAGCCGTGAGGACCCCAAGAAAGGAAGGACGTTCGCTCCCCTAGGAGACCCGTTAGTGACCAAGCCCAATAAAATTTTAGGGCTGGCCTGTCCCACAGACTGTCCTCGGACAGAGTATGGCACAAATTAACTTCGCAACTAAGTATCTGCTTTGACCTACACGAAGGGTGCACTGCAGTAGGTTGGCTGCTTGCGTTTAAAAATAATATAATAATCCAAGATCGTGGGGCAAGGTGATAGTGTCCATATCTTAACCCCTGATCCCATCTACGACCCGGATGGTGAAACTGAGTTTGAAAGATTAATGCAGAAACATGGTCATAATCGGTCCCTGGGATTAGGCCCTAGTGGGCAAAAGAAGAATTGCAGGGAAACGGTAGAGAAGGAAACCGGTACGCCATTTAAGGAGTGTAGAAAATGGAATAAAAAGACAAAAGAGCTCTGGCCGATAGAGGGTTCACTGGACCCTGCACTGATCCAAAAGACAAAAAGTATTTTACAAGAGAAGCAGAGTAGTCGGTGTTGTTGTAATGACATGTACTTAAGTAAGTTTAAAAAGAGTGGGAGACTGTAGCAAAAGAAAAGGCGCTCGAAACAGCACAGAAACGTGTGACTGACCTCACTGTTAAACCAAAGTGCGAAAAAGCCAAAAATGAGGCTCGAGCCGCAGTGCTGACAACGTCTGCTCAAGTGTTTCCCGCAGAGGCACCGGGGACCCCAACCAACAGAGAATTCATGAAGGTTGTCGGAGCAACAGGTTTGTTCCAGCTCCTGGCAGAAACACAACCCCTTGCAGTGAATACCCCAGGTCACTCCGAAAAAATACATTACAAGTTCCAGCTAAGCGATCATTGCCCTGTCAAACTATTGGGAAGAGACCTATTGTCCAAACTAGAGGCCATAATCAAGGTCTCCAGAGCAGGTACCAAGCTAACTGCTCCAACCCTGGGACTGTTTACCTTCGCTGTTGAAAAGGCATCTTACCGTGCATGGATGTTGGAGGACAACACTTTGCTGAGCGACATGGTTCCCTCCTCTCAAGAACAGCCAGAATGTTTGCATTGCACTGCATATTATTATTCTGCAGAACAGCACAAAGAACGACAAAGGATGGAAGAGAGATTTTGTGGCAGCGCTTTCCAGGACCACCACAGTGCAGATACCAGTACTTGAAAGCCATACCAAGAAGTGGCGCCACTTTGAGCATCACAGTTATCTGCTCCACGGGACTTAGGTGTTGGCTGTGCTTGTGGTTGAAATGGCTGAAGTTGTAGATCCAGCGCTGCAGCCAGCTGCTCTCCGTCTTCGTCTCTTTGTGCGGCTCCTTCAGCAGCTTGGTGGCCAGCGCAAAGTTATTCTGAAGTGATTATTATTACAAGTGTGAGAAACAACAATTATTGTAAAACATGACATTATTTTATATATATATACACACACACACACATTTTCAGAGCTGCTTGTCCCAGACAGGGTCGCAGGGAACCGGAGCCTACCCGGCAACACAGGGCATAAGGCCAGAGGGGGAGGGGATACACCCAGGACAGGACGCCAGTCTGCCACAAGGCACCCCAAGCAGGACTCGAACCCCAGACCCACCCAAGAGCAGGACCCAGTCCAACCCACTGCGCCACCGCCCCCCCCAAGTATTTTATATATAACTGTTAAAAATGCAAACATTTTCACAGTTCTTGATGTCAAGCCCAAAGAGTTGGGTGCAAAGATTCAATTCCATTTATTTTCATAGAGAATTCTGCTCACACAGTGACAGAGTGCTGAACCAACCATCAGAGGCACAATAAGTAAGCCAAGGTCTTTGTGATGCTAACAGCCTTCTAAAATACAGGAGCTCAACGTGTCACCTGCTTTCTGGCACTGTCAGCCATCCTCAACTTCATACTGAACTTGCAGTCCTTAATCATCACATTCAAGTTCTCTGGCTTCTGAGAGTTGACTTCTTGCATTATACCATCATTCTCAGCCACTTCCATGTCTACGGGGGTTGAGCTCGTCAGTCTCTCTGCAATCTTGTCCAGAAAGAAACACCTGGGAAAAAGAGGAATATGCACTTGAGTTTTTTTTTTTTTTTTTTATTAAATAAACTGACAAATTTGTTAATTTCACTAGGAACTCTGGCTACAATTGTGAGAAACTATGAAGAACCCAGAGAGTCACATTCCTGTGAATGAGCATGGATGACGACCACAAGACCGATATGCTACTCGACATTTTGGCATCAGGATATCGACTGGTCCAGACTGCTAGGAAACACTTCAGAGAATGTGGCGACACTTGGAGAGTGATTAAAACATGTTTTGGATGGTTCTTGCCATTCAACAACTTTTAGTTTTTTTTTTTATACTGGAAAACAAACTTTCCTGATGCCTCTTTCAGTGCTATTAAAACAGTGGAAATAATTTAGATATACAGTTTTCTATGTAAAACAGAAAAAGGGAAACGGTAAGAGGAATTCTGCATGTTTGGGGGGGAAAAAAAAAGCAGTTGAAACTTTACAGACTCAGAAATGCTCCATTTATTACTTACATAAATTAAAGGCAATTAAGTGTTAATTTTAAAATAAATCTTTTTGCAACGGGACGCCATGGAAGTCTGCACTGACAACCTAACCCACCAATGAGGAACACCCGTTCAATTTCAATAACCCCTTGTCCAGAGCAAGGTCAAAGTGAACCAAAGACTATCCCACAAGTAGTGGATGGAAGGTTGGGGGGGGTTTGCACCTTGGATGGGATGCCATTTCATCGCCGGGTAGCCACACACGCACACACACACACTAAGGGCAACTTAGAGAAACAAATTCACCTGAACTGGATTTCTTTGGACTGTGGAAGGAAACCAGAGCACCCAGAGAAAACCCACGCAGACACAGGGAGAACATCCTAACTCCACACAGACTGAGTGGGGAATCTAACCCATGTTCCCTCCCACCACCCGGGTGTTGTGAGGTGGCAGCACTACTTGCTCTGGCAGCGTGCTGCTCGCTTAAGAAGAATTTAAAAATTAAAAACCTCACCACTTCCTGAGATGAAATGAAGAAAGTCGTGAACCTCCGTCAGAGGCTGAACCGACTGCAACTTTGCCAGGAGGCTTTGGTTGAGCAGCACATCAATAGTTGAGTAGCTCTAAGTTGAGTAGAAAATATTAATTAAATTTGATCAACATGGACAGCACACTCCTTATACTGCTCAGGTCCTGACCTGGATGAAGACCTGCAGGGCATTATTGATGTAGTACTTGGCTCTGTCGTAGTCCTCCTGTAGGATGTACAGCAGGCTGAGCTCCTTACTGTAGTGCGTTTCCATCACGTTCTTCCGCTCTTCAGTTTTCATCGCACTGTCAACAAAGCTCAAGAGGGCCTGGTCATGCTCACCTTGCTGCAGCAGCTTCAACATGGAGCGCATCAGGTAGGGCAGGTACACCTCCTAATGAAAAAGCCCCACCTTTAGTATGACAAGCACTGGGTTCTCCACAGCCTGCACAGTATTTCAAAAACCTTTTCACGGCAAGCAACTGTGGCACTTAGTAAAAGGAGTCAGTCCACACATTGTCCAGTTTCACAGGTGAGTTGCTGTCAATGTTGACCGTGGCACAGTAGCACAGCGACCTCCACTCGGTCAGGTGGCTATAAGCTTCCAATGCAGCGAGGTCCCAGAAGTCCTTCTCTGTGTCAGTGGGCTCGCCATCCATCCACTCCTCTGTGTTTAAGGCCTAGAATGACATTTAACATCAAATTTTAAAGAAAAAAAAAGACGCTTTTATAGCAAACAAGCCCCTCATTTTAATGTCAATGGCATGATGTTCCGCATCACCTCATTGTAGAGCTTCACAGCTTCGCCAAAGTCACTCTTTGCTTCCGCTTGAAGAGCCAAACGGGTGATGGGTTTTGTCCCAATCTTTCCACTGAAGATGCCCCGTACAGCATCTTAGTCCCCCAGGGATCTGTACAGTCTGATTGAAAACAACAGCAGTGACACTGACACAAAAGGAATGCCTGAAGTGTGAAGACCTGGCAGACATGTGGAGGTCAACTGCAGTAAGCAAATCATGTGGTCTAGTGGTTAGGATTTGGTGTGCTTACTGCTGCAGCCTGGGTTCAATTCCCAGTCAGGGAAAATTCTTTTCAATTTTAGCGTGAGTGACAGAGAGTGCGTGTTCCCCTGACGTATGGATGAGTGGCCTATTGTAAGAGGATCTAGCCAATCTAAGTCACCACAGTGAATAAGGTTTGCGGGCTGATAACGTTACATAGAGTTCATTGGAAGTCGCTTTGGAGAAAAGCATCTGCTAAATAAGTAAATGTAAAATTATACTCAGCTTTCATTCTCAGCTCTGCTTCATCAATCTGAGTGTCGCAAACTGGATTTGTACCAAAATATACCTGTACCCAGCAAGGTATTCTTCCATGGTCTACTTCTCTGATTAGGAGTGCATTTCACACAGTTTGCTTTTTCGAGAACTCGTACGACGAGTACCAGCGAATCATAGCTCGGCCCTGCACGAGGAAAAGTACTCTAAATGAGGAAGAGGAGGCCGTACTTGGCCAGGTGGATCCAGCGCGTCGTATCAGGCAGCTGCTCCCTGCGGGACCGTTTGGCGGCCGGCGCCTCCAGAAGTCCCCTCTGCTGCACCAGATTCTCCTCCAGCAACAGGATGCCGATGGGCTGCTGCAAACTGGCTGGGACAGCAGAGGGTCCCCAGATCACCCACTTGGAAAAACGGTGTGGCTTTAGAGAGGACTTGCTCAGCTCCATAAAGATGGCCCCCTTACAAATACACACACACACACACACACACACACACACACACACACACACACACTGTCTGAAACCACTTGTCCCAAGGGGGGTTGCAGCGAACCAGAGCCTAACCCGGCAACGCAGGGCGCAAGGCTGGAGAGGGAGGAGATACACCCATGACAGGATGCCAGTCCATAACAAGGCACCCCAAACGGGACTTGAATCCCAGACCTGCCAGAGAGCAGGACCAGCCAAAGCCGCTTGCCCACCGCACCCCCCGTCCTTTACAAATAGTGCAAATGAAAAAAAATTATGTATGATACAAGATAAAATGAAAGCAAAGGGTCTTAAATGAATTTAAAAAATGACTTTAAAATTAGAGGGGGTGCGGTGGCGCAGTGGCGCAGTGGGTTGGACCACGGTCCTGCTGTCCAGTGGGTCTGGGGTTCGAGTCCCGCTTGGGGTGCCTTGCGACGGACTGGCGTCCCGTCCTGGGTGTGTTCCCTCCCCCTCTGGCCTTACGCCCCTGTGTTCCCGGGTAGGCTCTGGTTCCCCGTGACCCCCGTATGGGACAAGCGGTTCTGAAAATGTGTGTGTGTGTGACTTTAAAATTACAGTGAATTTCAGCAGACATGATCAGTAACAGAGAGCTACTCTTATGTGTGAGGAACAGTGTGTGTGAAAACCTTGATATTGACCACAGTCATAGCCTTTGACAGGTCATCTGATTTCTCCCAGGTTAAAAAAGACCTTTTGCAATCTGCCATCTTATGACCCAGGGAATATTTAGTCGGTGGTTGGCAAAATGCTGTGACATCTTTTAAAGTGAAATGTTTCCCATTTAAATGAAGGTGGTGAGGAAACTGGGACAGCTGATCTTCCAAGAATGTGTCTCCAGAGTCACAGTCAATGCCTTGTATTTCTCCAACTGGCCAAACACCAATGTCAGTGTTAACACAAAGGTGCTGTCCTGTGTTCAGGGTGTGCTCTGCTGTGTCACTGCAGAGAATGTGCTGTGAAAGAGTGGGATAAGAAAATTGCATGTCCTGGGGAGTGTCTTCTATATTCTGGATATGGGAGAAACACTTGGATTTGTCTAAATGAATGTTTTTCTTTTGCCAGTTGAAGTACTGACACTGCTCGTCTTCAGTGTGTCTTGGTCTACTTACACAAAGGCAATATTGTGTGATGCTCCAGCATAGCGTGAGCATGTCTTTGAAGAACATTTTGTCTTAGCTACTATGCTGGACAGTGTTGACAACACATTTGAATCAACAGTTGAGACGTTGCACTGTGTTCTAATCTGTTGTAGTTCTGACTATTTGTTCAGCTCCAAATATGTTCCACAGCAGTTCGGTTCGGAGAACATAGATTTCTCTTTACACACACTTCTCAGCCATGGTTTTAACAAGTTCAGAAATTTCAAATTTACTACCCTCTTCTTTTAAACAGTTGCTATTAGAGGGACTGTCACAAAAGACACTACAGAGGCACTGGAAAACGACATGAGAGGCATAGTATTAATGACACTCACCGTGTCTCCAGACACTTTTGCAGGATGCAGCTCTCTGATGTTACCATTTCTCAGCAAACCTGTTTGTACCTTTCTCACCACTGTTGATAACTCTGTATGCAGCCTCTCTGTACAAGGGGTAAAGCTTTTATTTTTTTGGGTGGAAATCCAAGCCCTCTTCAGTTCTCAAATTTTTACTTGTTTCAGTATCATATGTCAAATTATGCATCACAGGCCATAGGTGGCGGCCTCTGGGAAACCTTGTTTTGTGCCACAGATATTCTTACACGTCCTCCGATAAATTTTAAATGGTGAATAAAGGACTATTCTCATGGGGGGAAAAGTTCCATGCTTGAGAACAAAGTACTTCAAATTTTTGAAGTCTGCCTCCACACTAGCAGAATTTGAAGTGAGATTCATAGTGTTAAACAGTAGAACCATTATCAACATTTCATCTCATACTTTGAAGCCATGCCTACATGTGCAAGAACGGTTACAACCTATGGGTGATACTGTCAGTCTTGTATTTATTCCAAGGTGATTGGGTTTTGGTTTGAGGAAAACCAATTAGAGACAGGAGGGGTGGAATGGGGGGGACTTCAAGATGCTTCTGGAAGGAGGGGTGTTCTGGAATTGTCCGAGATGTGAGGACAAGGGAGTGAGTTTTGTGCGCAGACTCCACATCATTTGTTGCAAATCATTAGCAACACAATTTGAGTCTAAGCAGAAACGGGAGCGAGAGACCCCAGAAAGGGAAAGAGAGGAAAACGCTGTAAGAACCTGAAGAGTTTATCTTCTCTGGTTGTTTCTAAAGCAACCGAAAAGAGAAAATAGCATTTTATCTTGATTGTGTAATGACAGGCAGTGTTTTCTGTATGGAGAGTTTGTACAGATATGCTTCCGTTTGTACTCATCTGTGTGAAACGGATCAAATTGCTTTAGAAAAGCGAAAGTTTTGAGTCCGTCATGCTTCCACAGAGAAGGACTCGAAGAACCCAATAGCGCTTTGTGTTAAACCAGAAACGCACGATGTTACTCAGGCCTCGTTAGAGGTTTCATCTGCTCCCGAATGTTCCTGGTGTTGCATGGACAGCAGACGAGGTTAACTGTGAGTTTTTTTACCCTTGCTCTTGAGAGTGAAACGGCCATTATATTTTTTGGGCTCAACATGTGCAAGCTTTGATCAGCCTCACTGTAAGGGTGTTTTATACTGCAGAGTGATCTAGACACTAGTGTTATTGTGTTTGAGAGCAGGAAGGTTCTCTAAAAAACTTCTAGAGTCTATGTTTTGCATGATGGTGTAACTATGATGTTACTTGTTTCTAATAGTACTGAAGTACATGCTGTGAAGCCTTTTTATTTTGTTAATGTTTTAGTTGTTTGCATTTATTTCAGTAATCTATTGAAGGGAACTTTGGCTAACATTTGCGTATTAAACGACACAATCCTTTAAGATGAATACTTGTTTGTTTCTTCCATGTACAAAGTTTGAAATAATTCAGTAATAAATTGGATTTTTGTTTCATTACAAAGCTATTTGCATTTCAGTTTATAACATCTTAGTGTTCAAAACAGAACCCAGGGCACAGTCCTCAGAGCCAGGTTAACAGAGGGTAGCGCTACATGTATAAATGCGAATGTGGGATGGGTTTTTCCCGAAGTCCTATTTAAATCAACACCACTGTATTCATTATGATGGAAAACCACATTAGTGTAGTCATTGTGGAAAGTGTTTTTCTTAATCTAGTCTGTTGACACAGCACCGGCGTACTCATTCCGCTGTAAAACCATATAAACAATGAACGTGGGAAATGTTTTTGCCACAGAAATGCATTAAAACAGTACCAGCTTGTCCACACTGGTGAGAAACTGTATCCTGGTAGCGAATGTGGAAAGAGGTTTTCTCGGGCTTGAAACCTGAAAGAGCACCATCTCATACATTCTGGTTAGACATCGTATGAATGCATTAATTTACATTTATTTATTTAGCAGACGCTTTTCTCCAAAGTGACTTCCAATGATCTCTATGTAGTGTTATCAGCCCACATATCTTATTCACCAAGGTGACTTACACTGCTAGATACACTACTTACACTGGGTCACTCATTACCATACATCAGTGGAATACACACTCTCTCTGTCACTCACACACTATGGGTGAACCTGAACAGCATGTCTTTGGACTGCGGGAGGAAACCGGAGCACCTGGAATAAACCAACACAGATGCGGGGAAAACATGGGAGGGATGGAACCCACACCCTCTCGTACCACGCAGGTACTGTGAGAAACCAGCGCTACTCACTGTACCACTGTGCTGCCCTTTGTGGACCCTTATTGTGGGAAGACTTTTGGTTCAAAGAAGCATTTAAGAATCCAGAAGATAGCACATTGCAAGGTCTACACTAAAGAGGCTTAAGAAAGCAGAGACGGTCTTGCAGGGGTTTTACACAGGTCTCTATTTTAATGTGTCAACAAGCAGTTTTCCAGGGACTGACAGACACATGACAAGTTTCCTATGGGACAAACTCATGTCTAATTTACTCATTGTGTCTGAGATATATTATGTGCACAGTAGATCCAAAGAAAATACATTCATATCCTTGGGGTTCCCTGTCATGGTTGCAAAAAGGCAACGGATCCAATTGCAGGTGCACTGTTTTAACAGCAAGTGTGGGCAGACAAGGCACAGGCGAAATATTGTAGTCAATGGACAGGCAGTAGGTTACTGAGGAGCCGACATCGTTCCGAGGAGAATCCAAAGTTGTGGTCAGAAGCAAAGCTGTGAGTCAGGAAACCAGGGAGACACAGGTGCGGGGTAAGGAGACAAGGGAACAGGGACACCGGGGAACTCGCAGAAATCTCCTGGCGCTGAGGTTGCAATGTACTCAACTGAGGTTCCACGATCAGATGTCTTTGGTGCTCCCACTTATACCCTTGCTCCCCGATCTGCTGCAGGTGCGTCTGCTTTGTGCAGGGGCGTGACAGTTCCAAACACCTGTACCTTCATGCAAGAGAGTTATCAGTAACTGAACTTGTGGTGGAAGTTCACCAAATATGGAATATTGAGTCCTGCTATACTGAAGGACTCAGAATGTATGATGTATTATTGTGTCAGACATGTTTAGCTTTTTGGGTTAAATGCACTAACAGTGAGGTTATTGATTATTTTACTACTTTTTTTGTAACGGGTGTAGTGTTGCAGTGGGTTTGGCCTTTCTCTGCTCTCTGGTGGGTCTGGAGTTTGAGTCCTGCTTGGGGTGCCTTGAGATGGACTGGTGTCCCATCCTGGGTGTGTCCCCTCGCCCCCCAAACATTGCACCCTGTGTTGCTTGGTTAGGCTCTGGCTTGCCGCAACCCTTCTGGGGACAAGTGGTTTCAGAGTGTGTGTGTGTGTGTGTGTGTGTGTGTGTGTGTGTGTGTGTGTGGGCTAATGTCAGTTCAGTCCCTTAGTATGGAGGAGTCTGACGGCTTGGTGGAAAAAACTGTTACACAATCTCAAATGCTTCGGTACCTTTTGCCAGATGGCAAGAGGGTGAAGAGTTCGTGTGAGGGGTGCGTGGGGTCATCCACAATGCTGGTGGCTTTGTGGATATAGTATGTAGTGTAAATGTCTGTAATGGGGGAGAGAGACCTTGATGATCTTCGCAGCTGTCCTCAATATCTGTTGCAGGGTCTTGCAATCCGAAACGGTGCAATTTCCAAACTGGGCAGTGATGCAGCTGTACAGGATGCTCTTGATAGTACCTCTGTAGAAAGTGGTAAAGATGGGGGGTGGAAGATGGGCCTTTCTCAACCTTCATAAAAAGTAGAGACGCTGCTGGGCTTTCTTGGCTATGGAGCTGGTGTTGAGAGACCAGGTGAACACCATGGAATTTGGTGCTCTTGACAATCTCCACGAAGGAGCCATCGATGTTTAGCGGAGAGTGGTCACTCCGTGCTCTCCTGAAGTCAACAATCATCTCTTTTGTTTTGTCCATGTTCAGGGACAAGTTGCTGGCTCTGCATTAATCCGTTAGCTGCTGAACCTCCTCTCTGTATGCTGACTCGTCGTTCACGTTGATGAGACCCAACACAGTCGAGTCGTCGGCGAACTTGATGATGTGGTTCGATCTGTGCACTGCTACACAGTCGTTAGTCAGCAGAGTGAATAGCAGTGGACTGAGCACGCAGCCCTGGGGGTCCCCAGTGCTCAGTGTGGTGGTGTTAGAGAGTTGACTTGAAACACAACTGTTTCCATAATTTGGTGTTCTATTTGCCTTAAAACAATCACCCATTAAATGCAACTGATGTTGTCAAACACCCTGAAGAGATCCTCTTTCACTGTACTTCTTAAACTTTCATTACATCTTCAGCATTTGTACAGATTACTTGATGAACTTTCAGTCAAAGTGCTACTGTATTCGTCAGACAGCTGTGATGTGTAACACATGGCCTGTCAAATGTCCACCCTTTTCAGTAACTGTTTGTCCTCATCAGTGTCACAGGGATTCAGAGCCTATCCTAGACTCACTGGGTGCAGGGCTGAGGGAGGTACACCCTGGATTGCACACCAGTCCCTCACACAGTAGAAAAACACACAACACACACTATGACCACTTTAGTGACATCCACTGGAACTGCATGTCTTTAGACTGTGGAGGGAAACAAAAGCACCCAAAGGAAACCCACACAGAGATGGGGAGAACATGGAAACTCCACACAAACTGAGCAAGATTCAGTCCTATGCCCAAACAGCTCAGCTCAGGCACTATGAAACAACAGTGGGACTCTCCGCACCACCATGTCACCTTCTCAAAGGAATAGCATCACATAAGCAACAAAACACTGAAATCAGGCAAAATCCTACCGAGCTAAAAATTTGGATTGAAATAGTAAATAAATAATAAATCAAAACAAATTCATGTGTTTACATATGTCATTCAAGAGAATTTTATGCATTTCATCACTTTGAGATTTAAACAGAAAGGCTTTTTGAATAATGGGGATCAAGGCACATGAAAAGAAAAAGGTCAGGTGACCTGAGTAGGTCACTGGTCAGGCGAGTAGACAACTGCAAAGTTAAAGAAATTTTAGATTTTAATGTAGATTTGAAAACTGCCGTGGAAGAGATGCCTTTCAAAGCTGTAGCTCAAATGTTCCATAATTTAGGGGCCTTATAGCTAAATGCTTTGCACCTACAGCTGTCAGGTCAAAAAGTACAGGTTGATGTGCTAAGATGGGGCTGCTCTCCAAAGTTCTTTATATGTTCTGAGTAGTATTTTAAAATCTTATCTATACAAGATCGAATATGTAGCCAGTCTGAGTGAATAATTATAACAATATGACAGTATTTTCTGGTGCTGGAGGCAGTCAAGCAGGGCTGTTGAAGAGCGAGGAGCTACAGTAATAAAGCCCATTGGAGATGAAGGCATGAACTCCTTCCTCTGCATAACAGGAGGTGAAGGTGCAGTTTGCACTGGTGTTGTCAGTTCAGGCAGTTCCTGCATTAGTGGCAACTGCTTCTTCAGTTCAATCATTTCAGCACAACTTTCACATGTAGCTCCATTTTTCTTTGCAACTGTTCACACTCATCCTCAAGCTGGTGATCACTGGTTTTGACCTTCTGATCGCATTATGTTTGCAGTGTGATCATGTCATCATCTTGTTCTGACATTTATTTATATGTAAGTTGTTTTATTCCAAAATGATTCCTTCAAATGCACATTATTCATTAAAATGCCCACAGGCAGTTTATCTTCATGTGGCTGGTTTCATAACAATAATGTCATTCCTTGGAACGTGAATGAAACAAATGGTGACGCGGGTCTACAGCAGTTACTGTGACTGGAGGGCAAGTCACTGTCTTAGGGCATTATGGGAACCAAGGGGTGTCGTGGGGTCAGGTTCAAAGAGATGTTCTGGGAGCGGCCTTGAAGACATGCCGTAGGTCTACGTCATCTACAGTCTCCTGTCTTGTCTTGAGGATATAATCACAGGCACAGACACACAGAAAAAGACAGGTGGACTTTTATGTAGTCATAAACCACACAGCTCTCGTAATGGTGAATGTGCACATTTATGTAACTCAATTCCTGAAAACAACCAACTGTGGCAATTCTTTACATTCTATTATAACAGCTGCTGATATGTGTTTTCCCTGAGATCATCCTGTGAAATATGGTCTGATGTTTTCAGCGAGTGTCTTTGGTTTTAACTGAGGTTCTTCTTGTCCTCAGCTGAGACTGTGTGTGAACTTGGGGCCACTTCTTGTAGCAAAGTTGTTTTTTATGCCCATTGCTTCCTCTCAACATTATAAAGGTAACATTATAAGGAGGGTGTAGGGAGGTAAATCTTTACCAAGCTCATCAGAGGGATCTCTTTGCAAGGTCTGGGGACGTTTCAATAATTTGCAGAGAATTAGTTTCTTTGTGGTTTCAGATCTCTGGAAATTCTTGTTCACAATGTGTGACGTATGAGGGTTTACATTTACATGTATTTATTTAGCAGATGCTTTTCTCCAAAGTGACTTCCAATGAACTCTGTGTGGTGTTATCAGCCTACACACCTTATTCACCAAGGTGACTTACAGTGCTAGATACACTACTTACACTGGGTTGAGACATCAGTGCTACTCACTGTGCAACCATGCCTCCTGTTATAACACCTGTGGTGTTATAACTGACAGCCTTCTGTCACTCCTGCAGTCATTTGACCTCTCTTTGTCCCAGTCCTCTACTACTCACAAGGCTGGCAACCACCTTGACCTTGTCTTCTCAAAAACTAGCTATTCTGTCCTCTCTGTTACTCCACTGGTCTCTCTTTCTTCATCTCTTTCCAACCCTATGTCACCACTAATACTTACTAATAACACCTCTCCTGCCTCTGCACCCTCGGTCCCGTGCAGTGATCTATTACTGTTCACTCTTGTTATTGAAAATTTGGCAGAATGTACTACAATACTTCAAACATCAGTCTCTGCAGTTTTAAAGTTGATATTACAATAAACTTCATCATTTAAAAGGAATCTCACTGTCACACCCTCCTCAGCACAACAAGGACTACATGCAACAGATTATTATCATTTATTTTTTTATTTTTATTTTCAGATCAGGGGACGAGCACATAAAAGGGAGGTTTGGAGCACACTCAGATGTGGAAACTTGTTCAGCCTTGTTCATCGCTCTCGTGTGTGCTTCCTGACTTACCTACCTTTCCCATTCCACCCGTCCTCAACCCTGCTCTCCCGTCTCCTCTCACCTCCTTCTCTCGACTCCATGGTTTCCACGATCTCCTGCTTGTCTCATGGATTACGGCTTTCAGATTGTCACTTTGGTTACGTTTGTACATCAGCGACCCTTGGCTTGCTTTGTGACTACGTTCCTTGGATTCCCCTGTTAAACTCCGACACTCTGCACTTAGGTCCGACGGCTTCCTTCCGGTGTGACAGCATTTCACTTTCTAAAATTATGGCCATTCAGCTGAATACTTCTCTTAATTCCACCTGATGTTTCCTCTTTAAACTGCTCAACTCTGGCTTTACCTACCCACGATTTTTTGTTATTCCTGATCTTAATCACTTTCGATACGCCAACTATTTGTAACTTATGAAGAAGATGAAAGATGATCTGTCCTCGTGGACTTCCTTACCTATTTCAACATTTGGTAGGATTATCATTGTCTGGATGAATTATTTATCTCAGATGCTATACCTGTTTCAGAATCTGCACTGTAACTTGTGAGATTAATTTTTAGATACCTTTATGACATCCGGATATGAAACGGACAATGATCTCAATAGCAGAGTGTATATACAAGTGTAGAATGCAAATCAGGAAAGGAAGTGCAAGGGTGACAGTATGAACATGGAACAAAGAGATGTACAGTGTGTTATTACAGTCAATGAAACAGGGTTACACGAACAAAGGTAATACACGGAGGTGTGACATAGAGGGACTTGAAATAGGGGATCTGGTGATGATCACGAAGGACTGGTGTGGACAGGACGGGAGCGAGGACTGGAACAGCAACACACTGATACAGTGACTTGAGAAACAAGTCAGTGGACAGTGAACATGTATCACTAGGTTGTTGCAGGAAGCAGTAAAGAACTCATCAAGAATCCACAAACCAGTGACGTTGACTTCAGCCCTTTTACAGGACTGGGAGCTGGTCATATTGTCAGTTGGGGCCAGGTGTGTTGATTCAATTAAATGGATGTACAGTGGCACCTCTGGGGTACATCTGGGATTTCACCCCTAGGGTCAGGACAGCCTAGATCTCTAGATTTATCTGGAGCAATAAAAAGCTCAGAATTAAGCTCTTGAGACTTTGTCAACCAAAACACATAAAGTGCATGAATGCCTGTAATACATTTTACAGTTTGAATTGCATTAAATGTACCAATAAATTGCATGTTGATATGCCAGAATCCAAAAATCCCTCCTTGCCTGACTGTAGTCCTGTATTTCTTCCTAAAATTAAGAAATGAATATGTATTAACAACTTGAGTTCAAGTCAATGTGATGGGTCATGGACATTGTCAATGAAATATACTTATCAAACCAAAATGTTTTAAAGAAAAGATACTAATGCATGTTGCACAGAAAACACCTGCAAGTCTTGTCTCTCCAGGTCCAGAACAGTGAGATTAATCTGTTGCAGAACCTTCGCTCAAGTTACTTCATCTAAATTGATAAAGTAAAAGAAAAAGCAGACAGCTTTGTATATAAAACTAACATGCATCTGATATTTCAGGGTGAAGCAGCTATGTCCTAACACAGTAAGACAGAACAGAGGTCTGTGTGTTAGGCTCAGGTCTACAGATGTTGGACACATAAGTGCCATAGGAAGGTTCTGAAAAACTCCAGACCATGACTGTGATATGTAGGAAACCAACAGTCTGGAGAACATACAGAGAAGCAGAACAGGGGCTGTTGCCTTCCTTCATGTTTCTTATACAGAATCATGCTGAGTGTAAATTTATGGGCACATATCTTGCTTTACACTGTAAAACTCTGTGATAAGTTGGTGTGTGATAAAATGTTTTCTGAGGAATTTACTGAAAATGGTCCATAAATGGATCATCTTCATCGCTTGATTCATGATAGGCTAAGAGGGTGATCTCTGTAGTTTTCTAGCAGCACTTTCAGGTATAAAAATGTGGGAGACTGTAATACTGGTCTTCAGACAGTTCTGTTCTTCATCTCGCCAGATTTAAAAATCTCCACCTGAACATCTGTTGAAAGTGTGTTCAAATTTGCCCTGTAGAAAGCAGCGAGTAGGTTTACATAATATTACTGGGCATCATCACATAAATCATATAAATGTGTGGGGTCTGGTTATAAAATTACTGTAATGTTTAGAGATATTTCTTCAGAATCAGAAGATAACTGGATCAAATCCCTCTCTGTCTGTAGCACTTGTAATCAAGGTACTTACCTTGAAATAATACAGGGAAATGAATTAAAATGGGTAAATCACTGTAAACCACCGTGAATAAAGGAGTCAGCAAAGTTAACTAGTATTGATCATCAGAGGATAAAGGCTCCTGTTAACTTTTTTGACCACTGGAAATTATCCTGTCAGGAAACTGGATCTTAGACTGAAGTGTAATCCATCCATCCATCTTCCATCCCGCTTGTCCTAATAGGGCTGCGGTGGCAGCAGGGAGAGCAGAGAGGCCCAGCCGTCCCTGTCCCCCGCAACTTCCTCCACCTCAGCCTGGGGGATCCCGAGTCGTTCCCAGGCCAACTGTGAGATATAATCCCTCCAGCGGGTCCTGGGCCGACCTCGGGGCCTCGTCCCAGTTGGCCGTGCCCAGTATACCTCCAAAAGGAGGAGCCCGGGGGCATCCTTATCAGATGCCCGAACCACCTCAACTGGCTCCTCTCAATGTGGAGGAGTAGTGGCTCTACTCTGAGTTCTTCCCGGATGTCCGAACTCCTCACCCTGTCATGGAGAGTGAGTCCCAACACCCTGCGGAGAAAATTCATTTCAGCCGCTTGTATCCGCGATCTTATTCTTTCGGTCATTACCCACAGTTCATGACCATAGGTGAAGGTAGGGACGTAGATCGACCGGTAAATGGAGAGCTTCGCCTTATGGCTCAGCTCCCCCTTCACCACTACAGTCCGGTACAGCGACCGCATTACTGCTGCCGCTGCTCCCAGTCTGTGGCCAATCTCACGATCCCTTCTCCCCTCACTCGTGAACAAGACCTCAAGATACTCCAAGATACTTGAACTCCTCCACCTGGGGCAAATTCTCTCCCCTTACCTGGAGGGGGCATGCCATCCTTTTCCGTGAGAGAACCATAGACTCAGACTTTGAGGTGCTGATCCTCATCCCAACCGCTTCACACTCGGCTGCAAACCGTTCCAGTGCGTGTTGGAGGCACCCTGTGACGGTGCCAAAAGGACAACATCATCTGCAAAAAGCAGAGACGTCACCTTCCAACTCCCACACAGAGTGCCCTCCTGGCCTCGACTGCACCTTTATATCCTGTCCATGAAAACCACAAACAGGAATGGACACAAGGCACAACCTTGGCGGAGTCCAACCCCCACATTGAACAGGCTTGACTTAATGCCGAGTATGCGGACACAGCTTTTGTACTGGATGTAGAGACCGAATGGCCCGCAGTAGTGACCCCGGTACCCCATACTCCCTAAGCACCTCCCACAGAATTTCCCAGGGAACACAGTCATAGGCCTTCCCCAAGTCCACAAAACACATGTAGACTGGATTAGTGAACTGCCATGCCCCTTCAATTATCTGTGTGAGGGTAAAAAGCTGGTCCACTGTTCCATGGCCAGGCGGAATCTGCATTGTTCCTCTTCAATCTGAGGTTCAACTATCAGCTGGAGCCTCCTCTCCAGCACCCCGGTATAGACTTTCCCAGGGAGGCTGAGAAGTGTGATACCCCGATAGTTGGCACACACTCACCGGTCCCCTTTCTTAAAAATAGGGACCACCACCCCACTTTGCCAATCCAAAGGCACTGTCCCCAAGGTCTGTGCAACATTGCAGAGGCATGTCAACCATGACAGCCCTGCAACATCCATGGCCTTAAGCAGTTCTGGGCAGATCTCATCTACCCCCGGTGCTTTGCCACTGTGGAGCTTACAAACTACCTCAGTGACTTCCAAGAAGGAAATTGTGGGACAGCTGGTAGTGTAGTAGTTAGAGTGATTACCTTTAGACCCAAAGGTTACAGGTCCTAGCCACACCTCTGGCTGTAGTACCCTTGAGCAAAGTACTTAGCCTGAATTGCTCCAGTAAAAAATTACCCAGCTATATAAATGGGTAAATAATTGTAACCTTAACATTGTAAGTTGGTTTGGAGAAAAGTGTCAGGTAAATGGACTCTGAAAGCCTCAGGCCCTGATTCCTGTAAGACAGGCATATCACATGGGTTTAAGACTTCTTCAAAGTGCTCCTGACAATGTCCTCATAAAAGGTCAGAGTTTCTCCACTCCTGCTGAACACAGCCTGAGCAAAACTCCTCTGAGCTGCCAGATGGTTCTCCAGAACCTCTTTAAAGCTGACTAATAGTCAATCTCCATGACCTCTCCAAACTCCTCCCATGCCCTGGATTTTGCTTCCGCAGCCACTGCTGCCTTTTTGGCCTGCGGGTACCTGTCTGCTGAGTCAGGAGTCCTCAGAGCCAACCAGGTCCTAAAAGCCTCCTTCTTCAGCTTAACAGCTTCCCTTGCAACCGATGTCCACCAGCGGGTTCTCAGGTTGCCGCCCTGGCTGACACCAACAAGCTTTTGGCCACAGCTGTGTCTGGCTGCTTCCACAGGAGGTTTTGAACAGGGTCCATTCAGACTCCATGTCCTACCTCAATGTTGTCCTACCCCCTCCAGGACATTGGGAGAAGCTCTCCCGGAGGTGCAAGTTAAAATCATTCTGGACAAGATCCTCCGACAGTCGTTCCCAGCACACCCTCGTTAAACATCTGGGCCTACCAGGTCTGTCCATCAGTTTTCCCTGCTATCTGATCCAACTCACCACCAGATGGTGATTGGTTGACAGCTCAGCACCTCTTTTCACCCGAGAGTCCAGAACATGTGTCCTCAAGTCAGATGAAACGATTACAAAGTTAATCATTGACCTTTGGCCCAAGGAGCTCTGGTACCAAGTGCACTTATAATTTATAACATAACTTATAAGTGCATTTCACCATTCGGGTTTAGATCGGGCAGGCCGTTCTTCCCAGTCACCCAACTCTGGATTTCCCAGTCATTGCCAACGCGAGCGTTGAAGTCCCCCAGCAGGACTATGGAGTCTGTAGGTGGAGCCCAGTCCAGAACCCCACCCTGAATGGTTTAATGTAATTGGACTTTTGTGGTAGTCATGGTTTGTCCATAACAAACACCATGCTTGAACACAAGGATGCTCATAAGTGGACTTGTAAAAGCTCTGGTAGTCTCATACACTTACATATTCTCTGCATAATTTCAGCCAGCTAATCAGAATAGAATTAAAGATGAAGTGGCATTTCTCTGATACCATTTTGTTAGTGTGCTCTTTATCAAAGAGTCACAAAAATCAGACCAGAATGCTCTACCGATGGGCCGTGACCACAGACAGAGAGTCAGTAGGCAAAATTGAGCTCAGTATGAGGAGAATCAGCCAGCAGTCCCACCTACGACATAGTTTATCCTGCAGAAATCATTTGAGGGAGATGTTTCCTAAGTCTGGATTTAAAGGAAGTCCAGAGCAGTTTTGTTATTCTGGACTCTTAGTTCTTCTGTATTTAAAAGAGAATGCAGTATGTTTTGTCTTCCAAAAATGGTGACTGTGAGCACTATGCTACCTGCTGCCCTTCCCATTTCAAAAAATGTTAAAGAAGAGCTCTTTTCTAAGCATTGACTTCATCAGCAGAACTTCAGGGAGGAATTTGGCTTGTTAAACAACAGAAACTGTTCTGTACGTTCTTAATGGTTGACTTGGACAAGCGGTTAACAAGTGAGTTAACATTTAAGCTTTTCACACAGCGAGTGGTTCAAAACGTTAAAAACATTATTTGCATCACAAAAACTTCATGTTTGAGTAATTTTTTGACCTGATGTGTTTATTCACTTTTGCCTAAGTAGGTTTTTGGACTCATATTTTCACTTTCCTTGAATTGTTCTTCAAAGCAGGAGTTATTTTACTTTAGTATGGTTTTGATTATCCTGGCTACCTCTGCTACCAGATCATTTTATACAGGGCTTTTGTTTCACTACAGCATAAGATTGATATTAGATTTTGAAATAAATAATAATAAAAAAAACTATCACTTTTTGGAACCCTGTCTAACTAGAAATTTACACCCTATCCAATAGGGAATTTGACCAAAATATTTATTGCCAGGGGGTGCGGTGGCGCAGTGGGTTGGACCACAGTCCTGCTTTCCGGTGGGTCTGGTGTTCAAGTCCCACTTGGGGTGCCTTGCGACGGACTGGCGTCCCGTCCTGGGTGTGTTCCCTCCCCCTCTGGCCTTACGCCCTGTGTTACCGGGTAGGCTCCGGTTCCCCGTGACCCTGTATGGGACAAGCGGTTCTGACAGTGTGTGTATCTATTGCCATAACATACACTACCATTTTCTTATTCTCACTTTATTAATTATTTGGAAACATTCCAAAACTGTAACTTCTGTTTCATTACTGTTCCCTTGAAGAGCAATACAAGAGTGCTGTCCTACTCTTTTTGTGCTCCAGTCTTCATGTGTCTTCCCCTTTACTGCGGGGGGTAAAACATATAATCACTGCACTAAGGATTACTGGTTTCCTGGGATTCCCTGGTGCTCCACTACAGCCAACTATGATCGAGACAAAAAATGGGCGAACTGTCCTTCCTCAGGTACTCTACTGTACTGTGTTCACCAAGGAGAGTAAGCAGCATTTTTACAATCCAACTAAGAACTCAACATGGACCAAATTTTGGAACACAGAGATCATTTGGAACACAACCTGAGTGGCCACCCAGTACTGTTCCTCTGACCCATAGCCCTCACAGTTGACCAGGTACTGGAGCGTACCACCCCATCGACGGGAATCCAGCAAGGTCCGCACCGCATAGCCAGGAGTGTCCCCATCCTGCAGGGGGAGCGGTGGTGGCGACTCGGGCTGGGACTGGTGTAGGGATATGCCGCACAGCTTGAGGAAGGATGCGTGGAACGTTGGGTGGATCTGCAGGTGCTGCGACAGCTGGAGACGGTAGGGCACGGGAGAGATACAACGAAGGACCTTGAACGGGCATATGTACCTGGGACTGTAGGACCCCTGGAGGCCCTTGGTGGACAACCTGACCCTCTGTCCAGGTACAAAGGAGAGCGGACGCCGATGGCGGTGCACCCGTTGCTTTACCTGGGCCTGGCTACGGAGGAAGTGCCTCTGGATGGTCTGCCATAGTTCCGCGCTGGCTCAGTACCAGGCGTCCACCGTCACTAGAGCATAAGTAGGACTGGGAGGATTTTGAAACCTCCTGGCTACTTAAAAGATGTTTTGATTTACAAAATAACTGTTGACTGTTTCTGGGTTCCCAAAACAAAAAAAAAAAAAAAAAAAAAACGTGTGAAAGAAAGTGTTTTATTGCAAGGCTGTTGTAATTTGTTAAGCGTCTTGTGCTGTATACTTTGTTTTTTCTTGCACTTTTGTGGTTGTTTATGGCTGTTTGTAAGGGTTATTGTTATTGAATAAACGTGGACATTTATTCTGAAAGGGGGGTCATATGTAACAGATTTAATTTTTGGATGTGGTGACACTTGGAGACTTTTCAATAGTGGTGCATATTTGTGTATGATGAGTCTTTTCTCCCCTCAGGGATGGCTATAGTGGGGACTTTGTACATGGCACTGGAGTGCATCAGCCAGTCTTCTGTAAGTGTCCCATGTGTTGTATCGAATAAAAAGTTTGGTCTTTGAAACCAAACCTGGATAACAAACGGGTATCGTTTGTTATTTTCTGGAGCTAAGTCACTGTCAAGGCGAGCCCTACAAGAACGCTCGGTTATATTTATATATATATTTAATTATATGACACGTTATTTCTGGCGATATTCATAACATGTACATGACTTGGAGTCCGTAAAATACTACCATTTACGTGTCCCACTTCACTCACCGCTCCATCATGTTGTGGTCAAACATGACGGGAAAAATGCTGCTGTTCAATAAACAGAATTTATTCATCCAGATTGACACGGCGACGAGTGGAAAAAAACAACAGAACTTAACGTGAGGGTTTTTTTTTTTTTTTTTTTTTTTTTTTTTTAAATGAACAACAACAGTGTATGTGTGTCCGCCCTACAATATTACAGCTGCCATGTTACACACCCCGCTACATTATGCCCTCTATCCTGATCACTTCCGGGACGGTACTATGACAGAGAATGTCCAGTAGAGGGTGCCATACCGCCTCCGGACAGTACGTACTGTGCTTGAGGGAGCAAGTGGTTGAAATTTGTTTGCACGGACTTTTCATAAACGTCTTTTCTTTTCTTCGTTGCCACGAAAACTTTGTTTGACTCGGCGGCGTCAACCTACAGACATTGCATACTACATATAGTCTTGTACGTAGATGTAAAAAGAATGAAAACACTTTGTTTCCGAAACAGACTTGAGGTCATTTAAGAATCACAAAGTCAGTGTTTTGTATTATTCCGGATTCATGGGTTCATATATAGTGATTACAGCGGCACTGATGGACTTTTAAAGCTCCGTGTTCGTGTCTTCAGTCCGTCGACTACACAGTAAATGCGGGGTTTTCTCTTTTAAACATGTTATGCGGTGTTTTACTGATATTTGGTGATGTTGCTTTGGGGTTTTGCATGGACTGGGAAACACATTTTTATTTTTTCCATGTGAAATAATGGGAAATAGGCTCTCAATGTCCGATTGCACAACGTTTTCCGGAACAGATCAGTGGAATATATAATTGAGGGACAGCCGTAGTTTACTTCATAAACGTTTTAGTTTGTGGGCTAAAAAGAAGCTTACTTATATGTGAGGATTAGTTACAACGAAGAGCGTAACTGAAGGAAATAAGAGTGTTAAAGGGCACGAGGCAGCGCATAAGAAATACATCGTAGCGATGCGCAAAAGGCTTTGTGGGGGGGGACAAAATATGGAACGCTTCACGAATTTGCGTGTCATCCTTGCGCAGGGGCCATGCTAATCTTCTCTGTATCGTTCCAATTTTAGTATATGTGCTGCCGAAGCGAGCACAACAGACACTGCCTGAGGTGAGTTATTTAAAGGCCCAACATGACCTAACGTTCCGCATGCTGGTGGGTTCTTTCGAGTGCAAATCTGACAAAATATTCCTGGGAAAGAACTCTGTGCCCTTTCTCCACCGTACAGTAGATCTTAGTCTAACAGAGAAGATTCATTGTCTGTGCTGTCGTTCCTTTAACTGAGATTATACGTCGTTTATTCGCTTGTTGTGCCAAGCGCAGTTGCTTGCTGGGCCTTATTCAAAATAAGCTTCTGACACAACGCTCTTATTGGAAGTTCAGTGACGTCACAACGGGAGAGAGGTTTTCGGTAGGGAGACTGTTGCATGATGGGAAGTGTAGTCAGTTCTACAGCAGTGGCTATCGACTATTGGGTGTGTTTCTTTTTTCATTCGTTTCTTGCTTTCTTCTGCCTTCTCGGCCTTTTGGCAAAGGTGAAAGTTTAGTTTTTGTGTAACAGAAGGCGCCTCCTTTCAGTTTTACACTTTCCAATATCTATGTTACATTCTAGTGTCTATTATAACTGTAAAAAAGTCTAATATTTACATTTTCATTTACATTTATTCATTTAGCATACACTTTTCTCCACAGCGACGTACAACTCAGAAAAAACAATTTGTGCATTAGAAAGAGACATAGTTGCAGACGTGTCTTTTCACTGTGCACCATGTTCATCACACAAGTGGCTGCATAAAACTCAATAGATGATTCCTGAACACTTTCCAATTTTTTTTTTTTTTTTTGAGGGACACATTTACGTACAATACAGGAGTAGCAGCTCTGTAAAGGCTTATCCGGGCACGATCATAAAGCTATAATGCATGAACGTTTACACCATACATGAACTTAAGAGATGATGGGCGACGTGAGTGTGGAAGAGGTGAGTTTTCAGACCCTTTTTAAATGTGGACAGAGATTGAGCAGTTCTGAGTGAGAGGGGGAGGTTGTTCCACCACAACGGAGCCACAACTGAGAACCTCCACATTTTCCCTTTCTTGTGTGGGACCACCAAGTGGGCAGATGTGGAAGAGTGAACCAGTCTGGTTGGAGTGTAGCAGATGATCAAGTCTTGTAGATATTTGGGGGCAGTTGTATTGATGCATTTGTAGGACATAACCAGGGTCTTAAATTTGATCTGGGCAGCTAGTGCAGAGAAACGAGGAGAGGAAATACATGCAAAGGCTTCGGCAAGTCAAACACAACTAATACTGACATGTTCTCAACTTTGAAAGTACCTAAAGCAGACAGCAGGGTTCCAAGGTGTATTTTCGTGAACATGTAATGATGTGAGTGCTGAAAATGGCCAGAAAGTGTCAGAGATTCTGTAAGTTGTGGAATAATTTTATTTGTTTCTCCAATTTATCTTGTTTCTTCTTGGATGGAAGACGTTGTCCATAGAAGCTTAATTTGATTAAGACCAAACAAACAACTGCACTCAGCACAACTAACGAATAAACTACGCATAAATCTCAGTCAAAGTTAAAAAAGAGCACATACAACAAAGACTTCTCAAAGACTTCAATGAAATTACTTGACCAAATTGTCATTTAGTATATGTCAGCATGCAGGGGGCATGGTGGTGCAGTGGGTTGGACTGGGTCCTGCTCTCCGGTGGGTCTGGGGTTCGAGTCCCGCTTGGGGTGCCTTGCGACGGACTGGCGTCCTGTCCTGGGTGTGTCCCCTCCCCCTCTGGCCTTACGCCCTGTGTTACCGGGTAGACTCCAGTTCCCCGTGACCCTGTATGGGACAAGTGGTTCTGAAAATGTGTGTGTGTGTGTATATGTCAGCATAGTGTGGTGGTGCGGTGGGTTGGACTGCAGTCCTGCTCTCTGGTGGGTCTGGGGTTCAAGTCCTGCTTGGGGTGCCTTGCAATGGATTGGCGTCCCGTCCTGGGTATGTATCCCCTCTCCCTCCGGCCTTGTGCCCTGTGTTACCAGGTAGGCTCTGGTTCCCCGTGACCCTGTATGGGACAAGCGGCACTGAAAGTGTGTGTGTGTGTGTATATGTCAGCATAGTGTGGTGGTGCGGTGGGTTGGACTGCAGTCCTGCTCTCTGGTGGGTCTGGGGTTCAAGTCCTGCTTGGGGTGCCTTGCAATGGATTGGCGTCCCGTCCTGGGTATGTATCCCCTCTCCCTCCGGCCTTGTGCCCTGTGTTACCAGGTAGGCTCTGGTTCCCCGTGACCCTGTATGGGACAAGCGGCACTGAAAGTGTGTGTGTGTATATGTTGGCATATTAAAACCTCCAGTGTATAAATACATTATCATCCCAAGCATTCAATTTAACTAGAAATTCAGTTTCATTTTAAAATAATTACCCAAGAAGAACATTTTCTCCCGTGGTGAGACATCTAGAATATGTGACACAGTGAGGCATGAAAGAAAGAAAGAAAGAAAAAGAGCTGGAGATGTCAAAACATGAGAACCAAACAGACAATAACAAAACTTTGACCAACGGCATTATGCCCCCCTATGACAACTTGTCAGACACCATCTATATTTATGGGTTTCGGACTGGGATGGCACCTCCTAACCCTAACTCTTTAACTAGAGATCCTTGACTACGCCTCACTTGTCATTACCCATGCTGAGTATAATAATCACTCACACACACAGTCTGAAACCTCTCATCCCAAGCGGGGTCACGGTGAGCCAGAGCCTATATAAGAACAAAAGGAAAAGAATTTTCTCTCTCAGTCTCAGTCCTTCAGATGAGCCATGTAAGCAGTGGCAATGTCTGGCACTCAAACAGGTGGACCTCTCCTTCATGCAAACATCTTAATTGGACTGGAATAGTGGAACCTTGGTACATTGTGTGTTTTTCAATACTTTAATGACTTTAATGAAATTGCTGCTTTTTCCATGTCATTTCACTTGGCAGGTTGGAGAAGAATCACAGATGTAAACCTTTAAAGATAATTTCATGTTTCTTTGCTGTGGCGCACACACACACACACACACACACACACACACACACACACACGCACACACATTGTCTGAACTGCTTGCCCCATGTGGGGTCATGGGGAGCCAGAGCCTAGCCTGGCAACATACGGCATAAGGCTGGAGGGGGAGGGAACACACCCAGGACAGGATGCCAGTCTGTCCCAAGGCACCCCAAGCAGGACTCCAACCCCAGACCCACCAGAGAGCGGGACTCAGTCCAACGCAACACCCCCCCCCCCCCCCCCCCCCCCCCCCTTTGCTGTGGTTTTTCAAATATTTTCTTTGTTTGACAGTGATAGAAATCAGACCAGAATATTCCTTGGACTGGGAGTGAGGCCAAGGAGTCAGTAGGCCTATGCTGATTCGAGTGAATCGGAGGTGAATTGACCGGTAGTCCCACCCGGGAACGTACTTTGTCCTGCAGAAACTGATTAAGATTAAATGTTTCCTTCAGCATTCTCAGGCAATCCACAATCTTTAAATTATTACAACAGTTTTTATATCCCATGTATATAAATATCTATGGAATATAAAAACTGTTATAATAATAAAACATATATATTCGGGGGGGGCTATGGTACAGCAGGCTTAGCCTGTGCCTGCTCTCTGGCAGGTATGGGGCTCGAGCCCCACTTGGGGTGCCTCAATGGACTGATGTCCTGCCCCAGGCGTGTTCTGTCCCCCTCCAGCTCCTGCCGTGCACCACTAGGCCAGGCTCCGGCTTGCTGCAACCCCATTTGGGACGAGCAGCTTCAGTTAATGTGTGTGTGTGTGTGTGTGTGAGAGAGAGAGAGACAGAGAGAGAGATGCAGAGATACATTCTGTCCAATTTTGTTTGATACAATCCTGCTTTCCTCTCCAGTGCCTTTACTGAGCTATCTTTGGAATCCATTGTAATCTCCACTTCGGGGATCTGTGTTTGTTCCAGACCAAGCAAGTTTCAATACTGTCCACACGATCTGTTAGATCAGTGAGTTTAGTTTCCAAACCTGCCATTAAGGTGTACAGATGCTCTAATTTGGCATTCAGAGTGTCCAACTGAGTTTCCAGAATGCTTAGTTTGCTTAGTTTTCTCATTGTTCAGTCCACGGAACATCTCATTCATAATGCTCAGCTAGGACGGTTGACCAGTTCATATCGGTCTTATCTACGCCACTAAATCATCCCTTGATGGCGAACTGGCACGTGGAATGGGCAGCCAAAGCCCTGATCTCAATTTCTTTGTCAACAACTTTCTATGCGTCCATTCAACCTTCTTTAATTGCGTGGTTTCAGCCCCTCGTTTCTCTGTGTTTTCTCCTTTAGTTTTATTCCCTCTCTGAGAACATGTTGAGGAAGAAACTGGATCATTCTTCAACTTGGGATGAGACGTCAAAACCAATGAATCATGGCAACTTAGATAGATACATACATTTTCGGAACCGCTTGTCCCATACGGGGTCGCGGGGAACCGGAGCCTACCCGGCAACAGAGGGCGTATGGCCAGAAGGGGAGGGGACACACCCAGGACAGGACACCAGTCCGCCTCAAGGCACCCCAAGCGGGACTCGAACTCCAGACCCACCAGAAAACAGGGCCCTGGTCCAACCCACCGCGCCACTGCGCCCCCTAGATAGATAGATAGATAGATAGATAGATAGATGTGGAAAAATACAAGATAAAAATATAAGTATGTACAATTATATATACACACACACACACACACATTTTCAGAACCGCTTGTCCCAGACGGGGTCACGGGGAACCGGAGCCTACCCGGTAACACAGGGCGTAAGGCCGGAGGGGGAGGGGACACACCCAGGACAGGACGCCAGTCTGTCGCAAGGCACCCCAAGCGGGACTCGAACCCCAGACCCACTGGATAGCAGGACTGCAGTCCAACCCACTGCGCCACCGCACCCCCCTACATTATATATACAGTTGGAAGAATAAAAGAATAAAAAGTATATTAAATAAATAAAACAGTATGTAGTGCAACAGTATATAGTGCAAGTTGTGCAAAACGGTAATATAATCATTATGAAGTAGTAACAAAATGAACTACCAATAGTGCTGAATAGTTCATCTGTCACACAGAGGTGAGCTGTTGTACAATGTTATTGCGAACGGTAGGAATGATTTCCTGAACCGTTCTTTACGGCAGCGGAGCTGAAAGAGTCTGTTAGAAAATGAGCTTCACTATCTCTGCAATATGCTGTGAAGTGGGTGGGATGGAATGTCCAAAATGGAGAGCAGTTTGTTCAATGACCTCCTATTCCTCACCGACTCAAACATCTCCATGTTCTGTCCAATAATGATACCGTCCTTACGGATGAGTTTGTTCATCCTGCCTGCATCTCTGGCATTGATGCTGCTCCCCCAGCGGACCACGGCAAAGTAGATGGCGCTCGCAACAACAGACTGGTAGAAGATCTCCAGCATCTTGCTGCACACATTGAAAGATCTGAGCTTTCTCAGAAAATAGAGTCTGCTCATTCCCTTCTTGTACACAGCATCAGTGTGGTCCCTCAAGTCCAGACTGCTGTTCAAGTGGACACCTAAGTACTTCTACTAAGTACTAACTACTCAACCTCCTCCCCCAGATCTTTATGGGTCTGACTGCAGTTCTTGTCTTTCTAAAGTCGACGACCATCTCCTTGGTCTTCCTGACATTTAGGAGCAGATGATTCCTGCTGCACCACTCCACAAAGTTATCCACCAGGTGCCTATACTCCAACTCCTGTCCATCTCTAATACACCCCACCACTGCAGAGTCATCAGAGAACTTCTGCAAGTGGCATGATTCAGTATAATACTGAAAATCAGAGGTGTACAGAGTGAACAGAAATGGTGACAGAACAGTTCCCTGTGGCGCTCCTGTGCTGCTAACCAAAACATCAGACAGGAAGCTCCCCAGCTGTACAAACTGAGTCCTGTCTGAGAGATAGTCGGAGATCCAGGAGACCGTAGATGCACCGACACCCATCCCCAGCAGCTTCTCACTCAACAAAAGAGGTTGGATGTTATTAAAGACACTGGAGAAGTCAAAAAACATGATCCTCACAGTGCTGCTACTACCATCCAAGTGAGAATGAGCTCGCTGCAGCAGATAGGCAACGGCATCATCCACACCCACATGAGGCCGATAGGCAAACTGAAGAGGGTCCAGACTAGGTTTTACCTGTGGTCTCAGCTGCATCAGCACCAGTCTCTCCAGTACCTTCATAACATGTGACGTTAGGGCAACTGGTCTGAAGTCACTGGGGCCAGATGGGATGGCTATCTTTGGCACCGGTACTAAACAAGATGTCTTCCATAGCACTGGAATCCTTTCATGCAACAGACTCAGGTTGAAGATGTGTTGCAGGATGCCAGACAGCTGGGCCGCACAGGACCTCATGAACCGGGGGCTGATGTGATCCGGGCCTGCAGCCTTGCCTTGGTGGAGTCTCTCCAGTTGTCTTCTCACCTGGCCGTTGGTCACAGTCATGGGGGGTGGAGTTGGGGGGTTGTGGTCAGACGTACACAGTGGGGAGTGGGGGTGGGTACGATGCAAGGCATAAGAGGGTGACAAAGAGGGTGTGAAGACTGGTCCAGTGTGGGGAGGGCCAGCAGGGGGTCCAGTGCTGAACCTGTTAAAGAACAAATTCAGCTCATTGGCTCTGTCCAGGCTGCCGTCCTGCTGGCGATCTTTGATGTTATAGCCTGTGATCTGCTTCATGCCCCTCTACACACCCCTCTTGTTGTACAGCTGGAGTTTATTCTCCAGCTTCTGTCTATAAGAGTCTTTACACTTCCTCAGTGCCACCTTCAGTTGGCGCTGTATCCTTGTCATCTCGTCCTTGTCACCAGACCTGAAGGCTCTCTCTTTTGGTTCAGCAAACCCTTCAGGTCACTGGTAATCTAAGGCTTGTTATTAGGAAAACAGCGTACTGTCCGGGTTGGAATGATAGTGTCCTCACAGAAATTAATATAGTCCGTGATGCAGTCAGTGATGTTATTGATGTCATCCCCATGTGGTCTGCAGAGCACATCCCAATCTGTTGTTTCAAAGCAGTCCTGCAGGGCCTCACAGGCCTCCTGAGTCCACCTCCTCACATTCCTTGTGGAAATAGGCTGCCTTTGAACTGCAGGGACATACTGAGGTATTAACAGGATAAGATTGTGGTCTGATCTGCCAAGTGGGGGCAGGGCAGTGGCGGTATATGCGTACTCAACATTTGCATACAAAAGATCCAGTGTTTTGTTTTCCCGCGTAGTGCAATCAATGAACTGATGAAAAGTTGGAAGAATTGAGTTCAATCTAACATGATTAAAATCTCCAGTAACGGCCACAAAAGCATCGGGGTGCTGAGACTGTAGCCTAGCAACAGTGGTGTGTACCGCGTCACATGCCGATGCCTCATCAGCTGATGGTGGAATGTAAACCCCGACCAGTGTGACAGAGGAGAACTCCTGTGGTAGATAATATGGACACATACTCAAAGCTAGGAGTTCGGTGTCCAGCGAGCAGAAACGTTCCTTCACAGTAATATGTCCGGGATTCCATCACCGTTCATTCACAAACACTGCAATCCCACCGCCCTTCTTCTTACCGCTCAGCCTGACGTCTCTGTCCGCCCGAACTGTCCTGAAGCTGGGTATGGAGGCACTGTGTTCCGGGAAGTCCGGTTGCAGCCATGTCTCCGTAAAGCACAAAATGCTGCTGTCCCGGTACTCCCTCTGGGTCCGAATCAGTGCCCACAACTCGTCCATCTTATTTCCCAAAGACCTCACGTTCCCGGTGATGATCGACAGGACAGATGGTTTAAATCTCCTCCTCTTTGCTCTTCTCTTTGCTCCGGCTCTGCACCCGTGGCATCTCCTCCTGAACTCCTCCGGGATGACAGGCCTACATCCAGGCAGGTATCCTGTATAGGAGAGCACTAGCAGCTGATCGCGTGTGTACATAGACACAACGCCACTCCGCCAAACCAAACTGAATTAAATTTAATAAAGCTATTAAAAATGGACTAAATATACATTTGGACACAATGAACATTTCTCACTAAAATCATCTCAGCACCTAAACTCCAGCACAAGGACCACAATCAGAGTTCCATCATCACTTCCATCAAACGATCCTCCATAAATTGAGAACGTAAAGAGTAAAGGATAATGACATCTTCGTCAGTGACAGCAAATATGAAACAAGAACTCTTACACATCAAAAAGAAAGGGTCACAAATGTGAGCTGTCAGTACCCCGTGGTTCCCCAACCACGATCCCATCACGTCATAGGATGACAGCTCACTGCTTCTAGCATGTTCTTCATGCTTGTTCACTATTCTCCAACAATAGCCTTCATCAGCAGAAGTCATGTTAAAATCGCTTTTCGTCCTTTTGGCTAAGGTCAAGTGTAGTGTCTTCTTATCAGTACCTCGTACTCTTGTCCTGGTCTTATTTTTCCTTACAAATGTTGGTGCTAACTGTAAAGCAATTGCTTCTTGGCCTTTTCACTAAGGATCAAAGTGCAGTACCAGAGATTTTAGCAGGGGCAGAGTGGAGCCTAATAAAGGACTGTGTGTGGCATGACTGCAGTTTTCCTGAGGCGAAGCTCTGCTCCCTCGTAGGAGTTTGTTTTATTTTTTGGGTAGCCTGCTGAGCCTAAGGTGCAGGGTTTCGGGTGGGTTGTCCGACATCCCCACAGGGTGACGTAGAGGTTTGGTTTGAAGTATTACATACCAGATAGTCCGGAATAGGGTTTTCCTTGAAGACGTTGAGAGCCCCTGGGGAGGATGACAGAACATCATTGGCAGTGAGGACTGCAGCTGGAAGGATGCAAGCATTGAAGAAAACAATCCGCTTCCACTGGAGGAACCCAGACGACGTTGTCAGATTTCAAGAGTGGACTCCTTTCGTTTGTGAGATCGTCTTCAGACTCCTGGGACTTCCAGCAGTGGACATTGTCTGCATCCAGAGGAACAGGCCGTCGTCCTTCCTCGACGTGATGCTGGGGACTGACTAACATTATCAGAGGGTGCTGGAGAAGTGTAGGGTGAGTGCCATGCATTTGAAGCTTCTCCCCTACACCATTGAGCCACTCTGGAGGACAGATAGAAGAGTTGTGACCATCCACGTCTTCAACCCCTTTGTGTCAGCGGACGTCGTGGCAGCTTTCCTGGGGGATTTTGCCAACGTCTTCCCCGGGGATGAGGAAAACCGGGACCTTCTGCGCACCTGGCCTGGACAGAGATGCTTTTTAGTTCGTCTGCGTCCCGACCCTGCGGGGATGGATGGGTATAGCCACCTGCTGGTGTATTTTACCTTCGGCAAGGCAAGAGGTTACCTATTTTATCACGATCAGCCTCTCTCCTGCCATTTGTGTCTTAGCCAGGGACATATCGGAACAACTTGTATGACTATGAAGTGCCAGCGATGTTTGGAGATCAGCCACCTGGCAAAGGGCTGCATAAGCCCCCGCTGCAGTACCCAATGTGGGGGGGGAGATCATCTCTCCCGCAGCTGCCCACAGTGCAAGCCGAACTATGTGGGGGTGGTGCGGGCAGAGGAGGCGCCGACAGGGGGACAGTGTGGAAGCCCAGCCTCTGTCTGGCGGCATTGTGGAGCAGCTGATACCAGCGGCAGATGCTGAGGTAAGAGAGCGGTTGTCTGTGGCCAGTGTGGCACAGCCTCCTTTCTCACTGGGCACGTCTGGGGGATCCCAGGCCAAGGAGGAGAGAGACTCACCTGTATCACGTGGAACCGAGGACGCAGGCATGGCTGGACCCAATTGCAGGATCGTCAAGAATCAAGGGGTCAGGCGAGTTCTCATTGTTGGCGAGAGGTGAAGAGTCAGTCGATCGGTGGTTAGAGTGAGAGCGAGGATCCATGGATGTAGTCAAGCAACGAGGGGAATGGTAAAAAGCCAGGGAACGGAGACTAGGAGCTAGTGATGAAGAAGAATGGAACATAATAAGTGTAGACAGGACGGTTGTCTCAGCGAGATTCTGCAAGTGCAAAGGGGCTGAGGAGGGTCTTTTCTTGTTGGTGTTACACACATGAATTTTTTGTTGTTATTTTTTAGAAAACACTTTTAATGGTTAAGGGTTTTAAAGTCCCAGATTTTCTTGTCATAGTGGATATTTATATTTGTTTTTAAACTCTGATGTTTATCACTCTTTGTATTAGTAAAATGAGATGATGCTTGGATGAGTGAATAAGCTATCATGTTTTTGTTGAGAAATTTCTTCATGATGAAATGTTTGGATGTAATTTTGTGCTTGTGATTTGTGATGTAGAATATTGGTGGGTTTTAACTTTTATTAAAGTTATGGTATGAAATAATGTAGAGAATAAAAAGAAGTCATGTTAATAATGCTTCTGACCCTTTCCTTGGAGTACAAACTACTTTTTCAGGAATCTTGGGATAACACCCAGAGCAGAGGAAACCTGCTGTAGGAAACATAAGATGTCCTCAAGGTTTCTCCATCTGGTCTCCACCAGGTCCATTGGTACACAAGTACGTGTGTGTTACAAAAATACAAATTAAAAGAATAAGACAGTGCCCCCCCAAAATATAATCTTTCGTCCTGAGGATAGGCAGTGCAACTGCTATGTGCTTCCATCTAGTGGGGTTAGGTTTGGGTTATTATTACAGTTTTTTGTTTTTAACTTCAACTTTATTAGACTTAAGTTATTAATATTAAACACAGATTTAAACAAGTTAACAACTTAACAAATTTAAAAACGGCAACATTTCCTTCGATTGGTCAGCAAAACTTACTAAGAGATCTTCAGATGAAATACATTGTCACAATAAAGTCACAAACTCACAAAGCCTCTTTCCAAAAACATACATTCAAAGCTCAATTATTGTAATATTTATATATGCTATATTACTAGAAAATAAGATTACAGTTAGGGTTAGAGTTCTCATGGATCATGCCAGAATAGATTACCAGCCCACCAAAGTGTCTGTTCCACACACTGTCCAACTTAGCAAGTAAACATTTCTTCATTCATCATTTCCAACACACACACACACACATTTTCTGAACCGCTTGTCCCATACGGGGTCAGGGGGAACCGGAGCCTACCCGGCAACACAGGGCGCAAGACCAGAGGGGGAGGGGACACACCCAGGACGGGATGCCAGTCCGTCGCAAGGCACCCCAAGCAGGACTCGAACCCCAGACCCACCGGAGAGCAGGACCCGGCCCAACCCACCGCGCCCCCGCGCCCCCCTCATTTCCAACAATTAAAATCTTTATTCAGCAGATAAATTCTACAAATTGTCATGTCAATAATAAAATCTAGTAAAACAATAAATCAATTAAACCAGCTAATGTAAAGACTGCATGACAGTACCTTACAACACTAAAAGACATTGTTTTTAACTTCAGTTTTATTAGAATACACCAGTCTACAACCGCCTGTCCTGAGCGGGGTTGCGGCAAGCCAGAGCCTAACCCAGCAACGCAGGGCATAAGGCTGGAGGGGGAGGGGATACACCCAGGACGAGGATGCCAGTCCATCGCAAGGCACCTCAAGCAGAATCAAACCAGCCCACTCCTCTTGCACGCTGTTCCAGTTGCTCCTGATCTTACTTCTCAGAACTTGGGACCACTCACCACCACTAGGTTGATAGATGTCATCCAGATCTTTGATAGCTTCCCAGAAATACTGTTCTCCCACTTCTCTGGGGTCAGGGAGGCTACTGCAGATGTTGATCAGTTCCTGGATATCCCAATTCCTCTGGATGCAAACCACCTTCAGGTTTCTGTTGTCAGGATCAGGTTCCCTTGGATCAGGCATCTAGATCAGCAGCATCTGGTGATATGAGAGATACAGAAAGGGATGGTGAGGGCCTACCAGTCCATTCTCTTCTCCGCTTCTGGTGGTGCTGGGTGAGAACAGTGTTCCCAGTCCTAGGTCTCCATCCTCTGTATCACCCACAGCTTCATGGTCAGTATTGTAAGGAGGGGATTTCAGCAATGCTGGATACAAAGGCATTTCCTCCTTTTTTTATCTTCATTGTCTCCTGTATTAGGCACTTGAGCAAGCATGGTTAGTGCACTGGCTAGGGCTTCATTTTCTGCTTTCTCAGCTTTCAAACGTACTCTCAATTCATTCAGATGCTTTCATGTAGCCTCTAATGCTTTTATCCTGCCCAAAGTTTCCATTCTCCCAATTTTAACACCTGTCCTCCACTGCAACCACAGCAGCAACAGCAACAACCTCCCTGTTTTTCTTGTAATTTCTTCCTTACTACCTATTTACAGTTCACAGTCCATGTCTGCATCCACGTCCTGTCCTGTGTATTTATTTACTGTCTTCTGCTCTGTTCTGTGTGGCACCATGGTCTCTGGAGAAACAACATTTCATTCCACTGTATACAAGCTATATAGAGGAATGACAATAAAGACAACTTGAACTTGAACTATTTTCTGTGGGTTGAAACTCCCTCCTTTCTGCCACACTCCTCGATTAATTTTATTCCACTCCTTGTTTGCCTCCCTATATTTTTCCCCCTTGAAACTCTACGATTTGAATAGGGGTTAATTTTAGTATTCCTCCTCCTGCTTCAGAACCCACTATGAGCTCATGTCCATATCTATTCCTTAGCCATTTTTCAACTTCTGTCATTTGATCCAGATCATAAGCCGGATTTGGTCAAGGCGGTTTAGAGTGATCCTGACTCATTTATTTTCCTACAGTGAACCTACACATTTTTCTTTGTTTTTCTAACAATAACTTTAGGTACTTTGAGTTTGGACAATTTAGTGCGTGCATTGTCTTGTTTTCTTCAAAATATCAATAATTTATAATTATTAATTGTATCAGTAATAATTATATTCTCACTAGAATTAGGAAATATGCCCATGTAACACAGGTACTTAAATCACTGCATTGGCTCCCGGTGGCTTATAAAGTTGATTATAAAATCCTACTTTTGACCTATAAGGCAGTACATGGCATTACTCCAGTTTATCTTTATGAGACTATTGATTCTTATATCCCAGGCCGATATCTTTGTTCATTGTATGCAGATTACCTTAAAGTACCTATAATCAGTAAAGTCTCAACAGGAGGTCACGCCTTTAGTTATAGAGCACCTAAACTGTGGAATACTCTACCAGTTACTGTCAGAAAAGCCCCGTCTGTATCTGTCTTCAAATCCAGACTAAAGACTTAAGTTTACTCAGGCATTCCACCTCGAAATGTAATTCCACTTGGCTGTGTTTTTCCCACTTATATCCGAACAAAAATTAAATTTACTTGTTCATGTTACAAATTACTAACAATTTCTTCTTGTTGAGTATCGTCTCTCTACATAAGACCTGAGGAGGCTAGCCGAAGGTCACAGATGCACTATGCTCACTGAAGATGCCATGATGGACGAGACGTACCATGCTGAGCTGGGAATTCAAGCTACAATGTGAAAACAACATCATTATTACTTACAGAAAATGACCATCAATATCCTGCATATAAGCTGATATGAAGCATGTTTAATACTGACACTGTAAATAGTAACACAGGTACTCAGTATTGTGGACACTTGTGTCAAAAGTCTGAAATTAACAGACTTCTTCACAGAAAAGTGATATTTATTCAATGCAGAACATTTGGGTTTAATGACAACAAAAGTGCAGATACTGTGCTTACTTAACATCCAAAGTCCTTTACCTAAATATTAAAATATTATAAATATTTTAATATTATTATGTCAGTAGCAACAACACAAAGAAGCTGATTCAAACACGAGTTTGTTTCATTTAAAACGTGACAATTTAAATGCTGTCCAGTGTTGAAGTGGAAAAGTAGTGCTGTGAACCACATTACGGCACAATGGGGTACAATAATAGAGAGATAACGCAGTGAGTGTGGTAAAACACACATAATAACAACAATAATAATAATAAGGGGACATCAATCCAACGGGAAGTATTAGGTCCTTGCTTACCCCACTTTTGCATTATTGGGTTGAAAAAAACAGTTACTCTTCCATTGCATTGAGCAAGACCAGGCATCTGGTTGTTGCTTTCATTGCCTTATAAACACCATTTTATGTTTATTCATTTAGCTGATGCTTTTCTCCAAAATGGCTTAGTGGCGAGCTACCTACAGCTATTTACCCTTTTATACAGCTGGGTAATTTTACTGGAGCAACTTTTAAGATTACGTGTGGGTTTACCAAGAGTACAGTGTTTCAATGCAGCTTGTTTGTACAGTTGGAGGTTGTACTTGAGTGCTGTCAGTGGGGTGTCATGCTCAAAGGCTCCACTTGCAGCCCTCACTTTTTAAAAAAAAGGCTCTTGAGCAGCATTACATGGTGTAGCTCGCTGAGGCTGACCGGAGAGCAGCCACAGCTGGGGCTGATTACACTCTCTATTTCTTCCCCAGTGCCCAGCAGTAGACAGAAGAGACTGAGGAGGAGAATGAGACAGAGACGAACCTGAGCTCGAACCCGATTCCAGAGACGACGCCTGCGTCCTGACCGACCCGACTCTCAGTGGTGCAGTGGGCTGGACTGGGTCCTGCTCTGCAGTGGGTCTGGGGTTTGAGTCCTGCTTGGGGTGCCTTGCGATGGACTGGTGTCCCATCCTGGGTGTGTCCCTTCCCCCTCCAGCCCTATGCCCTGTGCTGCTGGGTTAGGCTCTGGTTCCCCATGACCCTGTATGGGACAAGTGGTTCAGAAAGTGTTTGTGTGTATGTGTGGGTGGTGGCATAGTGGGTTTAGCTGGTGCCCCCTGGGGTTTGAGCCCTGCTTGGGGTGCCTTGTGATGGACTAGTGTTCAGTCCTGGGTGTGTCCCCTCCCCTCCAATAGCAAAACTTGAAGTTATCATGTTTGATTTGTTGTTTTAACTAAAAATATTTAATCACTTGTCACTTGTGTCTCTCAGCCTTGTGATCGCCTTCCTGATTCTTACACGGTACAATCAAACAGATATACAGAGAAAGTTATTCCCTACAGCTTAAAAGACAAAGTGAGGTGAAACTCATAATAATCTAAAGTGTATTTCACCAAAAGAGAGACACTGTTATAGACATAAAATTCTTTAAATACAGCCTTTTGCATGCATTTGTTTAGCAAACACTTTTCTCCAAAACAACTTCCAATGAACTCTATGTAGTGTTATCAGTGCACACCTTATTCACCAAGGTGCCTTACACTGCTAAATACACTATTTGCAATGGGTCACTCATCCATACATCAGTGAAACACACTTTCTCTCTCACTATGGGGGAACCTGAACAGCATGTCTTTGGGAGGAAACCCATGCAGACACAGGGAGAACCTGCAAACTCCACACAGAATGCGCAGGGATCAAACCCATGTCCTCTTGAACCATGCTGTGCCACCATACCACTCATTTACTCCAGCACCACCTTTTTCGCAAGCATATATTACAGAAGTAGCAGTGTAAAGAAACTGGGGAGAACATTTTTTTTTTTTTTAAATTGTGCAAATTTCTGGAGCAAATTACAACATCAGTAGAGAAATCGATCTAGAAGAGAAGAATTTTGTGCAGTGGCTCACTAGATCTAGAGGGAGAAAAAGTTTATTTCACCACATTGTTACAAAGACAAATAATCTTTAAACTTTTGATTTTGGACTTCTTCTGGCAGGGCTATAAAATGGCTAGAGTTGGAGAAGCATAGCAGTCTGGCTTTGCCATTGAAAGTGATCATGTTCTTGAAATATCTGGGGTTTGATCTCCAGCTGTCATACCCTAAATTAACGTATTTACCCTAAATTGCTCCAGTAAAATTACTCAGCTCTATAGATAGGTAAATAATTCTAACCTTAACATTGTTAGTGGCTTTGGAGAAAAGTGTCAGATAAATGTATCAACACAACCTTCAGATGACATGGTGGCACAGCAAGTAGCCCTCTCATCTCACAGTGCATGGGTGGTATGAGAGGCTGTGGGTTCAATCCCCACTCAGTCTGTGGGGTTTGTATGTTCTCCCTATATCTGTATGGGTTTTCTCACACAGTCCAAAGACATGTTGTTCAGGTTAACTCATAGTGTGTGAGTGACAGAGAGTGCTTTCCACTGATGTATGGATGCATGATCTGTTGTAAGCAGTGTAGGTCTCCTTAGTGAATAAGATGTGGGCTGCTAACACTATGTTGAGTTCATTGAAAGTTGGTTTAAAGAAAAGTGTCTCCTAAATAAAATAATGTAAATTGACTGCACTGTGTAGTGGGGGGTGCGGTGGTGCAGTGGGTTGGACCACAGTCCTGCTCTCCGGTGGGTCTGGGGTTTGAGTCCTGCTTGGGGTGCCTCGTGATGGACTGGTGTCCCATCCTGGGTGTGTCCCCTCCCCCCTGTGGCCTTATGCCCTGTGTTACTGGGTAGGCTCCTGTTCCCTGCGACCCTGTTTGGGACAAGCAGTTCTGAAAATGTGTGTGTGTGTGTGTGTGTGTGTATGACTGCACTGTAGAATCATGTATCTGTATCCAAATCTCTTCTTCTCTTGATGGAATGCACTCACTGTATTTTTCTTTGAAATGTATGTCGCTTTAGAGAAAAGTGTCTGATGAATGAATGAATGCAAATGTAAATGTAAACTGCTATTGCCTTCCTCAGATTTGGCTCAGCAGCAATTAGGAAACTGTTGTTGTTAGGTGCTGTCAAGTCGATGTCGACTCATGGCGACTCTGTGGATAGTTGTCCCAACTTAGCCAACGGGCTAAGACTTGAAAGTGGGGCATCCATAGCTGTGGTGACTGTGTCGATCCAACATGTAGCAGGCTTTCCTTTTCTACGTTTACCTTCTACTTTTCCCAGCATGATGTCCTTTTCCATTGACTGTTCTCTCCGCATGATGTAAGAGAAATGATGTAAGAGAATCGAAGCCGTGTCGTCTGAGCTTTCAGTGACATTTTTGGTTTAATCTGGTACAATACCCATGCATTTATTTTCTAGGCTGTCCAGGGTAAACGCAGGATTCTTCGCCAGCACCATAGTTCAAGTGCATCAGTTTTCTTCCTGTTCATCTTCTTCACTGTCCAACTTTCGCAGCCATATGGTGTGACTGAGAACATGGCTTGAACTAGCCAGACTTTTGTGTACAGAGTCACATCGTTGCACTTGAGAATTTTGTGGCTCTTCATGTTATGTTAGTTATCTACTAACTCTATTTTTTACTATCAAGTGTGAAGTTTTCCAGTTTCCTAGTTGTGAATAGCTTCAGCTTCTTTAAGTTGAGATGCAAGACAATTTCCATACTATATTCTTTGATCTTGGTGAGCAGATGTCTCAAATCATCCTCGCTTTCAGTTAGTGTGGTCGTATCATCAGCATAGCGAAGACTGTTGACAAGTCTTCCGCGGATTTTCACACCCCGTTTCTCTTTATATAGCCCTGCTTCCCTGATGATCTTTTCCACATACAAACTGAACAAATACGGAGAGAGTGTGCAGCCTTGTCTTATGCTCCTACCAATTTTGAACCATTCCGTTTCCCCTTCTCTTGTTAGAACTGTTGCTTCTTGGACATTGTAAAGCTTGTGCATGAGAGCAACTAGGTGTTCTGGTATACCCATGCTTCGTAGCATGGTCCAGAGTTCCTGAAGATTCACACAATCAAACGCCTTGCTGTAGCTGACGAAGCACATGTAGATATCTGTTTGATATCTTTTAGCCTTATCAATAATCCATATCACGTTTGCAATAATATCCCTTGCCCCTCACCCTCTTCTCCTGAATCCTGCTTGCTCTATAGGGAGTTCTTGCTCCAAGTACAGTTGCAGTCTCCACTGAAAGATCTTGAATAATATTTTGCTGGCATGCAGGATCAGGGCGATTGTGCAATAATTTCCACAGTTGGTCAGATCACCTTTCTTTAATATTGATATGAACACAGATCTTTTCCAATCTGTTGGTCACTGTGCTGTATTGCGGATTTCTTTACAGAGCCTTGTTAGTACTGAAACAGCTGCATCTGACTCCTGCAGTAATTTGATGGGAATACTATCAATTTCAGATGCCTTCTTCTTTGATAAGGCTTTTAATGCTGCTTTTACTTCATCTATCATCACTTGTGGCTCTTGTTCGTAAGCCGTTGATAGAAATGTCTGTTGCTCTGCTTGATTTTCATGGTAAAGTGACGCAGTGTATTCCTTCTATTTGTTCTTGATCTCCTCCGCATCATTGAGCATGGGTCCTTGAGCGTCTTTCAGCATTCCAGTTTGATGTTTGAAGTTTTTCTTTAACTTGCGTAGTTTCATGAAAGCTGATTGAGTCCTTCCCCTGATACTTTTGGATTCTATTTCCTTGCACATGTCGCTGTAGTACTTTTCTTTGTCTTTTCTGGTGGCAGGCTGAAATTTCCAGGTGTGTTCAATAACTGCTTCTCTTTGTCCTTTCACTTTAGCCTTCCTATGTGTCTGAGCAATATTCAAGGTTTCTTCAACCATCCATTTTGACCTCCTTTCTTTTCGTTGTCATTGCAAGGTTCTTTCACTCTCTTCAAGCACAACTTCCTTGATGTTTTTCCATAGTTCTTCTGGTGCTCTATCACCTGTGTCCAATGCAGCGAAACAATTTTGCAAGCATTCTCTAAACACTGGTGGTATATTGTCCAGATTGTACTTTATCACTTGCCTGATTGGCTTGATGTTCCGCAACATGAGCTTGAGTTTGTATACTAGTAACTGGTGATCTGTACCACAGTCAGCTCCCAGCTTTGTCGTCTTCGTCATATTCATCTTTTCCATTGCTTAATTACGCAAACATAGTCAATCTGATATCTGTACAGTCTACTAGGTGAGGTCCATGTGTACAGTCGCCTTTTGTGTTGCTGAAAGAAAGTATTCGAAATGAACAAATTGTTTGTTTTGCAGAATTCGATCAAACATTCTCCGGCTTCATTCTTGTTACCAAGTTCAAATTTTCCAACCACTTGGCCTTCTTCATTTTCTCCAACCTTCGCATTCCATTCTCCCATGATTATCAGTATGTCTTGTTTGCATATTCAGTCGATTTCAGCCTGCACTTGTTCACAGAACCTATCAAGTTCGTCTTCTTCTGCATCTGTTGTTGGTGCATACACCTGGATCACAGTTGTATTGATGGGTTTTCCTCATAGATGAATAGAGATCAAACAATCACTGATTTCACTGTACTTCATTACGGCCTTTGTGAGCTCTTTCTTGGTTATAAAGGTGACTCCATTTTTTCTTTGCTCATCATTTCTGCCATAGCATACCATATGGTCATCGGATTTAAAGTATCTGATGCCAGTCCAATTAAATTCACTGATGCCCAGCAATCTGCAAGTGTTTAATTTCATTTATTACCACAACCAGTTTTCCTTGATACATACTTCGCACATGTCACATCCGGGCCCGCACAAGTCGGCTAAGGGACAGTTTCTTTCCTCAGGCCATTAGACTATTAAATACGCAGGGCGAAGACTAAAATTCAAATCCGCTGCTTTATTTCCCTGTATTCTCTGTTTTGTTTTTTACTTCTCTATTTTTCTTAATTATTTATTTATTTATTTATTTTTAATCTATTTTTATTTATTTTTTATTCTTCTTATGACATACTTTTAATACTGCACTTTCTGGAGCTGCACTCAAGATTTTTCACTCTTCTCTACATGTTATGTTGATGATGATGTGACAATAAAGCTTGTATTGTATTGTATTGTCTCAATGTGCAGGTTTTCTTGATAGCTTCTGACCCTCATTTCATGCACAGCAACATCAGCAGTGAGACTTCCTGAAGCCTTTGATCTAACCACGTCATACAGGCTAGCTTTACTCTACAATTCATCGTCTCATCCCCAGTAGCTTGTTGAGTGCCTTCCAACCTGGGGGTCTCATCTTCTAGCACTATATTGTGATTTAAATGACTGCTACTATCCATAGAGCTTTTTTGTGGCAGGATATGGAAGTAGATTGCCAGGCCTTTCTTCCACACGGTTAATGTTGGTGTTGTTACTGTTGTCACTGAAATGTGATCTTCCACCATCAGCACTGACCCATACTGCTGTTTCCCAGTATGAGGTTCACTGCTCTTTGTCTGACTGCTAACTACTGGTCTTCCTGACAAGGATGAACCCGAAGGGTTGTTACTCCAGTCAGTATAGCACTTTGGGTCACAACGGTGCACAAGCCTGACCACCACTATAAGGTGACAGCTATCAATCGGGATTAGGAAACCAAGGTTCCACATTTCAGAATCATACAGAAACACAGACTAATACACTAATACTAATACACACTGAACTGCAAGCACAGACACGTTATTTGTCATGGTTGAACAGATAGGAGACTGATTCAACACTGTGTGTCCTATGGATCGCCTCAGCCAAAATCATGGATCACAGTTTTAAATTAGTGTTTCATTTTGTCCTTCTGCAGGACTGTGTTGGTGACGAGCCTTAAGTCCACATTCAGCTGGTCAGGAATGGTGGTGACACTCTTGGCTCTGTCAGCATCTGGACAGACAACAATGTAGCTCTTCCAATTGTTGATGTTCTCCATGATGATTTCAGTACAGCAGGTTCAGCATACAAGTTGCTCACAGAAACCCTGTATCTGTCAGGCATGGAGGTCCGTAGCAATGATGTGGTCAGTGTCAGATACCAACACTAGCCACCTCTGCCACACAGTATGACATGGTTCTTTCACAGGAAGCCATTGATGATTCTGAAAAGGCCGTGTGGCATTGGGCAGACTGTTCCCCACATCCCCACACACGCTGGTTGCCCCATCATCCCTTGTTCCTTGTATTGCATGCAAGGGCCGTGCTCACAGTGAGGTCGTTGTGCACCACTCTCCGATTCTTTCTCTTTCTCCATCTCTTAGCTCCAGCTGTGGCGAGCCTCCCTTCCCCCTTCCATCAGCCTGGGCGTCCCACACTTCCGATACATCTTTAAATTTCGGCAACTTAAGGCACCTGGTTTCCTGTTTTCCACAAAAGCAACCTTTTTTTGCAGGGGATTGCCATTTCAGATAACAGGTAGCTATATACATACAAACAGAGACAGTGCGTAATGATGGTAAATGAAAGGTAACATCATGAAACTTTGTAACACCCATGCCATACGTTTGTTTCATTTCTCACCTGAGGGATATCCTCTGTGATCCTGCAAAGTAACACACTGTATAAGTCCGAAAAACCTATGTCTATTTAAATTAAATATTTCACCGAGAAATCGATTATTGCCTTCAATTTCATACGAATACAAGCGGCTGATTCGGCGGCGCGAGCTACGGCCGCTATCTTGGCAGCGCGTGAGTTCCGTTTCGGGTGGAGGACCAGGGAAAGCGAACAGCGAGGTGGCGCTATGAGTCTCTTTGAGCAGCACTTTTCAACTTCCGCCGCTTGTTCCGAGCTGCACCAGAACCGCGTTCTCTTCCCTACAGGTAATGTGTGTTTATTCTCTCTCTCTTCCCTCTGACTGTTTCTTTTACTCTCTTTTCTGCAGGTAAGACGTGTTCGTCTTCTCTCTCTTTTTCAGCTTTTTTTCCGAGCGCCCTAGGGTGAGTATTAATGCGTTAAAACGGTACCGTCACCACGATGCGACATTTCAGATGATTTCTAACGGGTCATGTGACATGTCTGACTGTCTTTCCGAGCGGTTCGTTCGGCCGGAAAACGCGCTCCGAGGGACCGGTTCGCCCCCCCGTCTGGTGATTATATTTGCATTAGAAATGTTTCAGACGAAACAAGAAAGCGTTTCTTTCCAGACTGTTTTTTTCCCCTGTCCTTTTTACGTAGCTCAAGTCAAGGTTTTCAAAATTTTAAAAAGAAATAAAAATATAAGATATGTATACAAATGTACCTGTTATACACAGATCTGTTTTTTTTTTAATCTTTTATTGATTGTATAGAAGCCAAAGTGAAGTCATAGCCCATGAGATTATTTGAATCAGTGGCACTGGATGAGAGGTTGTGTAGATTTTTATTTTCAATTATTTTAAATAAGATTTAATTTAATGCAATCATGAAGTTAATTCTAAAAAGTCTTAAATTGCAGTGTATTGGTGTCATTTGAGATGAGGTAGCTGATGAGGTGAGATATTATCTCATTGTATGCAGTGCAATACAACACAAATGTGGCAGTGCTCAGAACAGCAGCAGATACACTTAAAATAAGTAAATAAAGAAATGGGTAAATAATAAATAGGTGAATTAACAAGTAAGAATTAGACTGAAACTTTGAAGTCCCCTCGCCATGAGGGTCATGTAGCTTTTCTATTGCCAACGTAGCCTCAGCTTGTGGGGGAATGTATAGCCTACTGCACCAACTGTTCACATAGACACACCGTCTTCCTCCTCTGCTCTTCTTGGAATCTCTTGTCTATCTTGTTAGTTAGTAGACCTGGAGGTGGCGAGGAACAGGCTTGGAAGTGCTGGTCTGTAAGGGTTCGCCTGTAGCTGAGCACGTGGCCCGGCTTGTGTCCCCCCTTCTGTTTCCCTCCATCACCTGTGCTGCCTCGTTGGTGGGATGGCAACTCCGATGGGCTCCGGGGGGTGTAAGGTCTCCGGGGTAATGCAAGTGGTGTCTCTGGGGAAAAAAGTAACTGAGATAAGTAATATGGGGTGTCGCTAATATCGGTAATATGCTCTGAAAGCTACTGCTGTTCTGAGGGAGAGCCGAGCTGCTGCGTCTGCACATGCCACCATCTTGCCCTGCACCCTGGGGGAGATATGGGAGGTGTATCTTGTTTTGCACCCAGTTTGCAAGAGGCTGCAGGACTGTCAGCCTTTGATTCTGCCTTCATGGTTATGTATAGGTTTGTGATTGGAATTTTGTAGTCAAATTGAAAATGCAGTGTACGGTTCTTGAGGTAATTGAAAACTATATGAATGTGGTTGTTTTACAGTAGGATTGCTGATGTGGTAAACCCTAAACAGGTTCTTCTTATTGAGTTTCAATGTATCATTTCTGCTAAACTGTTTAATGGGTAAAGTGTTTCAGTTGTCCTGGAAACACAGTATCTGCACAACTGCAGCTTAATTTCTCATTAAGCTTAAATATTTCATATTGACAGTGATTTCCCTGAACTGTGATATATTAATTCTTCTTCATCTCTCCTCCAGAGTACATTAATTCAGGAGCAGAGGAGGTCACACATGGACAGAAAAGGAAATGGACATTGAAAGGAGACAAAGAGGATCTCACTGAGCAGTGTAACAAAGCACAGGGAGAGAAGGCTAGGATCATCATGATGGCAGGAGCTGAACACCCTTTGCTGTCACTGGACAACCTCCCATGTGAATCAGACTGTTTTGGGAACACAGTGAGCTCTTACTCAAAGGACTCAAAAGCAGTAATGGATATGTGTGTAAAAAGTGAGCCTGAAGATCAGCACATTTCCCACCCTGAATATTGTACTGAGGTACAGAGCTTTGGTGCTGAGATCAGCTCAGGGCTGCACCTGAATGCTGACCACATTAAATCTGAGAATGAACTGGTCAAGAAAGACAAATATGATCTACAGCTGAGCAGTAATGCTGCAGTGATCTCTCTTCCATCAGAGCAGTTAAAGTCTTCTACTTGTGTTTTATACAAGCAATATAAATCAGAGGCCCATGAAGTGGAAGCAGTGCAGTATTTGCAGTTATGTGAATCTCCATGTACAGAAAATGAATTTACTGAAGTTACTCATTGCGGCATAAAGGAGGAGTATGCAGATTTACAGGTGCATGACTTGCACACATTTTCTTGTTCCATGTCCAAACAATATAAATCAAAGGCAGCTGTAGTCAAGGTGGAGCGGAATTGTCAACAAGAAGGATCTACCAGTACAGAGACGGCAGTTAATGGAGCTGACGGCAACCATTTAAAGAGGGATTCCGTCAAGCTGGATGACATATTTACTTTAGGAAAAGTCAAATGTTGTATGCAGTGTGGAAGAAGTTTTTCGCGCAGCTGTCAGTTAAAATGTCACCAACTCATTAATTGTGGAAAACAGAATGAACACAGTGAGTGTGGTGTAACTCTTTCTCAATTATTCAATTCTGAACAGCAGGAGGTTTTTTGTTTGTATAAATGTGAATGTGGGATGTGTTTTTCCCAAAGCAGTCACTTGAAACAGCACCAGCGTATTCATGCCGCTGTAAAACCATATAAATGCAGTGAATGTGGAAAGAGTTTTTCTCAGTCTGGTCAGTTGAAACACCACCAGTTTATTCATACTGGTGAGAAACCGTATAAATGTAGTGAATGTGGAAAGGGTTTCTGCCAAGGCAGTCAGTTAAAACAACATCAGCGTGTTCATACTGGTGAGAAACCATATAGATGTAGTGAATGTGGGAAGAGTTTTTCTCAATCTAGTCACTTAAAAAACCACCACCTTATTCATTCTGGTGAGAAACCATATAAATGTAGTGAATGTGGCAGGAGGTTTTCACAGGGAGGTCATTTAAAACACCACCAGCTTGTTCATTCTGGTGAGAAACCATATAAATGTAGTGAATGTGGGAAATGTTTTTCCTGTAAGTCTAACTTAAAAAACCACCATCGTATTCATTCCGGTGAGAAACCGTATGAATGTAGTGAATGTGGAAAGTGTTTTTCTCGATGCAGTAGCTTAAATGAGCACCGGCTAACTCATACTGGTGAGAAACCATATAAATGTAGTGAATGTGGAAAGTGTTTTTCTCGATGGAGTGGCTTAAATGAGCACCAGCTAACTCATACTGGAGAGAAACCATGTAAATGTAGTCATTGTGGGAAGTATTTCTCCTGTGTAAGTACCTTAAAAAAGCACCAACGAATTCATTCTGCTGAGAAACCATTTAAGTGTAATGAATGTGGGAAGGGTTTTTGTCGCAGAAATGGATTAAAACAGCACCAGCTTGCCCACACTGGTGAGATAACCTCTTTCACATTCGCTACAAGGGTTTCTCACGCTTGAAACCTGAAAGAGCACCATCTCATACATTCTAGTGAGAAACCATATAAATGTATTCATTGTGGGAAGAATTTTGGTCCAAAGAAGTATTTAAAAATCTACAAGCTAGCACATTGCAAGATCTGTAAAAAAAAAAAAAAAAAAAAGTCTCTACTTTCTTCAGCCTCCTGTCTTGAAGAGGTTTTACACAGGTCTCTGTTTTACTGTGAAGGAGCAGTTTTCCAGAGACTGGCAGATACATGAGAGGTTCCCTTTGGGAAAAACTAGCATCTGAGATATATTATGTGCACGGTAAATCCAAAGAAAGTATATTCATATCCTTGTTGTTTGAAACACTTCTGCCTTCATCCAAGAGAGTTATCAGTAACTGAACTTGTGGTAGAAGTTCACCAAGTATGGAAGATTGAGTCCTGCTGTACTGAGGGCCTCACAATGTATGAAGTATACTTTGTTTATGTTTAACTTTTTGGGTTAAATGCACTGAACACTGAGGTTACTGATTATTTTGGTATTGATTTCTTGTAAAACTTTTAATGCCAGAAAAATGTGTATCAGTATATTTTTAATAAAATGAATCTGCTGTGCCAGTGCAATCAGAAATGGTCAGTTTTATGACTAATAAAAGAAATACAAAAATAGAAGTCTCCTAGGTATTATTATTATTGCTGACTTCTCACAGGACCTGAAGTGGGAGACCCACATAGACTCCATTGTGAAGAAGGCCCAGCAGAGGTTGTACTTCCTTTGCCAGCTGAGGAAGTTCAACCTGCCACAGGAGCTACTGCTGCAATTCTACTCCACAGTCATCCAGTCTGTCCTCTGCACCTCCATAACTGTCTGGTTCGCCTCAGCTACGAAATCAGACATCAGAGGGCTACAGCAGATAGTTCGGACTGCTGGAAGAATCATCGGCACATCCCCCCCAGCACTCGTCCAGAGTCAGTAAAAGGGCTAGCAAAAGCGTTCTAGACCCCTCACATCCAGGCCACTTCCTCTTCGAACCTTTGCCATCTGGCCAGTGCTACAGAGCACTGAGCACCAGGACAGCCAGGCACAACAAAAGTTTCTTTCCTCAGGCCATCTACCTCATGAACAGCTAAACCCCCCCCCCCCCAGAGAATAAACCAGTGCAATACACAATGCTATTTATATTTATAACTATTTATCACATCATATCTCTTACTCACATTCCCTTGCATTTGTATCTAGTGACTATTTTTGTATATTAGGTACTTTATATTTTTATATATTTTTTATCCCTTATTCACATACTCTATCTTCTCATCTGTCTTGTCACTGTCATTCTGTCTGTGCTGTGGTAGTTCCTGTCACCAAGACAAATTCCTTGTATGTGTGAACATACTTGGAAATAAAGCTTGTTCTGATTCTTCTACTGGTAGATTTGCAGACTTAATCTACTTACAATTATTTATGCATTTATACATTTGGGTAGTTTTATGTAGTTTTGGGTAAATACTATGGTTAAGGGTACTAGAGCAGGAGCAGGGATTTGAAGTTGTGTCCTTTTCACAACCCATGCTAACTGCTGCCAAAAATTAGATGTCTTTGGATTGTGAGAGCAAACCAGAGTATGCAACAGAAACCCACACAGAGGGAAAACAAGCAAACTCCACACAGACTGAGTTGGGTTTGAAATTATTCCCAAGTAGCCCAGGCACTGTGTGGTGGCAGCAGTACCATCTGTGCCACTATGACTTAGAATTATGTTGAGAGAAAAAAAAAAATCACATACAACACCAAGAGAGGAGGTGAGGCTCCTGGGAGAGTGGTGCCAGGACAACAACTTGTCTCTCAATGTCAGTAAAACTAAGGAGCTGGTGATTGACTTCAGGAAACAGGATATGGTTCATGCACCCATCTACATAGGAGGGGATGTTGTAGAGAGTGTCAACAGCTTCAGATTCCTAGGGGTCACCCTCACTGCCAAACTCACATGGACTGAGCACACAGCATCAACCATCAAAAAGGCCCATCGACGTCTCCACTTTCTCAGGTGTCTGAAGAAAGCCCGGATGTCCACTACAGTCCTCACCACTTTCTACAGGTGTGCTGTGGAGTCCGTCCTCAGAGGGTTTATTACATTCTGGGATGGCAGCTGCTCCGTACAGGACAAGAAAGGCCTACAGAGGGTGGTCAAAACGGCTCAGGAAATTATTGGCACACAGCTACCAGCAGTCCAGGACACCTACACCACACGCTGTCCCAGAAAGATGATGCGCATCATGAAAGATCATAGTCACCCCCGCACGGGCACTTTTCTCTTCTCTGCCATTTGCAAAGTGGCTCAGGTCTATTCGAACCCACACTGCTAGGTACAGGAACAGCTTTTACCCCACTGCTGTAAGAGTATACAACACTAACTAATGTGCCACCTTTAGTAACTAGAATTGGACTGCTCCTCCCAAGCACATTGGTAAATTACACTGTCTCTTTAAGCATTCTCATTCTCTCGTTCTGAGTTCTCTGGCTGTCAACTGGTATTATTGTTATTACTGTTACCATTATTTATTGCTATTGCTGTTGCACTACTCACTGTCATTGTCATTGTTTTGTTTGTGCAGTATTTCTATTGTCTCTGTCTTTGTCCAGAGTCTGTGGAGAAGAATTTCATGATACTTGTACGTGGTACCTTTACCTATGACAATAAACTTAAACTTAAACTTGAACTTGAACTTGAAATCCTCATGCTAAATATGAATCATGCTGGAGGGAGTATAATGTTGCGAGGCTTGCAATTATTGAGAGACCAATGAATTACAAGTTGTATTAGGAAACTACAGCAGGATTCAATTGAATTCAATTTGTTTTTGTAAGTGTTCTTGTCACGCAGTGACAAAGAGCACTTGAACACAGGCATAAGGCAAAGAAACAAATACATCAGTCAAAGAAGACAGTTGACTACAGACCACTGCAATACATTATCAATGCTTTTATAAAGCTATAAGTATATTAGTATAGTATAGTAGGATGTCATGGTGTCTGTCTGAGATCCGAGACTCAAAAAGGTGGGTCATACAGTATGACAATGATCCAGAACATAGGCAGAAATTAACAAAAGAATTTAAATTCTGTACTTTCGAAAGGCCGCAACAGAGGCCTGACCTCAGTACTATTGAGGTGCTGTGGTGTGATCTGAAACTAGTTGCTCAAGCCAGACATCCCAGAAATATACATGAACTGGAAACATTTTTATAGAGGAATTGGCCAATATACCAATACCTTAAATCCACTACACATAGACAGTTCAGAAAGCATTTGGTTGAGTTTATTTACAGAAAAGCAGGTTCCATTAATTTTAAGGGTTCACATTCTTTTCTCATAGATGACCTCGACTGTTTGAACCGTTTGAATACATGATGCATAGATGAGAGTAAATAAAAAGTGCACGATACAACAAAATAATAAAAAGTGAATACTCCAGCGGGCAGTTACTTTACCACACCAATGACTGTACATTTCGTTGTTTTCCACACCAAGAACACGAGATAAAAACAATACTGGTGTCACTTTTTCTGTCTCTATCTTCATTCATATTATACTTGAAGAGAAAAAAAAAAAGATCTGATGAGACTGGTGTCTAAAAGCTGGAAAGACAGAGGAAATTGGAAAGAACTGTAGCTATTGTGGTGTCCAAAAAGGAAGGTACACCGTTCTTTGGAGGTTTCCCTGAAACAAAGCACTGGAACACTTGAAGTGTGCAAAACAAAGAGTTTATTAAGAACAGTAACTCGTGTTACAACCTCACTTCACACCGTGGAACCTCATCTGCTTTTTTTGCGCGAAAACACCCCCGTTATATATAGTGCCGCCAATAACGGTTCCCGCTTCTTTTAGGAACTAACCAGTGACAATTATCCTTTGTCAACTTACACCCTACAGGCTGGCAAGAACCTTTCTTTTACAAAACTCTCAAGGATTCGTTCTTGGTGTAAAACACCACAGCTCCTCCCCTGTAGCTTCCAATCTCTTACTACCCTTAAGAGAACAAAATATTTACAATACTTATCAACCGCCAACAGAACAACCAACACACAATTTTGTTTTTTTTTTTTTTTTTTTTTCTATTGGTTACAGGTTGAAATTTCCATTATAACCGTGGTTACATTATTACTCTTTACAAATTCAACCTTTGGGGAGCACGCCTGCTACGAACAGGACGAGCTTTCACAAAAACACTTTCAGTGGGGAAGGACGGTGATGAGGATGATGCTGATGAGAGCGGCACTGCTTCAGGTGTTGACTGTGTCTCTGAATCAGTCGCAGCGCTTTCTGATATGACAATTTCACTGGCCCCCTTAACATCCATGTCAAGCTCATCATAAACCCAGTTCCTTCCCTTGTCAGGAACATGACCATGTTCAACATTACCCCTGTCACACCTAGATTTACTACTCAGCATCTGATTCACATGTCTCTTTACACAGTTTCCATTCACATCAACCATGTAAGTGACTGGACCCAGCACTTTTGAAATGACACCATGCAACCATTTCTCCTCTCCCCTGTAATTTCTTACCAAAACGTGTTGCCCAACAGTAAAGGTCCTGACTCTACAGGGTTCCTCAGTTTTAGCAGGGCTCGCACAATTCAGAGCCTGTGAAAAGTGTGGCCTGATCAGAGACAATCGCGTACGAACTGATCTCTTGAGGAATAACTCTGCTGGTGTCTTGTGAGTAGCACTATGAGGCGTGTTGCGGTAATTATACAAAAAATTAGCAACACAGTGTTGAAGTGTTTTACCCCCAACCGCTCTATTCTTTGCAAGTGCTCTTTTTAAATTCTGCACCAACCGTTCAGCCAACCCATTTGAGGCAGGATGATACGCAGGAGATTTAGTATGTTTGACCCCATTCAGCAGTAAGAATTGTTCAAATTCTCGGGATGTAAACTGGGGTCCATTATCAGTGACTACTTCCTGAGGAAGACTGTAAGCTGCAAATAAATGTCTCAGCACTTCAATTGTCTTTGCTGAAGTAGTTGATTACATAGGAACAATGTCAGGCCCTCTAGCATAAGCATCCATTACTACCAAAAACAACTGCTGGTGATCCTCAGCAAAATCTAAGTGGATTCGCTCCCAGGGTCCCGATGACCATTTCCATGTATGTACAGGAACAGGAGCAGGCATGCTACGCTGTTGCTGACACACGTCACACTGACTAACTACATTTTCAATGTCCATATCAAGGGCAGGCCACCAAAAAAACTTCTGGCCAACGATTTCATCTTTACCTAGTTCTGCTAGTAATCTGTCATGCAATTTCTCAGGTATTACTACACGATACCCCCAAAGAAGACAACCGTTTTCCACGGAAAGTTCAAATTTCTTGGAAAAGTATGGCTTTAGTACTTCTTCAGATATATGCTTTGGCCACCCACACATTACATGTTCCTTAACCCTTTTGAGCACAGGGTCAGCCTCCGTTTCTTGTGCTATTTCGTTTGCAGTGACAGGTAATTCTTCGAGATAAGACACCCTATACACTGGATTAGACCTAATGGCATTATCATCGTTCATGGGTAACCTCGACAAGGCATCAGCATTTCCATGCTGTTCTGATCTCTTGTACTGGATTTCATACTTGTATGCAGACAAGATCAAGGACCATCTTTGCATTCTAGCTGCAGCGAGAGTAGGTACTCCTGTTTTAGGACCTAGAATTTGCAGCAGGGGCTTATGATCTGTTACTAAAGTAAACTGTCTTCCAAACAGATAATCATGGAATTTCATTACTCCAAATACCAATCCTAAAGCCTCTTTTTCGATTTGCGAGTAGTTGCACTCAGTTTTTGTCAGCATCCTTGAAGCAAATGCAATAGGCCTCTCAACACCATCACGCATTCTGTGGGAGAGTACTGCACCCACTCCTACAGGAGATGCATCACACGCTAAGACTAAAGGTAACTCAGCATTGAAATGAATCAGAACTTGATGGGACATTAAATGTCTTTTTGCGTTCTCAAAAGCTGCCTGACATTTCTTTGACCATTCCCAGTTCACATCTTTATGCAACAACTCTGTCATGGGCTGTATGATGGTGGAAAGATTAGGAATGAACTTGCCATAATAATTTAACAGCGCTAAGAAAGACCTGAGTTCTGTCACATTTGTGGGAACAGCAGCCCTTTCTATGGCATCAGTCTTTTCTTTCATGGGGTGAATACCCTCCATATCAATGACATGCCCTAAGTAGGATACGTTGCTTTGGAAAAAAGAGCATTTTTCTCATCTGACTCTGAGATTATATGCTTGCAATCTTTTTAAAACTCCTTCTAAAGCTGTCATGTGCTTTTCCGTATCACTTCCTGTGATCAAGATATCATCAAGATAACATATTACACCATCCATGCTCTGCAGTACTTGATCCATAATTTTCTGAAAAATGGCTGGAGCACTAGCAACCCCATAAGGTAGCCTATTATAGGTATACAACCCTTTTGGTGTATTTATGGTAAGGTATCTTTTGGAGTTTTCCTCTAGTGGTACTTGTTGATAAGCTTGAGACAAATCTAATTTAGTGAATCTCTGACCTCCTGACAACTTAGCAAACAAATCCTGTATTCGAGGTAAAAGATACTGCTCTACTTCCAACCAAGGATTAATAGTAACCTTGTAGTCTCCACATATCCTTACACTATTGTCCTTTTTGGGAATACACACAATGGGTGCTGCCCATTCACTGTAACTGACAGGAGAGATTACACCTTCTGCTTCTAGCTTACATAACTCCTGTTCAACGCTATCCCGCAAAGCATAGGGCACAGTGCGTGGCTTGCAAAATTTTGGCACCGCCTCTTTCACTACATGGAGTTTAGCACTGATTCGCTTAAGCATCCCTAAATTTGGTTGAAACACAGACGAATATCGGTCACACAACTGCTCCACGGTCTCACTAGTCACTTTGTTTATGCGTGACCAATCCAGATTCAGGTGATTAATCCAGTCTCTACCCATTAGAGAAGGCCCATTACTTTTTACAACCATCAAGTCTAGCATGTGTGTTTGTTCCTTACTTTTCACTCTCACTGTGATTTTACCCTTAAGCTCCAAGGACTCTTTACTGTATGTTTTCAAAACACAGTTAGCTGGAGCTAGTTTTACCTTGTAAAATCTACGGTGGTACAATTTCTCTGAAATGACAGAAACAGCTGCCCCCGTATCTACCTCCATTTTCACTCGCACATTATTAATTCGGACATAAACACAGTAAGGCTTGTTTACTTTGTGCACATTCGTGTCAATAGCAAACAATTCTGTCCCTTGTATGTCACTTTCTTTGGGACCATCACTGACTCGTGAGTCCGTAATAGTGGTGCGGGCAAGTCCGGCTTCCTGTAGCTGGAGTGCGTGGTAATCTCCTCCTCTGTGTCCGCGCTCGTCGTGTGCGATGCAATCCGATGCACAGAGTTCGTTGCTCCTCGCGGTTAGCAGCGATTTCGGATACGGAGAAACGTGGTCCTGCAACGTGGCGGCATCCAGGTGCTTCGTCCACTGCAACTTGGCTTGCTTGGCGTCATCTTGCCCTTCCGAACGCATTCGGCAGGCTCGCGCAACATGTCCCCTTTTTCCACACACGTGGCAATTAACATCTTTGAACCTGCAAGCATCGGGCTTGTGCCCCTTACCGTTACATCTGTAGCACAGTTTTACAATGGCATCTTTTGCCTTTGTGGAACCCTTCTTTTCCACTAGTTCGTGTGTTTTAAAAGTCTTTTGGGAAAACTGTTGCGAACTCTTTAAAGTCACTCCAAACGCCAGCCCCATTTCTATTGCAAGTGCAAGGGGTACGTCTTTAGAATGTGCTGCATTTAACAGACAGTCTCTGAGCTCAGCACTTTTCACGCCACACACGAATCTATCGCGTGAAGCCTCATCTAAAAACTGTCCAAACTTGTACGTCACTGACAATTTTCTCAGATTCGCAACGTACTCACTTATCGATTCGCCATCCAGTTGATTCCTGGAGTGAAACTTGCATCTCTCCGCGATGAAATTTGTCCGGGGGACATAGTGGTTTTTCAGCAGCTCAATCAGCTCTGTGAAAGTCTTTTGCGCTGGTTTTAAGGGTGTGCATAAGTCCATTAGCAGACTGTGAGTCCTTTTCCCCACAATCATCAGAAATACCGCTTTTGTCTTTTCTTCGGTGTCTTCCAATCCATTTGCCGCAAAATACTGCTCGAGCCTTTCCAAATAAGCATCGAATTGTTCCTCACTTTCCTCGAAGTGGAAATCCTCGGGCTTCCCAAAAGCCATTTTCGACCAACTCTGTCCGTCGTCACTCTTCCGCACTAGTATCTCTGTCCCAGGCTTCACCGGAGTTACTCATAACTCTGTTTCTTTACGGTAAAACATACCATCCTCGTCGCCAAAACTGTGGTGTCCGAAAAGGAAGGTACACCGTTCTTTGGAGGTTTCCCTGAAACAAAGCACTGGAACACTTGAAGTGTGCAAAACAAAGAGTTTATTAAGAACAGTAACTCGTGTCACAACCTCACTTCACACCGCGGAACCTCATCTCCTTTTTTTTGCACGAAAACACCCCCGTTATATATAGTGCCGCCAATAACGGTTCCCGCTTCTTTTAGGAACTAACCAATGACAACTATTCTTTGTCGACTTACACCCTACAGGCCGGCAGGAACCTTTCTTTTACAAAACTCTCAAGGATTCGTTCTTGGTGTAAAACACCACAGCTATGTTATCATTGCTAGATCTGGAGCATTTAAAAGTTTCATGTTGATCAAAGTGTCTTCAAGCCAAGTGGGTTTTTATTGTCATTCCTCTACATAGCTTGTATACAGTGAAACGAAATGTCGTTTCTCCGGGACCATGGTGCAGCACAGAAGAATACACATGTACATAAGGTGCAAATACACAACAGTGTGAGACAAGTGCAGGACAATAAATATACAGAACAGAACAGTAGATACACAGGACAATAAGTTCACAGGACATGGGCTGTAAACTGTAAACCATTTTGTAGTATAACAGTAAGAAACGAGTTCCATAATAAAAAGTGTCTTGTCTGATGCAACTCTTTAAAACCCAAGTATGCAGTGGTGTTGAGTTATGCTGGGTTAGCTGTTTGACTTTGCCAGGTGAGTGATGGAAGGCAGCAGGGTGTTGGGTAATCTGACTCCCTCAAGGAAGGAACTGTTGCGGAGTCTGCTGGTGGTGGAACGGATGATCTTGTATCGTCTGCCAGATGACAAGAGGGCAAAGAGTCCATGAGAGCGGTGAGAGGGCTCGTCTGCAATACTGGTGGTTTTGAGCATGCAGCGGGTAGGGAGACTCCGATGATCTTTTCAGCTGTTCTCACAGTTCGCTGTAGGGTCTTGCAGTTGGAGGCTGTACAGTTCCCATACCACACGGTGAGACAGAAGGTCAGGAAGCTCTCTATTGTCCCTCTGTAGAAGACTTGAGTAGCCTTTTGACCTGCTAGTCTTTTGCTAAAGAGCTTGGTTCGCATTGCCGGCAGTAAGTCAGACCTGTTCCTGGTGCATGTTGGACTCCCCCAGGGCTGCCCTTTGTCACCGATTCTGTTCATTATCTTCATGGACAGAATTTCTAGGCGCAGCCAGGGAACGGAGGGTGTCTGTTTTGGTGGCCGCAGGATCTTGTCTCTGCTTTTTGCGGACGATGTGGTCCTGTTGGCTTCATCGAATCAAGACTTACAGCGTGCACTGGAGAGGTTTGCAGCTGAGTGCGAAGCGGCGGGGATGAGAATCAGCACCTCCAAATCCGAGGCCATGGTCCTCAGTCGGAAAAAGAAGATGAAGAAAGAAGAAAAGAAGAAAGAAGACAATCGACTAATGGCTACCATAATAAAGTACTTTTATAGAGCTATAAGTATGCCTACTGGCCACTGGGGAAAGGAACAAAAATTCCCAACTGAAAGTTGAGGGAGAAAAAAAACCTCTGGGGGTCCACGGGCCAATGGTTGCCCACCCTTCCTGGGCATTCTAGATTAAGTAACAGTTGTGTGCCAGTTTAACAAGTAATAATGATATTGTTGCTAAATGGTATCTTGGATCCCCAGCTCAGCATGGAACATCTCATTCATCATGGCAGTTGGTCATCATCCTCAGTCAGCATGGGATTTGTCTGTCACCATCGGCCAGCCTCCTCAATTCTTATGTAGCGAGGCAATGCTCAACAAGAAGAAAGAACAGAGTTAGTAATGTGTTACTGAAGTTAATTTATTATGCATTTATATAATGGTGGTAAAAAACAACCAAGGCAAGTGGTATTATATTTCAAGGTGTAATGAACATGTAAGTCTAGGTGAACATATAAGTCTGTAGTCGGGATTTGAAAACAGAAATGGACGGGGCATTTCTGACAGTAACTGGTAGACTATTCCACAGTTTAGGTGCTCTATAACTAAAGGTGTGACCTCCTACTGAGAGGTTATTGATTATAGGTACTTTAAGGTAACCTGCATCTAGTGAACGAAGATATCGTCTTGAGATATAAGAGTCAGTGATCTCACAAAGGTAAGCCAGAGCAATGCCATGTACTGCCTTATAGGTCAAAAGTAGAATTTTATAATCAATTCTAAATGCGACCTGGAGCCAATGCAATGATTTAAGTACCGGTGTTATATGGTCATAAGGGGGTGCGGTGGCGCAGTGGGTTGGACCGCAGTCCTACTCTCCGGTGGGTCTGGGGTTCGAGTCCCGCTTGGGGTGCCTTGTGACGGACTGGTGTCCCGTCCTGGGTGCGTCCCCTTCCCCCTCCGGCCTTACGCCCTGTGTTGCCGGGTAGGCTCCGGTTCCCCGTGACCCCGTATGGGATAAGCGGTTCTGAAAGTGTGTGTGTGTGTGTGTGTGTGTGTGTGTTATATGGTCATACTTCCTATTCTAGTGACAATTCTCGCAGCAGCATTTTGTACCAACTGTAGCCTGGATACAGTCTGGCATGGACAACCCAACAATAAAGCATTACAGTAGTCCAGCCTGCTTGAAACAAAAGCATGAACCAGTTTCTTAGCATTCTATCTACATAGGAATCGCCACAATTTAACTATGTTTCTTAACTGAAGGAAGCACAGCTTAGTCAAAGCATTTGCAAGAGATAGAAATGACAGCTTTCCAGGCAACAGGACACCCAAATCCTTGACACAATCTGTACGCTTGAAGCTAATACCATTTGATGTAAAGATTGACGGAATTATGTCGAGAGTTTTGGCATCACCACCCACTACAAGTACTTCTGTTTTACTGGCATTTAGAGATGAAAAATTTTTACTCATCCATAATTTTATACTGGTAAAAAAATTAGCTAGAGACACCACATGTGATGGATCATCAGGCTTAAACTAAACATATAGCTCTGTGTCATTGGCATACGAATGGAAATTCACATTGTGCTTGCGAATAATGTCACCCAATGGTAACATATAGAGTGAGAACAGTAATGTCCCCAACACAGAGCCGTGTGGCACACCATACTGAACCGCAGTTGAGATGGAGGGGGTGCAGTCATTAGATTTCAATACGAATTGTTCACAGTTAGCTAAATACGATTCAAACCACTTCAGAATGGTACCTCTTAGTCCAACCAGGATTCCAAGTCTACTCAGTAGGATACTATGGTTTACAGTATCGAATGCAGCACTCAAGTCCAGTAACATAGGAATAGAGATCTGACCAGCATCAGAAGAAATGAGAATATCATTAACAACACGTGTGAGTGCTATGACCAGTGTGGAAACCAGACTGAAATTTTTCAAATATATTATGATGATTAAGATATTTTACAATTTTGGAAGCTTCGATTTTTTCTAGAATTTTGGATAAAAACGGTAGATTGGAGATGGGTCTATAATTACATGGGTTATTACAATCCACATCCGATTTCTTTAGTAGGGGTATAATAACGGTGATTTTAAAAGCTTTTGGAACACAACCATTTAGTAACGATGTATTAACAATATTAACAATAGATTCTGCAAGCACGGAAACTGGGGATTTCAGTAATTTAGTAGGGATTGGGTCTAAAGGGCAGGTTGTACTTTTCATAGAGCGAATTAGCATGGTAATTTCCTCTACACTTTTTACGTCAAAGCTACTGAGATGGTGTAGACAACTAATATTATCATTGTCAGAAGCGCTTATGCTGGTTAAAACCAAACTAGAGGGCACTATGGATTTGCAGATATTCTCTAATTTATTATTGAAAAACGACATAAATTCATCATTAGTAATGGTAGCAGAATTGCATAGTTTATCTTTGTGTTTACCACTTAAGTAAGCGATGGTATTAAACAGGAACCGAGGGTTCTTGTGATTTTCATCAATTAGATTTGTGTAGTATTTGGATCTGGCATGAAAAATTGCTTTTTCATTTTTTTTAGACAATTGGACCAGGCTACAAAATAAATGTTTAGTTTAGTTGAACGTTATTTACCCTCTAATTTACAACATTCTAACTTTATTGCACGAGTTGATTCATTGAACCACGGCGAGTTTCTTACAGTTCGAATAAGTTTAGTTTTTGGTAGAGCCACAGAGTCTAGGGTGGATTTTACCATCGAATGAATCTGAAGCCATTTGATCAATATCTACGCTCATTCCAAAATCAAAGCTTCTGATGTAATCAACAATTTTAGCAGTAGTATTTTCATCAATATGCTGCACGATTTTGGTCTTATTGTGGTCGGACGGCACCCGCAAGTATAGATTAATAGGTTAATAAGTAATGATCAGAAATAGCCTAGTTTAAAGGAATAATATTAACATGATAAACATCTACTTTAATTTAAATTTAAGATGGCGCCCACCGTGTCAGCCGTCTTTGTGTACTTCTCCTCATGCAGCCGTTGTTTTATGTAATTTATTCTTGTTTTCTTACTTATTGACAGGGAAACATTACTAGAAATTGGAAAACAGACATTTGACCTCACTTTCAGTCTGTCTGACCTGCATTATCTCCTGCACCCGAGCTCACACCCGCCAGGCCCACCAACACTGGAATCGAGTCATCAATGCACCTGGGGGAAAGAGCGATCCAAGCGGCGACGAGGCAAGAGAGGTGGGCTACATGCTAGGCTAAAGGCTCGAGCAAACCGTCTGCCTCTCCCAAGCCTGCTGCTAGTGAACGTCCGATCCCTCGAAAACAAACTGGATGAGCTCAGAACAAGGATCACATCACAACGTAAAATTAGAGACTGCTGCGTGCTCATTTTCACAGAAACCTAGCTATCAGACAACATTCCAGGCTCAGCGATTCAGCTACAGATGCACTCCATTCACCGCACATTCCATTTATGTTTGTAGCAGTTATACATTATTTTGTTATTTCTGTATCCTGAACAAATTCTTTATCTTTCCATGCTAAATATTTGTATTTATAAATGGCTATGTGGCATTTATGAAAACAAGTTTGCTTCAAATAAATGAATAAATAAATAAATAAATATGCATTTCTCACTCAGGGTGCGTGGTGGCACAGTGGTTGGAGCAGGTCCTGCTCTCCAGTGGGTCTGGGGTTCGAGTCCTGCTTGGTGCACTTTGCGACAGACTGGCGTCTCATGCTGGGTGTGTCCCCTCCGGCTTTATGCCCTGTGTTGCTGGGTTAGGCTCTAGCTCCCCGCAACCCTGTATGGGACAAATGGTTCAGAAAGTGTGTGTGTGTGTGTATTTCTCACTCCTGCCTGTAAGGTTCTTAGTCAAGAGCTTAATCTATTTTCATGTTTTCATTATCATTTGCTATTCTCTGAACTGATCACATATATTTGTTGGGAATGCCTTAATTTAACTCATTACTTTCAGATGGTCATCCACAGGAATTACTGGAAAAGAAGACTGAAGACTCCAATGTGGCTGTTGTAACAGTTGCAAAAATATGTGAATCCTCTTATGATCCCTCTCTTCGCAGTCAAGAGGGACTGTGCTGTAGACCTGGATACTACTCATCCTTTACTTTTCCTGCCTGTCAATCTGCTCCAGGTCTGTGAGAAGCAGAAAAAGTCAATTTCATTGTCATTTCCACAATATGTTTAGAACATACATACATCTACATATGTAGGAGTGAAAAAGAGCATGATGTGATAGAGAGGACAACATATACTATCACTACTACAGCATGCACTATTACAACTAGAACAATTTACATTAACCAATGACCAAACTAAAAACACTATGGGATAAAGTGCAGTGTGGCCTGTTCAATAAATAGAAATGGAAACAGATTTTAAAGTGGTAGTGCAACAAAGTGATGCTTTTTGTGCAATAATTGTTTGTGGAAATGAGGGGTAGTGTGACCTAATGTAGGTCGATATTGTAATGACCCGCTTTACTCTTTTAGGAGGAAAACTCCTAAATGTAAATAGTTGCATTATGGGGAATAATGTGACATGTGGGTGTACAACCACTGGGGACACTTCTGGAGGAAATGATGTGGTGACCGTGTTTTTCAGGGTGTCGGGAGAGAACCTGGGGGTGTTAAGCAAGCTGGGAAGGCCGGCTGTAGGTGCAGATCCAAGAGGAAAGGGGGGTCCTCAGACCAAGAGCATTTTTTTTCTGGTGTGGATGTTCAAATATATCATTTGTGATGAATGCTGTCTCTGCGTCCTCCTTTGCCCCATCCAATCCCACGGTGCTGCGTGCCACATTGGTGTCAGCAGTGGGAGGGGCTGTATGATAAGAGGTTGTATCAGGAAACAGCTGAACACCAGACACGAAGAAGGTGAAAACAGTGCGACGCTGAAAGCTGGCAGGATGGAAGAATGACATGCGGTGGAAAAAGCGCCTGTGATATTGGAGATCCAGGGGGAGGAGCTGTGGCAGAGCATGGGTGTCCAGGGGGACCCCGGGGAAGAGTGCGCTGTGGCGAGGATGGCGGAGAAGAGCTGCGAGGTGCTGCTGAAGACGGGCGAGCAGGTTGAGTGGGGCTGGAGGAGGGCTGCGCAGCAAGAAGCAGCCGATTTTACGAGCGTCGTGGTGGACTCGACATGCAGAGAAGTGGCAGAGGCATGAGCGGCAAGCAGGGCGACTTGCCGGGATCCTCTGCCGAGAGGTGACCGAGCGGCGAGACAACTGGGGGTGCAAGAGGGGTGTTCACCCCCGACAACAGAGCTGGGACAATGCAGAGCGGCTGTGGAGAGCCGGCGCGAAGGTCCCATGGAAGCCGGTCAGCTGTGAGGAGCGCAAAGAGGTTGGCGAAAGCCACGTTGGCACCGCCATGTCTGCTACTTGCCACGTGTGAGTGAAGGAGCCGTACCGTGCCTGAGGCCAGGCGGACAGGGGACGAGAATGGCCGCCTTGACCTCCAAGCGCGCTGCCATGGCTGGCTGCTGTGAGTGTCCTTGCCCTGACCACCAGCGCTGAGCGTCCGGGTTCTGTGCACATGAGAACAGCACCAGACATTAGGACACTTGTGTGGGGCAGGCAGCAGCAGGGATGCTGCTATTATTTTTTTTGTCGGGGGGCTATGTAACGACCCCGCGGTGCTGTTTTAGGAGGAAAACTCCTAAATGTAAATAGCTGCATTATGGGGAATAATGTGACATATGGGTGTGCAACCACTGGGGGTACTTCTGGAGGAAATGATGGGGTGACCATGTTTCTCAGGGTGTGGGGAGAGAACCTGGGGGTGCTAAGCAGGCTGGTAAGGCTGGCTGTAAGTTCAGGTAAGAAGTTTCACGTCCGCTCCACCTACAAAGCTTTCAAGAAGCACTTTGAGGCGGTGTTCAATCATCCCCTCACACCGCCAGTGACCGCCTGATAAAGATCCGGCAGGGTGGCCACTCCCTAGAATTCCAGACCCTGACCGAGCAGAGAAGGTGGACTTTCCCCCCCTCTGAGCCAGCTTTGGGAACAGGCTCCACCCCTGGATCCAGGCGGAGCTTGCCTATCGCGGAGAGGAATGTTCTTTCGATCGCTTTGTGGAGACGGTGATAACCATCGACAATCTTGCCCAAGAGCAAACGCCCCGCCCGTGGCTGACTCCGTTGGGTCACTGCCCTGTCGAGCAGGCTCCTGAATTGATGCAGATTGGCCGAGGCCGACTGGACCCTGACGAGAGACAGTGGCACCTCCACGATCGTCTGTGCCTCTACTGCAGAATCCTCTGCCATTTCCACACGATCTGCCCAGTTTGTTGCCCACCATCTAAAGCTAACCCAGACCCCAAGGTTAGTAAACCACAATTAACCGTGTCCATGACTGTGGAGTGGGCAGGGAATCAGGTAGAGACACGCGCTGGTGAATTCCGGTGCTGCAAGCTGTTTTATGAACGTCGGCTTTGCTCCTTCACATGGTGTACCTAGGCGGGCTTGTGACCTAAAATTGTGGGTTGTTAGCCTCAATGCTCAGCTGACAGGGACTGGACTAGTGGACTTGCATACAGAACTGTTACACACGTTGGTGGGGGCGTGCCACCGTAAAGAGCTCGTGTTTTACCTAGTAAGGTTGCCAGACACTCCGATCATTTTGGGTTTCACTTAGTTAGTCCTGCATGATCCAGTGTTTGGCTGGAGCAGTGGGGACCTGGTTTCCTGGTGACCATAAAATCAATGCTCTTGTTTGTCACTTCCCTGCCAGATCATCTCTGTTGAGACTGCCACAGATGCGCCACCGGTGGTGGTTCCTCCTGAATTTTAGGGTCTGAGTGACGTCTTCAGTAAACTTCAGGTGGCGGCCCTCCCTCCGCACAAACCATGGGACTGCATTGTAGATCTCCTGCCAGGAACCACATCCCCCCCGTGGGCAGGTGTACCCCTTGTCTCTCCCCCAAGAAAAAGCCATGCAAGAATATATTACCAAAGCACTGCAGGCAGGCTGTATTCGACCTTCCACGTTGCCAGTCTCCGCAGGGTTCTTTTTTGTGGGAAAAAGGGACGTGGGCTTATGCTCCTGTGTTGACTATCAGGGGTTGAACGCTATCACAGTGCAATACCCCCATCCTCTGCCTTTGATCACTGCAGTCTCAGAACAAGTGCATGGTGCAAAGCTTTTTACTAAATCGGACCTTCGAAGTACATACAGCCCCATCCGCATCAGGGAGAGGGATGAGTGGAAGACCGCTTGTCCTGGATGATATCTTAATCTTCTCTAAGACTCGGGAAGAGCACGTCAGCCAGGTAAGAACAATGTTAGAACGACTCCTCCAAAACTACCTCTATGTCAAGGGGGAAAAAATGTCTCTTCCACCAGTCCAGAGTGCCGTTCCTGGGCTACATCATGAGCGATACGAGTGTGGCTATGGATCCGGAGAAGGTCCGGGCAGTGATTGACAGGCTAAGACCGCGACTGTGAAAGCCCTGCAACGGTTCCTGGGTTTTGCTGTTTTCTGTGGGAGGTTCATCAGGAGATTCAGCTCCATCGCTGCCCCCCCTCACGGCCCTTACAGCAGGTAAAGAGACCCACCTGCCTTGGGGCGAGCAAGCACAGTAAGTGTTTCTAGAGTTGAAAACTCGTTTCACGACAGCACCGATATTATGACACCGAGACCTCACACTGCTGTTCGTGGTGGAGACGGACGCCTCAGAGGCCAGAGTCGTGGCCGTGCTGTCCCAAAGACAGGGTGACCCACCAAAACTGTACCCCTGTGCATACTTCTCATGAAAGCTGTCGCCAGCTGAGGGGAACTGTTACATTGAAAATCAAGAGCTCTTAGCCATTAAATCAGCCCTGGAGGAATGGAGGCACTGGTTATAAGGGGCCTCGCGCCTCTTCCTGGTACTAACTGACCACCGTAACCTAGAGAGCATTCCGTCTGAACACACGCCAGGCCAGTGGGCCTTGTTCTTCCCCCAGATTGAATTTTACGGTATCGTATCAGCCGGGCTCTAAGAACACAAAGCCTGACGCCCTCTCAGGGTTTTTTGCCGCTGACGCTCCGACCGAACGCCCAGAGCCAATCCTACCCGAGCACTGTGTTGTGGCTCTAGTACACTGGTACTTCCTTCAGGAGCTCCAAGACGTAAAAGCAGCCGAGCCCAGTCTACCCATGGCAGCGGAAGGAGTATGTGCCTGTAAAAATGCAGCCAACACTACTGCAGTGGGCCCACAACTCTCCCACGGCCAGTCATCCCTGCGTGCACCAAACACTATCCCTGCTCTAAAGGAAGTTCTGGTGGCCCTTCATGCCAGAGGACATCCAGGAGTATATAAAGGCCTGCAAAATCTGCTCCTAAGCTAGAACCCCAACACAGAGACCTGCTGGCTTGCTGGAACTGCTGCCAGTACCCTCACAGCCTTGGTCTCATATAGCAGTGGACTTCCTGGTGGACCTCCCACCTTTGGATGGTAAGACTGCGATACTAATCTTGATTGACCAACTTTCCAAAGCCTGCCGCCTGATCCCTTTACTGCGGTTGCCCAAAGCCCTGGAGACGGGGGAGGTGCTATTCCAGCAGGTCTTCTGCCTATAGGGTCTGCCTGAGGACATTGTGTCTGACCGTGGGCCCCAATTCACCTCGCGAGTATGGAAGGCATTCTGGGCGATACTGGGGGTCTCGTTGAGCCTCACCTCTGGCTACCACCCCCAGTTCCACGGGCAGGTGGAACGCCTGCAGCAGGATGTCAGTCGCTTCCTCCGCATCTACTGCACGCATCAACAACAACAGTGGGCTCGGTACCTGCCCTGGGCTGAGTATGCTTACAATGCCTTGACCCACTCCTGCACAGGTATGTCACCTTTCCAATGTGTTTTAGGGTACCGACCTGCTCTGTTCCTCTGGTGCCCCGGCCAGCGAGGAGACATGGCAGGTCACCAAGGCTCATCTCTAGCATAGTGCCCTCTGCTATAAGCAGCAGGCGGACTGCCACCGACATCCTCTCACCTTCCAGCCAGGGCAGAATGTGTGTCTGTTCACCCAGGACCTGAGGTTAAGCCTACCCTCCAGGAAGCTCAGCCCCTGTTTCATTGGCCCCTTTGAGGTTCTTCGCCAGGTCACACCCACCTTCTATAGGATCCAGTTGCCCGCGGACTTACAAGTCCATTCCACCTTCCACATTTCCTTGCTCAAACTCTACAGGTACTCTGTCCTCCGGGCATCTGGTGATGTCACACCGAGGCTGCCAGCCGAGTCGGTGGCAGTTGATGAGGACCCGGTCTATGCTGTTCAGGTTCTCCTTGATTCCTGTCAATTGCGGGGGGGCCTGCAGTACCCGGTTGACTGGGACAGATATGGCCTGGAGGAACAGTGTTAGGTGCCCGCATGCAATGTTCTGGCATCTGTTCTTGTTGCCGATTTCCACAGGTCCCATCTGGACCAGCCCGGGCCCTGCTGCAGGGGCCATCTGCCCTTGCGTTCTAGCGCGGTAGGTGCCATACTTGACGACCACCTTGATCCCGGTTGATGCCCCGGAGATGCAGTATAAAAGCACCTGCTCCGACACGCTTGGCCAGGGAACCTCCAACTGAGAGACATTGTCCTAACCTAGCTCTTCCAAAGCTTTCTGGACTTTGACCTTTCACTTTATCGCTTCTCAGCCTTTTGGCTAAGGTCAGAGTGCAGTACCAGAAATTTTAGCGGGGGCAGAGTGGAACCTAATGCAGGACTCTGTGTGGTATGTCCGCAGCTTTTCTGGGGCAAAGCTCTGCTCTCTCATAGGAGTTTGTTTTATTTTTTGCACGGTGCACGGTTTCGGGTGGCTTGTGCGCCGTCCCTGCAGGGTGACACAGAGATTTTGTTTCCAACTGTTTTGTACCAGATAGCTCAGAGTAGGGTTTTCCTTGAAGATGTCGGCAGCCCCTGGGGAGGATGACGGCTGGAAGGATGTAGGCTTTGAAGAATGCCATCCGCTTCTGCTGGAGGAACCGGGGCAACGTCATCAGATTTCACGAGCGCATTCCTTTCGTTCGTGAAATCATCTTCGGACTCCTGGGACTTCCAGCGGAGTACATTGTCTGCATCCAGAGAAACGGGCCTTTGTCCTTTTTCGACGTCACTCTGGCAACCTATGAACATTATCAGAGGGTGTTGGAGACATGTAGGGTGAGTGCGATGCATTCCACGCTGCTCCCTTACTCCATCAATCCACTCTGGAGGACAGATAGAAGAGTTGCAACTGTCCACGTCTTCGACCCCTTCGTGTCGGCAAACGTCGTGGCAGCATTCCTGGGGGATTTTGCCAACATCTTCCCCGGACACGAGGAAGACCGGGACCTTCTGGGCATCTGGACTGGATGGAGACATTTTTTAGTTCACCTGCACCCCGACCCTGCAGGGATAGACAGTTATAGGCACCCACCTGCGAATTTTACCTTGGGCAAAGCAAGAGGTTACCTATTTTACCATGGTCAGCCTCCCTCCTGTCATTTGTGTCTTGCCCAGGAGCATACTGGAAAATCTTGTAAGACAATGAAGTGCCAGCGATGTTTAGAGATCGGCCACCTGGCCAAGGACTGCATAGGCCCCCGGTGCTGTGCCCATTGCGGGAGGGAAGATCATCTCTCTTGCAGCTGCCTGCAGTGCAAGCTAACCTATGCGGGGGTAGTGCGGGCAGAGGAAGAGCCCACGGGGGACAGTGTGGAAGCCCAGCTTTCGTCTGGAGGCATGCAGAGCAGCTAGGATCAGCGCTGGGTGCTGAGGTAAGACAGCGGTTGTCCGGGGCCAGTGTGGCACGGTCTCCTTCTTCGCTGGGCACTTCTGGGGAGTCCTAGGCTGAGGAGGAGAGGGACACACCTGGTCATACTGACATCTTACGGGATTTTGTGGGAGTGACCAGGAAGAAGAAGAGGCGCAGAAGGGAGGCTGGGTTGCTCTGCAGTACTGCACTGGGGATGCTGTCTTGACCGCGACCCCTCAAAAGGGCCGAGAAGATCCTCCGTCCTCCATAGTGGCACCCGATCATTTCAGTTAATTAGTTATTGATTTGTCTCTGGTGGGGTCTCCCCCAAGGTTCAGTTCATCAGGGCCTGGGGAAGAGTCTCACCTGACAGCTGTGGAGTACGGAGTTTTTTGTTTGGAAAAACTGTTTGAATTTTGTACCATTTTACATGTAATAATGTTTTATTTTTTTAGATGTGCTTTGTATGAATGTTTAATGTTTATATTTTTTGGTGACAGAGCAAAACCAGAGTTTTGATATGGGTTTTTGGGTACTTTCTTGTGGATGTAATACACATATATCTTAAACTTTGTATCTAAACCACTTTTAATCATTAAAGGTTTTAAAGTCCCAGCTTCTTTTGTCATAGTGAAAATTTATATTTGTTTTTAAACTCTGATCTTTGTCACCCTTTGTATTAGTAAAATAAGGTATTTGGAGAAGTGAACAGGCTCTGTCATGTTTATGTTGAGAAATGTTTTTATGATGAAATGTTTGGATGTTATTTTGTGTTTGTGATGTGAAATGTTGGAAGATTTTATTTTTGTTTTTATGGTATCAAATAAAGTATGGAGAAAAAAAAATCTCTTCCGAGGCTGATGGTTCTGCTCTGTCCTCTGGGTGCAACTCTGTGTAATACAAATAAAGTGAGTTAGCATCAGCAATTGAGTCTGCTCTCTTGATCCCCGCACACTGCGTGACAATATGTTACCATTGGGTGACATTATCTGCAAACACAATGTGAATTTCCATTTGTATGCCAATGACACAAAGCTATATGTTTAGTTTAAGCCTGATGATCCACCACATGTGGTGTCTTTAGCTAATTGTTTTACCAGTATAAAATTATGGGTGAGTAAAAATTTTTCATCTCTAAATGCCAGTGAAACAGAGGTACTTGTGGTGAGTGGTGATGCCAAAGCTATTGACACAACCACACCTATCTTTACTACAAATAGTATTAGTTTCAAGTGTACACATTGTGTCAAGGATTTGGATGTCCTATTGCATGGAAAGCTGTCATTTCTATCTCTTGCAAATGCTTTTATTAAGTCATGCTTCCTTCAGTTAAGAAACATAGCTAAATTATGGCAATTCCTATGTAGACAGGATGCTGAGAAATTGGATCATGCTTTTGGTTCAAACAGGCTGGACTATTGTAATGCTTTCTTATTGGGTTGTCCATACCAGACTGTATCCAGACTACAGTTGGTACAAAATGCTGCTGCGAGAATTGTCACTAGAATAGGAAGTACGACCATATAACACTGATTCTTATATCCCAGGCCAATATCTTCGTTCATCTTATGCAGGTTACCTTAAGGTACCTGTGATCAATAAGATCTCAGTAGGAGGTCATGCCTTTAGTTGTAGAGTACCTAAACTATGGAATAGTCTACCAGTTACTTTCAGAAATGCCCCGTCTGTATCCGTCTTCAAATCCAGACTAAAGACTTACATGTTTACTTAGGCATTATACCTCGAAATGTAATTCCACTTGGCTGTGTTTGTTTGTTTGTCCCACCTCTATACAAATGAAAATTAAATTTACTTGTTTAAGGTACAAATTACTAACAATTTCTTCTTGTTGAGCATTGTTTCCCTACATAAGACCTGAGGAGGCTAGCTGATGGTCACAGACACATCCCCATGCTGACTGAAGATGATGACCAACTGCTAATGATGGACAAGACGTACCACGCTGAGCTGGGAATTCAAGGTACCATACAACAACAGTATCATTATTACTTGTAAATTGGCTTAGAATTGTTATTTAATCTAGAATGCCCAGGAGGGGTGGGCAGCCACTGGCCCTTGGACCCCAAGAGGATTTTTCCTCCCTCGATTTTTGGTTTGGAATTTTTGTTCCTTTCCTCCTTGGCCAGTAGGCATACTTGTAGATCTATAAAAGCATTATATTGTGATAGTCGGTAGTCAGCTGTCAACAAATGCCTGCGTTAAAGTGTTCTGTGTCACTGCATAACAAGAGCACTCTATAAAAATCTAGTGCTCTCAGATTGCGCTCCTACTCTGTATCTAATTTGTAGGAGCATCATTTCATTCCGTTTTACACAAAACCTGTCCCTATTTTTGTTCTCAATACATCAAACAATACCTTCAATCGCTCAAACAATCAGCCAGTACCATTCATAGGTCATTCACACAGTCTTGTACTGGTATGTTGGGGCCCTTTGCTTTGCTGTTGGTCCAACGTTGATCTGTCTCTCCTCCCCCATAGAGTTCTCCTTTTCCGTTGCTGATCTGTCTCCAGATTCCCAAAGTGCGTCCATGTCCCTTGTGGTTTCAATGCTGGTCCATTACGTGCCAGATTTTGCCCAAAAAAACCTGGTGCCCCTTCTCATGTTAGAATCTTGGTCCAAAGTCCCAAGGAAGTATTGAGTGGCTCAAAGCCTTTTCCCTCCACAGTCTACCTTGGCTGTCGTACAGTTGGAGGAGTCCCCGAGTATATGGCATGTGGCAGCATGGTGGCACAGCGGCAGAGTGAGCAGTGCTGCTGTCTTACAGCACCTGGGTGGTGCTGGAGAATGTGGGTTCAATCCCTGCTCAGTCTGTGTGGAATTTGCATGTTCTCCCTGTGTCTGGGTGGGTTTCCTCTGGGTACTCCAGTTTCCTCCCACAGTCCAATGACATGCTGTACTGGTTCCCCTGTAGTGTGTGAGTGTGTTCCATGGATGAGTGACTCATTGTAAGTAGTGTATCTAGCAGTGTAAGTCACCTTGGAAAGTAAGGTGTGTGGGCTAGTAACACTACATAGTATCCATTGTAAGTTGCTTTGGAGAAAAGTGTCTGTTAAGTGAATAAATATAAATGTATATGACCAAGCTAATACTTGTATGCAAAGTGGGTGGGTGACTGTGAATGGAGTGATTCTTTCTTGAAAAATCACAAGTGTTGTGTTTGATTTGCTCTGGCTTCATTACATTGTTCCCTCTTTTTGTGTATCTTTTCTCTTGTTTGGGTGTTGTGTACCAAGCTGTATCCCTTAGTTTTTTTGTTCTACACTGCCCCCTTCTGAGTGACAGAGAGAATATATTGGGTAAGTACACGAGGAGGCAATTTCTAGTTTAAACAGTTCAGAATGTTTTGTTCTGGCTCCACCCTGTGGTGTTTTTAGGGAGGCTACCTAGAATGTAGCACTCTTAGTTTTTTTTTTTTTTTTTTTTTTAATTTAATTATTATTCTTCTTCTTTATGTTCTGCTGTCACTTTTTCCTTAGTCCTTGTCAGAGTGATTTTTGATTTTGTCCCTTGTTCCCAGGTATTGCTGCTTGTGGTGGGGTATGAACCTGCTACCGCCCAGTTCAGAGACCTTGGTTACCACCTCTGTGCTTCTCACCTTGTGTGTTAGGGGATGAATCAGGTTTTGGGTTAGAGTATGTACTTCAGGTCTGAGGTTAAAGTTAGGACTGGGGTTAGGATTAGGGTTGGGGTTAGGAGTGTAGTTAGGTGTGGGATTGGTGATAGGGTTTAGGATTTAGGGTTAGGGTTTTGGACAGGTATAGGGAAAGTAAAAGGGTGAAAGTAAAGGTCATGGATTGGGTTAGGCATAGGAATATTGTGTGTGTTCATTTTCTGAGTCGAGACACAGAACTAGAACATACAGAGACTGTGCTAGTAATGTACAACCACACACACATTTTCAGAACCGCTTGTCCCATACAGGGTCACAGGGAACCAGAGCCTACCCAGCAACACAGGGCGTAAGGCCAGAGGGGGAGGGGACATACCCAGGACAGGACACCAGTCCGTCGCAAGGCACCCCAAGCAGGACTCAAACCCCAGACCCACCGGAGAGCAGGACTGTGGTCCAACCCACTGCGCCACCGCACCCCCACTAATGTACAACCAATGCAAACTGAAACTAAGAGAAACAAGAAAATATACAGACTGGAATTCCAGGTGGTAGATAAGGATTGTGCCATTCCACTCTTGGGAAAGAGGGTAAGTGAAGCCATGAAACTAACTGAAGTACATTATGAGAGCATCTTGGCAATAGATAGCATAGTCACCACTGAAGAACCCACTGGCAGCAATCTGTTAATGCAACAAATAAAGGCAGATTATGCTGATATATTCACAGGCGATGGCTGCCTGGTGGGACAATACAAATTGAGATTGACAGCACAGTAAAACCCATACAGCTCCTGAAACGAAGCGTACCGGTAGCCATGATGAAACCCCTGAATGAAGAACTCCAAGATCTTCAGAGGAGAGGAGTAATTGCACCAGTGGAGAGGAGTACAGACTGGATTAGTAGTATGGTAGTGGTACAGAAATTCAATGGTAAACTGAAAGTATGTATTGATCCAAGACCCTTGAACAAAGCTTTAAAACGCAGCCATTTTCCTCTACCAACCATTGAGGACATACTCCCTGACCTATTGAAAGCCAGAGTGTTCACCGTATGTGATGTCAGCTACTCCTTTTGCAAGGTACAGGTGGCTCAGAAGGCTGATAGGCATAAGCCCAGCTTCTGAGATCTTTCAAAGAAAGCTGACACTCGCATTAGAGGATCTGCCAGGCATATACATTATAGCTGATGATGTGCTTATTACAGGACAAAGAGAGACCCCGGAAACAGCAGAGCGAGACCACGATGAAAAATTGAAAGCATGTCTGATACGATGAAGGGAGAAAGGCATTAAATTGAACATTGACAAATTCAAACTGCAACAAAAGGAAGTTTCCTACATCAGACAGCTCCTGACATTGGATGGCCTGAAGGTAGACCCAGACAAAGTTCGAGCCATAACACACATGCCTAAACCAACAGATGTGAAAGGCGTTCAGAGACTGTTGGGGATGGTGAATTATCTTTCTAAGTTTTGTGCACACCTCTCAGACCATGACGAGGTTCTGAGACAATTGACCCACAAAGACAGAGTGGAGTTGGACAGCACAGCACAAAGAGGCACTAAGCAAAATAAATCATCATAAATGCACTGTGCTGAAATACTATAATCCTGATGAGGAACTTACAAATCCAGTGTAATGCCTCTGACACAGGTCTTGGTGCAGCACTCATGCAGAGAGGTATGCCAGTAACAACTGCAAGCAGAGCATTAACACAAACAGAAAGGGGTTATGCCCAAATAGAGAAAGAGTTCTTGGCTCTAGTCTTCAGTATGGAAAAGTCTGACCACAAACTGTTAGAGAACATAATGCAAATGCCACTGATGAGTGCTCCAAAAAGACTTCAAAGAATGATGTTGAGAATGCAGAAGTACGATGTGGATGTTGTCTCCGTTCCAGGCCGAGATATGCTGTTACCAGACACTGTGAGCAGAGCCTACTTGACTGAGAGTTCACCCACTGGATCTGTGGAAACTGAAACAGAGACAGTTAACATAGCACAACATCTACCAATCTCAGAGGACGGACTTTGTAGGATCTGTTCTGCAAGAAAAGAAGATAGAACATTACACACACTGATCAAAATCATTCAACAGGCATGGCCAAAGGAAAAGGCGGACACACCAAATGAGATCAGACATTATTTCCTGTTTCAGGAGGAGCTGAGTCACCAGGATGGAATTGTCTTCAGGGGCGAAAGGGTTGTTATCCCTGATGAGCTAAGGAAAGCCATAATCCAGCATATCCATTTATCTCATTTAGGTGTGGAAGGATGCCTCAGGAGGGCAGAGATTGTGTCTACTGGCAGGTAATGAACAACCAAATCGAGTCATTTGTACAAAAATGTGACACCTGCCAGTTGGTGGACTGTAACCAACAGAAGGAAACATTGAAGCCACACAAAATGCCGAGCAGGCCATGGGCCAACGTAGGTACCTATCTGTTTGCCTTTGATAATAAGGATTACTTTATTACAGTAGATTACTACTCTAATTTCTGGGAAATAGATTTTTTGCCAGACACCAAATTGGCTACTGTGATCAGAAAGTTCAAGGCTCATTTTGCCTGACAGGAGATCCCAGACATTGTAATTTCAGATAATGACCCATAGTTCACATCCCAGGAATTTCAGAAATTCAGACATTGCTGGGAATTTCGACATAAAACTTCATCACCAGGCTAGCCGCAGAGCAAGGGCAAGGCAGAATCAGCCGTGAAAACTGCTAAGAGACTGGTGTTTAAATCACAGACGGAGCAACAGGATCCTTATTTAGCCATTCTGGACCACAGAAAAATGCCAACACAAGGACTATCAACAAGCCCAGCCCAGAGACTGCTCAGCCGTTGGACTAGAAAATTGTTACCTACAAACACAGCCTTCTACAACTGAAAGTCCAATGCTCACTGGGAGAGTTGAAAGCCAACCAATGTTGACAAAAGATCTACATTAACAAATCAGCGAAGGACCTAGACATATTAAGACAAGGTGACTCAGTGAGAATACACCCATTTCAGCCTCATAAAACCTGGAGAAAGGGCACCGTGGTGCAGCTAATCGACACAAGATCATATAGAGTCCAGTAAGACGCTGGAGGTGTTATCAGGAGAAGCTGGAGACACCTCAGAAAAGCTCATGGTGCGACCCCTACAGTAATTATAAACTAAGGTCTTAAAACTCATCTCTTCCGGACTCATTTCGACCATGATCTATTAAGTTCATGTGAAGTGTAAATGTTCACACACTATAACTTTGAGATTTTGGTTGTTCAATAATGTATAATTTTTCATGCACTTCATGAACACCTGTAATGTAACATATATATTTCCCACGAAGGGAAGTTAGCCAAATATTGGAACTGCAAAAAGGCGTGATGAAGACCCTGCCTAAGAAGTACAGCAAGCTGTCTAAACTGCCAAGCAAAGACTCATAGCCTTGGCTAACCGCCTGAAGAGGTACACAAGAGAGATAGAGGGCAGAAGAATAAACCAGATGTTCTCCACAGAACCATCCAAAGTGTACTCTCAGTGGCAGTGTAATAACATGAGAGCGGACCCACCAAGGTTGGAGACTGAACAATACTGGAAAAACATATGGGAGAAGGAGGCATCACATAACAACGAAGCCCAGTGGCTAGTGGATCTAAGAGCGGACCACGGCAACCTCCCTGAACAGGATGCAGTAACCATCACAGTGGCAGACATCCAAGAAAGAGTCTCAAGTATGAAGAACTGGACAGCACCAGGCCCTGACATGATCCACGCCTTCTAGCTAAAGAAGCTAACTGCACTCCATGAGCGCCTGGCAACACAAATGAACCAGCTGCTAATGGATGGGACCCACCCTGAATGGTTAGCAGAAGGCCGGACAGCCCTGATCCTGAAGGACCCCCAGAAAGGAGCAGTCCCATCCAACTATCGCCCGATAACCTGCCTCTGCACAACATGGAAGCTGCTCTCAGGTATCATAGGGGCTAAGATGAACAGGCATATGGCTCAATACATGAGCAGGGCCCAGAAAGGAATTGGTAGAAACACCAGAGGAGCAAAACACCAGCTACTGGTAGACAGAGCAATCACTCGAGACTGCAAGACCAGACAGACCAACCTGTGCACCGCCTGGATTGACTACAAGAAAGCCTATGACTCGATGCCTCACTCATGGATCCTGGAATGCTTAGAACTATACAAGATCAACAGGACACTAAGAGCCTTCATCAGGAACTCAATGGGGCAGTGGAAAACAACCCTAGAGGCCAACTCCAAGCAAATTGCACAAGTCATCATCAAGTGCAGCATCTACCAAGGAGATACATTGTCCCCACTGCTGTTCTGCATAGGCCTGAACCCCCTCAGCCAGATCATCACCAAGACTGGCTACGGATACCGACTACGGAATGGAGCAAACATCAGTCACCTCCTCTACATGGATGACATCAAGCTGTATGCCAAGAGTGAACGAGACATCGATTCCCTGATCCACACCACCAGGATCTACAGCAATGACATCGGAATGTCATTCGGACTGGATAAGTGTAGTCAGGTGGTAACAAAGAGAGGGAAGGCAGTCAGAACTGAGGGAATTGTACTACCAAAAGGCAACATAGCAGATGTTGAGGACAGCTACAAGCACCTTGGAATCCCGCAGGCGCATGGGAATCATGAAGAGGCCGCAAGGAAAACACACACACACACACACACACACACACACACACACACACACACACACACATTTTCTGAACCGCTTGTCCTATGCAGGGTCATGGGGAACCGGAGCCAACCCGGCAACACAGGGCGTAAGGCCGGAGGGGGAGGGGACACACCCGGGACGGGACGCCAGTCCGCCACAAGGCACCCCAAGCGGGACTCAAACCCCAGACAGCAGGACCCGGTCCAACCCACTGCGCCACCGCGCTCCCCCGCAAGGAAAACAGCAACTGCCAAATACCTGCAGAGAGTAAGGCAAGTCCTGAGAAGTCAGCTGAAAGGGAAGAACAAGGTCCGGGCTATCAACACCTACGCCCTGCCGGTCATCAGATACCCCGCTGGCATAATAAGCTGGCCAAAAGAGGAAATAGAAGCCACTGACATCAAGACAAGGAAGCTCCTGACAATGCATGGAGGATTTCACCCCAAATCCAGCACCCTGAGGCTATACACTAAGCGGAAAGAAGGAGGCCGAGGACTAGTAAGCGTCAGAGCTGCTATCCAGGATGAAACAACAAAGATCCTTGACTACATCAGGAAGATGGCCCCGACTGATAAGATACTTAGTGAATACCTCAGGCAACAGAAACCTGGGAAGGAGGACGAGGAAGAACGGGAACCATCATGGAAGGACAAACCCCTACACGGTATGTACCACCGGCAGATTGAAGAAGTGGCTGATATCGAAAAATCATACCAGTGGCTGGACAAAGCTGGACTGAAAGACAGCACAGAGGCACTAATCATAGCAGCACAGGAACAAGCTCTAAGTACAAGATCAATAGAGGCCAGGATCTACCACACCAGGCAGGACCCCAGGTGCAGGCTGTGCAAAGATGCCCCTGAGACAATCCAGCACACAACAGCAGGGTGTAAGATGCTAGCAGGCAAGGAATACATGGAACGCTATAACCAAGTGGCTGGCATAGTGTACAGGAACATCTGTGCCGAGTATGGGCTGGAAGTCCCAAGATCAAAGTGGGATACACCCCCAAGGGTGGTCGAGAATGACCAAGCTAAGATCCTGTGGGACTTCCAGATCCAGACTGACAAATTGGTAATGGCTAACCAACCGGACATAGTAGTGGTGGACAAACAGAGGAAGAAAGCCGTAGTGATAGATGTTGCCATCCCAAGCGATGGCAACATCAGGAAGAAAGAACATGAGAAGCTTGAGAAATACCAAGGACTGAGAGAGGAGCTAGAAAAGATGTGGAAGGTGAAGGCAACAGTGGTCCCCGTGGTAATCGGAACACTTGGGGCTGTGACCCCTAAGCTGGGAGAGTGGCTCCAGCAGATCCCGGGAACAACATCTGAGATCTCTGTCCAGAAAAGCGCGGTCCTAAGAACAGCTAAGATACTGCGCAGAACCCTCAAGCTCCCAGGCCTCTGGTAGAGGACCCGAGCTTGAAGGAGTAAGACCGCCCGCAAAAGGGGGCGAGTGGGGAAAGTATATACATAAATACAAATATACATACAGATATTGTCAGGCACACGTCCTCACCACAAGCAGACGCACCTGTGGCTGATCAGGGAGATGATGCATAAAAGGACGGCACCAGATTGACCAAATTGCGGAAACCCCTTGAGCCCCCTGCACATCTCTGCCTGTGCTGTCCTGTGATCTCTCCCGTGTTCCCAGTCCCTGCTCCTGTGCCCTTCTCTGTACGGTTTCCTGGTGTTCCAACCATTGGCTTTGATCTGCGTGTTATGGCTTTGGATTATCCCTCCGGTTCTGACGATTGCTCATTGGTGACCCCTGCTTGTTCTTTGACTTCCCTATTTCGCCTGCCCCTTATCGGATACCTTTGCATAATAAACAGTGCACCCACACTTGGGTCCGTCGCCTCCTTGGAAACATGACACACATATACAGTATATCATATATATATAATCACGTCCACGCCCGCACCACAATCGACAGCACCTGACACCAATCAGTGCACTCATCTTCAAAAGACCCGCCTCAGCTCCTTTGCACTTGGGGAATCTCACTGAGACTCTTCGCCCGTCCCCGACAACGAAAACTTGCCATGCCCGCATCCTTGGTTCCGCGTGATATATACATATCATATACATACATACATATATATATACATATATATTTATAGGGGGAGGTAGGGCGGTGGCGCATCGGGCCTGGCCGGGTCCCTCTCCCTGGCAGATCTGGGGTTTGGTGAATGATGCCAGACACTTGCAGTACTATCTGCCATACAGCTGACAAGCTGGTGTCTGCTGGAGCTAAAAAGGTTTATGCTATTCTGACACATGGAATATTCCACGGTTCAGCGATTTTCTGCATTAAAAATGCCAGTTTCAAAGTCGTGGTCTCTGCACATGCAAGTACGCAACTTTCTGCACATGCAAACACGCACACAGGAAGTTTGGCAGTTAGGCTGGCAAGCACGCATGCAGGCATTGTCACAGGCATGCAGACAACTAGATAGCCAGTTAGGCAGATTAGCACACACACTGGAAGGCACACGGGCACCCACGGAGGAAGGTAGACAGACAGGCAATCACACACGCAGAAAGGCACGCAAGGAAGAGGATAGACAAGCAATTAGGCAGACAGGTAGTGAAGCAGGCAAGAACGCAGGCTGAGAGGAACTCAGGAAGGCTTGCACACAGGGACCCATGTACTTAGGCAGGAAACTAAGCAGGCAAATATTTTTGCATGCACTCAGGCAGTCAAGTACACATTCTGGCATGCATGCAGGTAGACAGGCACGAATGCACGAAGGCAGAAAAGCACCCATGCAAGCATGAGGGCAGGTAGACAGGCAGGCCCTTACATTCATTCATTTAGCAAACACTTCTCCAATGTAACTTCTACGTAGTGTCAGCACACACATTATTCACCTAAGGTGACTTACACTGCTAGATACAGTACTTACAATGGGTCAATCAACCATACATCGGTGGAACACACTCTATCACTCACACACTATGGATAAAGCTGAAGAGCAACTGTGATAGGAAACCAGAGCACCCAAAGGAAATACATGCACACACTGGGAGAACATGCAAACTCCACACAGACTGAGCAGGAATCAAACTCACATTCTCTTGCACAACCCAGGTGCTGTGAGACAGCAGCGCTACTTGCTGCGTCACCATACCACATCTGCACGTAGACAGGCAGTTAGGGTGGCATGGGTGCACACGGGCACATACACAGTGATGCAGACTGGCATCAACGCAACCACATAGTTATAGATGTGGGAATGCCGGCAGGCAGGGACACAGGAGCCCTTGCAAGGCTTGGGACGATACACAAACTGCAGGGGGTCCAGTGAGGGGGGCAGCAGGGCCTTAATGTGCCTCATAACAAGCCTGTCGAAGCACTTCATGACGATGGATGTGAGTGTGATGGGATGATGGTCGTTGACTCAGGACACAGAAGAATTCTTCGGCATGGGGATAATGGTGGTGGGCTTGAAGCACATTGGAAAGATGGAGCTGCTCAGGGAGATGTTGAAGATGTCCAAATCAGGAAGATGTTGAAGTGAACCAAATGCTTTGGGGCAAATTGAGCTAGTGTTTCAACTTATTTCCCCCCAAACATGATTTATAATGTTGATGAAACAGGTGTGACAACAGTGCAGACACCAAAGCAGGTAGTGGCAGAAAAAGGAAAGAAGCAAGAGAGCTTGTGACTGGTCTGTGCAGTCAATGCAATTGGGAATGCAGTCGCTCCCATGTTTATCTTCCCAAGGGTTAGATACAAAAACCACAACATAAATATTTTCTGTGATGCAGAGTTTGAGCCATCCATGGTGTCAGACAGTCCAAACCCTGAGCTGCAGCCTGCTGCTCCAGATAATTCACCCATGGATTCAACCTCCACCTCTGCTAAGCTGCCTTCACCATGCCCTACACATCCAAGTGTATCACCAAGCAAGTCAGATTCGCAACCCAAACACACTGGATATATGTCTCCTACTGAAATTCTACCCTTAGCCAAAAGTCGGCATCCCAGGGCACAAACAAAACGAAAGTGCATAAAAACAAGCACACTGACTGATACACCTGAAAAAGAGGCAATTGAAAGGGCTCAAAAAGAGAGAAAAATAAACAGAAGGGGGCGGAAAGAAAGTATCATCAAAGAACAAGGAAAACTCAAGAGGAAAACAAAGAAGAAACAATTCACAGTGTGCAGCAGCTTTGAGGACAGTGATGTTCCTATCCAACTTGATGACGCTTCTGAGTATGAGAGCTCTGAGGATGACAGAAATGAACCTGACATCTCAGATTTGTCAGTTGGTGACTTTGTAATAGTCAGTTTTGTGACCAAATGCAGGAGCTTCCACTACACTGGCTTGGTTGAGAGCCTTGAGCGCAACAAAATAAGTGCAAGATTTTTGAGAAGAATCCGGGGTAGCACTGGCAGTGAGAAACCCATCTTTGCATTCAAAGAAAATGATGAGGTATCTTCCTACTGAGTGATGTGCTGATGAAGCTCCATCAGTCTCAAAAGGCTGAAAGAACTGCAAGGAGGGAGCAACAATTCATATTTCTTTGTAACCTCGATAAATGGAATGTTGAATAGTTGTTTTTGTTGAGCAGTGGTCTTGAAGCTCTAACTGTGACATGTTTATTTGTTTCTTAAGCTCTGGTGATTTGTTTTCACAAGTTCAAAACTGTGAAACTGCTTGTTAATTAAATCATGTTCAGGTTTAAACTGAAAAAGTCTGATGGTAAACTTATCCCCAGATGGCTCAACCTACCCAATGACTTGGATCTACTTACCTTTAACCTGGGGGCAAGCTAAGCCACATAACCCGTTTTTTTTTGAGAAGTCATATTTCCAAGGTTGTTTGCCATAGATGCATTCTTCTAATTTTGGTTGATAGCAGACATCCTGAAATGTAACTAATGTTTTTATTTTACTTTTTTTTTCCTCACATATCACTAGTGTGGAATGAAAGTTTGATTCTAAAGTTTTGCTAGTAAGTCTCTTCCTAAGAGATTCACTGGGCAGAAATCACTCAGAAGGGAAGCGTGATGTACAACATGAGCAGTCTTTGGGCTAGTCATGGCTAGTGGTAACGTTTCAGCAAGGAAATGAGTCAGTCCGGTAGCACCAACAACGTTAGCGAATTGTCCACTGGTGGGGGCTTCCAGTGCCTCTTTGGATAGCAGAGTGGAGCGGGTAGCCCCAGTGTCGACCAGGAACTTGATCTTCTTCCTGTCCACCTCTAAGTCAATCAGAGGGTCAGTTTGAGGACACTGGGTAAGGGCGATGTACTGACCTTGAGCTGGGCTTTTGCTCCCATCGCCCTCCCCCACGCTTCCCTATTGTGGAAGCAGCACACATTGTGGAGGCAGTGCACCAACCCCTCCTGGCGGGGCTGGCCAGCCCACCCTCGGGTCTTCGGGCTTGGACACCTGCGGGCAGTCTATCTTCCAGTGGTCCCTGGCACCGCACTTGAAGCAGCCCTGCGGATCACCAGACACTGGGTGGTCCCCTGGCCTCCGGGTTCCACCCTGACCACCTCGGCCTCTTCCTCGGCCCCTGCCTCTGCCTTGCAAGGGAAAACCTCCACCTTGATAGAACAATGTCTGCGCGGTCATCAGCTTACATGCCTTTTTCTCTTCCTCTTCCTTGGCTGTATTCTCAGCATGAAGGGCGTGACTTTGAATTGTGTCCATGGTTGCCTGCCCCCATTTGAGGCATGTCTGTTTCATGGACTTCTGTAAGGGAGAGAGCAATCAAGCCACAAACACAGACACCATCGCACAAGCTCATTCTGCATCTGTTTCAATACCTGAATAATCCTTCATCAGGGCATCGAGACGGTGTTCCCAGTCTGTGATACTTTCGTCGGCCTTCTGTTTTTCCCGCTGTATCTTTGACCAGTCAGGCTGTTTTTTGTATTTTTCCTTTATTCTAGTTCCCATCTGTTCCCACTGTGAGCGGAAGTCTCCATGGTTTCTGTCGTGACCCTGCCATGCCCCACATATGTGTGCCCAATCCCCTTTCAGGCGGCAGCGCAGTACCTGTGTCCATTCAGCCCCACTTGGCTGATAAATACCGTGAAGGTCTAGGACCTCTTTCCAGAAGCGGTCACCGCCCACCTGTCTTGGGTCTGGCAAGCTTTGGGTCACGTCAGTCAGCTCTTGAATGTCCCAGTTTCTTTGCACCATCACGTACCGATCGAATCCCAGTGAATCTGGGCCCCTCGGGTAGGGCATCGGGACTAACGGAAACTGCTGTATCTTGCCAGTGGGCTCCTTGGGAGAAAAAGAAAGACATGGGCCCCCATACATGGTACCTGCCCTAGTGTGGCTGGGACTGGCCTTCTGCACGGCCTCTTTGCCATCCTCCTCCTCCTCCTAATCGGGTGGGGTGCTGGGAAAAGGGCCCTCTGGCCCCTGTTCGTCATAGGAGGGTGGGAGAGCAGGACACAGAGGCATCTCTTCTTTCTTTTTTGCTCTGCTGTGTTCACCTGCAGGAAAAGATTGAGCAGCCATAGTCAAGACAGTATTGTGCATTTCAGTTTTTCCCTTTTCTGCCTTTGGTTTCCCAGTTTCAGCCTTCAATTGAACCTTGAGGTCTGCAACACGTTTCTGTGCCGTTTCTAGTGTTCTTTTCTGAACTGCAGTTTTCCACGCTTTAAACTTCTCCAGTTATGAACATTTACACCCACAACAAGAACCTCTCTCTCTCTCCAACAATTTTTCCTTAGTTTGTCTTATTACTGCTAGGTCCATTGAACCTTCCTGTGGCCAATAACCTCAAGTTTGTTTATGCCATTTGTAACACAGTTTTCTGAAGGTCATCCTCGTCTCTATTTCCATTATCTCTCTCCATGTCTTTTTTCTGTCTTCGGTACTCGAACCCAGTGGCGCTCCTCCTCTGCCTTTCTTCTTCATTAGCCTTTCAAACTCAGTTTCCCCAGCCGGATCAAATGCCAGATCTGGACCCCAGTGTGGTTTACTGTTAGTTTGCTCCATCGTGCTTTTCTTTTACCGTTAAACACACCACCTTTCTTTTTCTGCAGTTTCAGCAATTTACTCTTTTGGTTTTCTTTGTTTTACTTTTGGAATTACAACTAGTACTGGTTATGCATTTGTTTTTTTCTCCTTTTTACTCTCACTCGCAATCACATGCACACCTTTTTTTTTTTTTTTTCCACGCACACTTACACACACACACACACACACACACACACACACACACACACACAGGCACACAGGCCAAAAGGCTGACGAACAGATAATAATTTTCTTATCAACTACTATTGATTAAGCAGCAAAGTAATTTCTCAATAAAACATAATATGCATGCGGTAGATCGTTGATACACTAACAGACAAATACCACAAAGAAGACAAACATACACTCCTGGCTCCCCTTTTTTAGTTTCCCTGGGCCAACCGATACGTATCTCTATTGCTCTTATTCCCTTCCTGCTGGACTCTAACCAACGGATAGTCTGGACTCGAACCAAACTAGCAGACTGGCCTTTCACCAATCTGTCTTACGGTATAAGGCGGACAGTCGCGAACCAATCTTGTACTCCTCGTGCCATCTTTCCTGGAACAGAAAAACACCGTACACCGTTTCTGCAACCTGGGTCTGTCTGTTCCTACCTCATCACGTATTCTGTCCGAGTCGACCCATGTACCGCGGGACGGGCCAGCCCTAACTTTTGCTCAGGCTCAGTTACCAGCGGGTCTCCAAGGACAGTCGCCCCCTCAGTCAGGATCCTTGCGGCTCACAGGGCGGTCCCGGCAGAAGGTTGTGATCCCAGACGAAGCCCCCAAAACTGTGGTAGGAAGAAAAGACTCAGTTCAGCAAGACAGCCAGATTGCAGAAAAATTATTTTATTCATGCGTGCACATGGGTGAGCCTCCCAGTGAGAATCACACCCCAGCAGTTAAGCAAGTAGATATTTATACATATTCCAGGGTGGTTCTTCACAAGCATGGGTGAGATACATTTTTTGTTTCATCATCCCAAACAGGTCAAGGTGCCCCCAATCTCCCGTCCTTTGATGAAAACACTCCCAACCGTCACCAGTATTATCATTCTCAATACGCACAGTCTCATGGGAACTACGTAAGTGTGAATTCCTTCTGATATGTTATGGGAACAAGCTGACACAGAAAGGGACAAACTGGCACCAGTCTGCTGCCTGGAATGTGGCACTTTCTTGCATAGGCCGTTTCACTAGTTAAACATTGTAATACATAAGCATGTAGGCATAGCAAAGCTTTAGAATCAAACTTTCATTCCACACAGGCCACTAAGTAAAGGTGTCTGGTTCCTCACACTGTCCAACTCCACACGTAAAAATTTCTCCGTTCATCATTTCCAACGATTAAAATCTGTATTCAATAAATAAATCACAAAAAACTGTCACGTCAATAAAATCTAAAATAAAACAATAAAAATCACTAAGGGCAACTAATACCTCATGACAGAACTTTAAAGCACTAGAATACATACCTCAGTGCTTAAAACCATAAATAGTAAAAGGAACTTACCCGGTAACTCCGCCGCTATTTATTTACTTCTTTCTCACGTTTCCTTGCCTAGGCTAGAGGACAAAATGTAGAGAACAAATAAAAATTGGCTCATCTTACCCCGTTCTCTATACGATGAACGGTGTCGCGCATGTCATGATGGTGGCTCATAATGCACATATTAATTCTCACACTGTGAGTCACAGAGCCTGTGGCTGCTGAGGGCGATACGGGGTGTGTCTGCGAGTCAGACAGCCAAACACGCAAAGGTGTCTCCAGGCAAAAGGCAATGAATGCAGCAGGACCAACTCCTGCCATCTCTCTGGCCGCCGCCCCCCCAGTAAAGCGACGGCCATCGGGGACAGCCCGCCGCGGAGGATGAAGAGGAAGCAGAGCCCAGCGAAAGCTCCGTCCTCGGCTGAAGTGACCACGTCAAACAATCAGGTCTCAGTCCAGCAACTGAACGAGCTGCTGTCTAATGGCAGCGGCTTTTACAGCCTGCCCACACAGCACTTCAACGAGGTCTTCCCTAGGATCTACATCGGAAACGCGTGAGTCCGTTACTGCCCGTGTCTCTGACTCTGTCGCATCATTGTCCGCCTACCTTATATTTTTCTTTTTCTCCATCGCATTACGGCCACTCTTTGTCAGTCAGCTTACTGTCCGGAGCTACACATTCGGGTGTCTCATTCATTGTGACAGTACATGCCTATTCAAAATCACAACACCAGCGGATCGCCATTAAATCTGCGTGTCACCATAATATTGTACATTTACATTCAGCAGACGCTTTCTCAAAGCGACGTACATCTAATAGAAAATACAATTTGTGCATTAGTATATGTACAATATGAATATTACTATTATTACCACAACAATAGACTAATAACCAACTGTACTGCACCTGGACTGGAAATTATATTTTCTGAATTGAATATATCTAGGTTTACTGGTCGTTTTTCCCCCTCTTGACTTTTTAGTAATCGTTTTCACAAAAAGACATGAAAAGGTAACGTTGAAATATTAATATTATTGCATTTGTTTTCCCATTGTGTTTTTATCTATAGCATTACTGTAATTTATTAATTTTTTGCTTGTTATTACCAGTTCCGATTTCCTACAAAAAGTCCAAATACGTGTGTTTCAGGTGAATTTACGACTCTTGCCCAGTTGTGAACGAGTGAGTTTTTCTCTAAAGCAGTTTAAAACGAAACTACGTAGCCCGTCTCAATTTGCTTAAGAATCTGACAGCGATCATTTTGAGTGATTTCACAATTTGAGCTGTCCCTGCGTGGAAAGAGAGCTGCCTTGCAATTAGGCTCCTTTAAGAGGTGTTTTATGTGTAGAACTTGGCCATTTTCTGAAAGCTACTCACAGTAAAGCAGTCACTTTGCTAACTGCTGTCTAGTCAGGGTCATGCTGTCTGCCTGGAGTTTAGGCTATTCCACTTGGTGCAAGGCTAGGGCTGTACACCTGGGAGTGGATGCCAGTCCATTGCAGGGTTGTGGAACACGCACACATTCTGCATCCCTTTTACACACACACACACTATGGTCAATTTAGTTTTACCAGTTCACTTGAACTGCAACTGTCTTTGGACTGTGGGAGAAAACACAGACATGGGGAGTATGTACAAACTCCACAGAGACTGAGCCAGATTCAAACCTATACCACTACAGCCCAGGCATTGTGAATGGGAGTTACACTGTGCCACCCCTCACAGTAAAACAGCAAGTGTAAGCTACACAGTTTGATATAGTTACATTTGTTCATTTTGCTGAAGCTTTTCTCCAAAGCATCTGATAATGTTAACCTACTTACAATTATTTATCCATTTGTAAAGCTGGACAATGCAGGGTAAGTACTTTGCTCAAGGATACTACAGCCAGAGGTAGAATTCAAGCCTGCAACCTCTAAGTTCAAAGGCAGAAGCACTACATTTATTCATTTTAGCTGACACTTTCCTCCAAAGCAATTCACATTGTTAAGGTACTGACAATTACTTACCCATTTATGCATCTGGGTTAATTTAACTTAAGCAATTTTGGGTAAGTACATTGCTCAAGGGTACTACAACTGCAGGTGAGGCTTGAACTTATGACCTTTGAGTCCAAAAAGAGCCACTCTAACCACTACACTACCAACTCTCCTATATAAGCATCTGGTGATTCTGCACTGATGGCACAAGTGTACAGAGTGTTAATGGGGAAAAATATTGTAGTTATTTCACACTGAAATTATACATATACAACTTCAAAGGGAAACTGCGAGTGTACAGTGATTCCACCGGGACACCATGAGCATACAGTGATGCTACATTGAGACCATGTGTGTATAGGAAAGTAGAAAGGACATGAGTGTACAGTGATGTTACAGGATAGAATGAGTGTACAACATTTTCAGGAAAACAACTGTAAAATGATTTAATAGTGAAAAAGTCATTTCCAAGGGACACTGGACTGTGCAGTGATGTCACGAAAAAAGAATGAGAGTAAGTACACCCTTCCACACACTGTTTCTGTTGTGCTTAAAGCTGCTAAGAGCAAAACAAAGTATAGCAGAATGGCTCTGATAAAAGAAGTTAATGCACTGGGCAGATGACCCCTGCCTTCTGTTTGGAAATAATAATGAATTTTTAATAGGTCTTATCAATGGTAGCTGCAGTTCCCCCGAAGACAATCTCTCAATATCTTTGTGTACAGTCCTCCAGACCTTAGAAGAGTAATTTGTTCCTTTAAAAAAAAGAAAAATCTATGGTAATATCTTTATGTTTCCCACCCCACAATTTGATACCCAGTTGTGGTAAAATAAACCAAATTCTGTTAATATGGACCCATTTATTTCAATAATTACCAAACATTAACATTGGGTTCCCTTCATGTGGACAACACTCTATTGATTCTCCGGGGTGATTTCATCTTGTATGTTGAGGACATTGATGCAACCAGCCTTCTGATACAGCTGCAGTCCTTTGATGTCTCTATGTGTCTGTCCTCTGCTACTCACACAGCAGGCCATAATCTCAACCTTGTGTTGTCCAAATACTGATGCTTGAATTTTCTCGTCATTTCCCTGCTTCATGTTTTCTACCATTTCTTCATCTCTTTCTGCCTCTTCACAGCTTTCACATTTTGTAATTTATTAGAAAATTCCAACACCATGTTCTGTTGTACAACCCAGGTGCTATTAACCAGCAGTGCCACTCACTCTGTCTCTGTACCACCCTAAATGACATGCACACATCTCATTTCTTAATTTAAAAAAACAATTGAATTCAGTTATTGTTAATGCATTTATTTCTGTTATTTTGATATTCAAGGACATTTGGATTAGAATAGGATTGCAAAAGCACTTTTACTAATTTTACATTCTCAAGTTTGTAAAAAAAAAAACAGACTATAGAGCTCTTTGACCCAGGAGCACTTAGAGGCATTCATGTTCATGTCTAAAGAGAAAGAAATTATTATGTCCTTGAACAATGATCAGATCGCAAACAGGATGGCAAAGACTGGTGGCTTTATTTCCTTAGAAAATGACAAGGTGAAGTAATATGCCAAGTGTGGTGTTCTTGCATTGGCATACCGCTAGCTGGCGTTCGGGGTTTTGCGATTAGAGAGATAGCAGAGGAGAGAAAAAGAGGACAGAGAGTGTGTGCATGTGGTGATGTTTACTGGTATGTTCCATGCTTGTTCATTATCTTTATTAAAATCTTTGAAGAATAATTCTCGTGCTTCCCTCGTTTACTGAAGACACAACACCACGTTTAATCCTCTTCAGAAATTAAAATGGTTTATAACTGAGTTTAGCTGAGGTTTTTTTTTTCATGCTACATTTTTATCTCTCAGTCATCATTAGTTCATTTGTCGTATGGAATACCCTACTTGGTTAGTGTATTGTAGCATTACAGTTACATTAGATACAGTGTTTATTATTCAGTAGCCAGTACTGCTATGGGTAGGTTTGCAGTATGTACTGTAACTGCTGGGCTGAAAGTAAGCTCAGGTCAATTCTATTTATTTTTATAAAGTGCTCTTCTCACACAGTGACACAGAGTATGGAACAAGGGCATTAAACAAATAAAGAAATATATGGTTAGCTATACATCAGATTACTACATTATTCATGCAGTTATTAAAGCAGTAAGTATGCTTACTAGCCATAGGGGAAAGGAACAAAAAACTTCCAAACAAAAGGTAAGGGAGAAAAAAAAAAAAAAAGCACTGGGGATCAAAGTGTCAGTGGCTCCCCTCACTCATGGGCATTCTAGATTAAGAAAAAAAACAAAAACTTTTAAGTCAGTTTAGAAGTAATAATAACTTTGTTGCTGATTGTTAACTTAATGTCCCAGTTCACATAGGCACGTCTTGTTTATCACGGCAGGGGGTCGTCAGCTTCAGTCAGCATGGTGTGCTGATATCATGGCTGGTTGGCCTCCTCAAGTCCTGTCATACGGAAACAATGCTTAACAAGAGGGAAACTGATAGCAATCGATGAGTTAATGAGATTATAGAGTTGTATACGAAATGGAAAAAGCACAAAAAAACAAGAATTATACTGGTTATTAATATGCCAGAGTGAACATGTACTGTAAGTCTTAAGCTTTCGTTTAAAGGCTGAGACAGATGAGACATTCCTGACAGTAACAGGTAGACTATTCCAAAGTTTAGGTGTTCTATAGCTAAAGGAATGGCCTCCTACAGAGATCTTAGTGATCACAGATACTCTAATGTAACTTGCATACAATGAACAAAGACACCAAATTCCGTTATGACTGTGATAACTGGATGTGGGTTTGGTCATTGTTCAGTCTGTGTATGGTTCCATGTTCTCCTCATTATTGCATGGGTTTCCTCCCACTGCCCAAGAACATTTCCAAGCTAATTAATTTCTCTAAATGGCCCATAGTGTATATTTTTGTGTTTCAATGTCCTACTCTACAGGTGAATGATTGTAGGGTTAGTGCAGTGTATCTTATTTTGTAAGTCACCATGCATAAAGGTATTAGCTAAACACTAATTAAGCATACTAAGGACAAAGTAGGAATATTAAATGTAAGTTAAATTGAATTGTTACAGAATTCTGTACTTCTATACTATATAGAAATAAAAGGTTTCTTGTATCCCTTCTCGGGTATATCTCTTCCCCCTTCGGCCTTGCTCCGGCTCATCATGACCACGCTCGGGACAAGTGGTTGTTGACATTGCTTGGTTGTTGGTTTCTTGTGTGATAATACTGTAGGCTCTCATAAGTGGCAACCAGTCCATAATATGACATGTGTGCCAACAACTGTGACATTTACACATATTAACTTAGCAGACTCTGTTTCTAAGAATTATTAAAAATAACAAACATACTGTACATGTTTAATGAGCACTTATAAGATCAGGGGAGAAGTTAGTCTGAAAGAGATGAGTTTTGAGAACATTCAAAACATTCATTTGGTTGAATGTGACATTTTAAGACCCTTCATAAATTTAGACAGAGATTCAACACTTCTGAGTGAGAGGGGGTGATCATTCCAACACATCTCAGCGAGAACTGGAAACTTTTGTGCTTTTGATTTTGGACCTCTTTTGTGTGGGACCACCAAGTAAGCAGAGCTGGAGGAGTGCAGCAGTCTGATTGGGGTATAATGAGTGATCATGTCATTTACGTATTGGGATGCAGATCCATTGATGATTTTGTAGGCCGTAACCAGAGTCTTTAATTTAATATGGGCAGCTGCAGGAAGCCAGTGCAGAGAGAATGGGGGGGATACATGATAATACTTTGGGAGGTTAAAAACAAATGCAACAGCATTCAGTATTAACTGGAGAGGCTGGGGGGGGGCAGACAGTAAAGCATTGCAGTAGTCCAGGCAGGATATCACCATTGCCTAGATCAGGAGTTGCATAGACTTTGTTGTGAGATAAGGGCAGATCCTGCAGATGTAATGCAAGATGTATCTACAAGACCGGACTGTGACTTTGATATGTTGAGAGAAAGATGGACTTGAGTCGATAATTACTGTCAGGCTCTTGCTCGATGAGATAGGTGAAATGGGCACGGTGTCCAGCTTGATGTCGTTCTTGACAGGATGATGGACCAGCTGAGATTTCAATTAGTGATCAGACATTCAGCCAGAAATGTCAGAGAGACAAGCGGCGATGTGTGAGGAAATGTCTGTAGCTGTGGGGGGAGGGGAGAGGAAGAGGTGGGCATCATTGGCATAGCAGTGGTAGCAGAAGCCATGGGAGGGAATGACAGGGCCGAGGGAGGGGGTGTAAATTGAGAAGAGTAAGGATCCAAGTTGTGATCCCTGAAGGACAAAAGTTGAGAGAGGGTTAGGGGATAAATGGGAGCACCCCCCCACCTCCAACTGCTTGGTAGGACTCAATGCAGGACCATTTCAGCGCAGTTCATTTGATGCTAAGCTGGCCGTGACAGGAGAATAGAATCTTCTGGTTGACAGTATGAAATGCTGTAGACAGGTCAACAAAGATGAAGACCAAGGAAAAGGCAGCCGTTTTTGCCGACTGGAGAGCATCTGATACTGCAAGGAGATGTGCCTTAGTGCAATGTCCAACTTTGAATTCAGACTGAAAACTGTCAAGGAGATTATTCCAGGTGAGGGATGCACACAGCTGATCTATTATCAGCATAGATTTTTGACAGAAAAGGGAGTAAGGAGACCAGCCTGTATTTCTGGACTGAGTCTGGATCCAGAGAGAGTTTTTTAACAGCAGTGAAATGAGAGCAGTTTTGCAAATGTATGGAAAACAACCAGAGCACAGTGATGAGTTGATGATTTTGGAGATAAAAGAGACAAGTCGCAGGGAAATTTCCTGTAAGAAAGGTGAAGGGATCAGATCAAGGAAGCAAGTGGTGACTCTGTGTGATAGCAAGAGGTTGGAAATTTTGGTTTTTGACAGGGGCTGAAATGTAGATAATGTGACTTTGCAGTAACCAGCTCCAGCAAGACCGGGGCAGGTGAATACTGAGACCTTGTCCGTGATTGAGTTGACTTTTTCTCTGAAGAACAAGGCAAAATTGTTAGCGGTTAAATAGGAGGGAAGAGAAGGAGGGTAGAGTAAGGATGAGGAGGGTGAGAACAGTCTGTGAGGACTGTTAATTGCAGACTATAATTTGTTGTGGAAAAGCAAGGGGAGCTGGTAGTGTAGTGGTTAGAGCTCCTGTCTTTAGACCCAAAGGTTTGAATCCCAGCTGTAGTACCCATGCTCCAGTAAATAATTACTCTTTAAATGGATAAATATTTATTTTATGGCCACAAATAGCTTAACAGAGGGACGCGGTGGGCGCAGTAGACTTGGCTGGGTCCCGCTCTCTGGGGGGTCTGGGGTTTGAGTCCTGCTTGGGGTGCCTTGTGACGGACTGGCGTCCCGTCCTGGGTGTCCCCTGTCGTGGTTTCCAGAGACAACACACCAGACTCTACAGGTAGTTTGTAAATGCAATTAGACTTTATTACAGAGTAACAAAGCCGAGTTGGTCTGCAGAGCAACTGCCAGACAATTCACAAACAGGACCTTTTATACAGTTTTGGATTAACCAGACACTCCCTTTTTTACGTGGTTCAGATCCACCTTGAATCTGGCCACTATTTATACTGCTGTTTTGGTTAATGGTCCTTCAGTCACAGTGGGGCCTACTATAGGCTGCTTGATTCTTGTCTCGACACAGATCGTAACTTTGGGGTTCTACTTCCTTATGTGCTGTTCTCACCACTCCATTATTATGTTTTACAGGCACAACTGCCTTCAAGGGACCCCCTTGATTGATTGTTACAGGTTTAAACATACCCTCATCACAGGGCATATACCTGAGCTATGTTTACTCTTGCTTGGGTTAGTTTCAGGTCACATACACAAATCAAACTTAAGCTTTACCATACCCCTCCCCGTCCAGCCTTTCACCCTGTGTTTCCGGGTTCGGGTCCGGCTCGCCGTGACATTTCAGACAGTGTATGTGTGTGTGTGTGTGTGTGTGTCTGTGTGTGTGTGTGTGTGTGTGTGTTTGTTTGTGAATAGCTTAACACTGTTGGTTGCTTTTAAGAAAAGAAACAGATAAATACATAGATGGAGGTTGTTTTTGCTGAGAAAACAACAGATTAGAAGGATGTCAGCAGTTCCTTGTAAACGTCCAGGTTTCTGCAAAGCTTTGATTTCTGATATTGTTGTTCTGCTGCTTGGAGTTCGGTCCTGTTGGAACATAGTACATCTGATAGCCATGGGTGGAACTGGGACATGCTGACCTGCAAGTTAGAGAACAGTCAAAGTCTAGAGAGGAGTGTCAAAAAATTTTGTACACATCTTCATGTTCAACGCAGCTTCGCCTTTATTCTTTAGTGAATACAACAGTGGCAGGCAGCACACTGGGAGACAACTCAGAAGAGTGACTCCCTCAGTAACATGGGAGTGGTTTTTTATACAAAAGACAGAGGTGGCTTATCAGTCTGCAGCACTCTTTGGAGGTAACTCAACATATTTGATAACATGACTTAGTATTTCTCTACAGGAAGATATGTATGACATTGGTACCATTGTTTGTGGACAGCTCTGAGACTTGTGCAACTGAAGGGAGAGAGAATAGTGCGGGGAAGAGAGTGACAGAAACTTTAGGTTGTCGTCGAAAGTGACAGAGGGTGTAGAAGCAGGAGAGGGCTGGAAAGAATAGCCCAAATAGCCACAATTTGGAAAGAAGACAAGGCTGAGGTGATTATCCAAATTGTGAGCAGCAGAGGACAGGGAAATAAAGAGGTCAGATGGCTGCAGGAGCAACAAAAGGCTGCTTGCATGAATGTCCCCAACATGCAGGTTGAAAACATTCAGGAGAATCAATGGTGTGTTGTCTCCTGGGAGAGAGCTGGGATCATATGATGACAGTATGCTAATGAATTTTCATATCTGGAGGATGTGTTTCCCGTTTGGCTAGTAAATAAAAGATGGAAAGCAGCTTGTATTCACTGTGTGTCAGTAGTGCTGTTAAATAATATGGTTGCTGACAGAAAATAATTTTACAGGTATTCACATTTATTTAATATTGTAGTTTATTGCTTATGAAGAAAAAATATCCATCTGCCTCTTTTAACTTAATGAATAGCACCATAGTGGTGCAGAGAGTAACGCCAATGCCTCACAGCCCTAGCCTGCTCGTTTGAGCATAGTTTTCAGTCCAGCTGATGGTGTGTAAAGTTTAAATTTTCACAATCCAAAGGTGCACAAGACAATGATAAACCACTTCCACACCATCTGTTAGCAAGAAAACCATGCGACTAATCATTGTGAGCCGAATTCAGCTGAGCATCATTTACCTGAACCATACAAGTCTCCACCAAGGACGGTCCCAAGCCCGACTGCAAAATGAGGAGGGTGGTCACCCCGCCGCGGTGATCAGAACTGGGAAACCAGGGAAACCAGGCAGGAAACTGCATGAAATTTCGAAAAAACTAATTCGCTAATGCTACCGCATCCGGGGCAGCCGATTCGCCAGCACTGGGGACCCAGGGTGCTGGTGAAAAGTGCACTACTGGCCGAAGAATCAAATTCATTACACCGAAACTGGAAATTCGCATCGCCGCATGGAATGTGCGAACTAGACACCAAGTCAGACAAAAGAAGATCATCACCATGGAATTGTCGAAATGCAAAATCTCAATCGTTGCAGTATCTAAATTATGCCTCACTGGATCTAGAAAGGGGGGTGCGGTGGCGCAGTGGGTTGGACTGGGTCCTGCTCTCCAGTGGGTCTGGGGTTCGAGTCCCGCTGGGGGTGCCTTGCGACGGACTGGCGTCCCGTCCTGGGTGTGTCCCCTCCCCCTCTGGCCTTACGCCCATGTTGGTGCAGACAGAACTGGATGGGAACAAATGCTGGGCAGATTTGGTCATGGTGAGATAAATGACAATGGACTGTGCCTGCTGTCCTTTGCTGCATCAAACAACTTGGTAGTCTGTAACAGCCAATTTCAGCACCCTTGCAAACATCAGCTTAAGTGGTGCAACCCATCTGGTGAAGATTCAGCCATCTTGGACTACATCCTGATCAACTCCAGATTCTGATTGTTGCTCAAAGATATATGTGCAATGAGGGGACCTGACTGTGGATCAGACCACTACTTCGCCTGTGCCAAGGTACAGCTGCGATTAAAACAGGCAAAGCACAAGGCACCTCCACAAGCCAAACTGAATTGGGCATGTCTGAGGGATCTGGTGCTCTGACAAGAATTTCAAATTGCCCTATCCAACAAGTTCTCAACACTTGAACCATTGGATGTTTATGCAGAAGAAAAACAGCTATTGGAGTCCATCCTAGAATGCGCCGCCCCTCTGTGTCCACCCATCCGCCGTCAGACACAGCCATGGATTTTGGACAAATGCCTAGATCTGGTGGAAAAACGAAAACGAGTCAAACATGTCGACTTCAAACAGTACCAGCAACTTAACAGCCTATTGGAATAGAGTCGCAACCTACCTGGAAGAAGCAGCATCGAGGCACGAATACCGGACTCTGTATCAGACCCTCAGGAAATTGAGTGGTAGATCTAAATCGACCAACGACAATATCAAGAAAGCGGATGGCACCTTCGTGAGATCCCCTGGTGAATGCCTGCAGCGGTGGAAAGAGTTCTTCCAACAACTGGGTAACCACAATCCGCCTCAGGGACCACCGCCAGAGCCACCACCCATCGACCCTCCGGAAAATCCATTCCTTGACGATGAGCCATCAGTCAATGAAGTGAAGAGTGTGATAAGATCATTGAAGAATGGAAAAGCTCCTGGAATGGACCAAGTCACTGCCGAAATGATCAAAGCCGGAGGAGACATCCTTCTGCAACGGCTCCACGTTCTCCTGACACACATCTGGCACTCAGAACGCGTCCCATCAGCGTGGAAGAAAGCCATCATCGTGCCAATCCTGAAGAAAGGAGATAGCTGGGAATGCAAGAACTACTGTGACATCAGCCTCCTTTCAATCATTGGCAAGGTATTCATGAGGATCATACAATCAAGGCTGCAGAAACATCGTGAACAGACCAGTCGAGAAGAGCAAGCAGGATTCAGACCACAACGGGGCTGCACCGATCAAGTATTCGCAATTCATCAAATGGTGGAGGAGAGTATCAGGTGTGGAAAGCGAACCGTCATCGTCTTCATCGACCTTAAATCTGCATTTGACTGTGTTCACTGGCCTGCCCTGTGGAGGGCGCTGGAGAACAAGCACGTACCACTGAAGATCATCCAACTTCTCCAAGCATCATACAATGGCTCAACCAGCAGCGTGTGGGTCCGAAACGAACTATCCGAGGAATTTCCTATTCAGACTGGAGTCCGCCAGGGAGATGTCGCTTCTCCCCTGCTTTTCAATTTCTCAATTGATGCCATTATGAGGAAGGCATTCGAGGGCAGATGCGGAGTTCAATACGACGTAAACAACTTCCTGACCAACTTGATGTTCGCAGACGACAGTGCCATATTCGCCGACACAGATGCAGAGGCCACCGACATTCTGTGCCAAATTGCCTGCATCGCCTAATCCTACAGTCTAAGAATCAATGCAGACAAGACCAAAGTTATGACCACCAATGGATCACAAGCCAACGTCCACCTCGATGGAATCCAAATTGAGCAGGTCCAAGAATTCCTGGGATCGCTGGTGCAGGAGAAGAAAGTGGCATCCACCACCGAAGTCCACAGCAGGATTGGCCAGGCAACAGCAGTGTTCACTTCGCTCAAATAGTGCCTATGGAAGAAGGCTAACATCGCCACCAAGACCAAAATTCGCCTCCTCCGAACACTGATCCTGCCAATCCTCCTATACGGATCGGAAACGTGGACTCTGCTCAAATCAGACATCAACAAGCTCAAAGTCTTCCAAATGCGATGCCTGAGACAGATCCTGGGTTTCTCTCTTCGTGATCACCATTGTAACGAGATAATTTGGAAAAAGTGCGACAATCAACCCTCAATTGAAGAACAAATCCAAACACGCAGACTGTGATGCTTTGGCCATGTATGCAGAATGAACACCAATCGGCTGCCACACAAGCTCCTCTGGCGAGAGCGACGTGTCCACTGGAGGGTTCAACGAGCAGCGCCAAAGAAAACATGGCTTAAACATGTTGAAGAAGACCTAAAGAACCAGCGACTGACCATCAATGAGGCTATTAATTATCGCCACCAATCGCGAGAAGTGGAAGTGTATCGTGAATGACATACGGAATCCAACAGCACCTACAGCAGCGTATTAGTTGAGAGGGCAACCTGCCCCCCAAATCGCCAGCTAAAGACCGAAGAAGAAGAAGATACAAGTCTACTTTTCCATTGAATCAACCTGTAGATTTAGTTAGAATACTGCACGACAGATTAATATAACAAAGGGAAACAATGCAATTTCTTAGTTCATTGCTAGTTGATTGCTGAAGTATTATAGACTGATGGAATATTATACTTCCATACAGTGATCACAGAAAGTGACAGGACAACATTTGATGTGGAAAGTTTTTATGGAAGTGCAAATGGAAATGATACACAGACATGCATTAAGGCCTTTTTGTTTCATTAAAAAATAAATAAATGTTGTCAGTTATTTTCAGTTTTTTCTTTAGTCCATGGGAAATGTTGAGATGATCAGTAAGATTAGCAAAGACCAGTGGCCTTCTGAGGTGGAAGTCTTCATCTGCAACATAAGATAATTTATAAGATAGATGTCAAAATTATTGTCCTCTCATATGAACAGTGTGTTACGCTGTCGTTATGCTCAGCCTAACAGTGATTTAGCAAAACATCCTGTATGGTAAATCCATGCCTGAATTAAACTGACACCAGCACTAACAATTTAGTTAAACTCGCCAAATTATTTGGTACGGATCACAAATTCACATAAATCTGTCCTAAAATAATTTATATTTACTCATTTAGGTGATGCTTTTCTCCACAGCATCTTACAATGTTAATCTTCTGACGATTATTTACCCATTAGTACAGCTGGGTAATGGTTTTATTTCTCTGGAGCAATTTACCTCACTCAGGGGAACTATAGTCAGAGGTGAGATTTCAACCTGTGACTTCTAGGTCCAAAGGCAGCAGCTCTAATAATTATGCTAACAGCTGTCCCTGGTAATTTAAACATTATTGGTAAGCTACGACTTTATACAGTGCCGTAACTTGGAGGATTGGCTAAATTAGCTCGATAACAGGGGCTAAACCTGTACCTGACCTTACTTTGTCAACTTCTTGGGGTGGGTAGTCTTTAGATAATCCCCATTGGTGGTGATGTTTTATTAAATGTCAGCATTTAGTTACAAATGCTACAATTTACTTTATTTTTCTACTTTCCTTAAGTAAAGTACAGCCAAACTATTGATACTTATTGTGTAGAGAATGGAATTTCTAAATGACAGCTGAATCTGAACTAAAGTTCTTCTTTTACTTCTCTCTCCTCACATAGTCTGTGCCAGCAGGAGCAGGGTGAGCACAACTTTTGTCGGACACGCAATCAATTTTACTGTGAGGGATCGAGTCGACTCTCCATTCCTTGCTGCTTAGAATCAGAGAATGTAAAGGGCTGATAGTTTAAGTCTTTTAATTAGCTTTGTACTGATTTTAGCTTCTTTAGTTTTTACTGCGGGTTATATGACTACAAAAATTAATAAAGTTGTGCGTTTTAGCAGTAAAGAACAATGAGGGTTAGTCGTCTTACATGCTTGTGAAAGATAACTTTTGGTACAAGAAAGTGGACATAAGGAACAACTTCTGCTCATTCAGAGGGTATTTGCTTTTTGTGTACTGCTACTTTTAGTACCGAACATAGTTTTACAGACACATTCCCTGAGTTGTAATGAATGGGAAATTCTTCAGCATGTGGCTGTCGCCCAAGCACTGTAATTAAACATATACTCTGACAAATAATCATGCAACCCAGTTCCTCTCTTCAAATTTGCTGTGATTTTAAGCAGTGCAATGTAATGACCTGCGTTACATGAGTTTGAGCGGGAAATGGGTTTATTGTAAATAGAGTGCAGAGTACAGCATGCTGCAGTCCATTCAATAATAATTACCGAATGGGGATTTTTCTTGTTGGAGAATTAGTCAGTTTACTTTATAAAGTTCTTGTTGCAAAATGGCTTAGCTAATAGATACATCACGCTGAAACACCTTGTTGTACAAATTGGCTCTTGTTATGCTTTGCCTTGTAACCTGCCACACTTATTGTGTTTTTGCTGAACGGCAGTTTGAGCCATGCCTTTTGTGCATAGGTGGGTGTCTGCCAGGAACATGGTTGTGCTAGACTAAGGTAATTTAGATTGGTTAGGGATCCTGCTGTGGGGTTAAAATACAGTTGCTAGTTGCTCTCTAATAATCTCCACCCAAGGTCTTACAGGACTGTGGGAGTGTTACTGTCCTTTGTCAGTGGTCCCATCACATATCAGCAGACTGCAAAAGGAGGGCATGTATGATTGAGACAAATGGCTCTGCCAAATTTTACCTGGTACAGAACAATTCCTCACTGAATATGTTTTCTTCTGTTAAAGAGAGCCACTAGGATTTTCTTCTGCAGTTGGAGTGAAGGGTTCACGGTAGACTTTCGCAGACATTTTATTAGAAGAATACCAGCTAAGACCTCAATGGTCAACCCAAATGGCGTAGGGGTGATCAAAAAACCATTGTTGGACATTCACTGCATTCCATTCTACGTGGAATTTGGAAGATTACTTCTTCATTGTATGGCAGTGGGTGGGGATTGTTTGAATGTTTTAGAGCTACAAAGGGAGGAGATAAAGATGGAATTCTGGGGTGGGCCAAGTGCATTTAGTGGAGGTGAAGGTGTAAGTACAGCATGCCAGATCCCTCTTTGTTGCTCTCTCAGGGCACCATACATTACGTGGTTGCGTACACAGGCTATAGATAGTTAAATGTTTCTAGGTAGCAGCCAAGATCCCCTTGAGATTGGTGTGGAACACTATCCTCTTCCCCTTAGTCTTGCTATCTTAGGCAGACATCTTTGCTGTTTGAACGTGGTTCAACTGCTTATGGCCTTCAAGTTTCAGCAAAGCATGTCTGTGCAGTCCTCAACAGACAGACACAGGGTTGGAAGAAGTCAGGATTTGATCCTAGATCAAAAGTCAACTTGATTGTCATTCCACCTGTACATGGGGGGAATGGGGTCAGATATGATGCTGACATGACTTCATTCTGATTGATAAACACACATTTTGATCCACCATATGCTTTGTGTAATATTATAACTCTGTAGCTGTAATGTCAGACCAATCTATGTCATTTGGAAATGTGTCTGTAAAAGCCTCTGACTTAAACCATACTGTTTGAGTTTTTTCAAAATGCAAGATTAGACTGTGACTTACTCACAGATGCCCTTACATTTCTTACTGCACAGAAATTTGTACATTTTAAAGAATATGATATAATTAGTGCAATTATATAATTAAATTGGTAACCAAGTGGTAAGATTCACTATTTTTGATGTCTACAAAGTGGTTTACAAGTTAGTTTACTATACATGGCATTGTTTGCACAAAATGTGATGTTTACTTTTTTTTTGATCTACCTTAAAAAGAAAGATAGTTTTATGCACTTCGTATTTTATTTATGGCTTGGTAAATAATGATTAAATTTTTTCTGACCTCTGCAAAGGAGCTGCTTGTCCAGTGGAGTACATATACTGTAGACTGGTAACATGCTTAGCTGATAAATCCTCCTACTCTCGCTCCACTAAAAAAAATGAATAAAAGCTGGCTGTTTATTTACATGATTAAAGTGAAGTGCCTTGTTCAGTCGTATGGTGTTATTTCCCTTGCTTGCATCCTGCAGGTTTGTGGCTCAGAACGTGATGCGGCTGCAGCGCCTGGGGGTCACACACATCCTTAATGCTGCCGAGGGAAGCTCCTTCATGCACGTCAACACCAACGCTGAATTTTATGCTGGCTCTGGCATCACCTACCTTGGCATTAAGGCCAATGACACTGAGCACTTCAACCTCAGTGCTTTCTTTGAGGAGGGGGCTGACTTCATTGATAAGGCGTTGGCATACAAAGATGGAAAAGGTATGACAAAACACCCGTCATCCCCCAGTTTGTATAATCCTGAAAATCTTTCATTGCCATGTTTTAGGGATTATGTTTTACTTCTGTGTCTAAGATGGAAGTTACATTTACGTTTATTCATTTATCAGATGCTTTTCTCCAAAGCGATGCACATCTCCTAGAAAATTCAATTTGTGCATTACCTTAGGAGAAAGAGACATAGCTGCAGATGTGTGACTCTTAAGTACAGTTTGTTTCCATCACCCTATGCACCGAGGTTCATCACACAAGTAGCTGCATAAAACTTTACCAGAATATCACCGGTTCCTAATCACCTTCTTAGTGATGTAGGAAGGTGATTAGGAACCAGCGATATTCTGCTAAAACAGTTCTAGTGATGGTGCATGAAAATTTACACCTTACATGAACTTAAGAGTTCATGGGCGAAGAAAGTTTGGAAGAGGTGAGTTTTCAGACCCTTTTTAAATGTAGACAGAGTTTCAGCAGTTCTGAGTGAGAGGGGGAGGTCGCTCCACCACAACGGAGCCAGAACTGAGAATCTTTGTGCTTTGCCTTTCATGTGTGGGACCACCAAGCAGGCAGATCTGGAAGAGCGTAGCCATCTGGTTGCTTTGTAGTAGATGATCAGATCTTGTAGATATCTGGGTGCAGTTCCAGTGATGCTTTTGTAAGCAATAACCAGGGTCTTAAATTTGATCTGGGCAGCTATGAGAAGCCAGTGCAGAGAAACAAGTAGGGGAGATACATGCAAACTCTTCAGTAAGTCAAACATAATTCGGGCAGCAGCATTCTGATACAGAAGGCCAGACAAGAGAGTTGCTGTAGTCCAGAGGGGATGTCACCATGGCCTGGACAAGTAGTTGGGCAGAGTCAGTAGTGAGGTAAGGACAGATCCTGTGGATGTTATGCAGGATGTATCTGCAGGTCTGGGTTGTGGCTTTAATGTGCTGAGAAAAATACAGACTTGAGTCAATCATCACTCCCAGACTCTTAGCTGAGGAAATAGGCAAAATGAGTGAGTCATCCAGTTTGATAGAGATATCAAAGACAGGCTAGCTGGGAGGTGAAGAATCTCTGTTTTGGCAGGGTTGAGTTGTAGGCGGTGATCAGAAATCCATGCAGAGATGTCTGACAGGCAGGCAGCACTGTGCGCGGAAATGTCAGATGCTCCCGGTGGAATAGAGAGGCGGAGATGGGTTTTGTCAGCATAGCAGTGGTATTTGAATCGATGGGATGCAATGACAGTGCTGAGGGAGGAGGTGTAGATCAGGAAGAGCAGAGGACCCAGTACCGAGCCGTGCAGAACACCAGCTGAGAGAGGCAGAGGAGAAAAACGAGAGCCCGCCAGACCACTTGATAGAATCTATCAGATAGGTAGGACTCAAAGCATCTTAGTGCTGTTCCTTTGATGCCAAGGTGATGGGGAAAAAAAAATTTTTCCCTTTCCCATTTCAGCCATAGGAGACTGAAAGAAACAAAGACCTTTCACAACAACTTTGGCCAATGGGAGTGCCCCGATCAGTCTTTATTGCCTGCTTTTATTTGCCAAGCTCATACATAATTCATTACAGGGTGTTACAACAGGTGTGTTCAATGTTTTCCCTATCTTTTTGCCTAATAACTTTCCACTCATTTGTTCTTAAAACTCCTCATCCTAAAGCTGAACTAGCCAACCCCAATCATCCAGCTTACCTTAAACTGACCTCACTCCAGGCAAGGCAGGACCACTGACCTTTTATGACATAACCTCTGACCTGGTGCCTGGTACAGCCTGCTTCTCACACAACAGAGCACAGCCTTAAACCCAGTACAAAAATATTACCAGTTACTATGCTTAACAATTTCTATAACTATTGTCAGTGCCCATAGCATGAGTAACTTGCACATCTGTTAGGGCACTATTAATGCAGAAAGATGTTTACAAATTTTGGAGCAACATTTGCTGCCACACAGATGCCATTTTTTCCAGAGACATCCCTTCATTTTCCAGCAGGAGGACGCCAAATTGCATTCTGCCCAGATTATAAGTGCATGTCTGCGTAAGCAGAGAATGCTGGTACTAGACTGGCCTACCTGCTGTCCTGACCTGTGTCCAACTGAGAATGTGTGGCACGTTATGCAGTATAATACAGTATAATACATTATGAAGAAAATACAGCAACAAAGGCCCCCTACTGTCATGCAGAACCGAGGACACGGGGGCGGCTGGACCCAAGTGCAGGATTGGTCGTCAGGAACCAAGGGATCAGGCAAGTTCTCGTAGTCGGGGACGGGTGAAGAGTCGGTCGATCGGCGTTCAGAGTGAGGATCCATGGACATGGTCAAGGGACGAGGCGAAGGGTCTAAAGCCAGGGAAGGGAGACAGGAAGCAGAGGATGAGGAAGACCAGGAAATAGCACAGACGGTACAGTTGTCTCAGCAGGATTCCGCAAGGGAATGGGAGCTGAGGAGGGTCTTTTAAGGGTGCGTGTACTGACTGGTGTCTGGTGGTTGACTGGTGTCAGGTGCTGTCAACTGTGATGCGGGAGTGGACGTGACAGCTACAATTGCAGAGCTGAAGACCTACATAATGGATGAATGAAGGGAAATTTGCTTACTAAACTTAACCAGCTGGTGTCTTCAGTGCCCAAAATGGTTAATAAGTGTTATTAAAAGACATTGTAATTTTACAGTGGTAAACACTCAACTGTCCCTACTTTTTTGAAATGTGTTGTAGTACAATAATACACAAGGAAAGATGTTCAACCCCTTGTGCCAAAATCAAGGGGGGCTGGACACAAACCAACCATGCCACCAGTACTCCATCCCTCCCAAAACCCCACATACCCTTCACCCGCCACCAAACAGTTCCCTCCACTTAAAAAAGAAAGTAACTAAAAATCAGCCCACATCATGGGCAAGCACCATCCTCCTCGCCGGGAGCCACTGCGAGCACTTCGTTGGGGTTGTCAAGTGGGCACCTTCCTTCGTTGATGTTTCATTGAATTGAGCCCACGAAACCTCCAGAAGGCTCAACGGTGAGATCTGGCATCCCAGACCCACCCCCCTCCATGCCCGCAGTGGCATCCCGGTAACTTCACCCACCAAAGGACCTCCCACCCCAGCCATACATTAACCATCAACAAACCAACCAACACACCACATCAGCATATGGAGGTGACAACAAAACTCGAACCATTTGATGTGCACATAGACGAGTACTCCCCACTCAAGTGTGCTTCCCCCAAACACTTTGCTGCCTCCTCATTAACAACCACTGACTGGATCTTTCTGCTACCTCTGACAAGCTTTTAATTGCTGCTTTTAAGGACTGACCCCTGAAACCAAAATCCAACAGTAGCAACGTGGTTGATTTTGCAACAAACCCTCTTGCACCAATCTCCACCGGTCTAATAATGCACTGCCAGCCTCGCTCCCTCACCTCACCAGCCAACTCAGTGTACTTCAGTTTCTTCCTCTCAAAGGCATCTTCTAATGCGTCTTCGAAGGGTATCGTTAATTCAATGAAGTGCACTATCCGTGTGCCCTCGGAGTACAGCACAATATCGGGTCTCAATGCCGCGACCGCAATGCACTGCGGCATCTGCAGCTGTTTTCCTACGTCCACTACCAACTTCCAGTCTCGAACTTCACCCCACTTAAAACTCGTACCGCCGCGTACACGTGCGACATGCAACGCTCTCCCCCTCCCGCACAAAAGAAACTGCCTTATTTCTCCCACCACGCAGGAGAGAATTGACTTCAACCTGCTTGTTCTCCAACAAGTATGCCAAGGATTTTAGCACTTCATTATGCTTCCAAGTATATCTTCCCTGAGATAAACTAACCTTACATGCAGACAAAATATGCCTCAAAGAGGCTATACCACCACACAAGCTGCAAATCAGCTCCATACCTACCCAGCAATTAAGATTCTGTGGAGTAGGGTGAACATCGTAGGTGGCTCCAATGAGAAACTTAATACGACCGACGTCGTGACGTCGCAGTTGCCCGCCTCGTCTCCTCTTCCTGTTTGTGGATTAAACCAATCACCATATTTCTCCTCTTCGGCAACTTAGCTTTACTCCACAACTTTATTTGATCGCCAGCACCGAGCCCCGCCCTACCTACCTGCGCCTGACCGACCACATCTCTGTGCTCAAGCGCTGTCTGCGCATGCGCAACAGCTTCCCGTGGATCCCACTTACGTCCTGTTTTTAAACTTACAGGAACTGATCTCACCACTGGGTCTCTTGTGCTTGACAATGTTAATTCCAAGCCAACCTTGGCACACTTGAATTCTTCTACAAGACTAGTCAGTGGTAATTCCAAAACCCCCTTTCCATACAAAGCCACACTACTCAAACAATGAGGAATCCCCAACCATCTCCTAATAGCTTTGCTCATAACCCTTTCCCGTCTTTCAACCCCTGACATAGAAACCTCGTATATAGTTAGCGACCATCTAATACGAGGCAATAAACCAAACTGCAGGCATCAGTTTCAGAAAAAACTTACATATTTAAGAACAACAATGCTGTTGATTAGGTAAAACATGAAATACCTTGTGTTTATACTTCAACGCAAATACCTTTGTGTTTGAATAAAAATCACAGTAAATTTACAAATCAATCCTTGTTGTTTTTAATTGGCGTTTTCCATACTGACCCAACTTTTTGGAATTGGGGTTGTTGGCGAAACAACAGAAAAAATCTTAGGTTTGCAGTTTGCTGACATGTCCTCTGTCAGCAATTTCTTTACTGGTTTCACCCAGGTAGGAAAGGATGTTTAATACATGAGAGCTTGTGACATTATTTTTATTAAAAATACCATCCTCCTGCCCAAGACTGCTTGCCTTTTCAATTGTTCTGATGTTGCTCTGTGAGAAAAAAGAGTTTCTCTACATCTTAATGAAGAGGGGTGTGATGGCACAGTGGGTTGAACCAAGGCCTGCTCTCTAGTGGGTCTGGGGTTTGAGTCCTGCTTGGGGTGCCTTGTGGTGGGTGGGTATCCTGCCCTGGGTGTGTCCCCTCCCCCTCTGGCCTTATGTCCTGTGTTGCCAGGTTAGGCTCTGACTCCCTGTGATACTGTATGGGACAAGTGGTTCAGACAGTGTGTGTGTGTCTTAATTTGCTGGGTCATTTGCATGGTTGCATGTGCACATTAACCAAAAACCAACAAACCAACATAAGGTTTCAGTCACATTATAGAATGCACAGAACAGTGAAAAGACTGGCAGGGCAAGTGTCTCCACAGACATATCAAATGTAAGCAAAAGAGAGATGTGGGGTGGATACTGTGTCAAACAGTTGCTGTTGAGATAAACTGTGATCAATATTCCTCTTGTGGTCTGGAGGTCAGGCCTTCATTTGCATCACTTGGTGCTGGAGGTGCTTCTCTAGGCAGTTTTGGACATAGTTGCTTTTTCTGTTTCACTTCCACCTCATTGCCTCCATTGTTACACTACCCTTTGTTATGCTACGCTATGATGTCTTTCTCTGCCCCTTCCAGGGAAGGTGTATGTGCACTGTAGAGAAGGGTACAGCCGCTCGCCTACACTGGTTATCGCCTACCTCATGCTACGCCACAAGATGGACGTTCAGACAGCAGTTGCCACAGTGCGGCACAAACGAGAAATCGGCCCCAATGACGGATTCCTCCTGCAACTATGCCAGCTCAATGAGCAGCTGGCCAGAGAGGGCAAGTTAAAATCCAAATGAGAGCATTTAAAAGTCACTGACTGCCCTCTGCAGTGGGGTGCTGAACCCCATGTGTCCAGTTATGCCAGCACACTTGCATCCACTAGTCGTTTTGTTGGCACATTGATGCTCATTAATCATTACCCAGACATCCTCATGTGATCATACTTCTTGCTTGTCAGCCTGGCTGGTAGAACCTCCACAAGCCTTACCAATGTGGATAGAGTGAGTTTGGGAAAACTGAAGGGGAGGGGCCTGTTCTGTACTGGATTGTGACATAATCCGCCTACTGTTGTATTTCCTTTGTTACCAGAAAAATCCCATTGCTTGTTTTCACAGGGTGGTTTGTTGAATCCCTTGATTTATCTGTTTGAGCTTTTGCTACGTATAAATTCAAAACTTTTCAATTCAGAAGCTATTAATTTTCCATCAATATGTGGAATTAAATATGGTTTGTTTATTTTTTTAAGGAAATTCTTTTGAAGTTGAAACTGGAGAGTCTTTTTAAAAGCATGTGTGCAAAAAATCTGATTTCCACTGCACTTCAGTCCAACCATTTGCTCAATAAATCATGCTCACTAATTGCAGAAAATGTGGTTCTTGGCTGAGAAATAGCAAGGTATCACTGACACTGGTGCCCATTTTCTATAGAGTGAAGCTGATTGTACCAGTTGGCAGCATCTCTCATATATGACTTTTGCAACCATAGTCACACCACTAAAACGGTGTTTTTTTAAGTACAGCACAATAAATTCTTACTGTTTCTCACTGCCTTGCATGTTGAGGCCATGTTGCCTCATCTTTTGTTGGATTACAGTAGTGTCCAGATGCTTGTTCTGAAGAAAAGTGGGTATGCTGGCCTCTTCAAGAATAGAGCTGGACATCATTAATATTTAGAGAGCATGCTGTCACAGGAGCTGGTCTACACTACATCATCCTCTTTAACAAAAAGAAAAAAAAAACTAAATCAGTCATTCATTTGAGGTATTCCATAGCAAAGTAAATAAACAGAGCAATGGAAGTACACCAGCATGTGCCTCCATTCCATCAGTCTTGACTTGTTGTCCAATACATTATGAATAGACAATATTTATTGTTGGGTCATGAGCCTTAGTCTTGATTTTTTTTTTAACAATTTACTGTAGTTACAATTCAGCCAGCAGTAGTCAGAGTTTAGGTATACAGTATTTTGTCTTCCTGAAAAGATAGGTACCAGTGCTGTTACCAGAAAAGATACTTTGAGGCTGTATGGACATAGTATTTATAGACAATTAGAAAAACAAACTGGAACTAAAAAAGCATTCCATAAATGAACTGAAAAACATTTTGTCAAAAGAATTTATTTAATCAAGAAAGACAAAGGTTTATTTTCAAAGTTATTTTCAGTGTTATTTCTATTACTGAATTCTTTTTCAAGGACCAAACCAAAACTGCCATATTTGTGATATAATGGACCCTTAAAATTAAGTCTTTCCTTTCTGTTATACTAGTTTGACATTTGACAGTTGAATAGGCCTTACATGTAGTGTAATCAACATGTCTTCAAGATTTTTCAGTCACACATCATGTAGTGCAGCAGATGCAAAATGCCAAAATCGGGAACATGCATTGTACTGTGCCTTCAGAAACTATTTGCCCTGTCATTGATGGTTTCTTGTTCTGCTGTGTTACAAAAGCTTATTTAAATGGGATTTACCATGTTACCATTTACCATTTGCCCTACAGAAGTAATTCTCAATCACATTAAAATTAAGTAGATGTCTAATTGTTCAGAAGTCTAATTTAATTGAGTTGTCTTATAAGGTCTCATAATTTAAACAGCAGATTAGGTCAGTCCTACTGTCATGAAGATCAAGAAGCTCCCTGTGGAACTCTGAGATAACACTGTTAGGAGGGGAAAAGCTGGAGCAGGTTAACGAAAGATTAGTACAACTTTAAATCTTTCAGGGAACACTGAAGTCCATTGTAACAAAATGCAAAGAAAAAAACATGACAAATCCCACATGTTAACAAAATCGGGCTATGGGACCAAATTAAGCAACTGCCCAAGAAGGGGGCAATTCAGCACTTCACAGATTTGGCTTTTTTTGGCAGAGTGACTAAATGGAAGGTACTTCTGTAAGTCAGAAATGTCTTTCATTCTGGAGAAACAAATAATCCTTGAATATGACATTTCTTTATTATTTGTAAATGCATTGAATAGATTGTGTTGTTGACGAGAAAAATAATATTTGTGTTAGAGGTGCAACAGAGACAAAATATGAAAAAAAATTAAATATTTCCTGAAGATACTGTAAATGGACTGAAAGCAGCTTGTAATCTGTCATCTTTTTAGCCTTGTTTCATACCCTTTTGATAAAATGTACTCCTTCCACTGAAATTAATTTCCCTTACTCTTTGGCTGCATTTTGAAGTATTTCAAAGAATGCTTCACTATTATTTTAGCACATTTTAACTGTGTTTCTGCATTTCATGGGAAATGGAAAAGCATCCTCTGCCTTGAACATACTTCCCCATTGTTTTAAGCAGTTCAATATGCAGATGAACTCTTGTTTGTTGCAGGTCCTGCAGGGTGTCCAGCTCAGCTCATTGCAGTATTGATGACCCCTCTTGTCCTCTGTGGCCCTGGTTAATGTTTAATGCAATTTAATGCAGCATCCTTGTGCTGCAACCCCCCACCATCACCATCCATCCTATTCTCCACCCTCAGCAGTTGCTGTATGAAACTGGAACATGTGTGTTCACCATGTTCCAAAAACACACCACTTGTCATGCTTACCCTCATCAAAGACAGACCATAATATTGGGGAGAGAGGTGTGTCTTGGCTGAGACACAGAGTTCTCACCATCTGACAAGAATGCAGACAAACTATTCATGTCATCGGTAGCCACTTATCTTGCTTAGTTATATGCTCTCCTGGATACCTTACAAGATGAGTGCCTCATCATGACTATGGACATTGTAGTACCTGACCTGGGAGCCTGTGTTTTTGACTCTTTTCTAAATCTTTTCTCTGACAAGGTGCACAGCAGAATTAGGTCCCAGCTCAAAAGTACTCTAGAATGTTCCTTTCTAGGATAATAGAGAATGCACACTGGGTAGTATCCCACTTCTTTACAGAGACAGTATTCTGAAGATGATAGCTATAATCACTTGGGCTAGGACAGAAAGGAAAGAGTTGTATTTGAAGTCCCCTAAAGACATCCACTCATCAACATTTGATGGAAACCTGGGGGGTACTGACATATCCAGATACAGTGGAAAGTTTTCCTCAGCAGGTGGGAGGCAACAGGGAAAGTAGACACATACAGTTTTGCATGAAGGTATATGAACTTCCACTGTAAATTTCAGATTGGTTCTATGAAAAACCCTTTTCCTATCCACAGATTCTAGGTATCGTTCATAGGGGATGTTACATGCAATAAACGAAAAAATGATCATTCAGAATCAGTCCCTGGGCAAAATGAAGAAAATATTTAGGGTGAAAAGGAGCACAACGCAAACCTAGTAAACAAACTAGTTTTGACTGAACTACAGCAAGACATTTGTAAACAGTGCACAGGACATGTGTCATGTATGTATTATGACTTCGTAAATATCAGACAACCAACTGTTTGAAGATGATACAGTAATGTTGGACATGTCATCGAAAGCAAAGACAATATGTGCATGCTGATAAATCATTTAGCCAAAAGGCATCCATTCTTTGTGTGAATTAAATAAATGTTTGAGAGTGCAGTGGCACAGTGGGTTGGACTGAGTCCTGCTTTCTGGTGGGTCTGGAGTTCAAGCCTCACTTGGGGTGCCTTGTGACAGACTGGTGTCCCCTTTATGTTCAGCCTTACACCCTATGTTGCTGGGTAGACTCTGGCTCCCCACAACCCTGTATGGGACAAGCAGTTCAGGTGGTGTGTGTTTGAGAGTGTAGTAACCGTTTGGATTGCCTCACCTAAACTCAGTCTTTATCATTTTCACTGAGCTGAGTGTGTTGTCCTGATGTTACCATTTCAAAACTGAGTGAACCCAAAGGTACATTAACGGTCAGTGTGGTAACTATAATCAGGTGGGTAAGAAGATAACATCAAAATTCAAATATCAGGCTTCTTGGGCAACATTTATGGCTTATCATGTATAAAGGCGTGGAACCTAGTCAGTTTTTTCATAACAGTTAGTGTATAATGTCATGATCTGAAGAAACCAGATAACCTCAAGATAAAATGTAAATGCTCATGTTGACATATGATTCTAAAACCAGAGCAAAACAGTTTGGTATTAGTCAACTGTAAGACAAATAGTGTAAAAATAGAGACAAAAAAAAAATACTGACGTAAAAGACAATATCATGATTTAAAATGGTTAAAGAAGGAATTTATAGCACAAGTAGTCAGTACAGGTCCAGTATAGTCAACATAATTAATAATATTATTGCTACAGATAATATCTAATGGCAGCATATATAATGGGAACAGTAGCAGTCTCTGCACTGAACCGTGAGGTATTCCATACTTACAGACAAGAGTGTGGACGGAGATTAAAAGTCATTAACATATACATATACTGTAGTATATGGTCAACTGTCTTATTTCTTTATTTGTCTTATCCCTTTGTTCAGCGCTGCATGTCATTGTGTGAGAAGAGTGCTCTGTAAAAATTAATTGAATTGAATTGAAAATGCATACCAAATTTTTTTTGCAGTGTAGGGTCCAAACCACCTCAGTACAGTACCAGAAAAGCCCAAGCTATATTCCAACCTGTATAAAGGAATGCAATGATTCTGTTAGGTCTGTAAGTTTTTGGACAGTGATGCAATTTTCATCCTTTTGGCTCTGTACACCACAGCAATGGATTTGAAAAAAAAAAAAAAAACAGTCAAGATGTGCTATAAGTGTAGACTTTCAGGTTTAATTTGAGGGTATTTACATCCAAATTAGGGGGGCGTGGTGGTGCAGTGGGTTGGACCGGGTCTTGCTCTCCAGTGGGTCTGGGGTTCGAGTCTCACTTGGGGTGCCTTGCGACGGACTGGCGTCCCCTGTGTCCTCTCCCCCTCCGGCCTTATGTCCTGTGTTGCTGGGTAGGCTCCGGTTCCCCGCGACCCTGTATGGGACAAGCGGTTCAGAAAGTGTGTGTGTGTATACATCCAAAGTGGGAGAATGAAGTAGGAATTACAGCTATTGTTTCATTTTTCTGCAAAAGTTTTGGTACCCCTGGCCAAATGACATATTTAGCTAGTTTTTAAGTGAAAAGTCATAAACAAGTCCTGCATGAAGCAGCGTGTTAAAGAACTAAAATAAAATATTTGCAAATGTTATCGCACAGTTACTTTTTGTTTAATGAACTTTAAAACATAGGAACAAAGAAAATAGTAATTGTGGCATTGTGGCATGTGCAAAAGTTTGGACACTCTTCCACTTGTCCAGTGATGAAAACTTTTTTGCAAGGTCCCTGCCATGCCCACACCTCTGAGCCGACACGGAACACCTGGGATGCAACGCAAACCGGGGCATAAAGGGCTGCGTCAGACCAGCAGCTGATGCGGAACCTTGTTCAGCCTTCTCGTTTGCGACCTTCTAGCCAATTCCTGTTCCCGAACGCCTTCCCCGATCCCGTCCCTTGTTCCCACGATCCTGTGCCTCTTTATGATCGTCGACCTCTTGCCTGTGTACCGACCTCGCCTTTTGGATTCTCCCTGTTACGACGTTCGCACCTTGAAGACCAATCGCCTGTTCTCTGACCTCCTCTCTTGGATTTCCCCGAAGACACCACGTATACCGCTCTGCACTTGGGTTCGCCGCTTCCTTCCAGAGCCAGACATGACAGTCCCTGACCCTAATAATCTCATTAGGCCTTAGCCATTATAAGTTGTCATCTCTTGACAATTGCAGAGCTTAATAAATTTCTCAAGCGTAATAAATTCCCATTGCTTGCACAATGATCTGCATGGAAGAGTCATCAGGAGCAACCCTTACCTGGGATCTCATTACAAAAGTCAATGTCTGAGGTGTGCAAAATAGCATAAGCCAAAGGTCTTTTGAAAACAAGTGTTGTGGACTGATGAATTCAAAATTGAGCTATCTGGCCACAATGAACAAAGGTTTGTTTGCAAAAAGAAGGAGCCGCATTTGATGAAGAAAAACACTTTGCCAACTGTTAAACATTGCGGTGCATCAGTTATGTTTTAGAGATGTGTGGCAGTCTGTAGCACTGGGAACACTGTACAGGAAAAGGGAAGAATGGATTCCTGTAAATATCAGCAAATTCTGGATGCTAATGTTAAACAGTTAGCCAAGAAGCTGAAGCTGAAAAGGGGATGGTTTCTACTACTGGCCATGAGCTACTTGGAGAACAGCAAACTGGAGGTTTTGGAATGGTCCTCACAATCCTCAAACATAACATCATTGAAAATCTGTGGGTAGATGTTAAACATGCTGTGCATGCAAGACGGCTCAAGAATATCTCAGAATTAGAAGTGACCTGTAAGGTAGAGTGGGCAAAAATCCCTGCAACAAAAATTGGCAGACTCTTAGCTGGATGCAAAAGGCGAATACAAGCTGTGATCTGTGCGAAAGGGGGTGCTACGAAATACTGACTTACTAGGGTGTCCAGACTTTTGCACATGCCACAATTACTATTTCTTTGTTCCTGTATTTTAAAATTCATGAAATAATAAGTAACTGGACATTAACAATTGCAAATATGTTCTTTTTTAATCACACTGTTTCCAGCAGATGGGTGTCATGTCCACGCCTGCACCACAACGGACAGCACCTGACGACGACCAAGAGCCTGATGACAATTAGATCACTCGGCTTTAAAAGACCCTCCTCAGCTCCTTCACACTCGCGGAATCTCAATGAGACAACTGTCCTACTTAGCTCTCATGTCCCAATCTCCTTTGTTCCCAGTCCCTATTCTTCGTTCCAATGCTTCTGACCATTTGTCTTGTCTCCTGACTAAGTCCAGAGATCTTTGCTCCCACTCTGACCACCGATAAACTCTTCGTCCATCCCCGACAATGAGAAATCGCCTCACCCTTTAGTTTCTGACAAACTGAACTTCTGTACTTGGGTCCAGTCATTCTCACATCCTCAGTTCCACATGACAGCAGGGGGTGTGGTGGTATAGCGGGTTTGGCTGGGGCCTGCTCTCTGGCAGGTCTGTGGTTTGAGTCCTGCTTGGGGTGCCTTGTGACGGACTGGCATCCTGTCCTGGGTGTGCCCCCTCCAGCTTTGCGCCCTGTGTTGTTGGGTTAGGCTCCGGTTTGCCACGGCCCCGGTTGGGACAAGCGGTTGTGTGTGTGTGTTTCCTGCAGCGTGTTAATTACTACTTTTCACAAAAAAAAAAAAAAAAAACATGTACTTTGATGAAGGGTGCCCAAATTTTTGCATAAAACTGTATGTGTGGTTCCCCTTTTTAAGAGACTAAATGTATTTGGACAATTGGCTGCTCACCTGTTTCATGGTCAGGTGTGTGTTATTCCTTCATTATTTCATGTACAAGTAAGCAGATAAGGGGTGTGTGGTGGCGCAGTGGCGCAGTGGGTTGGACCACAGTCCTGCTCCCCCGTAGGTCTGGGGTTCGAGTCCCGCTGGGGGTGCCTTGCAATGGACTGGCGTCCAGTCCTGGGTGTGTCCCCTCCCCCTCTGGCCTTACGCCCTGTGTTACCGGGTAGGCTCCGGTTCCCTACTTGTATGGAACAAGCAGTTCTGGAAGTGTGTGTAAGCAGATAAAACATCTAGAGCTGAAGTGTAACATTTGTTTTTGGTGTGGCAAACCCATCTGTGATATGACAAAAACATTAGGTGTGGCCGAATCAACTCTTCGGTGCATTCATAAAAAAAAAAACAAAAAAAAACACACTGTTGTGCTCAGGAACACCAAAAGGCCAGGGAGACCATGGATAACAGCTGTGGTGGATCACAGAAGAATTCTTGCCCTGGTGAAGAAAAACCCTGTCACAACAGCTGGCCAGATCAAGAACATCTTCCAGCAGGCAGGCTTCTCTGTGTCAAATTCAACAATAAACAGGAAACTTCATAAACTGGACAACAATCAAAAGGAACAAACATGAACTGAAGACTGCTGCACTGAAGGCCAGACAAAGTATCACCAGTAAATACGGGGAGTTTACCACAAGCTGTAAATCATTGGTAAGCCTCAGAAACAGGAAGACCTGGTTAGAGTTTGCCAAGAAACATCTAAAAAACCTGTACAAGTCTGGAACAACATCCCGTGGACAGATGAGAGATATATCAACGTGTACCAGAATGATGGCAAGAGAAGAGTATGGAGAAAGGAAGGAACTTCTAATGATCCGAAACATACCACCTCATCTGCGAAGCATGCATGGAAGTATATGGTATGTTGTGGGCTTGAATATCTGCCAGAGGAACTGGTTCCCTCGTATTTATTGATGATGTGACTGCTGACAAAAACAGTAGGATGAATTCTGTATAAATTTCATTCTGTATAAGATGTATAAGATTATACTGTCTGTTCAGATTCAGCCAAATCCTTAAAAACTCATTGGATAGTCCTTCACAGTGCAGATGGACAATGATCCAAAGCATATTACGGAAGATTTGGGTTACGGAAGCAACCCAAGATTTTTGTTTAAGGCAAAGAAATAAAGTCAGCTTGGGATCAAAGAAGCGGCACTAAGATGGTTTGAGTCCTACCAATCTGGCAGATGCTATCAAGTGGTCTGGCGGAGCTCTCGTTCTTCTCCTCTGCCTCACTCAACCAGTATCCCGCAGGGTTTGGTATTAGGTCCTTAGGTCCTCTTCTCTTCTCGTTCTAAACCTCTTCCCTCGGCCTAGTCATAGCCTCCCATGAATTCAAATACCACTGCTATGCTGATGATACCCAGCTCTTCCTCTCCTTTCCAGCTGGAGCATCAGACATTTCCGTACGCATTGCTTCCGTATGCATGGATATTTGATCACCACCTCCAACTCAACCTCTCAAAACAGACATTCTTCACCTCCCAGCTAGCCTGTCCTCCTGTCACGATCTATCAATCTAACTGGACAACTCATTCATTTTGCCTACCTCCTCAGCTAAGAGTCTGGGAATGATGATTGACTCAAGTCTATCTTTCTCTCTCAGCACATTGAAGCCACAGCCCAGTCCTGCAGATAGATCCTGCATAATATTCGTAGGATCCATCTTTACCTCACAATTGACTCTACCCAACTACCTGTCCAAGCCATAATGAAATCCAGTTAGGACTACTGTAATGCTGCTGCACGAGTTGTGTTTGATTTGCCAAAGCGTTCCCATGCATCTCCTCTACTCATTTCTCTGCACTGGCTTCCTATAGCTGCCTGGATCAAATTCAAGACCCTGGTTATTGCTTACAAATGCATCAATAGAACTGCTCCCAGCAATTTACAAGACTTGATCAACCGCGATACGACAGCCAGACTCCTTCGCTTGTCTACTTCTGCTCACTTGGTGGTCTAGCACACAGAAAGTAAAGCACAAAGGTTCTCATTTCTAGCTCTGAAAACTCATATATGGTGTAAATGTTCATGCACCGTAACTTTATGATCATCCACAGATAAGCCTTTACACAGCTGCTCCTTCTGTATTGTACGTAAATGTTTGTGTACCTTAAAAAAAAATTGTAGGAAGGTTATCAGGATTCATCTATCCTGTGTTTTATGCATGTACTCGAGCGATGAACATCAGTGCATCAATTGAAAAATAACAAACTAGGTTTACTTAAGAACCGCATGTCTGCAACTATGTCCCTTTCGCCTAAAGTAATGCACAAATTTGTATTTTTGCTGAGATGTATGTCACTTTGGAGAAAAGCATCTGCTAAATGAATAAATGTAAAATATAAATGTAAATATAATTTTCTGCAACGGCCCAGTCAATCATCTGACCTGAATTGAATTTAATATGAATTTCACTTGCTGGAGGCAAAACAGCCGAAGAACAAAAAAAGTGTAGACTGTTGCAGTGAAGGCCAGACAAAGCATCACCAGTGAAGAAACCCAGCATCTGGTAATATTGACTGCAAAGGATTTGCAACCAGGTACTAGAAATGACAGTTTCATTTATGATTGTTAGTTTGTCCAATTAGTTTTAAGCACTTAAAACTAGGGGTCTATTAATAATGTACACTTAAAGTACATCTTCATTGTTTCATTTCAAATCCATTGTGGTGGTGTACAGAGGCTAAATGTTGAAAACTGTGTCACTGTCCAAATCCTTATGGATCCGACTGTAGATGGTATCAGAGGCTGCATTGTAATGCATAACAATGAGCTCTGTTGGAAGGCCTGCACTAGCTGACAGGTGTCACACGAAACATAGGGGCCTAGGATGGCTGGACCCAAGTGCAGCGTCGTTCGTCCGGAGACGAGGGATGAGGCAAGTTCTCGATGTAGGGGACAGGCGAAGGGTTGGTCGATCGGCGGTCAGGGTCAGAGCAAAGATCCATGGGCGAGGTCGGGGGACTTAGCGAAGGGTCGGTCGAACGGCGAACAGGACGGGAATGAGGATCTGTGGACGTGGTCTGGAAACTAAGTGAAGAGTCAGAAACTGGAGGGCGTGAATGAAGAGCTAGCAATGCTTGTGAACGAAGAGTCACGAGAAAGGGCAGTTTGTCCTTGACGAGATTCTCCAAAGGTCTGGGAGTTGTGGAGTGTCTTTTAAAGGGTAGGTGCTGAACTGGAGTCAGGTGCTGTTGACTGTGTTGTGGGCGTGGACGTGACAACAGGAAGATTGCCCACGTCATGACAAACAATGCAGTTCTGTGTCCTAATGATTTTTCTTTTGTGTTCTACATGCCATTAGTAAATACATGTAAATAAAGGCTATCTTTTCAATTGTGTTTTTATGGGAGTAATAATGCAAAATAGTAGGTAGCGGCTGACAAAACATATTTTTCATCTACTGTTATGCAGTTAAACTGTTAATCCAATGGCGTGTTCCTACAGTGAGTTTAAGACTCATTCTTTCCTGTCCATTCTCTCTCAGGGCCCTTCATCATCATGCTATCATTCTACCAGTACTAGTTGCAGGCTGCCATTAACTAATCATAACCACTCCTGTTGGACAAACCTTTTTTTATTGCTGAAATTTCCTTTAGTATTTTTTTAAACAATCTGGAGATCGATATATTGAAAGGTTTAACCAACCAAAAGTATAAAGAAAAAAAAATTCTGCTGTGTAATTTCTCGTGCAGACATTTAGGCTGTGGAACATGGGAGTTACAGTAATTGATCCCAGTATACATTTTCTTTGTTTGCTCAAATACACTTCTTTGTAATCACAACATTTGGAGTATGAACTAAAAACCCTAAGTACATCTATTAAACAGTACTGCTACATTTATACTAATTAATTTAGCTATTCATTTAGCTCTAAATTCATTAATTTAGCAATGCAAAAAGAGCATTATATCAGCAGAAGGAGAGATTTGTATGGAGACGTAGTTTTTTTCTGAGGGTCTAAAGTAAATATCTTTTATCTGTGTGCAGGCAATGCATTGTCAGCAAAACAAACAAACAAAAAAAAAGTATTGCAGTAATCACGCTTTAAAATTTTAAAAGAATGCTCTAAAAACATTTTAGCAATCCAAGTGAAGAATGCTGTAGCTACTAAACTAGCCAAGTAGAAATCATTACCAAAGTAGACAATAATGTCTGTATTTGGCTGTGTGACTTCTGTTTGCTAGGAATACCCTGAGCTATAACTGTTGCATTTGTACATTAATAGAAGCTACAGTGACTGAATACCCATTTATGGAATGTTCTGCTTTAAGCTACAGTCATGTTAGGTTTTTTGCTTCGTTCCTCTGTAATGCTAATATGGGAAGTTATTAGCAGTTTGTGGGTGTAAGGAAATGTATCTTAATATTTTCCTTTCACTCTGCATAATTATGTGTGTTTTTGTATATGGACCATAATGTGTTGTTGCAGAACATTACAGTGCAGATTACCTCTTGCACTGTCCTTGCCTAATGGCTAAAAATGTCAAAATAAACACTTTTTAGTAAATGGACCTTATGGAAATGTCTTATTCAAAGAAGAGATAAACACTGCCACCTGCTGTTCAACTATTCCAATGATTTTTCTTCTCTTTGTACTGTTTTTATCAACGGAGTCTGATTTTAGCTTTTCCTTTCTGCTGTGTATTTCACTCGCATTTAGGGCAAAAATGACTATATTCCTCACATATGAATATAGTGTTGAAATATATGAACATGAATCTGAAGGATTGCTGCAGAACATTGAGCTTCTTCACATGAGAATTTTTTTTTTTTTTTTGTGGAGAGAGACTTCTCAAACAAACACTAAAAGTACAAAGCAGACAATTCCTGTTTTCTTGAAAATGGCAAACATCTGCCCTTCAATGTTTGAGGCTAATTCTTGTCTAATTTGGGCATTTCATTTTGTTTTTTGTGTTGTCAAGTGTTGCTTTGTTATGTGCTATCTCCATCATTGTGACAAAAAAGGTAATGTTATTACTTTTCCCGTACCTGAATTAGATTTGCACTGATAGAATAATGGATATTTCTGTTGACTTGTCAAAATAGTCTTTGCCTGTTATTGTGACGTCCTAGCAATGTTATCTAGTGTTTGTTGCTCCAAACACTGAACTGACTGTATTTTCCCCTGAGCTTTTCCACATTGTCACACCAATGCCTTTTGTTATGTCTAACATTAGAAATATGTCTTATTAAATTAATCATCCTTGTCAGGGTTGTTGCAGTCCAGAGCCTCTGGGTGTTGGTCTAGTACATGTACATCCTGAACAGGACACTGATCCATCGCAATGCAGCTTACACATCCACACATTATGGGAAATACACATCCCGTCAAACCAGTAGCTATCCTAAAAGCACTGGATGCAAAGCTAAGGCAGTACATACTGGATGGATGCCAATTCATTGTAAGAAAACTGCAGAAACATACTGTAGTGTACCCCCATGGAGCTACTTCATGCAGGCTTAGAAGTCAAGACTCCAGGAACATGCTCTTTATTGACCACATACATGTCTTTTCAAAAGCAGTCTTGACAAGGACACCCTAAACAGTACAAAGCAATCCTTGTCAACTCGAGAGTTCCCTGGACCACTCTAAGCCCCCCCTACTCCACACAATGGTTAGGACTTCACCCCTTGAAGGTAGAGGATGAGGGTCCCAGGACATCCATTCCCACATGCTCTATCGAGGTGCCTGACTGAAGCCATTGCACGGGGGTACAAGACCGGTCTCTGGGGTCCTTACGTGCTGTGCAGGTGTCACAGCAGTGTATGATCAACTTCACATCCTGACGGCATCCCGCCCAGTGGAATCGCTGGTGTAGCCAGTGCAATGTCTTCATCGTGCCGAAGTGCCTGAAGCCGGCGGGTCCATGCACACACCACAACACATTTTCTGTGAGGCTAGGGGGGATGAAGAGTTGCCACAGGACCTGACCGCACACCAGCCCTTCCCACTGCCAGTACAATAGCCTTCTTTGTAGGGCAAGGCTGTCCCACTGTGAGTAGTATGACTGGACTGTGGGTCCGTTCAAGGTCACGGTAGTCCAAGGTAGATGTTGCCCCAACTGCAGGAAGCCCCGCACCACTGTCAGCAACAGGTTGGTCTCTTGGGGCTAGGAGAACAGTACCATGTAATCAGCAAACAGCCCATTGCTCGCCATGTCCATTACCAGCACAGCACAGGTCTCCTCCAGCCAGTTACAGTGTCTGCATGAGTCTGCACTGCAGAGGCCCCAGAAAAAGGCATTTGTGTGCAAGCGTCCCGGGTGGTGTTGCACCTTGGAGTCGTACCATGTGATCAGTTCCTCTGGCTCCTTGAAGTTCAGGAGCCATGTGAGTGAGGCGTAGTTGGTCCGCAGTAGAAACCTGGTACCATAGCTGGAGGGTCAAAAATGCTTAATACCTGCCACCACGGCTAAGAGCTCATGCCGGGTGACACCATAATTCCTCTCCAGGCAGCTCTGCTGGCACCTGTTAAATGCAACCACTTTCAAACCCTCACTTCCCACCTGTAACAGTGTGGCTTCGATGCCCCGATCGCTGACGTCTGCATCCATGATGAAGGGCTTCCCTGGGATCAGCAAGGACAGGACAGGGGTAGATGCCAGGGCTTCTCTTGGGCAGTGAAAGGTGGCAGCACGCTTGGAGGCCCACTCAAACAGGGCCTTAACGGTAAGGTGGTGCAGCGGCACAGCGATGTTGGCAAAACCACACCTGAAGCAAAGGTAGTAGGACACCAGCCTGAGGAAACACTTTGACTCTGATATGTCCTCTGGGATGGGCCAGCCTTGCCCCTGCTGCACTTAATCGGAGTCCGTAGTCACTCCATCCACGTCTACAATGTGGCCCAGGAAATTCATCTGCTGCTGGAGAAGAGTACACTTCGCAGGGTGCAGCCTCAGCCCAACTGCACGGAGAGCAGTAAAGACCTCCTTTAAGTTTGCCAGGGCAGACTCAAAGGAAGAAGCATGGACCAGTAGGTTTTCCAGATAAACAATACACCAATTCCTGGGCACATTTGACAGGAACTGCTCCATCAGCCACTTGGAGGCGGTTGCATTGCAGAGACCAAAAAGCATGACTGTAAAGTGCCAGAAGCCTCACCCCAGGGTGAACGCCTCTGATGCCAACGCAGTCGGCCAGTAGCCACTTGGCAGATCCAGAGAGCTGAACCACTGCAATCCTGCAATGCAGTCCAGTCAATGTATGGCAGTGGATTTGAGTCCTATTCGGTCAAAGCGTTTAGGCAACGAACGTCCATTCAAGACTGCCAGCAGCGGTTCCTATTTGCACTAGGATCACCGGAGGTGACCAGGGGCTGTCAGAAGGTTTATTGATGCCTGCAGCATCCATGTCCTTAACTTTCTCCTCTGAAATCTGCCTTTTCGCCAGCACCAGGCAATGCAATTATAAGTGAACAGGGGCCGCGTCACCTATCTCGATGTGGTGCTGCACCAGATCAGTCCTGGAGCTCCCTTAACTGCTTTTGCTGACCCTCCTCAAATCCTGCCCCGATGCACTGCCACAGCGTTCGCACCACTTTGCGTCACATGCCATCCCTGCGGCATCCCCACTGCACCATCCGAGTCCCACCTTTCTGTGTGCCTGGGTCTCCCTCCACCGCAGTCTCACCTCCACCGCAGTCTCATCCACTTGCAAATTGGGGAGGGAAACCTGTGCCTCAGGCGTCTGCCACTGCCATGGAGGCGGAATGAAACTGATAGTCTCCTCTGCAAGCTGGAGCAATTGTCTGTCTAGATCCAGTACCACTCCCATCTTGGCTAGGAGGTCTATCCTCACAATGCACAGATCCTGGATCTCTGCGAGCCAGAACTCGTGCTCCAGCTGCAGGCTGCCCGCAGCCACACACAAAAATCTTCTTCCCCACAACGGCACAGTCTCTCTCATGACCGTGTACAGGTTTGCCAACACCTCGATCCATCCTTTAGGGGGTTGGCATGCAGTCCCGGGCAACACCCTGATGTCGGTGATGAAGATCGTAGACCCTGTGTCCAGGAGAGCTTTTCAGGGTACACCCTTTATGAGGCAGGGCAGATGGAGGCAGCGGAGTGTCCCAAGATCACTCACAGGGAAGAATAGTATGTCCTGAGAAGGGTGATAGTGACAGAGTGAAGCCCCCCTCACAGCATCACCCCTCTGGCATTTTCCTGAGACGAGATGGGGGCAGACTGCATGCAATGACACATTTAGTGCCCTCACTTTTGACAACGCCAGCACTTCAACTTGGAGGGAAACTTCTTCCTCTGTCTTGTCATTAGGCATGTAGGCTTCATCACATTCCTCAGGATGGCTTCTGCTTGCTCTGCTTCATGCTGTGCTGCATCTAGCTTAGTTGGGGTGGTGAGCTTGACATGCTGCTGCAGACACTCCAGGACAAGTGCCCAGAGGAATGCCTGTAGCCTCAAGTCTTACTGGATGGCTGAGGGGTATTCAGGATATGCAGACCGCACCAGAAGTTGGATGTCAGCATCCAGTGCTCCTAAAGCTTGTCCTTTACTGCAACGTCTGGCTGCAAGCTGTCCACGGTAATAGTCCACTGTTTCTTGGTGACCAAGGTGACGCCTCAGGGCAGCCATGAGTGCAGACAGCTCATGATGCTGGTCCGCTCTTACATCCAGAAGGACAGTCAACGCCTTCTCTTCCAGGGTTAGTCCCAGCTGTGTTGCCGTAGTTGCCGTGCTCCAGCCATTGTGCTGTACTACTAGCCGAAGCTGCACTTCATAGGTCTCCCACAGCTCCACTCCCAAACATTATGGAAGATGTCGTGTGGGTAACTGTGACAATTCCTCTGGGGCGGTCATTTTGGGGGCTGGCTGGGGCACATTGGTTTCTTCCCACAGCTGTTTAAGAGCAGCCATCAGCTCCATAATCCTCTACTGCATATCTTGCATCTGTAATGCACAACTCTTGGTCTGCCTGCATGAATCCTACACTGTCCTGTTTCTGACATGATGTAGTGCCCTCCCCCAGAGCTACCAGAAAAAGGCTTAGGAAACAGAGTTTCAGGAAAATGCTCTTTATTGACAGCATACATGTCTTTTCAATAATACTCCTAACCAAGACAGTACAAAGCACTCCCTAAACACTGGAAAATTCCTCCAAGCCAATCTAAGCCTCCCTACTCCACACAATGGTTAGTCGGTCACCCCTTGAATTCCCCTCCCAAAAAATTCACCCTTGGCAAACTAAGCATAAGCAACATAACAGCCAATCAGAACGGAACATAGGACTATGTACAGGGATAGACACTAACACCACTTATTTACATTAATCTACATCAGCCCCCCCTCAGCGCCGTTACAATACGCTCACTCACCCATTCACACACATTCACATTTTAGCATACTTTGGACTGTGGGAGGAAACTAGAGAATTCAAAGGAAACCAATGCAGACAGTGGGATAATATGCAAACTCAATACAGACTGAGTTGAATTCAAAATGATTCCTGGGTAGCCTAGTCAGTGTGAGGATTCAGTGCTATCTGCTGCACCACCTCTGGAAATATCCCTAAAAACATTTCACCATACTTGAGTTGCTATGGCACAAGAATATTGTCTGTGAAAGCTATAGTAATCTATGCCAGAAGGCTCTGTACGTGTTGAAAAGGCAATGTGTATGTAACCCGATACCAGGCTTGAGATTGCTAGCTTTGGTTCACATGATAACGTTGGTTTTTTATGCTTTCATGTTAGCATATATATGTAGTACTGTGCAAAAGTTTTAGGCAGCTGGTTGGGGAAAAAACCTGTTAAGTGAAAATGCTTCCAAAAATAATGCTCTTAAAAACTTCCAACAAAGCTTAATAACCATCCATCATCAACAACCACTTGTCCCATGCAGTGTTGTAGTGGAATTGGCTGGGTCCCGCTTTTGGTGGGTCTGAGGTCAAGTCCTGCTTGGGGTGCCTTGTATGGCATGACTGATATGACTGGTATCCCGTCCTGGGTGTGTTCCCTCCCCCTCCAGCCTCGTGCCCAGTGTTGCTGGGTTAGGCTCCAGTTTTCTGTAACCCCTTCTCAGGACAAGCGGTTTCAGACTGTGTGTGTACTTTCTTTAACGATATACAAAACCGTTACTGTAATATTGTAACTTTTTGAAAAAAGAATGCTTGGAAATCTAAAAAAAATGCTCTTTCCCACTGACACTAATGCAGAAGACATTAAATAACAATCTAAAACAAATATTTTTGTGAAACATCTAAGTGCCTAAGACTTTTGCACAGTATTGTGCATATAATATATATATAGTATCAATCTGCATTTTGTGTGTTAAACTATACAAATTCAGAGCATCCTGTTGTCCTTTGCTGACAAAGATAAATTGTTTGTTGAAGTGCATTAGACTTTTTTTCTGATTTTGTTTACTTTTCTTACCTTAAAAAAAAAAAAAAAGAAAAAAAAAGAAAAACTCTGTGCGGGGTTTTATGTTACACATTAAAATATGAGAATTCCAACCTTGTGTGCGAAGTTTCTTTAAAGAGAAAGTATACATTTTTCCCAATCCAGTTTTCTTGTATATTTCCCCTATAAACTGTTCCCCCTTTTAATTATCTGTTAAATAATACAGTTCAGGAGTTCAGCATTGTAGCATCCGAACGGGGGGTCTGACACAGACGTAGGTTGCTGTTACATCCGAACGCTGACAGAAAGTAAAATGGCCCCACGTGCAGAGTGGTTTTAGAAGTGCACAGTACAAACTGTAAAGTACTAGGTGAAGATGAAACAATGAACACAGGACAAAGAGACACACAGCATATTTGCGCAAAGGTGAAAAGTGAAATGTGAATCTGTGAGTAGGACTTGAACACCGAGGCATGACGAAATACTGAACTGAAACACTGGACCAGGACTGGAGAACAAGAGGCAGGAGTAGACAGGACGGGCACTCGGGACTGGAACATTAACACCCTATTGAACAAACTGAGGAAACAGGGATCTAATGATCACCAAGAGAACTCAGTAGAAACACTGATTACAAATCCACAGTCTATCCTCCCCCGCTTGCTCCGAAACTAGCAGATTGTGACCACGTGCATGGGTTTGGCCTAGAGGCACTGTGTGGCACCTCCTCTGGCCCATAGGGGTAATATCCCTGTGGGTCGTGATAAATATACTGAAGATACCCTGAAAACTGATAATATATGCTTTGCAGAAATTATGTTATCCTAAAATAATAATCTCTCAATAATTATATAATTGCAATTACATTAATCATCCAAAAATCTCCCCACATCCATGCATTAGGATATCTAATCTTTCAAGCATGTTAATTTGGTTTGCATGACAATGACCTATTGACATGTGCATCTCAATTCAATTAATTGGTATACAGCACTATTTTCACACAATGACACACAGTGCTAAAAAAAGGCTTAGAGGCATAAAACAAATAAAAGGGCTGGGTATACATTTAATTAAAAAAAAAAAAAACTGTGTAATTATTAAAGCTGTAAGGAAGCCAAAATGGCACAGAAAAAAAAGGGAACAAAAAAAACTCCTAACTGAAAGGCAAGGGTGAAAATAAATCTCTGGGAATCCAAGTTCCAGTGCCTGCCCACCTCTCTTGAACATTCTAGATAAAAGATTTAAGCCAATTTACAGCTATTAATAACATTGTCACTAGACGCAAATAATTGATGTCCCAGTTTGCATAGGTAGGTCTCATCCATCATAGCATGCAACTTCTATCAACATGGAATGATGGTATCACAGCCGGCCCCCTCAGGTTTCATCATGAAGAAACAATGCTCAACAAGAAGGGGTTAGTAGCTGATGACATAAGAACATAACAGCAATTATTTTTTACAGACTGTGACATCATGCAGCACCCCTACTATGGCATAGACACCTGAATTCAGGCTTACTTTTTAGTGCTGCGCTTTTACTTTTTTGTACATTTACATTTATTCATTTAGCAGCAACATACATCTCATCGAAAATATGCGTGCATTACAATAGCATAAAGAAAGACAGCAATGCAGAAGTGTGATTCTTAACTGCATAAAACTTAATCCAAATATCCACGATTCCTAATCATCTTCCAAGTAATTAGATATTATTGATAGTAATTAGTATTATTTTAAATATTTCTTCATGGATGTATGATCACCACCTCCAACTCAACCTCTCCAAAACAGAGAGTCTTTACCTCCCAGCTGGCCTATCCTCCTGTCATGACCTCTCACTAAAATTGGACAACTCACTCATTTCGCCTAGCTCCTTCGTTAAGAGTCTGGGAGTAACGATTGATGCGAGTCTGTTATTCTCTCAACATATCAAAGCCACAACCCGGTCCTGCAGATACATCCTGCATAATACTCATAGGATCCGTCCCTACCTCACAACTGACTCTGCCCAACTACATAAACCAGGTCATGGTGACATCCCGTCTGGACTACTGCAACTTTTTCCTGTGTGGCCTTCCTACTAATGCCATCAAACCTTTGTGCAACTTCTATGGAATACTGCTGCACGAGTTGTGTTTGATTTGCCAACGCACTCCCATGTATCTCTTCTACTCATTTCTCCGCACTGGCTTCTTATAGCTGCCGAAATCAAATTCAAAACCCTGGTTACTGTGTACAAATGCATCAGTAGAACTGCTCCCAGCTATCTACAAGACTTAATCAACTGGTACACCCCAGTCAGGCCCCTTTGCTCATCTACTTCTGCTTGCTTGGTGGTCCCGCGCACGAAAGGCAAAGCTCAGAGGTTCTTGGTTCTGGGTCCGTTGCGGTGGAATGACCTCACCCTGTCACTCAGAACTGCTGAAACTCTGTCTACATTCAAGAAGGGTCTGAAAACCCACCGTTTTCAAATCCACTTCACCCAAGATCTCTCCAGCTCATTTATGGTGTAACTGTTTACGCATCGTAACTCCATAAGCATCACCAGATACAACCTTTATTCAACCATTACTCTGGCATTGTACTTGCTCATTTGTGTATCTTATAATGTTAAAAAAAAAAAAAAAAATTGTATGAGCGTATCAGGAATTGTTTATCCTGTGTCTTATGCACCTACTCGAACGATGAACCTCGGTGCAGCAAGTGGTAGGGAACAAACTAGGTTTGCTTGAGACTTTCATGTCTGCAGCTATGTCTCCTTCTCTTAATGTAATGCATAAATTGTACTTTTGCTGAGATGTATGTGGCTTTGGACAAAAGTGCTAAATGAATAAATGTAAATGTAAATATCTCTCAACATAAAATAACAGGCACAATCTCAAAGTTACAGTGCATGAACATTTACACCATACATGAATTTAAGAGATCATGCGCAAAGTGAGTCTGGAAGAAATAAGTTTTAAGACTATTTTTAAATGTGGACAAAGATTCAGCAGTTCTTGGGGGGGGGGGGGGGGGGGGGGGGGAGTTGTTTCACCACAACAGAGCCAGAATCAAGGACCTCTGTACTTTACCTTTTGTGCTTGGGACCACCAAGTGGGCAGATATGAAAGAAAGTAGAGGCCTTGTTCGGGTGGAGAGGATGGTCAATCTTGTAGATAGCTGGGAGAAGTTCTATTGATCCATAAGAAGGCCATAACCAGGGTCTTAAATTTTATCTGGGCAGCTGTAGGAAGCCAGTGCAGAGATACAAGTGGAAGAGATACATGGGAATGCTTCAGCAAGTCAAATAACTCGGGCAGCAGCGTTCTGTATCACCTGTAGAGGTTTGATGGCAGTAGCAGGAAAGCCAGACAGGAAAGAGTTGCAGTAGTGCAGACGGGAATTTACCATGGCCTGGACAAGTAGTTGTGTAGAGTCTGTTGTGAAGTAAGGACGTATCCTGCGGAAGTATTTGCATCCATACAGAGACATCTGACAGGCAGACAGCAGTGTGCACAAACATGTCTGATGCTCCAGGTCAAAAAGAAAGGAAGAACTGGGTATCATCAGTGTAGCAGTGGTATTTGAATCCATGGGAAGCAATGACAGGGTCAAAGAAGGAGGTGTAGATCGAGAAGAGCAGAGGACCCAGTACCAAGCCCTGTGGGAAACCAGCTGAGAGAGACAGAGGAGAAGAACAGGAGCCCCACTAGATCACTTGATAGGGTCTGTCAGATAGGTAGAACTCAAACCATCTTAGTGCCGTTCCTTTGATCCCAACTTGACTAAGAGAGGAGAGTAGAATCTGGTGGTTGAAAGTGTCGAATGCTGCAGACAGGTTGAGGAGGTGAGGACTGGCCGCTCTAGCCAGCTGGAGAGCATCAGACAATGCCAGGACCGCTGCCTCTGTGGAGTGACCAACTCTGAATCCAGAATGATATCTACAGAGGAGATGTTTCAAGGTGAGGAATTCAGATTTTCATTTCATCATTTCAATTTATTCTTATAGAGCGCTCTTCTAATGCAATGACACAGTGCGCTTTAACACAGGCATAAGGCAAGAAAAACAAATACATCAGATAAAGAAACAAAGAAGAAAGTTAGATGGTTGATAGTTGATAAATAGTTGATCACAGGCCACCTGTTCTAGAATTGTAGACAAAAAAAAGAGGAAGGAGACTAGCCTATAGTCTTGGACTAAGTTAGGATCCAGAGAGGGTTTCTTTACCGGAGGTGAAATTAGAGCAGTTTTGAAGGCAGATGCGAAGCAGCCAGAGGAGAGCGAGGAGTTGATGTTATTAGAGATGAAGGTTGAGAGTCCTGGAGAGATGGTCTGTAGGACTGACGATGGGATCGGCTATAGAGGGCTGGTGGTGGGTCTGTGTGATATCAGGAGGTCGGAGATTTCGGATTCTCAGAGTGGCTTGAATTTGGAGAGCGTAAGTTTGCAGGGAAGTCCAGCAAGAACAGGGAAGTGTGATACTGAGAACTTGTCCATGATTGTGAAAAAACAGTATCTGAAAAAACAAAGTCATCAGCAGTAAAAGAAGAGGACGGGTGGCAGAGGACTCAATAGGGATGAGAAGGTGGTGAAAATTTTGTATACTTTTTTAGTTGCAGACTGTATTTTGTTGTGAAAGAAGGTTGTTTTGGTTGAGGAGACAGCAGAGAAAAGTAGCTAAGAGTTGTTTGTAGACATCCAGATCCATACGAGTCTGATTTTCACCATCGTCAGCAGCTCAGAGTTCGGTCCTGTTAGTATGTAATGTATCAGTCAGCTACGGGGTGGCACTGGGCATGCTGGTCTAGAAAATAGTGGACAGAGAGAATCATGAGAGGAAGACAGGGCAGAGAGGAAAATGTTAGTAGCATTGTCTGTTGATAGATCTGAGAATTGTGCGGCAGAAAGGAGAGCAGACAGCCTAGTTCAGACAGCCAGCGTGGCAGAGGCAAGGCAGGAAGGCGAGAGAGATTTTAAGTCACAACAGAAGGTGACAATGGGTGCAGAAGAAGGAGAGGGATTAGTGATGAGACATGGTTGGGAGGAAATGAAGAAATTATCAGAGAGATTCAGTGGACTAACAGAAAGGACAGGACAGCCACAGTTACGGGAGAAGACAAGGTCAGGGCAATTGCGAGCTTTGTGAGTAGCAGGAGACTGGGATAGGGAGAGGTCAAAGGACTGTAGGAGCGGCAAAAGGCCAGTTGCATGTATATCCTTGACATGCAGGTTGAAGTCACCCAGGAGAATGAACCAAGTTGTCTCCTGGGAGAGAGCTCAACATAATGTCAAGGTCATCCAGGAAGCAGTCAGTGGGGGGGATGGGGGGTACAGAACAGCCACAACAAAAGTGACTGGGGCAGTGATAGCGATAACATGCAATTCAAAGGAGGACATGTCATGCAGGTGGAGAGGGAGAACAGACTATTGTCAGGCTTGCGCCTTCACCTCTGCCAGAGGGACGGGGGGCGTCGGAGAAAGAGTGGTTAGTGAAGAGGACTGTAGGTGTAGTTGAGTTGTCTGAGGTAGGTTTACCAGGAGGTCCAATGAGAGATGGGAGGCAAAGGCTGGTATGAAGTCAGCCTGTCTCACTGCAGACTGGCAGTTCCAGAGTTCTATGGAGAGGTTGAAACAGGATGGAGGGCTTGACAGATGAGGATAAACCAGGTTACTGTAGCAGCAAGAGAGTCTGAGACTCTGATGGCGATGGTGGTGTCACACAGTTTGGTTGCTGTAGAAAACTTTGCTGTTCGAAATGTTTGACCCATGATCCCTCCCAGAACAGAATGGTGATGGCAGAATTTACGTGGTGGCAGAGACCTCCCTTGGTGGACTCCCGCAGGTAGACTCCCTTGTCTTTTCACCAAGAGGCTGCCACTTCTACTACGTGTAACCAGCTGCTATTTGAACCAGGCTTATTCACCTCAGCTGAGATTCCTAATCAAAACTGAAACAACTCTGACAATGGAAACCAAAACAAACAAGCAAATATGCACACACAATGTCTACAACTGCTTGTTCCAAGCAGGGTCACGGCAGGCCAGAGCCTAACCTGGCAGCACAGGATGCAGGGCTGAGGGAACACATCCTGGATGGGATGCTAGTCTACCACAAGGAGCCCCAAGCAGGGCTTGAACCCCAGACCCACCAAAGAGGACACCCTGGCCAAACCTGCTGCACCACCGTGCTACCCCACAAACAAACACACACAATTAATCAAGTAGACAGAGTCATGCGCACTCCACAAAATTACCTTGCTGTATAAATGGGTAAATAATTGTAAAAAGTAGCTTAGCATTATAAGTCAGTTTGGAGAAAAGCATCAGTTAAATGAATAAATATGTGGTTACAGGGGTATGTAAAATTGATGGAATTTAAAAGACAGAACTTTTACCAACAGTATCATACACCACATCTATTTGAATATTAAAATCACCAATTATGATTATTTTTCCATTGGAGATGAATAGATTGATTGGAGAAACTGATTAGAATGTCACTAAATTTGGTGAGGAAAAAACAATATGGAATATGATGGTAGGCAGATGATAGATAAACAGTATAATTGTTTAGACTTGACATGTATTTAATTGTAAAGTTATTACAATTTCTGGGCCTTATTTGCAGATCACAGGGGGTGCGGTGACGCAGTGGGTTGGACCACAGTCCTGCTCTCCGGTGGGTCTGGGGTTCGAGTCCCGCTTGGGGTGCCTTGCGACGGACTGGCGTCCCGTCCTGGGTGTGTCCCCTCCCCCTCCGGCCTTATGCCCTGTGTTACCAGGTAGGCTCCGGTTCCCCGTGACTCCGTATGGGACAAGCGGTTCTGAGAATGTGTGTGTATGGAACTCATTTCTGTCCAGAGTGGCTCCAGTTAGTGGAAATAGTGATCCTGGTTTTAGCAAGGAAGAATAGCTCACATTTACATTTATTCATTTAGTAGATGGTTTTCTCCAAATTGACGTACATCTCAGCAAAAATACAATTTGTGCATTACATTAAGAGAAAGAAAGATAGCTGCAGACATGTGATTCTTAAGTAAACCTAGTTTGTTACTTCCCACCTGACGCATCGATGTTTATCTCTTGAGTAGGTGCACGAAACGTCTCATGGTTTCCAGAGACAACACACCAGACTCTTCGGGTAATTTGTAACTGCAAGTAGACTTCATTACAGAGTAACAAAGCCGAGCTGGTCTGTAGAGCAACTGCCAGACAACTCACAAACAGTACCTTTTATACAATTTTGGATTAACCAGACACTCCCTTTCTATGTGGTCCAGATCCCCCTTGGATCTGGCCATTATTTGTACAGCTGTTTTGGTTAATGGTCCTTCAGTCACAGTGGCGCCTACTATAGTCTGCCTGATTCTTATCTTGACACAGATCCTAACTTTGGGATTCTACTTCCTCACATGCTGTTCTCACTACTTCACTATAATGTTTCACAAGCACAACTTCCTACAAGGGATCCCCTTGACTGATTGTTACTGGTTTAAATGTGCCCTCATCCCAGGGCATATACCTTAGCTGTGTTTACTCTTGCCTGGGTTAGTTTCAGGTCACATACACAAATCACACTTAAGCTTTACCATATACGCAGGATAGATGAATCCTGAAAACCTTCCTACATTTTTTTTTTATGAGGTGCACAAACATTCACATACAATGTAGGAGTAGCGGCTGTGTAAAGGCTTATCTGGGGATGATCATAAAGTTACGGTGCATAAACATTTAGACCATACAGGAGCTGGAGAGATCTTGGGCAAAGTGAATCCAGAAAAGGTGAGTTTTCAGACCCTTCTTGAATGTAGACAGAGTTTTGGCAGTTCTGAGTGAGAAGGAGGGGTCATTCCACCACAACGGAGCCAGAACTGAAAACCTTTGTGCTTTACTTTTTGTCTGCGGGACCACCAAGTGAGCAGAAGTAGATGAGCGAAGGGGTCTGGCTGGGCTGTAATGGTTCATCAAGTCTTGTAAATAGCTGGGAGCAGTCCTATTGATGCATTTGTAGACAAAAACCAGGGTCTTGAATTTGATCCGGGCAGCTATAGGAAGCCAGTGTAGAAAAATGAGTAGAGGAGATACATGGGAACTCTTTAGCAAGTCAAACACAATTCGTGCAGCAGCATTCTGTATCAGCTGCAGAGGTTTGATGGCAGTAGTGAGAAGGCCACACAGGAAAAAGTTGCAGTAGTCCAGATGGGATGTCACCATGGCCTGGATAAGTACACAAGTAGTTGGGCAGAGTCAGTTGTGAGGTAGAGACGGATCCTACGAATATTATCTAGGATATATTTGCAGGACTGGGTTGCGGCTTCAATGTGCTGAGAGAAGGACAGACTTGAGTAAGTCACCACTCCCAGAGTCTGAGCCGAGGAGGTAAGCAAAATGAGTGAGTTGTCCAGTTTGATCGATAGATCATGACAGGAGGACAGGCCAGCTGGGAGGTGAAAAATCTCTGTTTTGGAGAGGTTGAGTTGGAGGTGGTGATCAGACTTCCATACAGAGACGTCTGACAGGCAGGCAGCAATGCATGCGGAAATGTCTGATGCTCCTGGTGGAAAGGAGAGGAAAAGTTGGGTATCATCAGCATAGCAATGGTTTTTGAATCCATGTGAGGCTATTACCGGGCCGAGGTAGGAGGTCTAGATCCAGGGGAGAAGAGGACCTAGCACCTAGCCGTATGGGACACCATTTGAGAGAGAAGAACGAGAGCTCTGCCAGACCACTTAATAGGATCTGTCAGATAGGTAGGACTCAAACCATCTTAGTGCTGCTCTTTTGATCCCAAGCTGACTAAGAGAGGACAGTAGAATCCAATGGTAGACAGTGTTGAATGCTGCAGACAGATCGAGGAGGATGAGGACTGACTGAGGAGAGGAAGGCAGCTCTAGCAGATTGGAGAGCATCAGACACCACCAGAAGTGCCCTCTCAGGGGAGTCAGGAACTTTGAAACCAGACTGATACCCATTGAGGAGATGGTTCTGGGTGAGGAAATCAGATAGTTGATCACAGGTTGCCTGTTCTAGAGTTTTGGACAGGAAGGAGAGGAGGGAGACCGGTCTTTAGTTTTGGACCAAATTTGGATCAAGGGAGGGTTTCTTAACAGAGGTGAAATGAAAGCAGTTTTGATGTAAGATGGGAAACAGCCAGAGGAGAGCGAGGAGTTGATGATCTTAGAGGTGAAGGTAGAGAATTGCGGGGAAATGTTCTGTAGGAGTGACAATAGGATCGGATCAAGTGAGCAAGTGATGGCTCTGTGCCAAATCAGGAGGTCGGATATTTCAGATTCGGAGAGTGGCTTGAATTTGGGGAGCATGGCATTGCAGGGAGGTCCAGCATGAACCGGGCAGTGTGATCCTGAGAACTTGTCAGTGATTACGTTGACTTTGTCTCTGAAAAACAAAGCAAAGTCATCAACAATGAGAGATGAAGGGATGAGAAGGTGGCAAAGAGTCTGTGTGGTTTTTGAGTTGCAGACTTTATTTTGTTGTGGTAAAAGGAGGTTTTAGCTGAAGAGACAGCAGAATGAAAAGTAACTAAGAGTAATTGGTAGGCATCCAGGTCCGAGCAAGTCCTGGATTTTCGCCATTTTCGCTTTGTAGCCCAGCGTTTGGTCCTGTTAGCACGTAACGTATCAGTCAGCCATGGAGCGGCACTGGGGCATGCTGGTCTGGAAGACCATGGACAAAGAGACTCAAGGGTGGAAGATAGGGCGGAGAGGAAAATATTAGTGGCATCATCTGTTGATAGATCCTAGAGTTGTGCAGCTGAAGGAAGAGCAGACAGCGTAGCAGAGGCAAAGCAGGAAGATGAGAGAAATTTTAAGTTGCGGTGGAAGGTGACAACGGGTGCAGAAAGAGGCGAGGAACTAGTGGTGAGGCAGGGTTGAAAGGAAATGAAGAAATAATCAGAGACATGCAGCGGAGTGACAGAGAGGATGGGAAAGCCACAGTTGCAGGAAAATACAAGGTCAAGACAATTGCCTGCTTTGTTAGTAGCAGGGGATTGGGACAGGGAGAGGTCAAAGGACTGTAAGAGCAACAGAAGGCCGCTTGCATGAATGTCATCAACATGCAGGCTGAAATCACCCTGGAGAATCAATGGAGGATTATCCCCAGGGAGAGAGAACAGTAAGATGTCAAGATCATCCAAGAAGTATCCGAGAGAGCCAGGAGAGCAATAAAGAACAACCACAACAAGAGTGATTGTGGCAGCGATAGAGACAGCATGCTATTCAAAGGAAGAAAGACCATGCGGGTGAAGAGGGAAAATAGAATATTCCCACTGGAGAGAGATGAGCAGGCCTGTGCCTCCACCTCTGCTGGAGAGACGAGGAGTGTGAGAGAAGGAGAAGTTAGGGGAGAGTTCTGTGGGTGTGGCTGAGTTGTCTGAGGTGATCCAGGTTGTAGTTAGGGCCAGAAGGTCCAGTGAGAGGTGGAAGGCGTAGGCTGGTATGAAGTCAGCCTTTCTTACTACAGACTGACAGACTCCCATAGAGAAATTAAAGTAGGATGGAGGGTTTAACAGGTGAGGATAAACCAGGTTACTGTATCAGCGAGAATGTCCAGGTGTCCGGTGGTGGCGACTTTGCACGGCTTGGTTGTCGTAGAGAACTTTGACGGTCAACATGGTTCACGCATGATGCCTTGCGGAACACAAGTCAGTGGCCTCCCTCGGGGGACTCCCACAGGTAGATTCTTTCATCTATGCACCCCAAGTCTTCGCACCAAGAAGCTGCCGCTACGGGCCACCAACAGCTATTTAAACTGGGCTAATTCCTGTCAGCTGAGATTCCCAATCAAAATCAAAACTATTCCAACAATGACAACCAAAACAAACAAACAAACACACGTGATTAATTGATCGACAGACTCACGCCCACTCCACACTATGGGACACAGAATTGTTTAGGTGAACGTGTGCCCTAACAAACCACTAAAAACAAGTTAATAAACACTTACATTTATTCATTTAGCTGACACATTTCTTCAAAGCATCTTACAGTATTAAGGTATTGTAATGACCCACATTAGCAGAAAAATGTTTATTGTAAGTAGGGGGTGCGGTGGCGCAGTGGGTTGGACCACAGTCCTGCTCTCCGGTGGGTCTGGGGTTCGAGTCCCACTTGTGGTGTCTTGCGACGGACTGGTGTCCCGTCCTGGGTGTGTCCCTCCCTCTCTGGCCTTATGCCCTGTGTTGCTGGGTAGGCTCCGGTTCCCTGTGACCCCGTATGGGACAAGCGGTTCTGAAAATGTGCGTGTGTGTGTGTGTTTATTGTAAATAGTTGCATTATGGGAAAAATAAGTAAAGTGTCCAACCACTGGGGGACTTACAGGCAAAGTGAAGGGGTGTCCATGTTTGGGGAGAGATTGAAAGTCTGGGGGTGCAAAGTGCTTGCTTGAGGCACTTATATTTCAGGAAATGGCGTACTTGGCATTCTTTCCCCTGAGTGCTGGTGTTGTAATGAAATGTTCATTATGAATGCTGTTATTGTGTCTTTTTAACCTCATCCAAACCCACAGCATTGTGTCCCTCAGAGGTGGATGAGGCAGGATGATGACAGGCTGCATTTAGGAGGTGTGGATCACTGAAGATGACGAAAAGGAAACCAGCATGCGGAGAAAAAGCCAGGAGGGCGAAAGAATAGTGACTGGCCAAGAGAGCACCTGAAACGGTGGAGATTGTAGAGGAGGAACTGTTATAGAGCACATGGTCCAGGGGGACCCAAGGGAAGCACACACTATGGTGGAGAAGAGCTGAGAGGGACAAGCAGGTCGAGTGGGGTCTCTCATGGGTGCTGGGGAAAGTTGCCTCCCGGAGAACGAACTCTTTCCCGAAGAGGTCAGACAACATGCTGGACGACACACAGTAGCATATCTCGTCTGTGGACAGGCAGGGCCTTGTGGCCGAGGTGAGCGAACTTGCTAATGAGAATTCGCCCATGTTTGGAGATTTCGCTGCTTTCATGGAGAAAGTGTCCAGTCTGCCTGAAGCCCTGACAAGCTTTCATAAAAAAGGTCGATGCAGCGGAGCAATTTATAACATCACAAAAGCAGGGGTGCTGTGCAACAAGAAGCGGCCATTTTTAGGAGCGTTGCAGTAGACCTGGCATGTGGCAAAGCAGCAGAGGTATGAGCAGCGAGCAGGGTGACATGTCTGGGTCCTCTGCCGAAAGGTGACCGAGTGGCGGGAGGCACGGTAAAATGACCAGGCAAACGGAAGGGATGGTGTTTGCCACCGACGGTGGAGTTGGAACAGCATGGAGCAGTGGTGGAGAGTTCGCTCGAAGGTACCGCGAAAGCCGGTCAGCTGCAGGGAGTACAAAGCGCTCAGCGAAAACTACGTAGGCACCACCAAGTCTAGTATGTGCCATGTGCGAGTGAAGTAGCTGTGCTGGGAGTGAGGCCGGGCAGATGGGGACGAGGATGGCTGCTTCGGTCTCCAAGTGCACTGCCATGGTGGGCTAGTTCAACTGTCCCCGCTCCAACAACTAGCGCTGAGCATCTGAGACATGCACTCATGACCGGAGGCATGTGAGAAACAGTGCCAGACAGTGGGACATTTCTGGGGCAGGCAGCAGCCAGGATGTTGCTATTTTTTTGAAGGGGGGGCAATGTAACAACCTGCATTACTGTGAGTTCTGGGAAAAACGAGTAGAATGTGCAACCACTGGGAAGACTTACGGGCAAAATAAAGGAGTGTCCGTGTTTACCAGTGGAGCGAAAGTGTGGGGATGCTGAGCAGGCTGGCTTGAGGTGCAGGTCCTTGAGGAGAAAGAGAGCACTATTCTTTGTGTGCCGGTTTTGTAATAAAATATTTGTTATGAACACTGCCTGTGCATCCTTCTTTGCCCCATCCAAACCTATGGTGTTGCATGCCACAGTATTTGTAATTTTTTGCAGCTAGGTAATTTTAACTAGAGCAATTTAGGGTAAGTACATTGCTCAAGGACATTATAGCCTGAGGTGGGATTCAAACCCACAACATTGGGTTCAAACACTATAGTGCTAATTGATGCTCTACCAGCTATCCTACTTGTAGATTGTAACTTTTAACTTAGTTTTAAACTGTTTACCAATGCAGCTTTATTAGTTCACAAATGACTATTTAACACACACACACACACACACACACACACACACACACACACACACACACACACACACACACACACACACACACACACACACACACACACACACACACACACACACACACACACACACACACACACACACACTTTCAGAACCGCTTGTCCCATAGGGGGTCACGGAGCCTACCCGGCAACAGAGGGCGTAAGGCCAGAGGGGGAGGGGACACACCCAGGACGGGACGCCAGTCCACCGCAAGGCACCCCAAGCGGGACTCGAACCCCAGACCCACCGGACAGCAGGACTGCGGTCCAACCCACTGCACCACCGCATCCCCTGTTTAACATACAGAATTTTAGATTTTTACATGATACCAGTAGCAAACTGAGTTTAGTCCTGTTTATATATTCTATATCACCAGCACGAGTGCTCCTATTGCTGAACATAGTTAAATGCCATGGTATTATAATGATCTCTTTCTAAGACTACACTTTTTATTTATAGTAGTAAGGACCATTTTTGTACATAGTACAAAAGATCACACTAAACCACATCACACAAGAACTAACTACTAATAGCAGAAAGAGTAACAGACCCATGAGCACAGCGCGATGTTAGAGATGACCCAAGGCTAAGTCAATGTTACAACACAGACCAAGTTCAAAGATAGTACCAAAGAACCCCTCCAATTAAGGTGTACACCATCACTGCCGAAAAGTCCTGGCCATTGCCAGAAAACATTAATGTTATGATTAGAGAGTGGCACCACATTACTTACAACTTGTTAAAGGACACTAGTCCGTTAACTAGATGCCCCATAATCAAAATAGGTATAAGACGAAGCCCTATTAGTTTCTAATTCTTCCTTCTGGCTTTATTACACATAAAAATTATGCACCTCTTTAACATCTCATACTGATGGTAGTGAATATCATCATTGCCAACATGCAGCATTAAAGTGGACATCTTGTTTTCAGCCAGAGAATTTACAAGGATCTTAATTTAAGACACACAGGCATGTGGGAGACACTGCACTTTAACTTTAACACCTCCATTTACATATTTCTAAAGGATGACATCCTGGCTTACTGAATCTCCAAGAATAAGGAAATTTTTATTTTTATTTTTATCATTACTATGCTTAGCCTTAAGGAAACCTTAAAACCTTTAACAAACTACAAAGGGTCAAATACCTATTTTGTGTCTGAATGGGATAACCAGGAACCAGTGGCATAGGCTTGGCTTTACAAGATCTCTTGCTCACTGACACCCACCTAGCAAGTTTCTAACTGTAGTGGGACCTGTTGGGGCCAACTCTGAGTTCAACACCGTTGAATTATCAACACACCGAGCCCAAACAACTCTTATTTTAGACATTAAATTTGTGTATACATTCTTCAAAATGCCAGACTTTCCCCACCAAGTTAATATTAGCTACACATTTTGAAAAACTAAAATCACTCACAACATCAGCAGGTGCAACTAAGCGATACATGTAGCAGAAAACAGAACACATAAGAGTAACTTCTAAAGACGTGTTGAGGATAGAACTGACATCACTGACATTTACAGATAATCCATAATCATTCAAATGTTGGCTTGAAATAGTTGGCTGGTGGTACACAGCTCAGTTGGCAATGCAGTTGGCTTGGCTAGCAGCTGCAGTTCAGTGGATACTCTGCTCAGTCTCTTTCTGCTTTTCTCAGAGTCAAAGAATTCACTCATAAAAAAATACAACAAAAAGTACAACAAAAAATCCATGACAAGTACTTATATAACACTTATATTGACAATTATCAACATTGCTTCCATTAGTGATATAAGTTAAAATGTTAGAAGAGGATCTAGGTCTCGCAGCCTTGAGTTATCATGAGAGTCAGTAATAAAGTTAGAATTCATTATGCATAACTGCCATGAGCCTTATGGGGATTCATAAACTAGGTGGCCCTGATTTCTATTCTGTGTTCTATATATTTGGTACCATCTTTATACTTCGATAAGTATTGCAGTCCTCTTCATAAAGTGGAGGCAAATACTTTCAAAGAACTGCCTTTACATCTATACAGCATACTTCATCTGGTTGTAACCAAAAACCACTGTATGCCTATTCATGAGACACATCAAGCAAGATTAGTACTCTCTAAAACAAATCACAAGTCATATTATGTAAGTATAAAATATTATGTCCTTTACATAATTTATAACCATATGTACTTCATACTTGTTATTTTAACTAAAGCATGGGAGTTACACTGTCTGGAAGGAGACTTGTGAAATGCAGATTTTTCATATAATCTCTAAATGACTGAAAGCTCCCTGATGTATGAAAACAGACAGGTCTGCATAAAACAACTGGAACCAACAGCAAGTTTTCTTTTCCAGAAATGTACTCATCTTGGTTGCCATGGAGTCCATGGCATTCTTTCTACCTCAGCGGCATGCTTGGGCCCACAAGCCTCCTTGCTGTTCTCATGCTTTGTAAATGACCTGCATTTCTGGGAGTTAGGGGTTGGGGGTTGGGGTGGCCAGTAGACCAAAGCACAAAACACTTTTTCAGGCATTAATTAATAAAAAAAAAATTGTTTTTGACAGTGGAAGGGGGGTGCGGTGGTGCGGTGGTGCAGTGGGCTGGACCGGGTCCTGCTCTCTAGTGGGTCTGGGGTTCGAGTCCTGCTTGGGGTGCCTTGCGACGGACTGGCTTCCCGTCCTGGGTGTGTCCCCTCCCCCTCCGGCCTTACGCCCTGTGTTGCCAGGTAGGCTCTGGTTCCCCGCGACCCTGTATGGGACAAGTGGTTCAGAAAATGTGTGTGTTTTCGACTGTTTTAACTATTCTGGTTTCTGCTTGACATTTATAGCTTTCCCTTGTTGTTCTACACATCATTTGTTGCACCCTCTTCAATGATGTTCTTGTGATCTGTCTCATTTAGGGGCAGTCATATTTTACATTGTTGCATGTAGCACTCTTTGTGTTTCTCTGGACATTGATATTAATATCTAATGAAGGAGTTTTTGCTAAGTTCTTGAGAGACTTAACTTGACCAGACTTTTTTTTTTTTTTTACTACCCCTGCACTATGGAAGACCCTGAGGGGCTCAGTGAACATTAATGTCTGTAACATGGCTTTTAAAATTGATGGCAAACATTTTTTATATTGTTATTCTGCCTTTTGATATAAAATTCCACGTATCTTGGCTTTTATATGAAAGCTGAATGCTCATTGGTGATTTTTGCAGATACACTACCCATAAAAGTATTGACCCCACCCTGTGGACTTTTCCATATTTTATTATTTTAACATTGAATCATGATAGATTTACTTAAGTTATGTTCAGACTCATCAATAGAAAAGTACTCTTTAATGCCAAAGTGAAATAATATTTCTAATAAGTGTTCAATTAATTACAAATATACCAATATAAAATAACTGTATGCTTAAGTATTTACCCCTTCAATTCAAAATTCACCCCTTCAAACACCCTTTACAGCAGTTACAATATTGAGTCTATCTGGACAAGTAGGCATCAGCTTTGCAGATCTTGACACTGCAATTTTTGCTTATTCCTCTTTGCAAAACTGCTCAAGTTCTGTCAAGTTCGATGAGGGCTGCCAGTCAACTGCAATTTGCAAGACATGCTAGAAGTTCTTCTTTGGATTGGATTGGACTTGACCAACACGGGACATTTTTGTTTTTATGCCATTCCCCTGTTACTTTGGCTTTGCGGTTTGGGTCATTGTCCTCCTGGAGATAAAATTTTCTCCATCTTGTAGTTTTGAGTCCAGGATTTCCCAGTGCTATTTTGTTCTGTTCATTTTATCTACCAAGCCTTCCAGACCTTACTGCAGAGAAGCATCCCGGCAAGATGATGTCAGCACCACTGTTCTCCATCATAGAGGTGGTATGTTTCTGGTGATGTCCCATCATGCTACCAACACTGTGTTTATTTTTTTCCAAAGGATCACTTTCCGGCTTACTGAATTTCCAAAAATCAGGAAGTTGTTTTTATTTTATTATTACCATGCTTAGCCTTAAATAAACCTTAAAGTCTTAAAAAACTACTAAGGGTATTTTGTGTCTGAATGGGATAACCAGGAACCAGTGACATAGGCTTTACTAGATCTCTTGCTCACTGACACCCACCCAGCAAGCCTCTAACTGTAGTGGGACCTGCTGGGGCCAATGTTGAGTTCAACACCACTGAATTATCAGGACACATTGAGCCCAACCAACTCTGATTTTAGACATTAAATTTGTGTATACATTCTTCAAAATGCCAAACTTTCCCCACCAAGTTAATATTAGCTACACATTTTGAAAAACTAAAATCATTCACAGCATCAACAGGTGTAACTAAGCAATACATGTTGTAGAACACAGAAGAGCAATTTCTGAAGACATGCTGAGGATAGAACTGACATGTAATAGAGAATCCATAATCATTCAGATGTTGGCTTGAAATAGTTGGCTGGTGGTACACGGCTCAGTTGGCAATGCCGCACTCGGCTGCTGGTGCTTGGCTTGGCTAGCAGCTGCAGTTCAGTGGATACTCTGCTCAGTTTCTGCTTTTTTCAGAGTCAAAGAATGCACTCAGAAAAAAATAATGTACAACAAATAAATCTATATTTATAATTATCAACATTGCTTCCATTAGTGCTATAAGTTAGAGTGTTAGAAGAGGATCTAGGTCTTGCAGCCTTGAGTTATCAAGAGAGTCAGCAATAAAGTTAGAATTAATACATCTGTCATGTTAACAACACAGTGTTTAGTTTTTTCAATAGTCGATAACTCTATTGTGGGATTATCAAACCATAGACCTTCTTCCAACATCTTCCATATGTGTTGCTGCAAATACTAGCCAGTATACCATTTTTTTTAATTTCCTCAACAATGGCTTCCTTTTTGCCTCTCTCTCATAAATCAGCGACAGCTGTAGCTCCCAAGAAGTCTCTTCCATCTAAGCAATGGAAGATGAGAAATGCTTCAGAGTTGGCAGGGGCTTCTCACACAAGTACTGTTTAGGCATGAATACTCAGTTTTTGTGAACAGCCTGCTCTAGGCAGATTCACTGGAATGTGTATAATATGTTTATATTAGCTTAATTTTTGAATGGTGAATTAAACTGTACTCTTATATATACTCACACACACAGAGTCAGAAACCACTTATCCCAAGTGGGGTTTGTGGCAAACCAGAGCCTAACCCAGTAACACAGGGTGCAAGACTGAAGGAGGAGGAGACACACCCAGGACAGGAAGCCCGTCTGTCACAAGCCACCCTAAGCAGGACTTGAACCCCCAACTCAGCAGAGAGCGGGACCCAACCAAACCCCCTGCGCCCCTACACTCCCCCCCATCCCACACTTTTATGTAGGTGGGTAATTTTTACTTGAGTAATTTATGGCATGTGCCTTGTTCAGGTATACTATAGCAGGAAGCAAGATTCAAACTTAGGTCCTTTGAAATCAAGGCAGAAAGAACTTGCTGCCTTGAACTTTTTTTTTTTTTTAAATTTTACATTTTTAGTCATTAACTTCTTGTCCAGTGTAGGGTTGCGTAAGTAAAGGGCACAAGATAGGGTGCATTCCGTATGGGATGCAGAACAAGCACACACTGAGTCACTCACGCATGCAAACACTAGACAATAAGTAATCTCTGTACTATTATACTGTAACATATGAGGGTGGACATCAAAACCTTTCTCTATGCCTATGGTTACTATGCCTCCCTTGTATATCTAGCACCAATAGCAAACACATCTAATTGTCAGGGCTCCCAAATCTCCTTATTTGAAACCTCACTTCAAAGTAAGAAGGAGATAACCAACAGAGAGAAACCAGAGAAAACACTTCTAAAGTCCTGGTGCTTTGCCTTTTCCCTAGACCATATTCCAGTCATGCATTCTTGAATATAGTCTGTGCTATAGAGATCAATAAACCTAAGTCTAAAAATTTCTGTGAAAATAATCAGAGAACTGTCAATGGTGCCAGAACAATGAATTGGGATTGCACCCCTGCTCAACTTTTTACCAAATCACTACTGTATGCAGCAGCAACAATAAGAGGCCTTTAAACCTTTGCTAAAGATAGATGTTATGAATATGTTCACTCTGGTATATCCATGATTGATGTGATTACTGTTTGTTGTGTTGTTTTTTCAGTACAAAACTCTAATCTTACTTTGTTATTTCGTCAGATACTAGCCACTACTTTTTTTGGCATTGTTTCCACGTAGCAAGAACTGAGGAGATTGGCAATGATACCAGCACTCCATGTTGACGGAAGCTGATGACTGCATGATGGACAAGACCTGCCAGTGTAAACAGCTTATTAGCTTCTATTGGCAATATTATAAATAGCTGTAAACTCACTTAAAAATCTTTTTTTTTTTTTTTAAATCTAGGATACCCAGGATGGATGGGCAGTCAATGTGGACCCCTAGATTTTTTTTTTTTTCCTCTTGCCTTTTGGTTTGCAGTTCTTTTGTTCCTGTACTCTCTGACCCATTGGCTTACTTAATGCACACACACTGACTGAAACCGTTTGTCCTGAGGAGGGTCGTGGCAAGCCTGAACCTAACCTGGCAACACAGGGTGCAAGGCTGGAGGGGGAGGGGATACACCCTGGATGGGACACCAGTCCATTGCAAGGCACCCCAAGCAGGACTTGAACTTCAGACCCACCAGAGAGCAGCACCAGGCCAAACCTACTGTGCCACCAGCAGTGTTAATAAATGAATTGAATACTTTATTAATTTATTTCTTGATTTATTGAAATTACATTTATATTTACATTTATTCATTTTGCAGTCGTTTTTCTGCAAAGCCACGCACTTGACAGAAAACAGTACAAAAGTACACTTATCAACAGGAGCTATTTGGATGGAGACATGTAATTCATGAGTACACTCAGTTTGTCACATACCAACATATGAGAGAGATGGAGACTGATGCAAGAGGGTTTGTTGCAAAATCAAGCACGTTGCTACTGTTGGATTTTGGTTTCAGGGGTCAGTCCTTAAGAGCAGCGATTAAAAGCTTGTCAGAGGTAGCAGAAAGATCCAGTCAGTGGTTGTTAATGAGGAGGCAGCAAAGTGTTTGGGGGAAGCACACTTGAGTGGGGAGTACTCGCCTATGTGAACATCACATGGTTCGAGTTTTGTTGTCACCTCCATATGCTGATGTGGTGTGTTGGTTGGTTTGTTGGTGGTTAATGTATGGCTGGGGTGGGAGGTCCTTTGGTGGGTGGAGTCGCCGGGATGGCACTGAGGGCATGGAGGAGGGTGGGTCTGGGACGCCAAATCTCGCTGTTGAGCCTTCTGGAGGTGTCGTGGGCTCAATTCAATGAAAAATCAACGAAGGAAGGTGCCCACTTGACAACCCCAACAAACTTCTCACGGTGGCTCCCGGCGAGGAGGATGGCGCTTGCCTATGATGTGGGCTGATTTTTAGTTATTTTCTTTTTTTAAGTGGAGGGAACTGTTTGGTGTGGGGTGAGGGGTATGTGGGGTTTTGGGAGGGATGGAGTATTGGTAGCGTGGTTGGTTTGTGTCCAGCCCCCATGATTTTGGCACGAATATCTTTCCCTGTGTATTATTGCATGTTTGTTCTAGGTGACTAGTGACTGCTGTGAACAGGGCAGCTGGCGGCATGGGAAAGATCGTGTGACAGCAAGGAGAGACTGCTAGCAGGAGGGAACAGACCCCACTTGGGGCTGACATGGGCTAGCAACCTGTGTCAGCAGCATCTTATGCTCTTGTGTAACAGGGGGTGCGCCCTATTTAAGCTACAGACACACAAATGTTATCAATACCCCAAGAGTCAGCGAGAGGAGGGATGGAAGATGACTCATCGATGAATATAACGGCTTTAGACCTTGGCGTGAGCTTGACCATGAATAAGGGGGAAAGCATGGATACAACCACGCCAAGCAGGGGTGGATCGGTGCTGCAGGTGTGTATTTGTGGTTGGAGGAGGGTGGCTTCAGTGAGAGGCCGAAGAATTCATCAAGGCAAGAAGAAGTGTTTGGGGGGACGAGGGCAGGGGCCCCGCATTGATCGCCATGACCTACGGAGTGGTCCAAATAAGTCAGGTGAAGTCCAGGGGCAGGTTGCACACCAAAGACCACAGGACATCAATACCTCTATCTCAGAGGAGACAAGACCAAACATGGATGCACAAGGCAGCATCGATCATGGGGAGGATGCGGGGCAGATGATACCAAAATAGACAGGGAAGGAAAGGCGTAAGGAACAAAAAAACCTAAGGTGAGATGGCCAGGCGCCACTGACTGTAAGGAGTGGACCTCTGTTAACGATGACTTCAGTGGGATTTTAAATGGTCTGAAGGGTATGGCTGAGTTTAAAACAAACCAATTTGGTGAGATTATATACGACTATGGAAAGAAGAGATTTTGGGTGTTCGAGAAGAAACGTAAGCGTGAGCAGAGCATGTTAAGGTCAAGACGGCAGATGGAAATTGAGAAGCTGATTCAGGAAAGAAGACACTTTAAAAAGCTCTGGAAATGAGCAGATGAGGAAGGGAGAGGTGGTATTAATATTTTGCAGGAAGAATTGAAATGTAGATTAGCAGTGTTGAGGAGAGCGGAAAAGCTTAGATTGAGGAGGAAGAGGAAGGAGCAGGTTAGGGTGGCATTTTTTAAGGACCCATTTAAATTTGTGAAGTCCTTGCTTGAGCAAGAGAAGTCTGCTTGTTTAAAATGTTCAAAGGAGGGAATTGGAGAGCTATCTGCAGGAAATGCACACCGATGGTGAAAGCGAGAGGGTTTTGAAGGACCTGCAGATATTCCTCCATTAGGGGAGATTGTGGCGCAAATGGACATGTGTTCTCCAAGGTTGAAAAAAGTACAAGAGGTGGTACGGCGTGCGAGGGCAGCATCTGCTCCAGGACGCAATGGGGTTCCTTACTGGGGTTTATTAAGGTGCCCTGAATGTCCTAAAGTTTTCGTGGAAGCAGATGGTGGTTGTATGGAAAAAAGGTATCATTCCAAAAGAATGGCGGCGAGCAGGAGGGGTATTTATACCCAAAGAGAAAGATGCAGTAGAAATAGAGCAATTCAGGCCAATATGCCTTCTTAATGTTGAAGGGAATATATTTTATAGTTTTGTGGTGCAGAAGGTGTCTGCATATTTGTTGGCCAACAATTTAATTGACACATCTGTGCAGAAAGCACGAATTGCAGGTTTTTCAGGCTGTTTAGAGCATTGTAGTGTGATCTGGCACCAGATAAAGGAGGCCAAGATGGAAGGTGAAGACCTCATGATTTTTTTTGGACTTGGTGAATGCTTTTGGTTCAGTGCTGCGTGTTTTGTTGTGGAGGGCATTTGATTTTTTTGAAGTCCCAGAGTGTATTATGAGACTGGTTAAGGTGTATTTTGAAGACATCCAGTTTTATTTTTGTACCAAACAATACACCACAACTTGGCAGCGGTTGGGGATTGGCATAATGGCCGGATGCACAATCTCACCTCTGGCTTTTACCATGGCTATGGAAGTGATAATAAGGGCTTCGAGATGGGTGGTTGGGGGTATGAGGCTGAAGGATGGTTCTTGCCTTCTGCCAATCAGAGTGTATATGGATGATATGACTGTGCTTACTACTACTGCCCTGTGTACTTGTTGCTTATTAACGAAGCTGAATGGGAATCTAAAGTTGGTCGGATTGAAAATTAAACCTAGCAAGTGCAGGAGCTTGTCAATAGTTAAAGGAAAGTTATCGCAGGAGAATTTCCATATTGATGGGGAAAAGGTTCCATCAGTGGCTGAAAGCCCAATTAAGAGCTTAGGTCGATGGTATGATTTCTCACTAAGTGACAGGGAGCAGGTTAAAAGATTAAGGGAGGATGTAGTGCAGGCAATTAATAGGATTGATAAATCTTTTTTACCAGGGAAGCTGAAGGTTTGGTGCCTGCAGTTTAGTTTATTGCCTTGTATTAGATGGCCGCTAACTATATACGAGGTTTCTATGTCAGGGGTTGAAAGACTGGAAAGGGTTATGAGCAAAGCTATTAGGAGATGGTTGGGGATTCCTCATTGTTTGAGTAGTGTGGCTTTGTATGGAAAGGGAGTTTTGGAATTACCATTGACTAGTCTTGTAGAAGAATTCAAGTGTGCCAAGGTTGGCCTGGAATTAACATTGTCAAGCACAAGAGACCCAGTGGTGAGATTGGTTCCTGTAAGTTTAAAAACAGGACGTAAGTGGGATCCACGGGAAGCTGTTGTGCATGCGCAGACAACGCTTGAGCACAGAGATGTGGTCGGTCAGGTGCAGGTAGGTAGGGCGGGGCTCGGTGCCAGCGATCGAATAAAGTTGTGGAGTAAAGCTAAGTTGCCGGAGAGGAGAAAGATGGTGATTGGTTTTATCCGTGAACAGGAAGAGGAGACGAGGCGGGCAACTGCGACGTCACATGGTGTGCAAGGGCGATGTTTGGCTTGGGAGCATGTGGAGAAACGGAAGATCAGCTGGCATGATCTGTGGGCGATGGACACCGGTCATATTAAGTTTCTCATTGGAGCCACCTACAATGTTCTCCCTACTCCACAGAATCTTAACGGTACGGAGCCGACTTGCAGCTTGTGTGGTGGTATAGCCTCTTTGAGGCATATTTAGTCTGCATTTTAGGTTGTTTATCTCAGGGAAGATATACTTGGAGGCATAATGAATGAAGTGCTAAAATCCTTGGTATGCTTGTTGGAGAACAAGCGGGTTGAAGTCAGTTCTCTCCTGCGTGGTGGAAGAAATAAGGTAATTTCTTTTGTAATTTCTTTCTTTTTATTCCATCACTGGAGCCAGAACTGAAAACCTTTTTGCTTTTGATTTGGCACCTCTTGTTTGTGGGACTACCAAATGGGCAAAGATGGAGGAACGTAGCAGTCTGGTTGGGCTGCAGAGAGTGATCACATCTTGTACATAGCAAGGAACTCCGCCAAGGACAGTCCCAAGACCAACTGCAAAAGGAGGAGGGTGGTCACCCTGCCGCAGTGATCAGAACTGGGAAACCAGGGAAACCAGGCAAGAAACCACATGAAATTTCGAAAAAACTCATTCTGGTGAGAAAGCTCCTCTGGTGAGAGTGACCTGTCCACTGGAGGGTTCAACAAACAGCGCCAAAGAAAACATGGCTTAAACATGTTGAAGAAAACCTAAAGAACCAGCAACTGACCATGAACGAGGCTAGAATTATCGCCACCGATCGCCAGAAGTGGAAACGTATCCTGAATGACATACGGAATCCAGCAGCATCTACAGCAGTGTTTTGGTTGAGAGGGCGACCTGCCCCCCAGCTAAGGACCGAAGAAGAAAAAGAAGACATACCAAGGAGTAGATCCATTGAAGGTTTTATATGCCATTACCAGTGTCTTGAATTAGAGCTGGGCCTAAAGACCAGAAAACCAGAGAGAGAGGGTTGCGGTGGTCTAGGTAGGACATCAGCAAAGCCTGATTCAAGACTTAGATGCAGTTTTTTGCAAGATAAAGGAAGATCCCATGAGTACTGAAGGACTAGATTGTGGCTTTGATATGTTGAGATATACAGTATGTTGCTGACTCAAGCTGATGACTGCCTGCCATGATGGGCAAGACATACATATGTAACTGTTGAGTATCTCAAGTTAACACACACACACACACACATTTTCAGAATCACTTGTCCCAGATGGGGTCACAGGGAACCAGAGCCTACCCAGCAACACAGGGCATAAGGCCAGAGGGGGAGGGGACACACCCAGGACAGGACGCCAGTCCATCACAAGGCACCCCAAGGAGGACTCAAACCCCAGACCCACTGGAGAGCAGGACCCGGTCCAACCCACTGCGCCACCGCACCCCCCTATCACAAGTTAACACTCAGCTAAAATGTTATTACTTTTTTATTGACTCAGAAGTCTTTTTTTTTTAATTTAGAATGCCTAGGAGGGGTGGGCCGCCACTGGCACTTGGACTTCCAGAGGTTTTTTTCTCCCTTAACTTTCAGTTGACAGTTCAGTTTTTTGTTCCTTTCCTCCGTGATCCGTAGGCATACTTATAGCTTTAATAACTGCATGGATAATGTATTACTGTAGTATATAGTTCACTGTCTTATTTATTTGTCTTAACCCTTTCTTCAGTGCTGTGTCACTGTGTGAGTAGCATGTGCTGTACAAAATAAATTGAATTTTTAAGGTCTTACATTTATATGAGGCTTTTCTCCAAAGCAACAATTAGTACAAGCTTACAATTATTTATCTGTCTATACAGTTGGGTAACAAAGGTAAGTATCATACACAGAGACACTACAGCCAGAAGGGGATCAAACCACCAACCTTTAGGCCCAAAGGCAGTCACTCTAACCACCACACTACCAGCTGTATCTTTTCTAAGGGCTCTCATGCAGAAAATTTGTAAACAGGGAGTCTGTATATCAGAATAAAATGCATATTTACTGTATATAACGTAGGGGCCCTGGTGGTGCAGCAGGATTTGCTGGGGCCTGCTTTCTGGCAAGTCTGGGATTTGAGCCCCATCCTGGGTGTGCCCTCTCCCCCTTCAGCCTTATGCCTGCGTTGCTGGGTTTGGCACTGGTTGACCACAGCCTTGCTTGGGACAAGCGACTTTAGCCACTTTCTTTGTTTGTGTATATGTAAAGTAAATATAACAAACCTTTAGAGTTGTTATTCCTGAGCGGGGTCAGATCCAGCCAGAGCCAGCCCTGCAACACAGAGCACAAGGGACACACCCTGGACAGGACACCAGTCTGCCCCAAGGCCCCCCTGAACAGGCCTTGAATTCCAGACCTGCTACAAGAGCAGGCATTGGCCAAACCTGCCGCACCACCTCAATGTAAACATAGACATGCATAAATATAGTTATTAGCTGATGGATTTTCTACGGGGGGATGTTGCTCTTTGTTTTAAAGTTTTGTTATTGTTTAACCTTCTTTCCCCTCTTTTGTCTTTTCTTTTTTCATTTTTTTCTTTTTCTCTGTTTCCCACCTCACAAAGTCACATGGTTTAGTTGTCTGACAATTGGACAAACTGTACTTCTTGGTTAACTACTTTAAAGTAAAGCTGAGTTTCCAGTAAAAAAAAAGAAACATTTGGGATGTTAATTGGGGTACAAAAAGTGGCAGTCATGGTGGTGCAGCCAACAGCACTTCTGTCCCACAGCACCTGGGTAATGCGAGAGGGCATGGGTTTAACCCCTGCTCAGGTTGTGTGGAATTGGCATGTTCTCCAGGTGCTCTGGTTTCCTCTCACAGTCCAGAGACAGAGTGTCCTGTGTTGCATAAGGAGTTGTTTGTTATACTGTGTCCAGGAGGTGATTTAGTAGTGAGTGCCACCTACTTCCTCTCAAAGGATCCAGGTCTGCAATCCTCCATTCTGTTGTAGAACCCTTGAACATATCTCTTACCCTGAATTACACCAGTAAATATTACTCTGTAAATGAGTTAGAGGGAAAATCTTTCTGGTTGCAACAGCATACAATGTACAACATATTGTGACATGCAGCGCCATGGGTTTGGATGTTGCGAAGAAGGACGCGGAGACAGCGTTCATGAAGAATGATTAGCAGAACGCTGGCACCAGGGAAATAATGCCCTTGGTCTGAGGAACCCATTTCCTCCAGGACCTGCGCCTACAGCCAGCCTTCCCAGCATTATTTTTGAGTTCCAAAGTTGTGTCATCATTCAATGTCATGACTCAACTTTGGAACTCAAAAATAATCTATAATAATAATAATAATAATAATCAATAATATATATATATATATATATAAATAATATATATATATATATATAGGGTGGTCGAGAATGACCAAGCTAAGATCCTGTGGGACTTCCAGATCCAGACTGACAAACTGGTAATGGCTAACCAACCGGACATAGTAGTGGTGGACAAACAGAGGAAGAAAGCCGTAGTGAGAGATGTCGCCATCCCAAGCGATGGCAACATCAGAAAGAAAGAACATGAGAAGCTTGAGAAATACCAAGGACTGAGAGGAGCTAGAAAAGATGTGGAAGGTGAAGGCAACAGTGGTCCCCGTGGTAATTGGAACACCTGGGGCTGTGACCCCTAAGCTGGGAGAGTGGCTCCAGCAGATCCCGGGAACAACATCCGAGATCTCTGTCCAGAAGAGCGCGGTCCTAGGAACAGCGAAGATACTGCAGAAAACCCTGAAGCTCCCAGGCCTCTGGTAGTGGACCCGAGCTTGAAGGAGTAAGACCGCCCGCAAAAGGGGGCTAGTGGGGAAATTTTTCTTTTAAGTTTATATATATATGTGCGGACCCAAGTGCGGAGTGGAACAAGGGCTTTATTATGGGAAATCTGAGAAACGTTGTCGCAGGACAGGCAAAAGGTCTTTGAGGCGCGTACGTCGCTGAAGGGGCAATCCAAAAGGCAAGGTTAGTAAATAAGCAAGGGGTCGATGATCATGAAGAGATAACGATGACTAAGGAGTAGGGCAAAGGGACTGAGAGAGGGCGAAGGGATCTGAAAGGAGTTTATTTAAGGCTGAACAAGGTTCTGCGTCAGCTCCTGCTCTGACGCAGCCTTTTAAGCATCAGTCTGGGCCGCGCCCCAGGTGTTCCGCATTGCTCCGGCGGCATGTGCGTGGCATATACAGTATATAAAATTATACTGTCACGACCCCATCTGCCAGCACATCGGCGACACCTGCTGCTCCCTGATGGGATAGCAGATAAAAGGCAACTCCGATGAGTACTCAATACAGAACTTCAGTTTTGAGTGACCTCTACCTCCTTGTCAATCCGTGTTTATTGGAACTCGCTCCGGATTACCAACCTTCTGCCTGTTCTCGTCTCGACTTCGATTCCTGTCTCGTCCTTTCAACAACTTTCGCTGATCGTCTGACCTTTGCCTGTCCATTGACCATTCTCTGGCCTGCTCCCTGTTTTCCAAATAAAAGGAAAACGCAATCTTGACTTGAGTGTGTCACCTTCCTGAGCTCCGTCACCATGTCATATATATTGTGAATAAATAAATGAATAAATGTAAATACAACATGCATGAAGGCAATGTTTTATATATGTATATAAACTCCCTCTCACCCCCACATGGGATGGTGAGTGTGTGTGTGTGTGTGTGTGTGTGTGTGTGTGTGTGTGTGTGTGGGTGTCTTCCTCAAGCTCAGCTTCTCTACCAGAGGCCTTGCAGTCTGAGGGTCTTGTGCAGTGTCTTAGCTGTTCCTAGGACTGCACTGTTCTGGAGAGAGACTTCAGATGTTGTTCCTGGAATCTGCTGGAGCCATTCTCCTAGTTTGGGGGTCACAGCCCCGAGTGCTCTTATTACCACTGAGACCACTCTAGACTTCACCTTCCACATCCATTCCAGTTCTTCCCTCACCCCTTGGTACTTCTCAGTCTTCTCATGCTCCTTCGTTCTGATATTGCTATCACTTGGGATTGCCACATGTATCAAAATTGCCCTCTTCTCCTCTTTGTCAACCATCACTATTTCTGGTTTGTTGGCCAGCAACTGCTTGTCAGTCTGAAACTTGAAGTCCCACAGGACTTTAAGTCTGCTGTTTTCAACCACCTTTGGTAGTGTCTCCCATTTGGACTTGGGGACTTCCAGTCCATATTCTGCACAGATATTCCTGTACATTATCCCAGCTACTCAGTTATATCCAAACTATGTAGCAACTGAATGTCCTGTAAGTAGTGTCATTGATTTTGGTGCAGGAGACCAGGTTTTGAATCCCACTCAGGGTCAGGCTCCCGTAGGAGTCCCTAGGCTTACGCTCCTAATACTATACACAAGCCTACCTCGGAATATGAGTGAGAGAAATATAACTGAAGCCGTACCACCTTGCATGTCGCCCAGATTAACAAGGTCTGCATCAGGTGTTGGGGAACCAGACCAACCAGATGACAAGTGGACTACCGGCACAAGACATTCATGGATTCGAACATGATCTCTTAAGTTAATGTAAGATGTAAATGTTCACACATTACTACCTAAATAAACCCTTACCCAGCTACTCCTATAACCTAACACAAATGTTTATATGTATTTTCCAAAAAAAAAAAAAAAAAAAATTACTAGGAAGATAATCAGGAATTGTGGATATTCTGATAAAGTTTTATACACCTACTCATGTGGTGAACATTGGTTCACAGTGAAGACAAGAAGAAAACTTTCTGACTGTACACGAAAAACCCAAAGAAAAATTCTAAACCATACAATTAACATAATGAAAGGTGCCAAGTAGTAAGAGATGATGGGAAATCCCTCCTCACCACCATTGCTAAAACATGAAAAACACATTAAGTAGCATTAAGAAAACTCAGATATTGCTTAATTGGTTCATAAATATTAGAATGAGCTATCTTAATATGAATTCATTTTATTATGTCTATTCATCCATCCATCCATCCATCCATCCATCCATTTTCTTGGTCATTTAGTCCTTCTAGGGTCGCGGTGGCAATAGGGAGAGCAGAGAAGCCCATATGCCCCTGTCCCATGCAACTTCCTCCAGCTCAATCTGGGACATCACCAGCCACTCCCAAGCCAGCTGGGAGATATAATCTCCAGCAGGTCCTGGGTCAACCTTGGGGGCTCATCCCAGTTAGCCAGCCATGCCCAGTATACCTCCAAAGAGAGGCACCCAGGGGGCATCCTTACCAGCTGCCTGAACCACCTCAACTGGCTCCCATCAATGTGGAGGAGAAGGGCTCGACTCTAAGTTCATCCCAGATGGCCTAACTCCTCAGCCTATCATGGAGAGTGAGTTCCACCACCCTGTGGAGAAAACTCATTTCAGCAACTTGCATCCACAATCTTATTCTTTCGGTCATTATCCTGAGTTCATGACCATAGGTGAGAGTAGCGATATAGACCGACTGGTAAACGGAGAGCTTTGACTTATGGCTAAGCTCCCCTTTCACCACTACAATCCAGTACAGCGACCACATTACTGCTGCCGCTACTCCTAGCCTATGGAGAGATTGTTGTCATGACACCACTTCACTAGGTCAGCCACTTCCCTCCTGTATGCCGACTCATCGCCTCCCGTTATCAGTCCAATGACTGTTGTGTCATTAGCAAATTTGATGATGCTGATGTTGTTCTGAGAGGCCACATAATCATGGGTGAAGAGTGCGTAGAGCATGGGGCTCAGCAAGCAGCCCTGCGGAGTTCCTGTGTTTATGGTAATTGACCTGAACGTGTGGTTCCCAATTCTAATGGACTGGGGTCTGCCAGTTAGAAAGCCCAGAAACCAGTTGCAGAGGATGGGTGGCACACCAAGATTGTGAAGCTTGTTGATGAGCTTCAAAGGTATCACTGTGTTGAATGCTGAGCTGTAATCAATAAACAGCATTCGAACATAGCTGTCCTTGTTTTCCAGGTGGGTGAGGGCAGTGTGTATTGTTGTGCTGGTGGTGTCCTCTGTGGATCTCTTCCGTCTGTATGCAAATTGGAGAGGGTCCAGAGTACTTGTCTTCAGAGTCATGTGAAAGAAAAGAGTTTAGCTGACTGTCAAACCACTAAGGCTGTGTAGAGGACAGTCTGTCCGAACGGCTTGCCCCATACGGGGCACGGGGAACCGGAACCTAACCCAGCACACAGGGCGTAAGCCTGGAGGAGGAGGGGACACACCCAGCACGGGACACCAGTCCGTCGCAAGACACCCCAAGCGGGACTCGAACCCTAAACCCACTGAAGAGCCAGACCCGCTACTGCACCACCCCACCACCGCACCCCCCCTTGTGTAGAGGACAGTACAGAATGAATAATAAATCTGTTTTTATAGGTACCATTAGCTGCCAAAAATACAGCATTAGGCTGATTATACTTTTTTCAGTATGAGATTATCTGGGAATGAATCACTGGTAGAACTATACTATGAACTAGTATTTTGGATGTGGTTGTTTAACCTCAAGAGGGCAGCATTTATACAAAGGTACTTCTTATCTGAAAATGTTGATGATCTTGTACAATTCAGAACATCAACACAGAACTTTAACCACATCCTGTGTTGCTGTTAGATCAGTTTTCTAATTACTGATCTCCTGGCTATATTAAGGTCATATGCATTTGCAAATATATATCACCCTGGCCAGTTACATTGCACTGGTGAGAATTCTGTATAACAGAGCTGTTTCACCACCTGTTGCACCCCAAGCAGGGCTCAAACCCCAGACCCACTGGAGAGTAGAACCCGGTCCAGCCCACTGCGCCACCGCACCCCCTAACTTCAAAAATATGATTCCCAAAAAAACATTGCTTTTTTTAGACCGCATATGAAAAATGCGGAGAAGGAAAAAAAAACACAATAATTGTAAGAGAACAGGATGTTGGATAGTGGAGGATGTCATAGCAGCTCACGAATATCTAAGCACTCTATACCACCAACAGATATGTTGATGAACTGCCAACACCAGATCCCTCCCACTTGGTATAAGAGCTCAGCTGTGTGGCGTCTACGGAACCAGAGCTCCTTAAATACTCACAGCTCTTAGTGTCTGACCATAACTGAATAAGACGACGGCCCCTGTACATGTGTCTGGTGGAGGAAAGAACAAGGCACATCACAATGCTCTGGTGGTCCACCTCCACCTTCATCCTGATCCTTCTGCTGCAGGGATGCTGGAGCCAGGGATGGAAGGTGTTCAGAAACGATGCTACGGAAATCATCCCAGAAGACAGCGAAGACCAGAAGGTACCGTTCGAAGAGCCACAGTTGTCAAATAACACTATGAACCGTCCAGGGCACGTGAGGAGGAGAGTGCAGGAGACACCCTTGTTGGGTAAGAGTTCACATTCTGCTCATTTCTTAGCACACTGTATTTTGTGTGCGGTGCCTGTAATTTATGCGTACTGTACTTTATGTGCACTGTACTTTATGTGTGCATAGGACTACCAGCACTGTAGCACACAGCTGTTGTAATGTGAACGTTTCCCATCCTAGTTCATATAGAAGGAGCTGAATACAGCTTCTTGGGGCTTTTACCGTTTGGGGCTTTTTAGTTGATTTAAAAAAAATTAGTTAATTTTTACATCTAATTAGTATTAGATTAAAAAAAAAAACGTTAATGTTTAAGTAAAGTGCTCATTGACAGGAAAGTCAAAGACAAGTTATTTAGTCTTCTTTTCAGACTAAATGAATTTCAAACCAATGAGAGAACAAGTAAAACATGTTCCTTTGATTTCTTTAAGAATAGACTTGGTGTGGCTGGCAGAAGAACATCACTTTCACAGTTCCGAGAATAGCACTTCTCTGAAAAACAGGTTACCAACACCTGCCGTAAGAAAATGTTTAGAAACAATGAAATGGAAATAACATCATCAATATCAACAACAGGGGGGTGTGGTGGTGCAGCGGGCTTGGCCAGGTACTGCTCGCTGGTGGGTCTGGGGCTCGAGTCCTGCTTAGGATGCCCTGTGACGGACTGGCATCTCATCCTGGGTATGTCCCCTCCCCCTCCAGCCTTGCGCCCTGTGTTGTCGGGTTAGGCTCCGGTTTGCCACGGGACAAGCGGTTTCAGCCCGGGTGTGATTATCAGCAATAACAATAATACACAGCTGCAAAAGTTCAGTAGTCTGTGGAGAAGCACTCAAATAAGAATTTCATACTACTATGTACACAGTACTTGTACTTACTGTATGAGAATTGAACTTCAACTTTTCACTAAATTATAGCGGCCAGGGGGATCATAATCAATCTACTATTTATTCGATTCATCATATTGTTTGAAGAATTCTATTGCTCTGTTGATATCATTTCTGCATCAGATATTTTGTCCCTGGTGGCGCAGTGGGTTTGCCCGGGTCTAGCTCTCCAGTGGGTCTGAGGTTTGAGTCCTGCTTGGGGTGCCTTGTGACGGACTGGCGTCCCGTCCTGGGTGTGTCCCCTCCTCCTCCGGCCTTACGCCCTGAGTTGCCGGGTTAGGCTCCGGTTCCCCGTGACCCCGTATGGGACAAGCGGTTCAAAAAATGTGTGTGTGTGTGTGTGTGTGTGTGTGTGTGTGTGTGTATTTTGTCCCCCCCCCCCCCCCAAAAAAAAAAAAAAAAAAAAATTGATGAGAAATGTTTGCGTTAACTTTTCTTATTGTAACAATTCTCTTCAGTGCAATCTTCTGAACTTCGGGTGCATTTGGATAATCCTTCCCACAACACACTACTGGTACCACCTTGTTTTTGTATTTTCAGTTGTACTGACCTCAATTTCCAGCTCCTTATTCTTGCAAAGTTTTTCAGCCTCGTTCAGCCATAAAGTTTAGATCATCTGGAATAGTTATATTGATCCATAGGCAGATGTTCCTTTTCTTACTCCTGTGCAGTACTGTGTCAGGACGGTTTGCTGAGAGTGTACAATCTGTGGCTACCATGTAAGTCCCAAGTGATGGGAGTGTTTATTACATTTAGCTGATGCTTTCCTCTAAAATCACATGCATTTTTGCAAAATTTATACAGCTGGGTAATTTTATTGGGGCAGTTTAGGGTAAATACCTTTTTCTAGAGTACTACAGGTAGAGGTAGGATTCAAACCTCCAACTTTTTGGTTGAAAAGAACTGCTCTAACCACTACCATACCACACACACACACACGCATTTTCAGAACCGCTTGTCCCATACGGGGTCACGGGGAACCGGAGCCTACCCGGTAACACAGGGCGTAAGGCCAGAGGGGGAGGGGACACACCCAAGACGGGACGCCAGTCCGTCGCAAGGCACTCGAACCCCAGACCCACGGGAGAGCAGGACTGTGGTCCAACCCACTGCGCCACCGCACCCCGCTACTACCATACCAGCTTATTGTAATTCACATTTACTTATTTGAGATGAGCAGATGCTCTTCTCCAAAGCGACCCTACTGAACACTATGTAACAGAATTAGCTTATACCTTATTCACCCAAGATGACTTACAACTCTAGATATACTAATATTTCCCTTGATTCTTTTATTCCCCCTATGTCACCCAAATTCAACAAATCCAATGGACGCGTTCTCTCACTCAAACCCACAGTAACACGGGACATAACAATACATATGTTTTCCGTACTGAGCAGGGATTGAATGCATGTCCTCTTACACCACCCAAGTGTTCTGAGACAGCAGCGCTACTTGCTGTGCTTCCATGTGCCTCCATGATTTACCAAGACAGCAGTGGAATGGAAAATGTTATAGAAAAGCAGCATCTCAGAAACCTTGTCATCACTGTGTAGTCTCTGAAGTCACTCTTCACAGCTTTTTTCATTGTCTGAAGGAGTGATATAAGCAAGCATTACCACTGGAAAATGTTTGAAGTGACCTAACAGCAGATGACCTAACACAAATTCAAGGCTTTGCACAGTGTTTAAATTGAACTTTTTCACTGTATAGAGCATGCAGTCATGATTTTGAGGGCAAAATTGTAATGAAATGGCAAGGATCCCCTCTTGGCACATCTTTCAACTTTGAACAATCTGAAGTATTGCACATAGGAATCGCTTTTGGAACCCTACCATGTCTGAAAATGATCAGTGTTTTTTTCATACTATAGATCTTATCTATATACAAAATGTAAAATATTTTTAAATGTTTTTGAAGAAAAAAAGTTTAAAACTGGGCTCAAGTCTGCATGACTGGACAGCTGAACACTTAATCCTGCATTTGAGCAAGATAAATAGTTTTAGTTAATGTCTTTAAGTATGGTATTGAAAATAAAACTGTATCTTTGTTTAGCCCTTTACACTAAAACAAACTGAAAATTCTGGGGTATATGACAATTTCTATTAGATCCCCTCAGGTCCAAATATAGGGTTAAAACTCTTTCTAGTTGAAAACAAATATTTCAGCTTAATTCAAGGACATTTGTACTTGCAAAGACTAAAGCCACATATTCAATTATTGCTCAGAGCAGTCTCTCTCTCTCTCTCACACACACACACACACACACACACACACACACACACACACACACACACACACACACACACACACACAGTCTGAAACCACTTGTCTCAAGTGGGGTCACAGCAAGCCGGAGCCTAACCCAGCAACACAGGGCGCAAGGCTGGAGGAGGAGGGGACACACCCAGGACAGGACACCAGTCTGTCGCAACACACCCCCAGCAGGACTGAATCCTCAAACTCACCAGAGAGCAGGAGCCAGCCAAACCAGCCGTGCCACCACGCTTCCCTCAAAAGAATAAGTGCCATTAAAAACAAAAAATAGATTTTGTCTCTCAGACTCTGGCTCTAATGACCTAAGGTGTAATGAAATTATAGCAGACTCATGAATTTGATAATTTTTCCATTTCTGAATTGATATAAGTTTGCTCATTTTGGCCAGATAATACACAAGGCGGTATATAAAGCTGAAGAATGTTTCCTGAAGCTGTGGACTGAAGCCTACAGTGAATTTTCCAATGTAATCCTTCTCTCATTATGCAGAATAATGATACACAGTGTTTGTTTTAATTACCTTACAATTTTTATCATTCCTTGTTGTAATGTCCAAACTAAAATGAAAAATAATAACCATGGATGTGCAGGCATATATATTCACACACACACATATTCCCATACAAATACACATACAAACATGACATTCAAATGCACATTACTTTGAATTGTTGGCCATTGCAGGTTTTTGCCCAGGGAATATTTTATTCCTGTTAGCTATTGCCCCTTTACTGTGACAAGCACATTCATGACTTTTCTGTATGACCTTATCTCTTCAGCATTTCGAGCAATATTAGTAAAACAGTATATTTCTCCTTATTCTCCTGCTCTAGATGCATCTGAGCTGAGCTGTCAGGAGCTGCGCTCCACTCGGTACATTACAGACGGCTCATGCCGCAGCACCAAGCCAGTGAAGGAACTGATGTGTTCAGGCCAGTGTGTGACCTCACACCTGCTCCCAAACTCCATACTGCGAGCCAAATGGTGGAAGACCAGCACCTCTGACTACCGCTGCGTCCCAGCACACATACGCACCCAGCGAGTGCAGCTGCACTGCCCACATGGCCACCGGCGCACATACAAGGTCCGTGCAGTCACCTCCTGCAAGTGCAAGCGCTACAGCAACCTCCACAACCAGTCTGAGGCCAAGGATATCCCTGCTGGCTTAAGGCCCCGCCGCAACAAGAAGCGTACCCTACTCCTTCCGCAAGGCAGAGGCAGCAACCGTAGGATGACAGGCAATGCCTACTAATGCTGCATCCCTTTTTGTGCACAATCATACATGGGCATGTAGACACACGTATGTACCACATGCACAACACTTCTCAGCAGACAGAGACAGGCTAGGGGTGCATGACCTAAAAAGAAAAATTAAATGTACTTTGAACTTCCAGGTTGTGCATATTTCCCTCAAATTGCACCAAAAATCTAACAATTGATCACTGCATTCTGCTTCTGACTGTATGAACTCTTTAGCTGTTATACCCCAAAGAAAAGAAGGATGTGACTTCACAAGTAGTTGAGGTTGACATTCTAAATGGGGTGAAGATGGAATGAGTGAGTTTGTCCTTTTTGAGAAGGTCTATTGTTGATTCATTCTGATGCATATCTTGGTGTACCAATAGTGCCAAGCTGTCTGCTGAAACCAAAACCTACTGCCAAAAGGATCAGCATCAGCTGTTATTTCTGGAGAAGAGCACGTGTTTTGGTATGTTGACTCCAGCACCTGAATGTGTGAGAAAATGCCATCATTACCTGTTCTTCTCCACCTCTGGAAGTGCAATGATAAATAGACTTGGAGGGAGGTGTATTGTGCTTACATGCTTCAGACCATATCTCCTCATGACATTTGAAGTTAGCCTGTGTCTTGGCATTGCCCTATGCAGCCCTGCAGTCTGTAGTGAGTGTGACCAAAGCTCCAGATGGGCAGATCACTTACTGAAGCAGCAAGAGACCTGTATACCTCAGGTCACTGCAGAGAGGGCAGTCTGTGGACTTGAACTGTGATTCCTCTTAATTACAAAATGATACCACTCCACTATTTAGGATGTGAGTAATTAAAGGCTGCTTCCCTCTAGACATAATCAGTTCCTGTTTTTCACAGGAGAACAAAATCATGTGGCGCAAGAGTGCTCTGACAACTGGATTTGTCATCACTTAGAACCACATTTTGACTATTTTGTACGTACATGGGAATCCCTTTTTAGCAAACCAGGCAACTGCAGTCTGAAGGATTATAACTTCATTCTGTTAGCACAACATTTCTTGGAAACACAATGAGCTCTCCATGCTTGGTGAAGTAAGAAAAAGAGACATGGAAAAGAAACAAATCAATTTAAATTATGATAATTTGTGTTGATTTCGATCTCCAGGGGGGTGCGGTGGCGCAGTGGGTTGGACCGCAGTTCTGCTCTCCGGTGGGTCTGGGGTTCAAGTCCCGCTTGGGGTGCCTTGCGACGGACTGGCGTCCCGTCCTGGGTGTGTCCCCTCCCCCTCCGGCCTTATGCCCTGTGTTACCGGGTAGGCTCCGGTTCCCCGTGACCCCGCTCGGGACAAGCGGTTCTGAAAATGTGTGTGTGTTGATTTCACAGAGGATGAAGAGAGAAAGCATTTGGAATACCTTTCCTGACTCTTGGTTCCACAGCTTATTGCAAACGGAATACATTTTTCTCTCTGCTTTCTGTTTTTCAATCAGTGTTGCCAATATTTGCTTTTGTTCATCTGTGTTTGTAAGGTTCACCAGAAATGATTTTGTCTTGTAGAACAGCTGTGTAGAGTGCTTAATGTCTTACCAAAATGATGTAACTACATTGTATATCTTGTACTGTGTGGTCTGCAAGTTCCTTTGCTTGCTATGCCCCAAAAAGGGGATGAGGGTGGTGAAAGGTCATGGGGAGGCTAAATATCCTCTCGCATTGTGAAGGACCATTACAGAGATTTTTTTTTATTATTTTTAAAAAAGTAGTATTTATTTTTATTTCATTTAAATTATTTATGCAGCTTTTGTAGTTGTTTGATGGCCATTATTTTCCTGTAAAAAACAATTTCCAAGTTCAAACATAAAGATTAATTGAATAAAGTATATTTGGAAAAAAAAGCTGCTATTTTTGTTATTGCTGTTACCTGTACACTACATTAGTTTCTCAGTGTTTCTATTCCGGATAATGAAGACCAATTGATATTCATTTATCAGATGGTTGTCTCCAAAGCGATGTACATCTCAGAGAAAAATACAGTGGGTGCTTAAGCATGGTCATGCCCTGTGGTTCTTTGAATATTTGGATTCATTCATGGGTGGGGGCAGAAAACAGAAATTTACACAAAAGAATTCACAAAAACAGTTAAGTCATCATTTCTCAGCAAGAGCAACAGACTAAAGGCAGTGATTTTTATTTTTATTTTAATGTGCCATTATCAGACACTCAGCCATTTGTCTCAGCTTTGAGGATTCCATGATTCTCTGGTCATAAGCTTTGTGGGGAGAAAGCCTGAACTTACAAACTTGTTTGTCCTGAAGGGCATTCTTGATAGTTGATGAGGGGCCCCCCATTACACAATGGACAGCATCCAAACACGTGACACTAAAGAAAATGTTTACATTGAACTTTACTTGCATACTGGCTGCTTCCAATTCTCTAAACTGACACAAGACCAGCATTTCCTGAATATTCTTTGCAAAAGTGGAAACCTTATTTAAAGCAATACAGAAAGGTTACAGAAACAACTTACAAAAATATACAAATCAAGTTTAAAATCAGAGGGGTGTGGTGGGGTAGCAGGTTTAGCCTATGCCTGCTCTCTGGTGGGTCTGGGAGTCCTGCTTGAGGTGCTTTGCGACGGACTGGTGTCCCATCCTGGGTATGTCCCCTCCCCCTCTAGCCTTGCACCCTGTGTTGCCGGGTTAGGCTCCAACTCACCTCGGGACAAGTGGCTTCAGGCAGTGTGTGTGTGTAAGCTTAAAATCAAAGGCATAATAATAATTTAATCAATAACAATTTAAATTAAATAAATTCATCATTAATTGCTCCCAAATCTGAGTGACAATTTTAATTTGGTTGCCTTAGTCTATGAAACTGCTGACAAAATGGTTTTCTGGACATGGAGTGATTTTTTCCAAGCAATCTGCTCAGAAATTCTAGAGCGTGAAACATGAACAGTGACTAAATAAATTGGGGCTGACTGACCTTCTGCCTTGAGATATGACATCCATGTGCGTCATGAACTCCATTGCTGGCGGTCAAGTGAGGGAGAGTTACATGACGCAATTCAAGCAGTTCCATCACGATCTTGGAATGTGCTATGTGACACCACTGACCCTTGTGTGACTGATGACTTCTGTAACAGTAGGGTCATTAAATCTCATGGGACTTCATCTATAAAAACAAAAAGGACAATTCACAAAAAAATCATCCCTGGTGGACCACCAACCTGGTGGCATCTTGATTAACACAACCCAAAGGATCTCCCAAAGAAATTAATTCTATAAATTTTTACGGAGATTTGATTGCTTCATTTTGTACTTATCTATGAATATGTGCTAATGTATTACACTAGTAATAATCTTGTGCTAAAATTTTCATTTTATACTTAACTGTTAATGCAGATTGCTTAAAAATTAATTTCTAGAACACACATTATCTTTTACTACTGTTTAGTTATAAGTCAGATCTGTTCTTTCTTACTGAAACCTGGCACAGTGACTTTGACATGATCCCGCTAACTGAAGACTCCTCAGACCAGTTTAATTGTATTCATGAATTTTACTCTGTATGTTGTTGAGTCAGCATTGTTTTTAATAATGGATGACATAACCCCCAGAAATCATGATAACTTCACTTTCTTTGAAGTTATAGCTCCAGATCTTACATCTGAAGTTTACATACAGTAATTATACTGCTTATCTATCATCCACCTGGGCCAAACTCTTACTTTCCCAGTAACTTTACAATGTTCAGCTATGACAAAGTACTCTTGATGAATGATTTTAATATTGATATAGATGTGTCACCCAACACTCTTGCCAAATGTTTTATCGGTGTTTTAAAATCCATCTTTTTTTAACTCAAATTTTTAATGGTCCTACAAATTTGCATAAACATACATTTAATCTCTGTGCTAACTCAGAGTGTAATTGTTCACACTGTAAATATTACTCCTTTAAGCAAGACTATCTCAATTCAATTCACACACATTTTCTGAATCGCTTGTCCCATACAGGGTTGCGGGGAGCCGGAGCCTACCCGGCAACACAGGGAGTAAGGCCAGAGGGGGAGGGGACACACCCAGCACAGGACACCAGTCCATCGCAAGGCACCCCAAGCGGGACTCAAACCCCAGACCCACTGGATAGCAGGACCCGGTCCAACCCACTGTGCCACCGCACCCCCTCTTTCAATTCAATTCAATTCAGTTAATTTTATATTTTATAGAGCACTCTTCTCATGCAGTGACACAGACCTCTTGAACACAGGCACAGAGCAAACAAATAAATACATCAAACAAGGAAACCAATACATTTACATATACTCATTTAGCAGACACTTTTGTCCAAAGTGACGTACTGTACATCTTCTAGAAAATACAATGTGTGCATTACATTAGGAGAAAGGTAGAAATAGTTGCAGATGTGTGATTCTTAAATACAGTAGTTTTTTCCACTTTATACACCTAAGTTCATCGCACGAGTAGGTGCATAAAACTCAGGATAGACGAATCCTGATCACCTAACTACAATTTTTCTTTTTTTTTTTTTTTAAAGGTGTACAAACATTTACATACAATATAGGAGTAGCAGCTGTGAAAAGGCTTATCTGGACATGATCATAAAATTATGGTGCATGAATGTTTACACCATACATGAGCTTGAGAGATCATGGATGAAGTGAGTCCGGAAAAGGTGATCTTTCAGACACTTTTTGAATGTAGACAGAGTTTCAGTAGTTCTGAGTGAGAGGGGGAGGTTGTTCCATCACAACAGAGACAGAACCAAGAACCTCCATGCTTTACTTTCATGCACTGGATCACCAAGCAGGCAGAAGTAGATGAGCAAAGCGGTCTGGTTGGGGTGTAGTGGTTGACCAAGTCTTGTAAATAGCTAGGTAGCTAGGAGAAGTTCTATTGATGCATCTGTAGGCAATAACCAGGGTCTATTTCAGTTTCCACAGATCCAGTGGGTGAACTCTCAGTCAAGTAGGCTCTGCTCAGAATATCTGTTAACAGCATGTCTCGGCCTGGAACGCAGACAACATCCACACAATACTTTTGAATTCTCAGCATAATTCTCTGAAGTTTTTTTGGTACACTCAGCAGTGGTTTTCCCTTTTTGTTCTCTAACGGTTTGTTCACTTGTGCAGTTACTGTCCATCCATACGCGTAGCGGTGAAAGTTTTCCATACTGAAAACTACAGCCAAGAATTCTTTCTTTATTTGTGCATAACCCCATTCCGTTTGTGTTAATGCTCTGTTTGTGAATGCTACTGGCATACCTTCCTGTATGGATGCTGCACCAAGACCTGTGTCAGAGGCATCACATTGGATTGTAGGTTCCTTATAATGGTCTGAGAGGTGTGCACAAAGCTTCGAAGGGTAATTCACCTTTCCCAACTATCTCTGAACACCTTTGACATCTACTGGTTTAGACATGTGTGTTATGGCTCAAACCTTGTCGGGGTCTATCTTCAGGCCATCCGATGCCAAGAAGTGTCCAATATAGGAGATTTCTTTCTGTCACAGTTTGAATTTGTCAATATTCAGTTTAATGCCTTTCTCTTTGCATTGTGTCAGACATGCTTTCAGTTTTTCATTCTGGTCTCGCTCTGCTGTTTCTGGGGTTTCTCTTTGTCCTGTAATAAGCACATCGTATAGTTTCGGCATGTCCTCTAATGCGAGTGTCATCTTTCTTTGAAAGATCTCAGGAGCTGGACTTATGCCCATCGGCATCCTGAGCCACCTGTACCTTCCAAAAGGAGTAGCGAATGTTGTGAGACAGCTGGACTGCTCCTCCAGCTTGACATGCTAAAACCCACTTTTGACGTCACATACAGTGAACACTCTGGCTTTCGATAGGTCAGGGAGTATGTCCTCAATGGTTGATAGAAGAAAATTGCTACATTTTAAAGCTTTGTTCAGGGGTCTTGGATCAATGCTTGGTCTAAAAGTGGGTTTCTGTACCACTAGCATACTCCTAATCCAATCTGTACTCCTCTCCAGTGGCACAATGATTCCTCTCCTCTGGAGTTCTTTTTTAAGGGGTTTCATCATGGCTACCAGTACTCTTCTTTTCAGGAGTTGTACAGGTTTTAAACAGAGAGCTGGCTGCACTCAATGTGTCCTCATGCCTCTGTAGTATCGAACTCAGCGTTGACACTTACTGGCGCCAGTACAGCTAATGAGAAGCTGTTCGGAGTAAGTCAAATGAAGCAAAGCCTAAGCCATGGGTTCCTGGTTTGGGTTGTCCCATCCAAACCCAATAATAATGTGCTTATTTTGGGGGATTCAGCTATCTGAAATGTTAAGGCTCGGGGACCTGGGATTTGAAGTGTAAAGGTGAAGTGTTTCCCATGAACACGTGTGTCCGACATCAAGGCTCATGTCAGTTCTCTGAGCGATAATGCAGTGTCAACTATGTTGGTGCAGGTTGGTGGTAATGATATTCGTTACCAGCAGTCTGAGGTGTTAAAGAGCCACTTTATTTCTATGTGTAATAAAACCAGAAGGAAATGTCATAATCTAGTAGTGTCTGCTCCTTTACCCAGACTCTTCATGGGGAACATAGTGTACAGTAAGCTGGTGTCCTTTAACAGGTGGTTGGAGATGTGGCGCCGCTCTTATTGCGTATCATTTGTTAATAACTAGGATGATTTCTGGGAAAGGCCCATGTTTTTCACACATGATAACGTACACCTCAACTGGAGGGGTTCATTTATTCTGTCCCAGGCGGGTGCAGTGGGCTTGGCCAGGTCCTGCTCCCTGGTGGGTCTGGGGTTCAAGTCGCACCTAGGGTGCCCTGTGATGGACTGGCGTCCAGTCCTGGGTTGCACCCCCCATCGCCAAATCAAAACACAATGTAATTATAGCCCTTATCTACCATCCACCTGGACCGTACTCCTCTTTTCTTGAGGAATTTAGTAGCTTTATAACCGATTTAGTCATTACTTATGGCAATTATGTTGATGGGTGATACTCTCACTAATCGTTTTGTCTCTGTTAAACTCCATCAGTTTTACTCAAGTTGTTAACGGTCCTACTCATTCCCATAACCATACGCTCGATCTCATCATAACCTACGGTGTAGATGCTCATCATGTAAATATTATTCCTTTAAACGAGACTATTTCCGATCATTCCTTATTAACCTTTGATCTACACCTGCTGGTGCCGTCTGACAGCAGTAAGACCAAAATTGTGCGGCATATTGATGAAAATACTACTGCTAAAATTATTAATTGTATTAGAAGCTCACATTCTGGAACAAGCGTAAATATTAATCAAATGATTTTTGCGTATAATTCAGTGGTAAAATTCGCCCTAGACTCTGTGACTCCACCAAAAACTAAACTTATTCAAACTGTAAGAAACTTGCCGTGGTTCAACTATTCAACTCATGGAATACAGTTAGAATGTTGTAAATTAGAGCGTAAATGGTGTTCTCAACTAAACTCAACATTTATAATGTAGCCTGATCCAATTGTTTAAAAAATTATAGAAAAGCACTCTTTCATCCCAGATCTAAATACTATGCAAAGTTAATTGATGAAAACTGGAAGAACCCTCACTTCCTGTTTAATACCATCGCTCACGTAACTGGTAAACACAAACATAAACAGTGTATTTCTGCTTCCATTACTAATGATGAATTTATATTGTTTTTCAATAAGAAATTAGAGAATACCTGCAAATCCATAGCACCTTCTAGTTCAGTCTTTAGCCAGCATAAGCAGTTCTGACGATGATAATATTAGTTGTCAGCACCGTTTCTGTAGCTTTGACGTAATAATTGTAGAGGAAATTATCGTGCTAATTTCCTCTGTGAAAGGTACTACCTGTCCTTTAGACCCAATCCCCAAAAAATTACTGATAGCCACAGTTTCCATGCTTAGAGGACCTATTGTCAACATTGTCATTGTTAATACATTGTTACTTAATGGCTGTGTTCCAAAAGCTTTTGAAATTGCCGTTATTAGACCCCTGCTGAAGGAATTGTATCTGGGTTGTATTAACCCATGTAATTATAAACTCATCAGTTAAGAAACATAGCTAAATTACGACGATTCCTATGTAGACAGGATGCTGAGAAATTGGTTCATGCTTTTGTTTCAAGCAGGCTGGACTATTGCAATGCTATTATCAGGTTGTCCATACCAGACTATATCCAGGCTACAGCTGGTACAAAAAGCAGCTGTGATAATTGTCACTAGAATTAAGAAGTTTGACCATATGACACCAACACTAAAATCGTTGTATTGGCTCCCGGTTGGATTTAGAGTTGATTATAAAATCCTACTTTTGACCTATAGGGCAGTACATGGCATTGCTTCGACTTACCTTTGTGAGATCATTGATTCTTATATCCCAGGACGATATCTTCATTCATTAAATGCAGGTTACCTTAAAGTACGTGTGATTAATAAGACCTCAGTAGGATGTCCCGCCTTTAGTTATAGAGCACCTAAACTGTGGAATAGTCTACCAGTTACTGTTAGAAATGCCCTGTCTGTTTCTGTTTTCAAATCCCAACTAAAGACTTATATGTTCACTGAGGCTTTCCACCTCGAAATGTAATTCCACCTGCCTTGGTTGTTTTTTTATCACCTTTATAAAAATGCATATTAAATTTACTTAAGTAACAAATTACTAACTCTGCTCTATCTTCTTGTTGAGCACTACCTCGGTACATAAGACCTGAGGAGGCCAGCCAGTGGTAACAGATGAATCCCGTGCTGACAGAGGATGATGTCCATCTGCCATGACGAACAAAACGTTCCATGCTGATCTGGGGATCCAAGATGCCGTTTAGCTACATAATCATTATTACTTGCTACTCTACCAGTTACTGTCAGAAATGCCCAGTCTGTCTCTGTCTTCAAATCCAGACTAAAGACTTACATGCATACTCAGCCATTCCACCTCAAAATGCAATTCCACTTACCTGTGTTTGTTTTTACCACTTTCATACCAATGCATATTAAATTGAATTGTTTAAGTTACAAATGACTAACTCTGTTCTTTCTCCTTGTTGAGCATTGTCTCCCTACATAAGACTCGAGGAGGCCGGCTAGCAGTCTAGACGAATTGTACTGACTGACTGAAGATGATGACCAATTGCAATGATGGACGAGACGTACCATGCTGAGCTGTGGATTCAAGCTACCGGATAGCAGCAATATCATTATTACTTGTTAACTGGCTTAGAATTGTTACTTAATCTAGAATGCCCAGGAGGGGTGGGCAGCCACTGGCCCTTGGACCCCCAGAGGATTTTTTTTTCTCCCTCGATTTTCAGTTGGGAGTTTTTGTTCCTTTCCTCTGTGGCCAGTAGGCATACTTACAGCTAGTCAGTCAACTGTCTTCTTTTTTCTTTATCTGATCTATTTGTTTTTCTTGCCTTATGCCTATGTTAAAACGCTCTGTGTCACTGCGTGAGAAGAGTGCTCTATAAAAATAATTTGATTTGAATGGAATTGAAATTGTCGGGGGTGCAGGGGCACAGTGGTGCAGCGGACTTGGCTGGGTCCCGGTCTTGGGTTCAAGCCCTGCTTGGGGTGCTTTGCGACAGACTGGCGTCTCGTCCTGGGTGTGTCCCCTCCCCTTTAGGCCTTGCACCCTGTGTTGCCAGGTTAGGCGCCATTTTGCTGCAACCCTGTTTGGGACAAGCGGTTTCAGACAGTGTGTGTGAACTGAAATTACCGTGCTAATTTTGTTACATAAATCAGTCTCCTGTCCTTTAGACTCAATCCCTACTAAATTACTGAAAGCTGCAATTTCCATTCTCACTGTGCCTTTACATTTACATTTATTTATTTAGCAGATACTTTTTTCCAAAGCGACTTCCAATGAACTCTATGTAGTGTTATCAGTCCGCACACCTTTTTCAACAAGGTGACTTACACTGCTGGATACACTGCTGACAATGGGTCACTCATTCATTCATCAGTGAAACACACTCACTCTGTCACTCATACACAGATTTCTATAACTAATGCCGTTAATAATTTGTTACTTAATGGCTGTGTTCTGAATGATTTTAAAGTCACTGTTATTGGACTGTTCCTAATGAATTTCGACCGTGTCTGTAATGATGCAATTAATTACAGATTTCTAATGTGTTGTTTTTAGGTAAAGTTTTAGAAAAGGTTGTAGCTTTTCAAATTGTAAATCATCTTAATCATCATAATATATTTGAAAAATTTCAGCCTGGTTTTTACCCTGGTCATAGCACTGAAACGGCCTTCACCCATGTTTGATTTTCTTATCTCATGGTAGTCTGATGGTAGTCATTCCTCAGTTGTTATGTTACTGAACTTGAGTGCTTTGTTTAATGCTGTTGACCATAATATCAGTCTCAGTGGACTTGAACCTCTGACTGGACTAAGGGACACTGTTGTGAAGTGGTTCCGTTTGTATTTATCTAACAGTAAACAGTTTGTACTTAAATCTGATGACTTTATCCCTTCGTTCTCATCTATATGTCAGTTTGATATGCCTCAGTGTTCTGCGTAACATCTATTATTTTTTTCACTCTATATGTTACCATTGGGTGATATTATTCGTAAGCATAATGTAAGCTTTCACCTCATACGCTGATGCCTCTCAGTTACAGTGCCTTGCAGAAGTATTCAACCTCCTTGAAACTTACCATTATTTTCTATATTTCAAAAGATACATACAAATATTCTCCCAATCACCATTTTTACTGAGATCTATGTCATGCTAAAAGTTTATTTCAGAAAACAAAATTAGTTATTTTTCCTCAGATATTCAAAAATAAAATGTAAAACTGAAATGTTTCGTAAGCACCACGTCCGGAGATAACACGGACTCAGATGCGTGTTGCTGTGCATGCAAATGTGGACGGAAACGGAGATGTTCAAAAAGCAGAGTGAAACTGCATGTGCACCATTCAAAGAAAAAAAGTGTTGAAGTGAGACAAGGAGCACATAGCAAAGATACACACTGAGTGTTCTCATAAGAGAGAAAGACTGACTATACAGAAATGTGACTCAAACAGGACAGGGACACAAGACTGGAGCAAGAGTACAGAGAACAAATGAAGACAGGACTGAAGCTCTGGACTTAAACACTAACACACTGTGAACAGAACTTTAGATGTATGTGAATAGACACAGAATGAGGACTATGAGATCACTAAGACAAGCAAGAAAGACCTGATGAAGAATCCGCAAATTAATGTTTGTCTGTCACTGTCTTCATGCTCCTGGGGATTTGGTATTTATAGGGTTATGACCCATATATTTATGCAGCTGAATGGCTCCAGGAAGAGAAGACTACCCCCCAAGCATGTGTCCAATATTTTCATCTACTAAACGAAGGAGAGAGAGAAATGTGGACAGATTGACAGGGAATCACTGCAGGAGGTTTATTCAGTTCCCATTTCACTGGGCATTGGGTCTCAGTGTACCCATGACAAATTCAATTTCACAGTTTTTACAAGTTTCTTATAATTAATTAAGAATACATTATACAGTGATGAAGGGTACATAAAAGATATATAAGCACATAAAAAAGTTGGTTAAAAGCACAGTTTACTTCTGCTTATCTTGCGTATAGCTAACGGTTTTTAACGAGGTTTAGTTTTAGAATCAGGTCATCTTCAGCTTAATATGGGTTGTAGCCTATTTGTGATTTTGACCAAGTTCCACATATTTATGCAAACATGACTAACTTTTATGTGACAAAGTTTAAAAGCTTCCTTTGCATTCCTTACTTTGCTGACAGGCTGCCCAGGTCCTTGACTGAGGTCTGGTCTGGTCTGAGAATGCATAAAAATTTAAGGTTCCAATGTACCACAACTTAAGAGGAATCATGCATACAAAACAAAACCAAAAATAGATTATCTGAGGTAAATGAAAAGCCTGGTTTCTTAAATTTTGGCAACCACAATAATATGATGTCTGAAAACAAGTGAAATTTTTTCCATGGAGTGTACAGTGCTCTTAATCTGAATTTTAGAATGGCTATGTGACATATATTTTGAGGATGATTTTTTTTTTTATTAGCTTTAAGAGAATTTCCTATAAAGACATATTCCAATTCCTGATGGATATTGTTTTCACTGAGGTATTTTGGTTACGCTGTGTCACGTCCCACAGGGTCACTGCCCCTCCTGGTCAGAGGCGGCGCCACTCAGTGCCGCTAGTTAATGCTTACGTATCACCTCACAGTCTCGTAGGACACGGAGGTATAAAAGGAGCCAGCGGAGCAGAACTACTTGCGGATTCTTAATCAGCGGTTCTCTTGTGCTCCCTTGGCGATTAGTAGTCTCTTGTTCCCTCAGTCTGTTTTCTAGGTGTTCATGTTCCAGTCCCGAGTGCCCGTCCTGTCAGTCCCTGCCTCTTGTTCTCCAGTCCTGGTCCATCGTTCCTGTCCGGTATTTCGTCACGTCTCGGGGTTGTGGTCAAACTCACTGAATAGCGTTTCACTGTTCACCGTAGTTCAAACATCGTGTGTGTTTCCTGGTCTCGTGTTTCCTGTTTCACTTTCACCGAGTGTCTTACAATACGCACAGTGCACTTCTAACATCACACTGCACGTGAGGTCATTTTGTACTTCGTCCGTGTTTGGACGTAATAGCAACGCGCGTCCGTGTCGGACTCCCATCCGGACGCTACACGCTGATTGATTACCGTGCCCATAAAAAGCCCCTTCTTTTAGCAATTATGCTGATTGAACAGAATTTCAATGAAGTTACTTCCGAGCTATGAATGCCTGTGCATGTCAAAATAGGAAATTAACATTATATACCTCAGAAGATTTTTTTAAATGAAAATAAAATCTAAGAGAGTACAACGTGTACCCTGCCCAGAATAGGGTCACTGGGACCTACCTCTGGAGCCAGGCCTGGGGGAAGTGTTCCTGGGCAAGCGCCTGGTGGCCGGGCAGCCCACGTAACCCGGCCGGGCAAAATGGCAACGTGGGGAGGCCATGTGGGCCCACCACCCACAAATTCCAACACAGGGGTTGGGTGAAAAGCCTTTAGGTAGCAGCGGGAGGAAGGGCGGTGCATGACGTTGCAGAGCCTTGCAGCAGAAACTGGCACTTGGCATGTGGAATGTCACCTCACTATGTGGAAAGGAGTGGGAACTGGTGCAGGAGGTTGAGAGATACCAACTAGATATAGCTGGGCTCACCTCCACTCACAATGTCACCTCTGGAACCAAACTCTTTGATAGGGGGTGGTCTCTCTCCTATTCAGGAGTTGCACAGGGTGAGAGGTGCCGGGTGGGTGTGGAGATAGTCACAAGCCCCCGGCTGGCTCCAGAGTTGGAATTTGTACTGGTAGATGAGAGGGTCACCTCAATGGTACTTAAGCTCGCAGAGAGGAAAACTCTGACTGTTGTGTGTGCTTATGAAAAAAACAGCAGTTCAGAGTATTCAATCTTCTTGGAGAGAGTAGGTGGGGTTCTGGACAGGGCCCGATCTAAACCCGAATGGTGAGATGTTATTGGACTTCTTTGCTAGTCATGGTTTGTCCATAACAAACACCATGTTTAACACAAGGATGCTCATAAGCGTACTTAAGATCAGAGCTCCTTGAGCCAAAGGTCAATGATAAACTTTGTAGTCGTTTCATTTGACTTGAGGCCACATGTTCCGGACACTCGGGTGAAGAGAGGTGCTGAGCTGTCAACCGATCACCATCTGGTGGTAAGCTGGATCAGATGGTGGGGAAAACTGATGGACAGACCAGGTATACCCAAGTGAATAGTGAGGGTGTGCTGGGAATGACTGTCGGAGGACCCGGTATGGAATGATTTTAAGTCTCACTTCTGTGAGAACTTTTCCCATGTCCTGGTGGAGGTAGCGGTCATGAAGTCAGAATGCACCCTTTTCAAAACCTCCATTGTGGAAGCAGCCAGGCACAGCTGTAGCCAAAAGCTTGTGGATGCCAGTCACGGTGGCAACCCAAGAACTTGCTGGTGGACACTAGTGGTGAGGAAAGCCATCAAGCTGAAGAAGGAGGCCTTTAGGGCTTGGCTGGGTCTGAGGACTCCTGACTCATCAGGTAAGTACGGGCAGGCAAAAAATAAGGCGGTGGTGGTGCAGTTGCAGAAGCAAAATCTGGAGCGTGGAACGAGTTTGGAGAGGCTATGGAAAATGACTTTCGGTCGGCCTCAAAGAGGTTCTGGAAAACCATCAGGCGGCTCAAGAAGGGTCGGAGGAGCTTCGCTCAAGAGGTACTCAACAAAGGTGGAGAATGCCTGACCTCAAATGAGGATGTTGTCGGGAGCTCGAAGGAGCACATTGAGGAACTCCAAAACCTGACAGATATGCCTCCCTTACAGGAGTCAGGGCCAGCAGCTTTGGCAGTTTCAGTGTCCATTTACCTGGTGGAAGTCACTAAGGTACTTGGAAAGCTCCACAGTGGCAAAGCACCAGGGTTGGATGAGATTTGCTGGGAACTGCTTAAGGCCCTGAATGTTGTGGGGCTTTCATGGCTGACACACCTCTGGATAGGCAAACTGAGGTGGTGGTCCCTATCTTTAAGAACGGGGACAAGAGAGTGTGTGCCAGCTATCGGGGTATCACACTTCTCAGCCTCCCTGGGAAAGTCCATGCCAAGGTGCTGGAAAGGAGGCTCCAGCTGATAGGTGAACCTTGGATCGAAGAGGAACAATGCAGATTCTCTTAATTTTTTAACATCATCTCTGATGATATTGAAAAATGTTCACTGCAAAAAATCTGAAATCTTAAATCTAATCCCTTGCTCCTTATCTATTGCTAGATTGTGTATTAGTAATAGTCATCAAGTGGTTCAGTTAGCAGAAGGGTGAAAGGCACTGCATCCACACTCCAGGTTTTTGGCTTTGGGGAATGCCCATCGTTTACATGTGACAAAGCAGAAAATATTTGCCAAGGAGATCAAAGGCAAAGAAGAAACTTATTTTGTTTAGCCTGTCTCATGTTAAATTAACAATATCTATAAAGTGTGGAATTTGTCCCCATCACTATCTGGCTGTAGTGCTGCCAGCCAGGTGGAATACATCATTTGCATTGTTGGAATGGAAATCTATATTTGTCAATACTGTGACAAAGTCAATTCTCGTGTTCCTCTCTTATCCACTCTGATTTAGCCTCTTTCCCATCAGCTGTAATTTGCTTTTTTGAAAAGGACATATAAAGAGCTGCAGTTATTTTTATAAAATTGGATAGGTCTTCAGAATTAATGCTTTCACTCCCTCACTTCTGTGAAGTTATTTTTTGAGAGTGCCAAATGTGAGTGGATACCAGTTCACTCCTTTGTACACTTTAGTATCAGTTTTGCAGTCATTCTCACCCATGATCACAGAACACTAAAATTCATAACATTAAAATACAGACTGAGGTGTTATTGGGACACCACTATATACATTTTTTTATGATGAGCTCAGAATGGAGATTAATCAGATGGAGAAATATGGTTCCTGTAAATGCTTAATAGATCACTCTGGGGTTTGAAAGAAAGTATATTTTAGATGTTATATGAGCAGTATGAACTGCAACTGCGTGCAGCTGCAACCACTTACAATCAAATGGCCTGTTTCAGATGTCATGAGACAGAACAAAGCCAGGAGCTATCCACCTCTCCCAGGTTGGTGCATCTGGTCCGATTCTCAAAAGCTCCACGGTGGCAGGACTGCAAGAAACTACCTTGGACACCAAATACCTCAGAGCACTCAAATGATAGCTATGTGGAAAGACCATGGATTGACTGGTCCAAGCAAACACATCCAATCAATTTCTCGACACCAGGTGTTTCACAATTTTGAGACAGGCTTCAGTGCGTGAAATACCATCCAAATTTCTTGGTTTAGAGGAGGCATGAAGACAGAAGAGAGGCTTGTGCATGTATTATGGTTGTTGTTGTTGTTGTTGTTGTTATTGTTTTCCTTAGTTACTGCTTTCATTTAGTGTAGGTAAATGTAATTGGCTGATTATTTAAAGAGTAAGATGTGTTACTGGAACAACTCAAAGATAAGCATAGAGTTAAAGCTAGAGCTACAGTAACAGCTCACACTAGGACCTTCACCAGTAAATGACCCCCTCCAAACAGCGAAATAAAAATCAAGATTGAAGGGCCACTAGGACAAACTTCATTGCAACTCTTCATCTTATTACACAATGGGATAAAATATAACACGCAGACATACTGTCTGAACCACTTGTCCCGTACAGGGTCACGGGGAGCCGGAGCCTAGCCCGGCAATAGAGGGCTTAAGGCTAGAGAGGGAGGGGACACAACCAGGACAGGACACCAGGCCATCGCAAGGCACCCCAAGCAGAACTTGAAACACAAACCCACTGGAGAGCAGGACCTGGTCCAACCCACCGCACCACCGCCCCCCCCCAACTATAGCATGCATGCATTTTCTGAACTGCTTGTCCCATACAGGGTCGCGGGGAAACAGAGCCTACCCAGCAACACAGGGCGTAAGGCTGGAGGGGGAGGGGACACACCCAGGACGGGACACCAGTCCATCGCAAGGCACCCCAAGCAGGACTCAAACCCCAGACCCACTGGAGAGCAGGACCCGGTCCAACCCACTGCGCCACCGCACCCCCCAACTATAGCATGCATATGCTTTAAATATAAAAACTATGAAATGAAATCAGGATTTAAGCATTGAGCTACATATACATGGTTCCTATATCTGTCAATGTCTCAGTCTTAAAAAAGCCAAAAAGCTGGAATTGTGGCACGCGTTATTCCCTATACTCCTCTCATTAAACCTCAGACATGGATCCTGAATGTTCCAGGATCCCCATGTCCTGCGGAGGCCTTGGTGAAAATGAACATTGTGTACACTGACAACTATCAAGCCTTCAGTGAAAGCCAAACTCTAGCTCCACAGGAACTTGGCTGCCCTTGTCACCCCCCTGATGTGGCTAATGAAGCAGGGAGCATTTATGGGCCAGCGCAGGTGTTGCACTTGAGTTTGAGGACAACAGGCACTGGCTCAACTTTAAGGCCTGGCTTAACTTTAAGGGCTCAGCTATAAGCGTTGAACAACACCTAAGCTTGAAGGGGCTTCTAAATGACAAACAATTGTTGGGGCCAAGAAAATGCTATTCATTTGTTATAGTCTTCCTCTAGGTTTGAAAATAAGCTAATGAAGAGTCATTGACTTTTTCTCACCAGAGGTGTTGTGAGGCTGTTTTGCCAGAAAACTTTATACAATCAATCTGAAATATGCTTTGCCTGAAGTTGCTGTTACTCTACTTCCACAACCTGACAAATTAAGTTGTTTGATTATGACCTGGTTAACCAAAAAAAAAACAACACAATCACACACGCAGGCTGAAACCACTTGTCCCGAGTGTTATCATGTTAGTCTTGTTAGGTGCATGAGTGCAGGCTGCAGACTGACATGATAACCACAAACTGGTGCATATTTTGCATCATAGAGAAGGTGGTGCAGGAACAAGTTGTAAGACCTCACGGAGCCATCAGAGTTGAGGTCAAGAGATTTTTTTTGCTTTTTTTCGCTGTTTTTATTGTCATTCCTCTATATAGCTTGTTTACAGTGGAACAAAATGTTGTTTCTCCAAAGACCATGGTGCAACACAGAACAGGAGTACAAGATAGTAAATAAATACACAGGTCAGGATGTGGATGCGGACATGGGCTGTGAACTGTAGTCAGTTTGTAATGTATGGAGTTGTGCTGGGTTATCTGTTTGACTGTGCCAGCTGAGCATTGGGAGGCAACAGGATGTTGAGTAATCTGACTGTCTCAGGGAAGAAACTGTTATGGAGTCTGCTGGTGGTGGCATGGATGCTCCTGTACTTTCTGCCAGATTGCAAAAGGGAAAAAGGTCCATGAGAGGGGTGAGAGGAGTCATCCACAATGCTGGTGGCTTTGTGGATGCAGGAGTTTTTGTACGAGGTGTCGATGGTGGGTAGAGGGACTCCGATAGTCTTTTCAGCTGTTCTCACAAATCACTTTAGTGTCTTGTGGTCAGAGACTATGCGGTTCCCGTACCACACGGTGAGACAGCTGGTCAGGACACGATACGACACAACATGATAAACAGAAAATGGCTCCTTGACACTGACTTCTACAGCATAGTGGCCATGTTTTCCTGGAAATTCCCTTGGTTTTCAGCTTTCCTGCATTCAACAAGCTACCCATGGGGACCAGCGCCTGGAAATGACATGAAGAAATGTCTTCAGTAACAAGACACACTTTTTCTGCTGGCTGCATGCCAGCTGGGAGCATGAAAGAGTTTGTCTCCTCAAGGAGTCCTTCATACATGTTAAGAAACTGAGACTCAGCACAAACATTAGCAGAATTCAAAAGCAATGAGTAATACAGCATACAGAACAATAAAAGTAGGAACGTGACGCAGGGTTAGACAAAAAAGCCAACTAGCACCAGATTTGTGAAAAATAAAAAAACACTCCCAGTTATGAAGGCAGAGAGAAAGATTTTTGTGCTGGTCTTTTAGCTTTAGATATCGCTACAGTGTATTCAGAAAACATTCAAATGCCTTCACTTTATGTTGCAGCCTTATGTTAAAATCATTTGAATTTGTTTTTCCCCTCATCAGTCTACACTCAGTACCCCATAATGACAAAGGGAAAACAACCAACCAACCAATGTCTACAAACACTTGTGCTGAGCAGGGTTGTGGCGAGCCAGAGTCTACTCAGCAACACAGAGCGCAAGGCCAAAGGGGAGGAGACACACCCTGGATGGGATTCCAGTCTGCCGCAAGACACCCCAAACAGGGCTTGAACCCCAGACCCGCCACACAGCAGGCACAGGCCAAACCTGCCGCATAAAGTGAAAAAAAAGATTTTTTTTACTAATTAATTTAAAACAAAAAACTGAAATATCACATTGACATAAGTATTCTGACCCATTACTTAGTTGAAGCACCTTTGACAATAAATTCAGCCTCAAGGCTTCATGGGGATGATATGCCAAGCTTTGTACACCCAGACTTGGGGATTTTCTTCAATTCTTCTCTAAAGATTCTCTCCAGCTCTGTCAGGTTGGATGGGGACCGTTGGTGGACAGCAATTTTAATGTCTTTTCAGAGATGTTTGATTGGGTTTAAGCTTGGGCCACTCAAGGGCATTCCCTTTGCGTCTGACCCCAACCTTGATTTCGCCTTGTCCCTGGAACCTGGTTGCATGAATAAAAACTCACCCGCACTTGGGTCCTCCACGAACCTGTCTCCAGTGTTCGTCCCTGACATACTGTAGTAATTCAATGTATAGCTAACCTTGCGCCTGGGCTGTAGTCTTCTTTTTTCTTAATAAATTGTTACTTAATAGCTGATCTAGTCATCACCCATTAAAAAGCAACCATGATGAATCATTTTAACTTATTGATATGGCATCTGATACTTTTGGTAAAAGTGTTACATCTCTTTTAATTTCTATCAATTTTAATGTTTTTAATAGTTCTACATGTTCCCCAACACATTTTCTCAAAGTGGAGTTGGGAATTCATCTTATGAACTTTGGGTCTGAAAGCAGCAGCTCTAAGCATTATGCTACCAGCTGCCCTGCTCACCATTTGTTCTGTTACTGCATGAAGGTAACTTACAATGCTAGATATATTAATTACAATGAGTTATTCCTCCATATTGTGCATTACGTTTTGCATTAGAGGTCCATCGCAGCAGTTTGTCATGTTTCAGGTAAGTTTATTTCTTGCTACCGCTAAATCCCGGTGCGAGCTTTTCTTGTGCAGTTGTACAAATAGATAGAAGCAATTCTTTGTGTGGTTGTCAGTTGTATTTTTATTTATTTGTTTGTTTATTATGAGGGGTGCGGTGGCGCAGTGGCGCAGTGGGTTGGACCACAGTTCTGCTCTCTGGTGTGTCTGGGGTTCAAGTCCCACTGGAGGTGCCTTGCGATGGACTGGTGTCCCGTCCTGGGTGTGTCCCCTCTGGCCTTATGCCCTGTGTTACCGGGTAGGCTCCGTGACCCTATATGGGACAAGTGGTTCTGAAAGTGTGTGTGTGTGTGTTTATTTAATTCTATTTGTGGTTTGTAAGGGTGCATGTAAAGCTAAACAATTCTGTATCCATCTTGTAGAGTGGGTGGTTTCTCCATCAATTAATCGCATCTGCTTGTTTGTTTTGGTTACCATTGTAAACAAGTAACATATAACACTAGGTTGACAGCTGCAAATCTCTTGCACTTCACAGTGTTTTCATGAAGCACACACACACAGTCCAAAACCACAGCGAGTTGGAGCCTAACCTGGCAACACAAGGTGCAAGGCCAAAGGAGGAGAAGACACACTCCGGACAGGATGCAAGTCTACAACAGGATACTCCAAGCAGGACATGAACCCCAGACCTGCCACACGGCAGGACATGGTCAAGTCTTCTGCACCACCACCCGACTCTTTACAGTGAAGTAGTAAAGACAAAATCTTGCAAAACAATGCCAATGAACTCACACTTATTGAGCAAGTTTGCATTGCATAGATTGTGCAAACAGGAGCTATGAATACCAAGATTATAACAGACAAAAGTAGCAAGCAGGTTAAGAACTTAAAGTTCAGAACACTGATAAACGAGTTGTTTTTGACCTGCCAAAGTGTTGCCATTCCCTGTTCATCTCTGCATTGGCTTTTCATAGCTGCCAGGATAAAATTCGAGGCTCTGGTTACAGCCTACAAAACCATCAATGGATCTGCTCTCTAATATTTACAACACCTGATCACTTGCTACACCCCGACCAGATTGCTATGTTCCTCCATCTCTGTCCGCTTGGTGGTCCCATACACGAAAGGTCCAAAATCAAAAAATGAAGGTTTTTGATTCTGGCTGTGATGTAATGGAATGATTCCTCTCACCCAGAACTACTGAATCGCTCTCTACATTCCAGAAGGGTCTCAAAACTCATCTCTTTTGGACTCACTTCTCCCCTGATCTCTTAAGAGCATGAAAAACATGTAAATGTTAATTTTTAATAATTCTGTCATTGAAAAATGTTGAATAATAGATGCAGCTACTCATGTGATGTATGCTGGTTCCTACGGGAGAATGCGGCAAATTAACTTTACTTCAGAATCACGTCTGCATCAAAATCTCTCTCCTTCAGTTGATGTAAAGACACTCACTGTATATTTCTCCGAGATGTACGTTGCTTTGTTGAAAAGCATCTGCTAAAGGAATAAAAGTAAACGTAGATGTAAAGCATCATGAGCCAAACAATATCTGCATTGCTTCTCAGTTGCTGGAGTGTGAAATCCGTTTAGTTTTAATGAATGTAAAGGAATGCCTCAAAATACCTCATAAGCTGATGCTGGAAAAATAAATGAAATTCCTCATGAAGTTGAATTCTCAAAATCAAAATCGTAGTATTTCAGGGTATGACTGTTGCTACAGAAAGATTCATATGGAAAAATAATAACTCTGCATTGTCATGTAATGGCTAAGGTTTGTAAAGCAATTTTAAGTGACAGGTGACCAAAAACATCATGATGTTTCTAAATTTCAGCTTGATAATGTCCTTACACACACTAAATATATTCAAGACTACTGCTTCGTGAAAACCAGGATGCAGTCAAATTCCTTCTATTGTTACCAGAACGAGGGGGTGTGGCGGTGCAGTGGTGCAGTGGGTTGGAAGGGGTCCTACTCTCTAGTGGGTCTGGGGTTCGAGTCCCGCTTGGGGTGCCTTGTGACGGACTGGCGTCCTGTCCTGGGTGTGTCCCCTCCCCCTCCGGCCTTACACTCTGTGTTGCTGGGTAGGCTGCGGTTCCCTGCGACCCTGTATGGGACAAGCGGTTCGAAAGTGTGTGTGTTACCAGGACAACATAAACTTTCATCATTCTCTCTTGCATAATTAACATTGGGAGAGAGATGTACAATAGCAGCTTGACTGATTTTTGTCCCAACACTATGCAAAATGCAGCCTGTACAAGAGGCTATATTAAAACTATTTTCTCATTTGCACTTTTAGTGATAAATCACTTTGCTACATGAAGAGTAAAAGTCTGCATTTTTGCATACAAAATATATTCTGTTTCTAAGCAATGCAGAAATAAATTTGAAAAAAATTCCCTCCTTAAACCACACGTTTGGCAGTGGTACAAGCACATTCCTCCTTCACATTAGGATGTTATAAAACTTTACATTTCCTGCGAGTGTGATTTTCATTGCCCATTATTGATACAAAAATCTGATGACTGCTTTTGTTCGTTCTTGTCTGTGGGTGAATATGGTGTGCCTCAGGCCGCTGTGTTGGGTCCATAAATGTTTTCATTCTAAATGTTACCATTTGATGATATTATTTATTAGAATAATATTGTAATGGGGCTGAGGGGAGTTATAACAGCTTTGTGTAAATAATTTTGTAGATATTAGTGTTTATGTATGTACATAGTTGTGTGTGTGTTGTGCTGATTGGTTTTCGTTCTATTTATGTTCAGTGATGAAGAATTCCATGAGGTGTGGTAGAGGGGCTGGGAGGGACCCAGGGGGATTCTGGAGAGAAAGCGCACAGCCTGTCGGTCGCCCCAATGAGCTTTCCAAAGTTAGCATGGCGCGGCGGAGCAAAAGCCGTGAATGCAGCAGGGTTGCACTACAAGAGGGAGCTGGTCTCCCAAGCTTCATGGCAGACTCGGCGTGTGGTGAGGCAGCTGAGGCGAGAGCGGCAAACAGGGTGGCTTGCCCCAGTCCTCCGCCGAAAGATGGCCAAGTGGCAATAAGACCGAAGACACAAGAGGGGTGCTTGCTCCCACCAAGGAGCAGGGACAGTGCTGGACAGTGCTGGACACTCGGACATTTGTGGGGCAGGTATCAGCAGGGGCACTGCTATTCTTTTTGACAGAGGGAGCCTGGGGGTGCTAAGCAGGCTGGGAAGGCTGGCTAGAAGCGCAGGTCCTGGAGGAAAAGGCGGCCCTCAGACTGAGAGCATTATTTACCTAGTGCCGGTGTTCAACTAAACATTCGGGATGAATGCTGCCTCTGCATCTTTCTTCGCCCCATCCAAACCCACGGTGCTGCGTGCCACAATATGTTTTCAATTTTTTCAATTCAATATATTTTTATACAGTGTTGTTCTCACACAGTGACACAGAGCGCTGGGAAAATAGATAAAAAAGTTTACCTACTGGACACAGAGGAAAGAAATAAAAACTCCCAACTGAAAGGCAAGGGAAAAGAAGAAAAATCACAGGTGCATAGCTTTACTATGCTGAATGTCTTAACATAGAACTACGTGTGGGTGGTGAGCCCTGACCCACTCAGCCAAATATCGGGTCAGTTGCTGCTGCATCCACGTGCATGGACTCGTACTGCACGGCTATGTCGGGTGCACGAGAAGTTGATGGTTGAGGCTCCAAGGTTGCCGAAGGCGATTTTGCAGCCTCCCGCACACTCTGCTCACACTGTTGCTGAGCCGGTGTCTTGCTTGGCTGGTGTCTGTTGTTTTCCTGCTGGCTCAATACATGTCCAGTAGCACGGCTCTCTAACGACGAGCTGACGTGCTGATGTGCTGACGTGCTGATGTCAACGCTATGACATGATTCAAACATAATGACATGTAGCGCAACGTGCCGCAACTCCATAACAAGCCAAATGAGGGACATTTTCGCAACGTTGACAGCGAGCCAAATGTGGGCCATTTTCACAACAGTGCCAGCTTGCTCAAGCTGAGTTTCAGAAATGGTCTTTATAGTGGGATTAGCAATTTAAGATGTGGTGTGAGTATTGTAGGTGGGGTGGAGAAGTGGCTTTATATGCATTTTTTTCTTCATTTAAGACAGACGTCATGCATTTTCCTCTCTGGTTGCAAAATTGACATGCTGGTGGAATTTCGGTAGCACGGTTTTTAAATTGACACGATTCAAATCCTCAGTGATTATTAAAAATCTGTTTGTGACAATCAGGGACGGGAGGCGGGAGGTAGGTGTTTTGGACCCAAGTGAAGGTGTGTTTATTCTGAATCTGAAAACACAGAGGCAGGCAAAATCAATGGTCGGGGACAGGCGTGGGTTGTCCGGGGTGCAAACATCGTTTCTGGGGCAAGACAATACTCGGTACATGAGAAAGCGAGCAGAGGTCAAAAGCCAGGTGAACACAAGAACTAGGAACAGGGCGTAAGGGATCGACTCACTGAATCAGCAAGCCAGGGGATTGTAAAATTCCACAACTTTGTGCTGGGACAGCGCTGCCTTTATCCCTAGTCTTGATTACCATCAGGTGCGGCTGCTTGGCTTGTGGGCATGACACTATTGAGGTGTGTTGTTTGCTGCTCAGTAATGTCACCATGGAGTTTGCTTAGTTCCTCTGACATGTTAGCACTCAGACGCAAGTATACAATCACAATCACAACCACTGTAAACTCCTTGAGCAGATAATAAGGCCAGCACTTCCTGACAACAAATTCTACCACTGATGAACAGTGCTTGAGGACTACCATAGCATTCTCACACCATTTTTGAGTGCTCCTACTAGCCATTTTAGACATGAGTAGCGGCTAAATCTTTGAGTGCCACCATCTTGAAAATCACTTGATGAAAGTTCAGTTCTTCTGATTAAATCAGTTTCGTTCACTGGTACTCCAGTACTGAGCATTAAACAATATCACATCAGTCCAAGTCAGAAGAAGGCACTCTATCCATCATTGGACCATTGGAAGGGAGATATATTCCGGTTAATGACATGTAATTTGTCCAACAGTCATGTACGGTAAGCACACAAAATCAAAGCAAGCTGGTATTTCAGTTTTGGCTACAGAATTGCAAATAAACGCTACAGCTGGTCTGTCTTCCTGTCATGAACTCTTTATCAAACCGGACAGCTCACTGATTTTGCCTACCACCTTGGCTCATGTATGTCTTTCTCTCAGCGCATCAAAACCACAACTCGGACCTGCAGATACAGTGAATCCTGTATAACATCTGTAGGATCCATCCCTATCTAACAACTGACTCTGTGCAACTACTTGTTCAAACCATGATGATATCCTGCCTAGACTACTGCAACTCCCCCACCTGGCCTTCCAGCTACTGCCATCTAACCTTTACAGCTGATACAGAACGTTGCTGTACAAGTTGAGTTTGACTTGCTGAAGGGTTTCCACATATTTCACCTCCTCAACTTTCTGCATTGGCTTCCTATAGCCACCCAAATAAAATTCAAGACTCTGGTTATGGCCTACAAAAGCATAAATGGAACAGCTCCCAGATATCTACAAGACCAGATCATCCGCTCTACTCCAACCAGACTGTTATGCTCCTCCACATCTGCCCACTTGGTGGTTCTAGATACAAAAGATCCAAAAGCACAAAAGTTCTCCGTTCTGGCTCCAATGTGATGGAATGATCTCCCCCATCTCACTCAGAACTGCTGAATCCCTGTCTACATTTAAAAAGGGTCTTAAATCTCATCTTTTCCAGACTCACTTCTCCCATGATTTCTTATGTTAATGTAATGTGTAAATGTTCATGCTTTATAATTTGAGGTCATACCTGTTAAACAACAAGTTAACCTTCACACATCTCCGTGTGTAATGTAATCCCTCTAGCCATCCATTATCAACAACTACTTGTCCTATCTGGCAACACAAGGCGCAGGGCTGAGGTGGAGAGGGGAGACCCAGGACTGGACACCAGTCCGTCGCAAGGCACCCCAAGCAGGGCTTGAATCCCAGACCCCCCCACACAGCAGGCATCGGCTGAACCTGCTTCCCCCCTCCCATGTAATGTAATGTAAATGCTTAAAAAAAAAATAATAAATTTGGACTGTGATTAGGAATTATTGAAATTCAGATGAACTTTTATGCAGCTACTTGTGTGATGTACATAGGTTCATATGGTGGAAAGTAACAAATGAACTCTGCTTTACAATCACGTTTCTGTATCTCAGTCTGTTTCTACAAATGTAATGCACACGTATTTTCTACGAGATGCACGTCACTTTGGAAGTGTCTGTAAAGTGAATAAATGTAAAAGACAGAACTTATAGACTTTAGATTTCAGAGCTTGTGTCATCAGGACTACCAAGTGTCCAGGAGTGGAGGACTTCAGTTCTCTTTGTAGGTTGTAGTAGTGATGAGCTTTTGACTGATTGTCGACCATACAAACTTCTATAAGGGTTGGTGTGTCAGTGAGGGGTTTGTCCATAATATGGAATCATCAGGTATTTGTTAATGTGTCTGGATTGTGCATGTGTTACTTGCTGAGGTAGCTCAGAGTTTCACAATCTTTTTTAGGAACAACTGGTATATGAGGGTAGATCTTGATCAGCAACTCCGGTTTTCCACAAAAATCACTAAGACCACTCTAAGGCCAGATATCCTGGTACTGTCTAAAACAGTCAGAACAGTCATAAAGCTTAGAGGCAGCCCATGACAAGAAGAGGCAGAAATACTAAATGCTTGTGGCATAGTACATGGAAAAATTACAGGGGGCAATCATCTATCTGGTTCAGGTGGGATACTTAGACTTTTTGGGGACGTCCACTAAGCATCTTGTAAGCATGTTCATCTTTAAATAATATGACTGCACAATGACAGAAACAACTTCTTGTCAGAGCTGCTCTGTGGGATTTGAACTAAGGTTTTCCTCTTAAATCTGTTAGTTTTTGCATACACACACACACATTTTCAGAACCGCTTGTCCCTTACGGGGTCACGGGGAACCGGAGCCTACCCGGCAACACAGGGCGTAAGGCCGGAGGGGGAAGGGGACACACCCAGGACGGGACGCCAGTCCGCCGCAAGGCACCCCAAGCGGGACTTGAACCCCAGACCCACCGGAGAGCAGGACTGCGGTCCAACCCACTGCGCCACCGCACCCCCCTAGTTTTTGCATAATTAATAGAAAATATTCTGGCAAATAAATATAAATATATTCATTCAATATTTTTAAAAATTTTCAGTGACTGAAAACAATTTCTGTAATTAAACAACACTTGATATTACAGACGGTCCCATCTGGTTACGAGATTTATGCGAGAGCGAGGCAGAGTGCCCGAGAGCACAACATTCAATGAACCTCAGCTGCAAGCTGAGCACTGTATGCTGAGTGGGTGTCTAAGGAATGATGGAATCCTTATATAATATCAGCTCCATCCTAGGCACAGTGGGGTAGCAGGTTTGGCCAGGGCCTGCTTTGTGGCGCGTCTGTGGTTCGAGTTCTGCTTGGGGTGTCTTGCGGCAGACTGGTATCCTGTTTGGGGTGTGTCTCCTCCCCCTTTGGTCTTGTGCCCTGTATTACTGGGTTAGACTCTGGCTTGCCAAGACCCTGCTTGGGAGAAGACGTTGTAGACATTGTGTGTGTGTGTGTGCGTGTGTGAGCTCCATCCTGAACGTATTGTCAGATGCTTTATGCATTGTGTGTCCTGTAATATGTATGGCTCCAATGTATTTGCTGGTTAGTTAGTATTAATAATTTTGCAAACTCAAAATGTGTTGCAAACATGGCTTGATACAGAAAGTCTGCGATTTAAAGGGGTACATAGAGAATTTGATCTCTATGAGAGACAGAGACCTGCTTGGAGTCAATGTGTCCCGACACCTCCATAGTCTTTAAATCATCGTCTGCCCTTGCAGGCTTCAGTATTCTTAATGGGAAGCCTGGTACCCTGGCTCGTTCTTATGAAGATTGGCCTCTGTGCAGGGTGAGTTACTGCTTTCTCTCTGTATATTACCATTGTGTGGTATTACTTGTAAGCATAATGTAAGTTTTCACTTGCATGCTGATGACCTATCACATATTTGTCTTCTGCAAATTGTTTTACTAATATATATTTAAGTATGCATGTGTATATATAGATTTCTCTGAATGCCAATAAAATAGATGTATTTGCTCTGTGGATGAGGGTACTGAAACCCTTTACACAGTCAGATCAATCTTTACCACTCATGGATTAAGCTTCATGCATATTAAATGTGTTGAAGACTTGGGTTTTCTTGTTGGAAATGGAGCCTGTCATTCATGTCTAATGTTGCTGCTTGGACTAGGTCATGCTTCCATCAGTTAAGAAACAGAGCTAAATAGAGACGATTTTTACAAAAGCAGGATGCTGAGAAACTGATTTGAGTTTTGAGTAAGGTGGGATATTGTAATGCTCTGTTACTGGGTTGTTCTCACTAGACTGTATCCAAGTTAGTTAACACACAATGCTGCTATTAGAATTTTAACAAGAACTAAGAAGTATGACCATATAACACCGTTTCTGAAATCACTGCATTGGCTTCCAGTTAAGTCTGGAATAGATTACAAAAAACTTACTTTTGACCAAGGCAGTAAATGGCATTGCTCCTGCTTAATTTAGTGAGATTTTTGATTTTTCTTGCCCAGAACACTGTGTTTGTTCAGTGGATGTGGATTTCCTTAAAATACTTGTGATCGATAAGGTCTCTGAAGGAGGACATGCTTTTAGTTAAAGAGCTAAAAGGTCACTGTAGGAAGGCGGGCTTTTTAGCTATTACTTTGTAATAATCTGCCAATTGTTATGAATGCTCAGCCTGTAGGAGGGCACAGTGGGTTGGACCAGGTCCTGCTGTCTAGTGGGTTTGGGGTTCGAGTCCGGCTTGGGGTGCCTTGTGGCGGACTGGTGTCCTGTCCTGGGTGTGTCCCCTCCCCCTCTGGCCGTACGCCCTGTGTTGCCGGGTAGGCTCCGGTTCCCCGCGACCCCGTATGGGACAAGCGGTTCAGAAAGTGTGTGTGTGTGCTCAGTCTGTCTCAGCTTTAAAACCCAGGTTTAACACATTACAACACACAGCAGGGGTCATGAGAAAAATCCCTCATTCATTAAGTTAAGTCAGTTGGTGCCCACACTGAGTTGGCTATATTCTTTATATAATGCATAAACGTTCAACACATACACAAACAGAACATATTGGAACAGCCCACGTTACTGCAAGTTTGAGTGGGGAATGCATTTATTGTAAATAGTTGCATTATGGGAAAAGATGTGAATAAAGTGTGCAACCACTGAGGGAACTTATGGGCAAAATAAAGTGGTGATCTTGTTGGTCAGGGAAAGGAGAGAAAGTGGGTGGGTGGTGCTAGATAGACTGGGAAGGCTGGCTTGAAGGGCAGGTCCTTGAGGTAACAGGGTCCTTGGACCAAGAGCATTATTTTCTTGTGTGCTAGTGTTCTAATAAAATGTTGAACATGAGTTCTGCCTGTGCATCCTTCTTTGCTCTTTCCAAACCCAGAGTGCTGCTCACCACATTGGTGCCAGAGTGGAATGAGGCAGGATGCAGGAGTTGTGCAATACTAAAAACAGAAAAGAGGAAAATGGCGTGAGGAGAGAAACCACCGGGATGATGGAATAGCATCCGGCACAAGAATAGGTCAACTGTGGAGGTCAAGGCGGAGGAACTGTTACAGAGCATGGGTGTCTAGGGGGACCTCGGGGAAGTGCATGCTGTAGCAAAGATGGTGGAGAAGAGCTACGAGGTGCCACTGGAGGGGGGAGAGCAGGTTGAGTGGGGTCTCCCTGCACCCAGGGAAAACACAGCAGAAGGAGGCAGCAAATTGAAGCCAAGTGTGGGTGCTGGGGAAAGTTGCCCCATGGGGAGTGATGCTTTCCTGAGGAGGTTGGACAACATGCTGGATAACGTGGAACAGAGTACTTCAACAATGGACAGGCAGGGCTATGTAATCAAGGTGAGCGAATTTTCGAACATGAATTTGCTCATGGGTAAAGATATCACCCCATTTGTGGAGCAAGCACCCAACCTGCCTGAAGGCCCAACGAGCAGACCAATTTATAACGTTGCAAAAGCAGGGGTGCTGCGCAACAAGAAGCAGCAGGTTCTATGAGCATTGCGGCGGACTCGGCATGCACCAAAGCAGCAGAGATGTAAGTGGTGAGCAGGATGGCCTGCCCGGGTCCTCCACCAAAAGGTGATCGAATGGCGGGAAGCACAGTGAGACGACCAGGCACGCCACAGGGATGGTGTTCGCAACTGATGGTGGAGTTGGGGCAGCGTGGAGCAGCTGCGGAGAATGGACTCAACAGTCTTGCAAAAGCCTATCAGCTATGGTAAGCACAGGGCAGTCGCCAAAAACCACGTGGGCACCAAGTCTGGTAGGTGCCATGTGCATGTGAAAGAGCTGTGTTGGGACAAAGACCAGGCATACAAGGGACGAGGATGCCTGCCTCGATCCCCAAGCGTACTGCCATGGCAAGCTCTTTCAATTTTCCCTGCCCCAACAACCAGCGTTGAGCATCCAGGACCTGCACTTGTGCCCAGAGGCACGTGAAAGACACTGCCAGACTGTACGACATTTCTGGGGCAGGCAGCAGCAGGGACACTGCTATTCTGTTTGACGGGGGACAATGTAGCCACCCACATTACTGCGAGTTCAAATAGGGAATGCGTTTATTGTAAACAGTTGTATAATAGGAAAAATGTCAATAAAGTGTGCAACCATTGGGGGGGATTTAATAAACTGTAGTAATGTATTGTATTACCAACATTTTATTTCTATAATGTGTCCTTTGTATTTGTATACTGATCCTTTCTTCAGCACTCTGTGTGACAAAAGCACTGTAAAAGAATAGAATAAATTGAATGAATTTCATTGAATAAACGGTATTCAAGAACTGAATGTTAAAGGAAAATAAAGTGATTATGATGTAGAAGGTTGAGGAAAAAATAATTCCCCCACCGGCTTATGACTAATGGCTGCACCTGGACAGAACAAATTAAGGAAGAACAAGCACCAGGTGCAGGAAATAAACCTCAAGTCTCCTGAAGGGAAGACTGGGGAACAGTCAGCTGGAAAGTTATGATATATATTTGATTTAGAAGAAGTTTTTCAAGATCGAATATGGGTGATTTATAAGCATAATGGTCTAACAAAGGGGTTTTACTTTTTAGTTCTGCCAATGTTTGATTAGTTTTTGTTGACCCTTTCATATTATTAGTGTTGGATGGGTGATTTAATTATTTTGTGCAATTTTTGTTTAGTTTTACAAATATGGGTGGGAATAATAAAATCGTTTAAGTCTATTGTGTGCTGCCACATCTGTGGTCACTCCCCAGACCCGACATGTAACAGACACAATTAACTCATCTGACTGCTAGTACTTCAGTACATTTTAAATTAGTTGAAAGTATTGTTGTGTATAAGAAAATGGATGCTGTCACCTATACATTTACATTTACATTTATTCATTTAGCAGACGCTTTTGTCTAAAGCGACATACATCTCAGCAACACTACAATTTATGCATTACATTAAGAGAAGAAGACATGAAAGACATGATATATCCTCAGGTATTACTATACTGTATAGCTAATAAGATTCATATTAAAATGCTGAAGAATTCAAGAAAAGTAATAGCCATTCATTTATTTCAAAAATAGGACTTATACTAATTTATATAAGACTGTAGTGTAGGCAGTAGTTTCATATCCACCAGCTAGACCACAACTCAGGGGGGTCAGGACAGGCAATGAAACAAAAAAGAACAGTTGGGAATACAACATTGGTAAAACATGTGCCAAATTTACCACCCAGTAATTCTCATCAGCACAACAGTCAGTCACATTAAGCTCAGTACTACAAACATATCAGAATACTTTTAAAACACACACACTTCCAGAACCACTTGTCCCATACAGGGTCGCAGGGAACCAGAGCCAACCCGGTAACACAGGGCATAAGACCGGAGGGGGGAGGGGGACACACCCAGGACAGAACGCCAGTCCGTCGCAAGGCACCCCAAGCAGGACTCGAACCCCAGACCCACCAGAGAGCAGGACTGTGGTCCAACCCACTGCACCACCGCACCCCCGTGCTTTTAAAACACAATACATAAAAAGCAGTAAGGGGTGATGGGAAGTCCCTCTCCCCCATTGCTACAATCTATTAATGTATTTTAATTTTAAACACAGCAAGTTGAGAGATAAGTACTGTTTCATTTGTTTCAATGTTCATGAGACATTTATTTTAAGACACAAAAACCTATTCTGTCACATGCACAGAGACCGAAAGAACTAAACATGTCACTAGACACATATTAAAAGAAAAAAGAAATAAGCAAAACCAAACAGAAAAGTTAGGATAGAATGGTACTTTATTAATCCCTGCAGATAAATTCACATACTTCAGAAGCTCAATGCAGCATGTAACAAGGTTCACAGTTATGCCAAAAAAGATAATGATGACAAATATGATCAGCATTTACAACTTATAATTGTACTAGACAATAAATCCATTGACCCTTCCTGGATCGGGGCCTTGGCGTGGCAGAAGGGCTTGCGTGATCTAGGGATCTCCAGAGCAATGTCGTTGGGAGCATTATACTCCTGGTAGGGTCTCCCAAGGCGAACAGGTCTGGAGTGAATATCCAGACTAACACGATCCAAAAACCTCCATGAAAAAAGTAAACAAGAGAACGTTTACCTTGCCAGGAATATGGTCACCGGGACCTACCCCTGGAGCCAGGCCTGGGGGTAGTGTTCCTAGGCGAGTGCCTGGTGGTCGGGCAGCCCACGTAGCCTGGCCGGGATCAGTCCAAAAAGGCATCGTGGGGGTCCATGTAGGCCCACCACCTGCAAGGTCCAGCATGGGGGTCGGGTGCAATGTATACCTGCTGGTGTGAGGGGGCGGGGTTGCGCATGGGGTCCTGGCCCCTCGCGATGAAAACTGGGTCTTAGCAGATGGAATGACACTTCACTCGGAAGGAAGGAGCCAGAACTGGTACGGGAGGTTGAGAAATACAAATTAGATATAGTTGGGCTCACCTCCACTCACAGTGTTGGCTCTGGAATCAAACTCCTCGATAGGGGGTGGTCCCTCTCATACTAAAGAGTTGCATGGGGTGAGAGGCGCCGGGCGGGTGTGGAGATACTCACAAGCCCCTGGCTGGCTGCCATACAGTTGGAGTTTGCCCCGGTGAACGAGAGGGTTGCCTCAATATGACTTAGGGTCACAGAGAGGAAAACTTTGACTGTTGTGTGTGCTTATGCACCAAACAGCAGTTCAGAGTACTCGGCCTTCTTGGATGGAGAAGGTGGGGGGGTTCTGGAGAGGGCTTCACCTACAGACTCTACAGTCCTGCTGGGGGACTTCAACGCTCACGTTGGCAATGACTGGGAAATCTAGCGGGAGGTGATTGGGAAGAACGGCCTGCCCGATCTGAACCCGAATGGTGAAATGTTATTGGACTTCTGTATTAGCCATGGTTTGTCCATAGCAAACACAATGTTTGAACACAAGGATGCTCATAAGTATACTTCCCACCAGAGCTCCTTGGGACAAAGGTCAAGGATCAACTCTGTAGTTGTTTCATCTGACTTGAGGCCACATGTTCTGGACACTCGCATGAAGAGAGGCACTGAGCTGTCAACCGATCACAATCTGGTGGTGAGTTGGATCAGATGGCGAGGAAAACTGATGGACAGACCCGGTAGGCCCAGGAGTTTAGTGAGGGTGTGCTGGGAACGACTGTCGGAGGACCTTGTCCAGAATGATTTTAACTCGCACCTCCAGGAGAGCTTCTCCCATGTCCCGGAGAAGGTAGGGGACATGGAGTCTGAATGGACCCTGTTCAAATCCTCCATTGTGGAAGCAGCCAGGCACAGCTGTGGCCAAAAGCTTATGGGTGCCAGCCGGGGCGACAACCCGATAACCTGCTGGTGGACACCTGTGGTCAAGGAAGCCGTCAAGCTGATGAGGACATTGTTGGGAGGTGGAAGGAGCACTTTGAAGAACTCTTAAACCCGAGTCATATGCCTCCCTTACAACATTCAGGGCAAGAGGCTTTTGGGCTATCAGAGTCCTTTTCCCTGGTGGAAGTCACTGAGGTAGTTGGTAAGCACCACAGTGGCAAAGCACCGGAGGTGGATGAGATCCACCTGGAAATTCCTAAGGCCCTGGATGTTGCAGGCCTGTCATGGTTGACACGCCTCTGCAATGTTGCATGGACCTCGGGAACAGTGCCCTTGGATTGGCAAACTGAAGTGGTGGTCCCTATCTTTAAGAAAGGGGACAAGGGAGTGTGTGCCAACTATCGGGGTATCACACTTCTCAGCCTCCCTGGGAAAGTCTATGCCAGGGTGCTGGAGAGGAGGCTCCGGCAGATAGTTGAACCTTAGGTTGAAGGAGAACAATGCGGATTCTGCCCTGGCCGTGGAACAGTGAACCAGCTTTTTACCCTCTCACAGATAATTAGAGGGGCATGGGAATTTGCTAATCCAGTCTACATGTGTTTTGTGGACTTGGAGAAGGCCTATGACCGTTCTCCCTGGGAAATTCTGTGGGAGGTGCTTAGGAAGTATGAGGTACCGAGGCCACTACTGTGGGCCATTTGGTCTCTGTACATACAGAGCGAAAGCTGTGTCTGCATACTGGGCATTAAGTCAAGCCTGTTCAATGTGGGTGTTGGGCAAGGTTGTGCCTTGTCTCCACTCCGGTTTGTGGTTTTCATGGACAGGATATCAAGGCGCAGTCAAGGTCAGGAGGGCATTCTGTGTGGGAGTCGAAAGGTGACGTCTCTGTTTTTTGCGGATGATGTTGGCCCTTTGGCACTGTCACATGGTTGCCTCCAGCACGCACTGGAACAGTTTGCAGCTCAGTGTGAAGCGGTGGAGATGAAGATCAGCACTTCAAAGTCTCAGTCCATGGTTCTCTCACGGAAAAAGGATGGTATGCCCCCTCCAGCTAAGGGGAGAGTTTTTGCCCCACGTGAAGGAGTTCAAGTATCTTAGGGTGCTGTTCACGAGTGAGGGAAGAAGGGAGCGTGAGATCGGCCACAGACTGGGAGCAGCGGCGGCAGTAATGCAGTCATTGTACCGGACTGTAGTGGTGAAGGGAGAGCTGAGCCATAAAGCGAAGCTCTCCATTTACTGGTTGATCTATGTCCCTTCCCTCACCTATGGTCATGAACTCTGGGTGATGACTGAAAGAATAAGATCGCGAATACAAGGAGCCGAAATGAGTTTTCTCCGCAGGTTGTTGGGACTCACTCTCTTGACAGGGTGAGGAGTTCGGACATCTGGGAGGGACTCAGAGTAGAGCCGCTACTCTTTCACATTGAGAGGAGCCAGTTGAGGTGGTTCGGGCATCTGATAAGGATGCCCCCTGGACGGCTCCCTTTGGAGGTATACCAGGCACGGCCAACTGGGATGAGGCCCCAAGGTTGGCCCAGGACCCGCTGAAGGGATTATATCTCACAGTTGGCCTGGGAACGGCTGGGGATCCCCCAGGCTGAGCTGGAGGAAGTTGCAGGGGACAGGGACAGCTGGGCCTGTCTGCTCTCCCTGCTGCCACCGCGACCCTTTTAGGACAAGCGGGACAGAACATGGATGGATGGATGGATAAATAAATAAATAAATAAATAAATATATCCATTGAACCACTGTTTTGAAAAAGTACATTGAGATATTTTGCTATTAAAAACCGTTGAAGAATGATAAATCAGAAACAATGCACCCTTCCAAAAAAAAAAAAGACAAAAACAGAAACAAAATGATGCTTAAAAACTCACTGAGCAGTTGTTGCAGGCTGCTGCTCAGGCAGCAATTCACACACACACACACACACACATTTTCTGAACTGCTCATCCCATACGGGGTCGCAGGGAACCGGAGCCTAACCCGGCAACTCAGGGCGTGGGGCCGGAGGGGGAGGGGACACACCCAGGACAGGACGCCAGTCCGTCGCAAGGCACCCCAAGCATGACTCGAACCCCAGACCCACTGGAGAGCAGGACTCGGTCCAATCCACTACGCCCCCGCACCCTCCCTGGCAGCAATTCAATTCACTGTCTGAACCACTTGTCCCATACGGGGTCGCAGGGAACTGGAGCCTAACCCGGCAGCTCAGAGCATAAGGCTGGAGGGGGAGGGGACACACCCAGGACAGGACGCCAGTCTGTCGCAAGGCACCCCAAAGCGGGACTCGAGCCCAAGACTCACCAGAGAGCAGGACCCGATCCAACCCAGTGCGCCACCGCACCCAACCCCAGGAGCAATTCAATTCAATTCAATTTATTTTTTTAGAGCGCTCTTCTCACGCAGTGACACAGAGTATTTTAACACAGGCATAAAACAAGAAAAACAAATACAAACAAAGAAGACATTCAACCAATGGCTACCATAATGAAGAACTTATTACAGAGCTATAAGTATACCTACTGGCCACCAGGGAAAGGAAAAAAATTCCCAACTTGTCCTGTCCACGCCCACAGCACAAGCAACAACATCTGACTCTGCACTAACTCATGAGTAATCACTCATCTTATAAAGACCCTCTTCAGCTCCCGTACCGCTGCGGAATCTCGTTTGGGACAACTGCCTTTTTTTCGTGTTACTACACCCACTCTTGCTCTGTTCACGATCTCCGGTTTTTTTGACTCCTTCCTTCGTTCTCCGACTACGTCCATGGATCCTTGTACTGCTCTGTGAGATATTTTTAGATTTGTTTTGGGTTTCTGCCACCTAGTGGTCATTTAGGAGAGTAACGTTATTCTTTACGTTATTTCGTACTGTTACATTATTGGATGGATGGGCCATGTGACACAGGCATAGATATGGTTTAAGAATCGGGAAGTGTTTTCAGTCGATGTGTGCCATGCGGTCGGCTTGCGGCTCCAGCGCCTTCCCTCCTTGTTTGTGCCTTGGAAAGCATCGCTTGTAAGTTGCATTTACGTTTTTAGTAAATTATAGTAGCGTGAATGTAATATTTACGTTATGTTAATAGTGTAGACATTATTTGTGTATTTATGGGTATTTGTATGTAACGATATGTAAATAACGTTTAGTAATTAGTGTCGCTTTGTATTGTTTTAGTTTTACAAAAAAGACTGTACTTTCATGAGAAGGAAGACAACAGTAAAGGCATTCAACTTTACTCCAGCCTCTGACTTTCTCTGGAAGCTTGTTAGCTATCTGTCGATTTGCGTTAGACACGCACTGAGGACAGAATAGTAAAAAAGCGACTTCACAGTGGGCACTACAGTAACGGGAAAGCAAGGGAAACGCAGCTCATGATGTCGCACACCCCAGTAGCCGAACTTGAACGATTGTCCATTGCCAATGAGGGCATTTCATGATGGGACAATGTGTGTGAAACAAAATCACAACGTTCTACTTCATCCGAATCTTCCTCAGCCAGCTTAGCTGCAGTCAGAGCTCGTGCCAAAGTTGAAGGTGCACGCGCTCATGCAGCTTTCATTCAGCACGAGGCCGAGTTGAAAGTCCGAGAAGCACGCATAGCTGCCGAGCTGTCAGCACTGGCGCAGGAGAAAGAAGTTGCAGTAGCTGTAGCAGAAGCTGAAGTCTTTGAGGCAGCAGCAGAGATGGAGGGTCGAGAGGACGGCGGGAGTTACCATGCAACGGCTCGTGTTGCCATGCAGCGTGCCCGCGACTATGTCAAACAACATTCCCAGCTATCTGATAGTGATACAGAACCCCCAACGCTTCAGCCATTTTCACCATCTCCTTTGCCCAACACCAAACCCGAAGCTACATCAGGTGCACAGCAGCAGACTCCTGATCACAGCAGAGCTCCTCACACATTACCTAAACATGCAGCAAGGCAGCCTGAGAGGTCAACACCAGTGGCTTGTCAACACATCACGAGGGACAACGACAACCACAGGGTACAGCTACCTGAAGGACCAACGCCTGCAGTTCATCACCATCCCAATCGTCAGTACCCTTCTGCTCATTTGCAGCCTCCCTCTTTCAACAGAACCTCATTCCAGCTGCAGGACGACAGGACTGGTATGAGTGACATCGCAACTTACCTGGTACGCCGAGAGCTTGTGAATTCTGGTCTCATCAAGTTCAACGATCGACCAGAAAATTATTGGGCATGGAGGTCTTCATTCTGCAACACCATTGGAGGGCTAAACTTAACTGCTAGCGAGGAGCTCAACCTCTTAACAAAAATGGTTAGGCCCACAGTCTTCAGAGCACGTAATGCGAGTCCGTTCCGTGCATGTTGCCAGCCCTTCTACAGGATTGAAGATGGCCTGGGAACGCCTAGAGGAGTGCTATGGGTCCCCCGAAGTAATTTAAAGAGCTCTTTTTGACAGGATAGAGAGTTTTCCTAAAGTCAGTCACAAGGATCCCTTAAAGCTCAGGGAATTAGGAGACCTGCTTAAGGAGCTAGAGTCTGCTAAGTCTGAAGGCTATTTGCCTGGGCTCTCCTACCTAGACACCGCCAAGGGCGTCAACCCCATAGTGGAAAAGTTGCCACCTGGTCTTCGAGAGAGGTGGTTAGTTCAAGGCTCATTATACAAAGAAGAGTACAATGTTTCATTTCCTCCATTTTCATTCTTCACGAACTTTGTATGTAGTGAAGCACGCAGAAGGAATGACCCTAGCTTTACTCTCTCAACAGTCTCTACCACTCCGCCAGACAGTTCCTACAGGTTTTCATCAGGATCACCAAAACACGAACGAGGAGAGAGGAGATCGGGATATTTCAAGACTCAGGTTTCTGCTCACAAGACTGAAGTCACATCACATCAACAGGCTTCTCAGCAAGATGGCTGAAGTGGAAAGCCGAGTGACGTCGACAAACAATGTCCTATTCACAAGAAACTTCATCCTCTAAAAAAGTGCAGAGGTTTTCGGAGCAAACCACTTGAAGAGTGCAAGACCTTTCTTAAGGAACACAGTATCTGTTTCAGATGCTGTTCTTCTACTACTCACCTGGCAAAAAACTGTAAGGCAGCTTTAAAGTGTAAAGAATGTGATAGTGACGCTCACATTTCTGCGCTTCACCCTGGACCGCCTCCGTGGAATGTAGCAGACCCCTCCTCAGAGCATGGCGGGGAGGGTGAACAAGAGCCTTCTCAGTCCGTGGTCACCTTGACGTGCACAGAGGTCTGTGATGAAGCTAAAGGACCTAGATCTTGCTCTAAAATCTGTTTGGTGAAGATCTATCTCATTTGACACCAAGGAAAGGCCATTAAAGTCTATGTTATTCTGGACGACCAGAGTAATAGATCATTGGCAAAATCTGAATTCTTTAACCTCTTCCACATCGGTGGGTCACACTCACCATATACTCTCCGCACATGCTCAGGAATCACCGAGACATTTGGGAGGAGAGCCACAGGATTCATGGCGGAATCATTGGATGGTAAGACAAGTGTCGTGCTCCCCACACTCATTGAGTGCAATCACATGCCAGATGATCGGTCAGAGATTCCAACTCCAGAAGTCGCACAGCACCACAGTCATCTTAAGCCCATTGCTCACAGAATACCACAGCTAGATCCAGAGTCGCCTTTTCTTTTGACTCCTGCTTCTCTCCTAACACAAAAGTCGTGTATGTACCCTCCACCTCCAGGGCACTTTGACGCCAAAGATCTCCACCGTCAACAGTGGAGGCAGGTGCAACATTTAGCTAACACCTTTTGGAGCAGATGGAGGCGCGAGTACCTTCCGACTCTGCAAAGCCGGGCCAAGTGGCAGGATGCACGGCCTAATCTTAAAGACGGTGACTTGGTCCTGCTTAAGGATAGCCAGGTGAAGCGGAATGAGTGGCCCATGGCCTTGGTGACAAGAACCTTCCCCGACCAGGATGGGAAGGTCAGAAAGGTGGAACTCAAGGTCGCAAGATCTGGGTCAGCTAAGACCTTTCTGAGGCCTGTCTCTGAGATAGTCCTACTCAGGAGTGCTGAAGCAACAGACTAACCTTTATTCCCCTTGTTCTAGATAGTGGTATTTCTTTAATACCAGGCGGGGAGTGTACTGTTCTGTGAGATATTTTTAGATTTGTTTTGGGTTTCTGCCACCTAGTGGTCATTTAGGAGAGTAACGTTATTCTTTACGTTATTTCGTACTGTTACATTATTGGATGGATGGGCCATGTGACACAGGCATAGATATGGTTTAAGAATCGGGAAGTGTTTTCAGTCGATGTGTGCCATGCGGTCGGCTTGCGGCTCCAGCGCCTTCCCTCCTTGTTTGTGCCTTGGAAAGCATCGCTTGTAAGTTGCATTTACGTTTTTAGTAAATTATAGTAGCGTGAATGTAATATTTACGTTATGTTAATAGTGTAGACATTATTTGTGTATTTATGGGTATTTGTATGTAACGATATGTAAATAACGTTTAGTAATTAGTGTCGCTTTGTATTGTTTTAGTTTTACAAAAAAGACTGTACTTTCATGAGAAGGAAGACAACAGTAAAGGCATTCAACTTTACTCCAGCCTCTGACTTTCTCTGGAAGCTTGTTAGCTATCTGTCGATTTGCGTTAGACACGCACTGAGGACAGAATAATCCTCGTTCCTGTCCTGTTCGCTGATCGACCAACCCTTCGCCTGTCCCTGGTTTTGAGAACTCGCCTCTCCCCTCAATTTCTGACGAACAACGCTGCACTTGGGTTCAGCCATCCCGGCTCCCTGTGTTCTGCGTGACACAACTGAAGGTTGGGGGAAACATGTAAGTCTTTAGTCGGGAAATGTTGAGACAAAATGGTTGAATTGTCAATATCAGAATCAGAACGAGCTTTATTGCCAAGTATGTTCACACATACAAGGAATTTGTCTTGGTGACAGGAACTTCCACAGCACAGACAGAATGACAGTGGCAAGATAGATGAGAAGATAAAATATGTGAATAAGGGGTGAAAAATATATAAAAATATACAGTACCCAATATTATATACAAAAATAGTCACTAGTTACAAATGCAAGGGAGTGTGAGAAGAGATATGATGTGATAAAAAGTTATAAATATAAATAGCATTATGTATTGCACTGGTTTACTCTCTAGGGGAGAGATTTAGGTGTTCGTGAGGTAGATGGCCTGAGGAAAGAAATTTTTCTTATGCCTGGGTGTCCTGGTGCTCAGTGCTCTGTAGCGCCGGCCAGATGGCAAGGGTTCGAAGAGGAAGTGGCCCAGATGTGAGGGGTCTAGAATGATTTTGCTAGCCCTTTTACTGACTCTGGACGAGTGCAGTTCTTGGAGAGCTGGGGGGGATGTGCCGATGATTCTTCCAGCAGTCCGAACTATCTGCTGTAGTCTTCTGATGTCTGACTTCGTAGCTGAGCCGAACCAGACAGTTATAGAGGTGCAGAGGACAGACTCAATGACTGCGGAGTAGAATTGCATCAGTAGCTCCTGTGGCAGGTTGAACTTCCTCAGCTGGTGAAGGAAGTACAACCCCTGCTGGGCCTTCTTCACAATGGAGTCTATGTGGGGCTCCCACTTCAGGTCCTGTGAGATGGTGGTGCCCAGGAACCTGAATGACTCCACTGTTGCCACAGTGCTGTTCATGATGGTGAGTGGGGGTAATGCTGAGGTGTTTCTCCTGAAGTCTACGATCATCTCCACTGTTTTGAAGGTGTTCAGCTCCAGGTTGTTATGACTGCACCAGACAGCCAGCTCTTGGACCTCCTGTCTGTAAGCAGACTCGTCACCATCCCGGATGAGACCAATGAGTGTGGTGTCGTCTGCGAACTTCAGGAGTTTGACAGAGGGGTCTTTAGCGGTGCAGTCGTTGGTGTACAGGGAGAAGAGCAGTGGGGAGAGCACACATCCCTGGGGGGCGCCAGTACTGATCCTACGAGTATTGGATGAGAATTTTCCCAGCCTCACTATCTGCTGCCTGTCTGTCAGAAAGTTGGTGATCCACTGACAGATGGAGGTGGGCACAGAGAGTTGGGTTAATTTGGACAGGAGGAGGTGTGGGATGATGGTGTTGAAGGCTGAGCTGAAGTCCACGAACAGGATTCTCGCATAAGTCCCTGGTTTGTCCAGATGTTTCAGGATGTAGTGCAGTCCCATGTTGACTGCATCATCCACAGACCTGTTTGCTCGGTAAGCAAACTGCAGGGGGTCCAGCAAGGGTCCAGTGATGTCTTTCAGATAGTCCAACACCAGTTTTTCAAGTGACTTCATGACCACAGACATTAAGGCAACAGGTCTGTAGTCATTAAGTCCTGTGATTTTGGGTTTCTTTGGGATGGGGATGATGGTGGAGCGTTTGAAGCAGGAAGGAACTTCGCACATCTCCAGTGATCTGTTGAAGATCTTTGTGAAGATAGGGGCCAGCTGGTCAGCACAGGTTTTTAGGCAGGCCGGTGAGACACCGTCTGGGCCTGGTGCTTTCCTTGTCTTCTGTTTGACGAAGACCCAATGCACCTCCTCTTCACAGATCAAAGGTGCAGGAGGGGGGAAGGTGGGGGTTACTGGAGGTGTTAATTGATTCGTGGAGAGAGGGTCAGAGTGGGTGTGGGGTGTGAGACAGGGTTTTTCAAACCTGCAATAAAACTCATTCAAATCGTCGGCCAGTTGTTGAGTTGACACGGTGCTGGGGGATGGTGTCTTGTAATTTGTAATGTCTTTCAGGCCTTTCCACACTGATGCAGGATCGTTGGCTGAAAACTGTTTCTTCAGGTTTTCAGAGTAGTTTCTCTTAGCCACTCTGATCTCCTTTGCCAGTGTGTTTTTGGTCTGTTTATAGAAGACTCCGTCCCCGTTCTTGTAGGCATCTTCTTTGGCCTGACGAAGCTGTCTGAGTTTTGCAGTGAACCACGGTTTGTCATTGTTGTATGTTAAATGGGTCCTGGTAGGGATGCACATATCCTCACAGAAACTGATATATGATGTTACAGAGTCTGTGAGCTCATCTAGATCGCTAGCAGCAGCCTCAAAAACACTCCAATCAGTGCACTCGAAGCAGGCTTGTAAGTCCTGCTCTGCTTCCTCAGTCCATCTTTTAACAGTCCTTATTACAGGTTTAGCTGATTTCAGTTTCTGCCTGTAGGTCGGTATAAGATGAACCAGGCAGTGATCAGAGAGCCCCAAAGCTGCCCGTGGAACAGAGTGATATGCATCCTTTACTGTGGTGTAGCAGTGGTCCAGTATTTTACTGTCTCTGGTGGGACATGTAATATGCTGTCTGTATTTTGGCAGTTCACGGGAGAGATTTGCTTTATTAAAGTCCCCGAGAATGATTATAACAGAGTCCGGGTGTTGTTGCTCTGTGTCTGTGATTTGATTGGCCAGCTATTTCAGCGCTGTGTTCACACACGCTTGCAGTGGAATATAAACACTTACGAAATGAATGAGGAAAACTCCCGCGGCGAGTAGAAAGGCTTACAGTTGATGAAGAGCGCTTCTAGATCAGGACAGCACATCTTCTTTCACCTCTGTTAAAAAAAATACTCCCTGGACCCCAATCTGGTTGAAAATTACAGACCGGTCTCCCTCCTCTTCTTCCTGTCTAAAACCCTTGAGCAGGCAGCCTGTGATCAACTGTCCAATTTCCTCACCCTGAACCATCTCCTTGATGGTTATCAGTCTGGTTTCAAAGTCAGTCACTCTACTGAGACCGCCTTTCTAGTGCTCTCCAAGCTGCTAGAGCTGCCTCCCTCTCCGCGGTCCTCATCCTCCTTGATCTGTCTGCAGCATTTGACACTATAAATCACCGGATTCTACTCTCCTCTCTTAACCAGCTTGGGATCAAAGGTACGGCACTCAGATGGTTTGAGTCCTACCTCTCTGACAGATCCTATCAAGCGGTCTGGCGGAGCTCTCATTCTTCTCCTCTGCCTCTCTCTACTGGTGTTCCGCAGGGCTTGGTATTGGGTCCTCTTCTCTTCTCCATCTACACCTCCTCCCTCGGTCCGGTCATAGCCTCCCATGGATTCAAATACCACTGCTATGTTGATGATACCCAGCTCTTCCTTTCCTTTCCACCTGGTGCGTCAGACATCTCCGTACGCATTGCTGCCTGCCTGTCGGACATCTCTTCATGCATGTATGATCACCACCCCCAACTCAACCTCTCCAAAACAGAGATTCTTTACCTCTCAGTTGGCCTATCCTCCTGTCACGACCTCTTGATCAAACTGGACAACTTATTCATTTCGCCTAGCTCCTTTGCTAAGAATCTGGGAGTTACGATTGATGCGAGTCTGTAATTCTCTCAACATATTGAAGTCACAACCCAGTCCTGCAGATACATCCTGCATAATATTCGTAGGATCCCTCCCTACCTCACTACTGACTCTGCCCAACTACTTGTCCAGGCCATGGTGACTTCCCGTCTGGACTACTGCAACTCTCTTCTGTGTGGCCTTCCGGCTAATGCCATCAAACCTCTGCAGCTTCTACAGAATGCTGCTGTATGAGTTGTGTTTAATTTGCCAAAGCGCTCCCATGTATCTCCTCTACTCATCTCTCTGCTCCGGCTTCCTATAGCTGCCCGTATCAAATTCAAAACCCTGGTTACTGTGTACAAATCCATCAATAGAACTGCTCCTGGCTATTTACAGGACTTGATCGACCGGTACCCCCCCCGCCAGGCCCCTTCGCTCATCTACTTCTGCTCGCTTGGTGGTCCCGCGCGTGAAAGGCAAAGCTCGGCGGTTCTCGGTTCTGGGTCCGTTGTGGTGGAATGACCTTCCCCTGTCACTCAGAACTGCAGAAACTCTGTCTGCTTTCAAGAAGGGTCTGAAAACCCACCTTTTCCAGATCCACTTTGCCCAAGATCTCTTCAGATCATCTATGGTGTAACTGTTCACGCATCGTAACTCCAGAAGCATCCCCAGATACAACCTTTATTCAGCCTTTACTCTGGTATTGTACTGCTCATTTGTGTATCTTATAATATTTAATAAAAAAAAAAAAAAATTAAAAAAAAAAAAATTGGTGTGGGTATCGGGATTTGTCTGTGTCTTATGCACCTACTTGAACAATAACCTCGGTGTAGCAAGTGGTGGGGAACAAACTAGGTTTGCTTGAGACTTTCATGTCTGCAGCTATGTCTCCTTCTCTCAATGCAATGCATAAATTGTACTTTTGCTGAGATGTATGTCGCTTTGGACAAAAGCATATGCTAAATGAATAAATGTAAATGTAAATGTAAGCCAGTGCAGAGAAATGAATAGAAGAGATACATGGGAACGCTTTGGCAAGTGAAATACAACTTGTGCAGCAGCATTGTGTATCAGCTGCAGAGGTTTGATAGCAGTAGCGGGAAGGGCACACAGGAAAAAGTTGCAGTAGTCCAGACGGGATGTCACCATGACCTGGTTTATGTAGTTGGGCAGAGTCAGTTGTGACTGTAAGGACGGATCCTGCAAATATCATACAGGATGTATCTGTAGGACCAGGTCGTGGCTTCGATGTGCTGAGAGAAAGGTTAACTTGAGTCAATCGTCACTCCCAGATTCCTAGCCAAGGAGGTAGGCAAAATGAGTGAGTTGTCCAGTTTGATCAATAGATTGTGACAGTAGGACAGGTTAGCTGGGAGGTGAAGAATCTCTGTTTTGGAGAGGTTGAGTTGGAGGTGGTGAGCAGACATCCATGCAAAGATGTCTGACAGGCAGGCAGCAATGCATGTGGAAATGCTTGATGCTCCAGGTGGAAAGGGCAGGAAGAGCTGGGTATCATCCTTCACTCTTTTAGCAAACCCAAATACAGGTGAACTGGTGTCAAAGTCGTTAAGGCAAAATATTTTCATTCAAGGCTCTGGGTCACTGGTTCTGGAGCATGCTTTGGAAATTCCTTCAGGACTTAACTCTTGTCCAGGCTCTGGTTATGTTATTTTAATTGCGAGAAACTCTCTCAGTCTCACAGAGATGTGAGACTAAAGCATGGAAGTTAAATAACGTTTACGTGCCCAAGTTCTGACATCAGCTTCCCTTTGGATTGTTTGCCCATGATCCTTTTCTCGTACAAATTTTTTTGAAGCATGCCAAACCACATGATGCTACTAGACAATCAAGACTGCTTATTGGGACTATACTATAGGGCCAGGATATTTAAAATACACCCTGTACATGCTGTTAACAGCTTATTTATTTTAACAGTATATTTATGCTAGAATGTTAAAATGTGTTCTTTTATCTATACTTTCTATGTTAATTCATGACAACGGCTGAAACTTTGGAAATGTATACAAAATTAGGAATGATAGTGCCTTCATGTAAATACTACAGGATTTTAAGAACTATGTAATAATAAAGATTGTACTCAAAAATCACACTTGCATCTAGAGCTCTCCTTCTGTAGGGGTGGTGCTGTTCGTTGAGATGTAAGTTATTTTTTGGGAAAATTGTCTTCTTAACGAATAAATGTAAATGACAGTCATTTTACATGTTTTTTTTTCCACTGGTCACCAGTCTTGGAAACAGACCAAGAGAGACATTTCAAGTTCATAACTGATTTGCTGAGCGGTAATATGCTGAATGCAAATGCTTCATTGGGTTGCAAAGAGTGGAAATGTTTTGTGAAATTTTGGAAAAGTTGCATAGAAAATGTTTGGAACTTTGAAGTGGTTGGAAATTTTGAGAAATTTAAAAAAGTTCAACCGTCACGCCCTCTGCCTCAGCAACCAGGAACATTTGTGGCTGATCAGGGTCCGGGCACTTAAAAGGACAGCCCAGAGCGCTGGAAGATGCGGAATCTTGTTCAGCCTTGCTCTTCGCTCACACTTCTTGGATTGATTTGCTTACCTCTTCCCTGTCTGCCTCATTCTTATTCCTCTTTCCTTGTCCCTCCTCCTCCTGAATCTCCTCATCCTCTTCATCTCCCTCGACCCATCGCCAGCTCTTCAACTCAAGGTTTCCGGATTCTTCTCGTAACAACATGTGACTCTCGCTAGTTTCTCGACAACGACTCTCGGATCCTTCCCTCAGTCTGTGCGCCTCTGCGCTGCATTGGGGTCTGATGACCCTCTTCCCGGACGGAATCATGACATCAACTTTTGTAACTTATTTGAAACTACAGTCAGACTTGACATTTATATTAATAAATTTTAATTAATTAAGAAATTTATGTTAATACATTGTCTAACTGGGGCTTGCACAGGGACCTTTCAGAATTTCTTGCAGGATATGATAGCGTAATATATTTCCAGCTCATGCAAACTTTCAGATCAACCTCCCCTTTGGGACAAGATGAGTTAAAAATTAATATTTGGTTATACCTGTGAAATTTGGATATCCTTTCCATCAAAACTACCACCCCTCTACCTATGGACATTTTACTATGGTACTTATCTTCACCATGGCTATCAAGAAATTTTCTTAAGAGAAAATATGAAGACAGGTGAAACAATGGATCTGAGAGTGACTGAATGACTGCTCTGCAACACAAATTCTTTAGATTTTAATTGTCTTCATCCATCCATCCATTTTCTATCCCTCTTGTCCCAATAGGGTTGCGGTGGCAGCAGGGAGAGCAGAGAGGCCCAGCCGCCCCTGTCCCCTGCAACTTTCTCCAGCTCAGCCTGGGGGATCCCCAGCCATTCCCAGGCCAACTGGGAGATATAATCCCTCCAGCGGGTCCTGGACCAACCTCGGGGCCTTGTCCCAGTTGACCTTGCCTGGTATACCTCTAAAGGGAGATGCCCGAACCACCTTAGCTGGATCCTCTCAACGTGGAGGAGTAGCGGCTCTACTCTGAGTTCCTTTTGGATGTCTGAACTCCTCACCCTATTACGGAGAGTGAGTCCCAATACCCAGCAGAGAAAACTCATTTCAGCCGCTTGTATCCACGACAGATGCAGATCGACCAGTAAATGGTGACTTTCGCCTTATGGCTCTGCTCCCCCTTCACCACTACAGTCCAGTACAGTGACTGCATTACTGTGGTGGAGTCCAAAACCCACACTGAACAGGCTTGACTTAATGCCAAGTATGCGGACACAGCTTTCGCTCCATAAGTACAGAGACCGAATGGGTGGCCCCGGTACCCCATACTTTGGAAGCATCTCCCACAGAATTTCTCGGGGAACCTGGTCATAAGCCTTCTCCAAGTCCATAAAGCACATGCAGACTGGATTAGCAAACTCCCATGCCCCTCTAATTATCTGTGAGAGGGTAAAAAGCTAGTCCACTGTTCCACGGCCAGGGTGGAATCCATATTGTTCTTCTTCAATCCAAGGTTTAACTACTGGCCGGAGCCTCCTTCCCAGCACCCTGGCATAGACTTTCCCAGGGAGGCTGAGAAGTGTGATACCCCGATAGTTGGCACACACTCTCTTGTCCCCTTTCTTAAAGATAGGGACCACCACCTCTGTTTGCCTATCCAAAGGCACTTTCCCCATGGTCCATGCTACATTGCAGAGGCGTGTCAACAATGACAGCCCCACAACATCCAGGGCCTTAAGCAGTTCTGGGTGGATCTCATCCACCCCCGGTGTTTTGCCACCATGGAGCTTTCCTACTACCTCAGTGACTTCCACCAGGGAAATGGACACTGATATCGTGGAAACTGCTGGCCCTGACTCCTGTTAGAGAGTTACATCTCTCGGGTTTAGGAGTTCCTTAAAGTGCTCCTTCCACCTCCTGACAACGTCCTCATAAGAAGTCAGAGTTTCTCCATTCTTGCTGAGGACAGCCTGAGTGAAGCTCCTCCGACCCCTTCTGACCTACCGGCTGGTTCTCCAGAACCTTTCTGAGTCGTTTTCCATGGCCTCTCCAAACTCCTCCCATGCCCCAGATTTTGCTTCTGCAACCGCAGCTGCTACTGCCTTTTTCACCTGCCAGTACCTGTCTGCTGAGTCAGGAGCCCCCAGAGCCAACCAGAGCCTAAAGGCCTCCTTCTTCAGCTTGACGGTTTCCCTCACCACTGGTGTCCACCAGCGGGTTCTTGGGTTGCCGCCCTGACTGGGACCAACAAGCTTTTGGCCATAGCTGTGCCTAGCTGCTTCCACAATGGAGGTTTTGAACAGGGTCCATTCAGACTCCATGTCTCTTACCTCCTCCGGGACTTGGGAGAAGCTCTCCCAGAGGTGTGAGTTAAAATCATTCTGGACAAGGTCCTCTGACAGTTGTTCCCAGCACACCCTCATTAAACATTTGGGCTTACCGGGGCTGCCCATCAGTTTCCCCGCCATCTGATCCAACTTACCACCAGATGGTGATCGGTTGACAGCTCAGCACCTTTCTTCACTCGAGTGTCCAGAACATGTGGCCTCAAGTCAGTTGAAATGACTACAAAGTTGATCATTGACCTTTGGCCCAAGGAGCTCTTGTACCAAATATACTTATGAGCATCTTTGTGTTCTAACATGATGTTTCTTATGAACAAACCATGACTAGCACAGAAGTCCAATAACATTTCACCATTTGGGTTCAGATCGGCCAAGCCATTCTTCCCAGTCACCCCTGCCAGATTTCCCAGTCATTGCCAACATGAGCGTTGAAGTCCCCCAGCAGGACTATGGAGTCTGTAGAATAGAATAGAATAGAATAGAACTTTATTTGCTATTTGTACACATACACATGGTCTGGGCACATAGGAATTCTTGTGCGATGCTGAAAGAGTCAAACATATAAGCAACATGTACACAATAAATACTCTAAAACTTCAATAAATAAAACTACAACAATACAATAAATAAAACTACTACATTAATAGAGAAGGTAAATACTAAAAAAGGAGGAAATACTATTAAAAACAGGGAACAAATACTTTAAGAAAGGGGGGAACAAGAATAAAATGCACAATAGATACAAAACACACACATAGTACACAGTAAAATATCCCATACACAGTGAAATACACAGTAAAGACTACAATAATACTGTTAATAATAATATTAACAGGCTAATGGTTAATGTTAATAACAATGTTAATGCTCCAATGGTTGGTGGAGTCCTGTCCAGAACTCCACCCACCCTATCCAAGAAGGCCAAATACTCTGAACTGCTGTTTGGTGCATAAGCACACACAACAGTCAAAGTTGTCCTCTCTGCGACCCTCTCGTCCACCGGGACAAATTCCAACTGTTTGGCAGCCAGCCGGGGGCTTGTGAGTATCCCCACACCCGCTCGGCGCCTCTCACCCCATGCAACTCCTGAGTATGAGAGGGACCACCCCCTATTGAGGAGTTTGGTTCCAGAGCCAACACTGTGAATGAAAGGGAGCCCATCTATATCTAGTTGGTGTTTCTCAACCTCCCACACCAATTCCGGCTCCTTCCCCGAAGTGAGGCTAGATTCCATGTGCCAAGAGCCAGTTTCTATCGCGAGGGCCCGCAACGCCATGAACCACTCCGCCCTTTCCCACTGCCTGGTACACCTGGTGTGTACCAGATTTTAATTGATTCCATTTAAATATCCACAGAGAAATAAATGGTGTCTCAGTGATTCTGCGATCCCATGGAACTTCACTCCTCATCACTTTAAAAGTGGTCAAACTCAATTATCTTGCTTAATCTTAGTGGTTTGAAGTCATTACATATAATTCACAGGTAAGTTGCACTTCAAATATTCACAGTTAAACCAGTACTATTTCTTTCCCTCTGAAAGATCTTGGCTCTGTTGGCAGTACTGTTCTTTATAGTACTTTGGATGACAGTGGTAACTGTCAGGGACATGAGTGCAGGAGACCAGAGGTAGAACCCAAGTGTAGGATTGTTTTATTACTTTTCTGAAGGACGAGACAATGTTTATGGTCTGGGATGAGCTTGTGTCAATGAATTGAGGTGCAAGCGTCATACGAAAGGATGATCCCAGGTTGTGGTCGCAGGTTGGAGCCGTGGTCAAGGTTAGGACATCAGGATATGGGGTGAGAAGACAGACACAGGGTAAAGGACAAGAGATGCAGGTTGTGAACGCAGAGGGGGCGAATGTCTGTATATCTGTAAATTATGCTGAACAGCTGCAGTGAACACACATAAGATTTTCACCACCTGTACACTTGTGGTTGACAATAAAGTGATTTGATTTGATTTGATTTGACACAACACTTTTTCTGACAATCAGAATCAGTACAGCTGGCTGGCTTCCCTTAAATTCAGCATTAAAACTGAAATATGACATGAAATTTACCTCTACAAAGTCCACTTCTTTCCATTTTGTAAAACAAATTTATATTACTTAGTTGAGAAGAAAATAAAAACTTAAGTGTTTTCCAAATCAGAAACAAATCACTTGAGTTTTTATATATTAATTGTATATGAAAATTTGGATGAAAAAGCAAAACTTTTGTTTGAAGCTGTGATGAAACTCAGTATGTACTTCATACCCCAGAAATCCAGTTTTTACAGAACAAATTCCGCCTTTAAAACCAGGAACTGTCTTTAAGTCAAGTGGGTGAGGCAGTGCAGTGTGGTTTGGCAGGTGCCTGCTATGTGGTGGGTCTGAGGTTTGAGCCCTGCTTCAGGGTGCTCTGCGACAGACTGGTATCCCATCCTGAGTGTGTCCCCTCCCCCTTCAGCCTTGCACCCTGTGTTACATTTACTTGCTTAGCGGACACTTTTCTCCAAAGCAACTAACAATGAACACTATGTAGTGTTACTAGCCCACACACCTTATTCACCAAGGTGACTTACACTGCTAGATACATTACTTACAATGGGTCACTCATCCATACACTGTGTCTTTAGACTGTGGGAGGAAACCCATGCAGACACAGGCAGAACATGCAAACTCCACACAGACTGAGCAGGGATCAAACCCACGGCTTCTCACACCACGCAGGCGCTGTGAGACAGCAACGCTACCAGCGTGTTGCCAGGTAAGCTTGGGTTTACCACGACCCCACTTGAGACAAGTGGTAGTTGATGTTGGCTGGTTGTTTCCAAGTCAATCTCAAATTTTTTACAAGTGAAACCAGTCATCAAAAAACAGAGAAAGTTGCTGTTTGGTGTTGACCAAGGACAGTCTCTGAATTTTTCTGTCATAGAAATCCATCATTTTGATTTTTCATTCCCTTCCTTTGTTGAAAAGAGAAAAAAAGAAGAAAGAAAATTCAGATGAAATTTTGCCATGTCTCAGTCCAAGGGCATCTGATTTTATCTACAATGCACTCTCAGAGAAGCTGGGGGTGCAGTGGCGCAGTGGGTTGGACCACAGTCCTGCTCTCCGGTGGGTCTGGGGTTTAAGTCCTGCTTGGGGTGCCTTGCGACAGACTGGCGTCCTGTCCTGGGTGTGTCCCTTCTGCCCTGTGTTACCGGGTGGGCTCCAGTTCCCCGCGACCCCGTATGGGATAAGCGGTTCTGAAAGTGTGTGTGTGTGTGTGTGTGTGTGTGTGCTCATGCTCTCAGAAACACAACTGGCCAGAAAAAAGGAGCTAAAGAAAAGAGACCAACTTGCAGTCATACTTTTTGATGATATGCGTTAAATGTAAAACTGATGTGTACTGTAACTGCTGCAGAAAGCCCATTGTGCAAGAAGCTGGATGTACTGAAATTGCACTCCCAATTGTAAAGGGTAACCAACACTACACACACACACATTTCCAGAGCCACTTGTCCCATACAGGGTCACGGGGAACCAGAGCCTACCCAGCAACTCAGGGCGTAAGGCCAGAGAGGGAGGGGACACACCCAGGACGGGACGCCAATCCGTCGCAAGGCACCCCAAGCGGGACTCGAACCCCAGACCCACCAGAGAGCAGGACTGTGGTGCAACCCACCGCACCACCGCGCTCTCGTAACCAACACTAGCTGGAACTAAAAAAAATAAATAATGCTGGCAGGCTGAGAGAAGCTGAAGCAGCTAAGAGTCTGGCAGTAATGATTGACTCAAGTCTGTCTTTCTCTCAGCACATCGAAGTCACAACTCCAGCCTGCAGATACATCCTGCATAACATCCACAGGATCCATTCTTATCTAACAATAGACTTTGCGCAACTAGTTTTCTGGGCCATGGTGATATCCCATCTGTATTACTGCAACTCTGTCCTGTCTGGCCATCCATGTACTGCCATCAAACCTGTACAGCTGATATAGAACGCTGCTGCATGAGTTGTTTTTGACTTGCTGAAGTGTTCTGAGATATCTCCAGTCCTCGCCTCTCTGCACTGGCTTCCTATAGCTGCCCGGATCAAATTCAAGACTCTGGTTATGGCTTACAAAAGCATATATAGAACTGCTCCCAGATATCTGCAAGACCTGATCATCCACTACACCCCACCAGACTGCTACGTTCCTCTACCTCTGCTTGATTGGTGGTCCCATGCGCAAAAGGTTGAAAAGCAAAAGCGTGAAGGTTCTTGGTTCTGGCTCCAACGTAGTGGGACAACCTCCCCCTCTCACTCAGAATTGCTAAATCTCTGTCCACATTTAAAAAAGTTTATAAAACTCATCTCTTCCAGACTCACTTCACCAATGATCTCTTAAGTTCATGTAATGTGTAAATATTGATGCACTATAAATTTGTCATCATAACTGTTACTCAGTGGATAAACCTTCACACAGCTACTCCTGTAATGTAATGTGAATGTTTACATTATTATGCATGTGATGAGAAACTGACGATATTTGGATAAAGTTTTATGCAGCTTCTCGTGTGATGTACATTGATTCTTTCAATGGAAAGTAACACAATAACTGTACTTTACAATCACACATCTGCATCTAAGTCTCTTTTTGCTAATGTAATGCAGATGTGCATTGCTTTTGAGAAAGCGTCTGCTAAATGACAATGTAAGAATACGAAATGTAGTAGATAAGTAACAAATCAGAAGCATACATGAGCTGAGCACATGGTTATCGTGCAGAAAGAAAGCCAATGACAAATGTTCTTATAGATGTCACATGTGTTTTTTGAACTGTATAATATGTCTGTATTGGATGTTTGACGAGACTCCTTAGACTCTAGCATAGGGAATGGTGACTCTCCATCCAGCTGGGGTGAAATAAAGTAAGCTTCTTTCTCCTGTCTAGCTTCTTTTGTTTGACTTATGTCGAATTTCTTCCACAGTGTCAAATAAACAGTTTGTATTATGAATGAAAGAGATACTTGGCCAAATCAGAGTTATATTTCACCAGATGATGCAAAAACTCTGCTGTCAAATGTCAGTGCCAAACTGAATAAACTTTAGACCTCTTTTGTGATTACTGAAATTTTCTGTAGTATACTACAGATAGTTATATTATAACTGATAGTGAGAATAGCTTTAAAAATCAGACTTTCAAGACGAATACTCGATTTCTGTTTTTTGATGAGGGAATTTTACTTTATTTTAATTATAGTGGCTTTTGAGACAACTGTTCAGTCTCCACCTGGGACCCACAAATAAAACTGTTACTGTTCTGGTGAAAAGATGTTGGGGTTTTTGCAGAGTTCAGTTTTCTTTGCTCAGGGTAGATAGCAGTAGGTAGTTATTCTTTCTCTTCCTTTCTTCATTATGTTGCACTGGGTCATTTTTGTTGTTTTTATTAATATTATAGACTTTGTTTCCATTGTTGAACTTTTCTATTTCAGTAAAAACATGAGGTTCACATTTAAACTACTACCATTTTTAAGGGAAAAATAATTTTAATATTCTCATATTTAGTTGATATCGCTTACTATATTAGTCTATCTAGTTATTTACCCATTTACACCATTCTACTGGAGCAAAGCAGTGTAAGTAACTTGTTCAAGGGTACTACAGCCAGAGGGAAGATTCAAACATGCAACCTTTGGGTCCAAAGGCAACAGCACTAGCCTCTAGGCTACCAGGTGCCCCAAAAACCTTAAAAGTCATTGCATTGCTCCAAGAAATCCATATCTGCTCAACAGAGCATTTAAAACAAATAACGGGCTACTTATATTCCTTCCTTTAGTTTTAACAATAGAATTACAATAACAATGAATACTGCAATTTTCATTAATAAAAATATCATGTTTATTTCTAGTTGATTCACAGATGTTATTTTAATGCATTACATCTTCACAGGATATTTCTGCCCGAGTTGTTCTCAGAATAAGTTTTTGCCAGGATACTTTGTTACATTTATTCTGGGAATGTAATCTGATAAAAGCTTACTAAAATGTTATTCATTAAAGTATTCAAAAGATGTTTAACAAAAAGTTTTATCAATACCTCTCTAGTTGTGTTACCAAAAGATAGGGACTTCTTTGGTAAACTGAACTCATTTGCCATTCATTCTGCATGTCACAGAACTAACTCAAGTTGGCTGGAAAATCGGCATAGACAACTCAGTGCTGTAATATAGTGTCATGAAAACATAAACATGACATTGTTGCAAACAACAACAGATGCTGTGTGTCAACATAACATTTCCCACCAGGAAAGGAAAGCAAACTCAGTCTTTTTTGTGACCCAATTCTGTTCTGTTGTTAAAAAAAAAAAAAAAAAAAAAAAAAAACAGAGATAAGTTTGGGGAAGAACACTGCTGTTGCCATGCCAGCAAAGGGTATCAGGCAAGGAATTAAAGCACAGCTGCCAAGGTGCAGTCATCAAGTAGTAGCTAGCCCTTCTGATCAATGGTTCTCCACCAGGAATTCAGAAGGATCGATGGGCTTCATTGTTTCCCCTGATACTGACCAGCAGTCAAGACTGCACAGTAAGTTGTCAAGTGTTTAGTTCCCACACCATAATTATAAACCCAGGAGGAAGTAGAGGAAACTAAAAATAAAATTCAAAACAAACATGACTGAAGAGAAAGACCAACAAACAGCACCAATGTCATTCTCTTGTTACGGTGGTGCTTAGTCACTGGAAAACATATCTGCAAGATGCAGTGAGGGGGAGACCTGATTGGGTTGGCCTCCATCTCAGGATTCCTTCCAGGGTCACCTCTGTGGGGCACTGAAGAAAAGCATCATGAGACAACAATTCTACTAGCTCTCCACTCCCCAGGTGGCAAGGTTAGGGCACATACCTCACCAGGATCATTCAGGCTAATGTCCTAAAGCTGCATTTCAGTGGTACCCCTGAGACAGGCTGCATCATATAGAGGGTAGGGGGTATGCATGATAAGAGAAGGAGAAGGGCCCATAAATTAGATTACAGTTTCACACTGTTCATCAGGCATACAGTGAATGGTGAATACTTCATGGTTAGGACCAGGTTGACTTAAATTAAATCATAAATCCAGCTACCTACATCTTACATCCATCGTCAACAACCGCTTGTCCCAAGCCCAGTTTTGGTGAGCCGGAGACTCGCCCGGCAACACAGGGCGCAGGGCGGATGAGGGGAGGGGATACGCCCTGGGCGGGATACCAGTCTGTCGTAAAGAACCCCAAGCAGGGCTTAAGCTCGAGAGCGGCTACACAGCAGGTACTGCTCGAACCCACTGTGCCACCACACCCCCCTACAGCTTTCAACTATTCAAAATTTTAAATAATTAAAAAATAATGAAAATAGAGCACATTCCTTGCGTTTTGATGAAACACAGTAAATCAAGTTCCCCTTAAATTTGCATAAATTTTCATAAACATTTCTTAAAGATAATTGAAGAGCTACGACCAAACTTAGCAGTGATGGGTTGCATCCTATTATTATTTCAAACTATTATTGAGGACAATACCAACAGGAAATAATCTGTATAGAAATTACAGTGAAGGTATCACATAATCCATATCATTCACTTTCACCCTAGACAGAATTTTAGTATTTTTGAGTAGTTATGTGGCTCAAAGGATTAAGGTGTTTATTTGGTGAGTGAAAGCCTAATTTAGTTTAATTTAAATAGAGTAATGATTCAGTGTAAAATATAGGCTACATAAAATGCACTGTGGTTTTATTACACTATGACTTTTAGAAACATTAGAGGCAGCTTTAAACAAATAACACATTGAAAGGAACACTGTTACTTATTAAACAGAACAAAATTCTGGGTTGCTGCAAGGGACAAATGTTAAACAAGTTATTTGTTAAATAATGACAATGCAAATACTGTGTAAAGTTTTATAAAATAAAATAAAATAAAAAAATATACTTGCAACAGTTTAGAATACTGTTCCATACTTAATTAGGGGGGAGAGAGAGAGGGAGAGAGAGAGATTATAAGTAATTCCTGAAGACCGGTGTGGTAACTACTCAGTAATTACTAATAGGTTACCAGGGTTTTCTTAGTAGTCAATAATAAAAATCTAACCTTCAGCCATTATCTAATTTACTCATTAAGCATAATAAGGAGATGTTCCAAAGAAAATGGAGGTATAACACATGGAACCTGTATAGTTTTTACGAGGTCAGCTGGCGAGTGATGATTTTCCACAAGACACAATTAACAGGGGGTTTATTTCTGGTTAAAGAACAACATTTAATTGATGGCAATATACAATCTTAATGAGTTATTTAGTCTATTCAGTACAGTAGTGCATGCAAGATGCCGAGTGAAACCCAGCCCATAGTGGACACTTGCATGGTTTTTAAGGCAAGGGGGTTGCCAGGTCTTCTCTCTGCACATTGGGGGAAGGCAAACACAGGGGAAATATAGAGCTGCCATACACCCCTAACAGGGCTTGAATCTCAGACCTGCCATACAGGGAGGCACCAGTCCAGCCCACTACAACACCACATTTCCCTTATTTTGGTGATAGGGGATATACAAGGTTCAAAATACTCTGATCAACCTCCTGAGGTAAAAGAGTAATCTAAAAATTGAATTGTTAATAATATACAGGACCATATATAGGCTGTTTCTCACCATAGATAGCTGTATGTGACTGTTGATGAATAGTTAATTCATAGCTATTTTAAATGAACCTCAGTTAATGTGTATCACTCTAGGAGGCATACATTTACTAATTAGTAACTACTAAAGTAATAATTATGTAATTGTTATACACCCTAAACATTACCTACTGATTAGTTAATCACTCTTCCTTATTAGTTATCAGTAGTAAATGCAGTGTTAATGTACCTATTAGTTCTGCATTAGTTCCTGCATAACTACCTATTAAGTATGGAACCATATTCTAAAGTGTTGCCAAAATGTTTATTCTCAAACAAGCAAGCTGCTGACAATATTACCATACAAAGCCATCACCACTATAGCTAAACTATCATCACCATGACCAGCAAGAAATAAAAGGTTGCAGAAATCACAGTAGCACAGCAAGTAGTGCTGCTGTCTCACAGTGCCTGGATAGAGTGAGAAAACATGGGTTTGATCCCTTCTCAGTCCGTGTGGAGTTTGCATGTTCTCCTTGTGTCTGCAGGGGTTTGCTCTGGTTTCCTCCCACACTCCAAAGACATGTTGTTCAGGTTCCCCCATAGTGTATGAGTGACACAGAGAGAGTATATTTCACTGATGTATCAATGAGTGACCGATTGTAAGTAGTGTATCCTGCAGTATAAGTCACTGTGGTAAATAAGGTGTGTGGGCAGGTATCACTACATAGTATCCATTGTAAGTTGCTTTGGAGAAAAGTGTCTACTAAGTGAGTAAATGTAATCACTGTTATCAGCACTATCAATAAAACCATCATAGAGTTTTGGGATGATTTTTAATAGCAGTGAAAAATATACTTTGAGCTGGTAGTTGCTGCATGGTATGAGGGGGGAGTATTGTGATGAATAGCTCCCAGGGACCTGTTCCAGTCTGAATTGAATAATGACTGCCAGCTGCACCCACTAATGGACTAATGAGCTGGGAATAAAGGCAGCTGGCTTGAGGAATAGGAGAATGGTGTTTTGGTTGGCTTTTTTTTTATTTATTGAGTAGTGTGTTGGAGAAGGGAGGGGGATTACATTGAGGTTGGCAGGGGCCTGCTCTGTGGTGGGTCTGGGGTCTAAGTCCTGCTTGGAGTGCCTTGCAGTAGATTGGCATCCTGTCTGGGGCATGTCCTCTCCATTCTCAGCCCCATGATCTGCACTGCTGGGTTAGGTTCTGGTTTGCCCCAACCCCACACGGGACATGCGATTGTAGACATTCTGGGTATGGGGGGAGGCTAGGTTTTGTTTGAGTGCTTCTGCCTGGAAGTCATCTGATTTGTGTTTTGTCATGCTTTTGTTCCAAATAAAGCCTCTTTTTCTCAAGTTCTGTTGTCCTGTGTCACAGTCCTTCAGGGTTACCACCAGACCAGAAAGAAAGGAGAATCTGTATTGTCTGTAGTCACCTACTTGCATGGTGTTTGCTTTACATATGATGGAAGCCATTTAGACTGCTTAACGTATGTCATGCTTCCCCTCAGCACTGTCTGGTCAATCCCAAAATATTGGATGGGTACTTAAATTTAAGCAGCTCCCATTACCTAGCAGTGTGGATTATAAGCCTAATGAGTGTATTTTACATTAAGACACCCCTGATATTCACAGAGGGCAAATAGAGTTCAATTTTAGACGCTGGCGGTAGAGAAAGTCCGAAAGGATCAGTTTACATCTGTGTTTTTTTTTTTTTTTCCCCAGCTGCAACTTGACCTAACTTGGTCACTGTACAAGAGTATGTAATATGACTAGGGTGAAATATTCCAGCTGGTGCACAGTGATGTTCTAAAAGTTTTCTACTGCACTTGACAGAACTGAATTTGATTCCAGCCTAGTGGTCTATATTTAGTTGTTTTTGGTCCCTTATCACGGCATTCTTCAAATTCCAACTCTTTTTACTTTACAAATGTAGCACACCATAAAAATTAATATATAGTCTTTCGATCAGCTGCAAACTGGTTAACTGAAATCTGGAAAACTGTTTTCTGCTAGAGAATTAAATATTCATGACTCCTGTTCTTTCTGCCTTCATTGCAGTTGTCTGAGAGATGAGTAGATATACACACACACATTTTCAGAACCGCTTGTCCCTTACGGGGTCACGGGGAACCGGAGCCTACCCGGCAACACAGGGCGTAAGGCCAGAGGGGGAGGGGACACACCCAGGACGGGACGCCAGTCCGCCGCAAGGCACCCCAAGCGGGACTCGAACCCCAGACCCACCGGAGAGCAGGACTGTGGTCCAACCCACTGCGCCACCGCACCCCTGAGTAGATATATATATATTTTAATTTCAGCTCTCTGTTTAATAGTTTCGAGGGTGTGGTGGTGGAGTGGGTTTGGCATGTGCCTGCTGTCTGGTGGGTCGGGGGTTTGAGTCCCGCTTGGGGTGCCTTGGGATGGACTGGCATCCCGTCCTCTCCCCCTCCAGCATTGTGCCCTGTGTTGCTGGGTTAGGCTCTGGCTTGCCGTGACCCCACTTGGGACAAGCGGCTTCAGTCAATATGTGTGCATTTGTATTTTATAGTTTCTAGTGCAAGGAATTAATGAGGGAGAGGTGTAGAAGTACTTACTCCAGAAGGCATCTAATCCTCAGTTTTCCTACATTAGGTATTGAATAGAACCACATGCTGTTTACTTTTTCTTGAGGAAGTCTAAGGTTAGTGCTTTGCAGATCGCCAGCAGCAATAAATGCTGCTCTGCTGTCATCACCCCATAATGAGCTCTAAGAAAGCAGATGAAGGCACATATATGCATAACCATTGGTGTTTACCTCAATTTGCATATGACAAAAATGCCTGTCCCCTATTTTTCAGTATGAATGGACTCAGGGAACAGATGAAAGGATGCCTGCTGCAGCTTGCAGAGTTATTGAAACCAGGAGAGCCATAAATTAGAGCTTCTGTACAGCCAATTTGCTGACAACTTTGATAGGGTCTTTAGATCTGAAGTGGAAAAATCAGTTGTGAAACCTTCAAACAAAAATTGTACTGTTGGAGTTTCAGTCAGTTGATTTGGCTTTTGTTGGAAGATCCATTATTATTAAGCTATTGACTTTGTTACGTAAGTTACATATCCAGGTATTCATAATTAAAAAAAGTACTACAGTAAATTTCCAGAACAAAAAATTAAACAAAATCTATTTTGTCACTACATATAAAATTGGATTTGTTGCTTGATGATTGCCACAGTAAAAATGTCTTGCTATTGGTTCCCCACCAGTCATTCCTCTTTTTGGTAGAGATTTCAAAAAGACAAAATACTCTAATAATTATGACATAGGCACTGAAATAAAATGATAATATCCAAGTACAGCAATCCCTTGATCTGTGAAATTAATCTCTTCCTGAAAACAATGTGGATAACAAAATTTTGAAAAATGACTGCTTATTTCTCATTATCATTATTATTTTATTTCAGCCCACCTGGAAACGTCAAACTCATTTCTGCAAATATCACTAAAACACCGCAAAACATGTATGTAACTATCAGCTATTGAGTTCACACATACACACATTGTCTGAAACTGCTTGTCCTGAGCGGGGTCGCGGCAAACCAGAGCCTAACCTGGCAACACAGAACACAAGGCTGGAGAGGGAGGGGACACACGCAGGACGGGACGTCAGTCCATCGCACAGCACCCCATGCAGGGCTTGAACCCCAGACCCACCAGAGAGGAGGACCCCGTCAAACCCATTGCACCACTGCATCCTCTGATGTCTAACCCATTTCTGCAAATATCACTAAAATGCTGTAAAACACATATGTAACTATCAATCAATGAGTTCACACATGCACACATTGTCTGAACTGCTTTTCCTGAGCAGGGTCACGGCAAACCAGAGCCTAACCTGGCAACACAGGGCACAAGGCCGAAGGGACACACCCAGGAGAGGATTTTCCTCTTCTCCCTTGCACTGGCAAGTTAGCGCCATCAGCTGAAATCAAAGTCAGCCACCGCTTCTTCCGGGACTGCTGTCCAACTGACTCTGTTGTTGGCTTGAACCTTGAGTTTCTTTTGAGGCATCCCAGAATACTGGAGGTGCTCGTTCAGACAGTCCTTAAAGTGTTTCCTGGCATGACCAGGATTCCTGCTACTCTGTGCCAGCATACCACAGAGGACCTGACACGGCAAATGTGATTCATCCATGTGGATGATGTGGCCAGACCACTGCAACTGAGGTTTCATGATCATGGCCTCAACACTGGTTAGCTCAGCCCTGTCCAGCACCTCTGAGTTGATCACTCTGTCCTGCCATTGAATCCCCATGATGAAGCATAGGGAACACGTGGAATTTTTCAAATTGCCAGATTTGCTTTCCGTACAGTGTCCACATTTTCCATCCATATAGCAGGCTAGTGAGTACTATGATCTGGTGCAGTATCTTGGTAGACAGCTTGATGATGTAGTGATTCATCATACAGGATTGAGGACCTTGTTGCCATTGTTTTTGTACAAGAAGACAATAGTAGCATTGCAAAAGTGATCAGGCATTAACTCATTGATGCTGGTCAGGATACTGTGGAAAGCATGTATGTCTTCTGGACCTGCAGATTTGTAGAGCTCTGCAGGGATGCCATCACTTCCTGATGCCTTGTCTGTACTCATCTGGCCGATGGCCTTCTAGAATCCAACGTTACAGGAAAATCAAGCTGGTTGAGTGTTGACATCTGTGAGATCTGGTCAGGTGCAGCTTGGTCAACCGTGGAGAGTCTGTTGAGCAAGGTGGTGTAATGTTTCCTCCACCTCTCTGTGAGATTGCCTCTGTTCTTTAGCAGGATCATGCTGTCAGAGACAAGAAGGTGAGTAGTCCTAGGATTGGGAGGACCATAAACAGCCGTGATGGAACTAAAGAACTGCTAAGACTTTGTAGTGTCAGCATAATGCTGCACTTCAACCTGACTGATCTTCAGCCTATTTTTTTTTTCCTCTCTTGCCTTTGGGTTGGAAGTTTTCTGTTCCTTTCCTTCGTGGCCAGTAGGCATACTTATAGCTTAAATAACTGCACGGATGCTGTAGTCATTGAACATACAGACAACTATCTGTCAATTTGTCTTATGCCTTTGTTCAATGCTCTGTCACTGCAGCAGATCCACTTGAGTGATGTCTAAGACTTGACTGATAGTGTTAGTTGATTTATTGGAACTTTAACTTGTTAACTTCGACCAGTGTAAGAGCTGGTGTAAGAAAAAAAGGTGATACAGATGTTTAACATTTAACTTTTCCATTCCTTCCTTGAACAACCACATTTTAATATACAGTCAGTATTGTAACAGCGCTGAGGGGAGTAAATGTGTAAATAGTTGGCATTAGTGTTTATGTGTGTGTACATAGTTGTGTGTGGTTTCTGATTGGTTGTCGTCCTATTTATGTTCAGTGTTTGAGAGTGGGATTCTGGGGAGTCCCGGGGGGAACCCCTTAACCATAGGGTGCAGCAGGGGGGGCTGGGAGTGACCCAGGGGGATTCTGAGGTGTTCTATGTCTTGTACTGTCTGAAGTGTCTTTGTTAAGACTGCTGTTGGAGATATGTACACTCTCAATAAAGAGCACATTTCTTTTACTCTGTCTGTCAAGCCAGTTTCTAGTAGCTCCATGGGGGGATGCTACAGTGTATTCTACATCCTTTCTCACCCCATCCAAATCTGTGCTGCAGTGGTGTCAGAGTGGGATGGGGCAGGATGGTGAGAAGTTGGATTGGAAGCACTTGAACACCCAAGATGAAGAATGGGAAATCAGTGCCAGAACAGAAGCCTGACAGCATCTGGTGAATGAAGAGCCTGTGATGGTAGATGTCAAAGTGGAGGAGCTGTTGGAAAGCACGGGTGTCCAGGGACACCCTGGGGGAAGTGCACACTGTGGTGAAGACAGCAGAGAAGAGCTGTCAAGTGCTGCTGGAGAGGGGCAAGCAGGTCCACTGGGGTCTCCCTGCCCAGTGAGAAACCGTGGCAGTGAACCACCGCTGAGCACAGATGCTGAGAAAAGTCACCCTGCGGAGAGCAACACTTTCCTGAGGAGGTTGGACAACGGGCTGGACAGGAAGGGCTTCGTGGCAGATGTGAGTGAACCCACAAACGCGAATTTGCCTGCTAATGAAGATTTTGCAGTTTTCGTGGAGAAAGTGCCCACCCTGCCTGATGCTCCAACGAGCTTTCTAAAAGGGTGGAGTGGTGGAGCAAACCCCACAAAAGTGGAAGGGCTGCACAAAAAGAAACAGCCGGTCTCACAAGCATTGCAGTAGACTCTGTGTGCAGCGAGGTGGCAGAGATGTGAGCGGCAAGCATGCCGCCTTGCCCGGGTCCTCCGCCAAAACGTGACCGTGCAGTGAGACGGCCAGGTGAGCAGGAGGGGTGTTCACAACTGACAGCAGAGTTGGGGCAGCCCGGAGCATGGACCTGACAGTCCTGCGAGAGCTGGTCAGCTCCAGGCAGTAGAAGGTGGTCGGTTAAAACCATGTGTGAGCCACCAAGTCTGGTTAGCACAGTGTGCGCGTGAAGGAGCTGTGTTGGGACCAAGGCTGGGCGGACAAGAGAGAAGGATGACTGCCTCAGCTCGCAAGGGCATCATCATGGCGGGTTATTCCCCAACCAGCGCTGAGCGTCCGGGACCTGTACTCCTGACCGGAAGCACATGAGACAGCCCGGACAGAGGAAAATTTGTGGGACAGGCAGCAGCAGGGACGCTGCTATTTTTTTGATGGGGGGCGATGCAACAACCTGCATTACTGCGTTTCTAACTGGGAAAATGTTTATTGTAAATAAACCTCTAGGGAAATGATGGGGTGTCCTTGTTTGCCAGTGTCTCGTACCAAGCGAGCTGGGAAGGCTGGCTTGAAGCACAGATCCTGGAGGAAACAGGGTCCTCAGACAGGGAGCATTATTTCTCTGTGTGCTGGTGTTCAAATAAACGCTGCCTATGCATCCTTCTATGCCCCATCCAAACCCACGGCGCTGTGCGCCACAGTATTAAACAAATTCCTTTTGTTTTAGCAGCGTGTAACTATTCACAGACTGGTCTAAGTTGCATCTGAGTTTCAACCGCATTAATCTATTACCAGCAATCTTGAATGCAAAGTATTTAGGATAATGATACTGTGTAAAAATAAAAAGCCCCCCTTGATTGCCATGTGCTGTTACACTAACATGATAAAATAAAGGAATAGAATGCAAAAGGGAAACAAATTTGACAAAAGGCATTCACGGAGGAAGACATTGAAGGAAGGTAAGTTTTTTTAACATAAACTGGGGTTATTTACACTGTATGAGTAGAGCGGTCTATAACAATAAATTGAATTGACTCCTTTTGTTTATTTTGAGACACATTAGCCTGTATAGATTTTTTGTCTGATGTTTGTTAAACATATGTTTCAGTATTTTAAGATTTCTTCCGTCTGTTTTTGTAAAGTTGACTGGTAAATGTCAGTTGCAGAATATAGTATGTCTTGTCATTACTACAGGATATGAAATAATATGAGAGTAATAATAACAATGGATACTAGAAAAAAGGGGGTGAATAATTATGTCGAAAAATCTCACTGCAAATGATGATAATGATATGATTTGTGCTATTAAAACAACTTCAACATTTGTTTATTTGGAGATCTCTCACTATTTAATCCCTATTTTTGAGAACATTTATGGGGAATTAATCACCCTCACATTGTCCTGTTGTTTGAAACCTTTTGGTCAGGCATGTGTGCGCTCTCTGAGTCTTGGTTTTTAAAGATGCAGAAGTGTAGTAACGCACTTCTTCCAAATTATCAGCGTCCCGAAAGATTTTCTGTAATGTCACCAACAGCACTGTCAGGGTGGGTTGTTACAATAATTCTGGGGGTCCTAAACAAATATGACATAGTGTACTGTTGTACTTTATTATTATGCTTACTAGTTGAAGTGTTTTGTATCATTTTTAGAGACATCTGTCAAAGTTAGTTGGGTTTTTCAGAATTGACTGGGAACTGCCTATAATTTTCTACATAATAAAAAAATCGGAAATGGGTTTCACTTATCCGCCTTTTCGTTTTTCATTCCATTTTCAGGAATGACATAAGAGTGGACAGCAAGGTGCTTTTGTAATTCTAAAAATATGTTTTGCATTTGTAACTATGAGGTCCTGTGTGTCTATTATGATTCTGGTGAGGTTTCTATCAAACCAAAATCCAGGTTGAAGAGCAATTAGTCAATTGTGCAAACATCTTCTGTGATACTGATCTGAAATCGTGGTTGGAACCAAGTGAGCATGGGCCAGGAGCGAAGGCAGTGGGGTTGGTTGTCTCAGTGACAGTCCTCAGGTACTGTAAGTAAGTCTACTTCTTCTAAAGGGTGTTTAACAAGGGCAGATGTACAGCATGTATTTTTTATTAGCTATTATAACTGTTGCCTGAGGTATTTTCCTCAGAGAATATGACATTGTCAGTGATGGCAAAAAAAAAAAAAAAATAAAAAAAATAATTAATTCAGTTGAATCAATTTTGAAATAAGGGTACAGTAAAACAAGGTCTGAAGAATGCATCTGATTGCTTTCAGAAGGCACTGTATGTCTTCACCATGTCCACAACCACTTGCCACCATCTCCTTTGTCTTTCAATTGATCATCTGCTGCACCCAACCAGACGGCTATGCTGCTCTCTGTCTGCCTGCATGGTGGACCCATGCATGAAAGGTAAAGCACAAAGGTTCTTGGTTCTGGCTCCGTTGTGGTTGAATGACCTCCACCTCTCACTCAGAACTGCTGAATCTCTGTTCACATTTAAAAATTTCTTAAAACTAACCTCTTCCAGAGTTATTTCGCCCATGATTTCTTAGATTCATGTAATGTATAAATGTTCATACGCTGTGACTTTGAGATTGTGCCTGTTAAACAATAGCTAGACCATCACACAGCTACTCCTGTACACACACACACACACACACACACACACACACACACACACACACACACACACACACACACACACACACACACACACACACAGAGTCTGAAGCCACTTATCCTAAGTGGAGTCACAGCAAGCTGGAGTCTAACTCAGCAACACAGGGTGCAAGGATGGACAGGGAAGGGACACACCCAGGACAGCACACACTCAGGACAGGATGCCAGTCCATCACAAGGCACCCCAAGTGGGACTCAAACCCCAGAGCCACCGGATAGTAGGCCCTGGCCAAACCCATTGCACCACTGCACCCCCTCAGCCATGACTCCTCTAATATAACGTAAATTTTTATATACATACATGTTATAAATAACTAATTTATAACTTTAATGTTATCAATAATTCTAGGAAGGTGATTAGGATTGGTTCATATGGTGGAAAAAAACTACACTTAAGAATCACACATCTGCATCTATGTCTCTCTGCTAATGTAATGCACACAGTGTATTTTCTATGAGATATACATTGCTTAGGAGAAAAGTGTCTGCTAAATGAATAAATGTAAACAAACTTAAGCTACAAATGATTCACACTATACAACTCAACAAAAGCCCTTCACTAATTTTCTGTACCATGCTTTCTGCCTGCCCTTGATGCAACCAGATATTACTGTATCACCTGGGAACTACTGGATAGCATAGTGTTGAATGGGAAGATTGTGCACAAGACAAGAGTTGTGCCTGAAGTTTGAGGTGTCGAGGGTCCACAGGTCTGTTCCTTGTGGTTCACCTGTGCTGCACACAGCCATGTAGTGAAATAAACTTTGGTCTGCCCATAAGATAGTCCAGAATCCAGGACACAGTGAATGGATCCACCTGCACAGACTAAAGTTCTTCCCTAAACAGTCCAGGCTGTATGTTGTAAAACACACACCAAAGAACACAATATTCATAGTTCTGCCTGCCATGTCCAAGTGGAAATAAACTCTGTTCAGTCAGTTAATCATGATATTTGCAAGACAGACTTCAAGCAAGACATCTGACAGTGTCACGACCCCAGGCGTTTAAAGGTGACTAATGCGTAACATAAGGTGAGTGGTGATGAGTGATAGTAAGGGCCCAACAAAAAACACACATGGAACAAGGAAGTGCTTAAGTGCAAGTTCTTTTGACCGTGCAAATAGGTGTAGATATTCAGTTGAATATTTATAGACTAGAGTAACACTTTTCAGGGAAATAGGAATTAAGACAGTGCCAAAGCCAATAACACAGGAAAACCAAACTGAACTCACTCAAGCTGGTGAACTACCCTAGCTATGAAACAAAACAAAAGGGTATTCGGGATCTAGGATACCATAACTAACCTAATCTACCAAAAATCAAAAGTTTGGGGGTCAACCTCCCTAATGTGTTCAGACAGGCAGAATATGTAGGTCACGTGGCATGCTTACCTGTCCACTTTTTCCACCAAGACAACAACTCAAAGTAAATAAACAACAAATCATAACAATAAAGCACCCACCATAAGACAATAACCTGAGCCTCTTGGCAAATGGTGGGGTTTTTAAGATGGCAGAGTCTAGAAGTGATTGGTCCAAATGGAGCAACAGACAACAGGACAGATGATGATGGACAGGGAAGGCAACCAATGACAGACAACAGACAAAGGAATAACAGAACACACCAGAAACCTGTACAGGAACGTAATAGCATCTCAGAAAATTTAAGGTAAAATTAACACGTAGGCGAAAAAGCAAATTATATAAAAGCATTTAAATCATTCAGTGCAGATAGGAACAAATATCGCACACATGCATTCCCTTTACACTAACCATTCCATTCTCATTTAAATGCTGTCTGAATTTCATTGGGTGACAGATGTATTTCACAATACTGAGAACCTACTTAACAATGACCTCATATACAATGGAAAAAAAATATTTTGATTAGTCCATTGACACGTTATTTATTTTTCACTTAAATGCGATTTGTAACATTTTTTCTCACAATGTGTGCTTTCCATTTCATTCTCAAATAGGTAAACATACAGATAACGGTCACCAGCAATACAGTAGAAAAAAGGCTCTCTATACAGTGCTCCAAAGAAATGGCCATGCCGACCGATCTTTATCAAAACCACAAAAAAGACTGTTTATTAATCTTATTTTAGTCTACTGAATCCCATTTGTGGAGAAATTGATTATTATTATTTAGCCTAAATATTTAATATTCCCATTATTTGAGATAGTGATAAACAAACCCTTGATAGGCAATTCATTTTCTGTATAAAAACATAACACTTCTTTCCCACAGGGTGATCGGGGCCTGTGGTGGGAGCTGGGCGTTAGGTTGTAGCTCCAGCCAGGGCAAATGTGCTGTGTTTCTTTTGAAAGAACTAGGCTTGATTCCTCTACCCACAAAACTGATGGAAGCAGCAAGCAGGAAAGAGATGTGTCTTGCGGGGCAGGTTCTCTTTCCTGAGGTGCCTAGTAGATTGGCCTAGTGAAAGGCATCACCTCACAATAAGGGACATTCCAACACTCAAGGTCATCCCTGCTATAAATATCATGCTGATTGAACTGATTTTGTTAAATAAACAAAAGTTGTCATATTTCTATTTCTCTGGTAGAAAACATTATTTTTTGAGATTAATTGTTATGTGTGAGAAAAAAAGAAACCCTTCTTGTCATGTTAAATTATACAGACGGTAACCTAAAAATATGAAAAATCAGCTCTTACACTATTGGGGGACATGGTGGTGCAGTGGGTTGGACTGGGTCCTGCTCTCTAGTGGGTCTGGGGTTCAAGTCCTGCTTGGGCTGCCCTGCAGCGGACTGGCGTCCCATCCTGTGTGTGTCCTCTCCCCCTTCAGCTTTATGCCCTGTGTTGCTGGGTTAGGCTCTGGCTTCCTGCAACCCTGTATGGAACAAGTGGTTCAGAGAGGGTGTGTGTGTTCTTACACTAATCTTTTGTTCAGCATCAGAATTTATTCCTTGCTTAAATACCTGCATAAACATTATCAGGGAAACAGTTAATATTTTCTACAAACTATGAAGCATTTGGTATTTATTATTTTGTTAAATGTGTGTTTTTTACATGTAGCTGTATTTAGGGTAAATATAAAATAATTGCTGTACATATGCGGGGTGCAGTGGCGCAGTGGGTTGGACCGGGTCCTGCTCTCTAGTGGGTCTGGGGTTTGAGTCCCGCTTGGGGTGCCTTGTGACGGACTGGCATCCCGTCCTGGGTGTGTCCCCTCCCCCTCCGGCCTTATGCCCTGTGTTGCCGGGTAGGCTCCGGTTCCCTGTGATCCCGTATGGGACGAGCGGTTCTGAAAGTGTGTGTGTGCTGTACATGCTGTTGTATAAAGGGTAAATATAAAATAATTGCTGTAATTAACAGTGAGTCTAGAAAAATGCCACCAAATGAAACTTTAAGACACAGAATGTGCCATCTCTCACTCATTATTTAATGAGCAACAGCTAAGGACTCTGAAAACCCCTTATGACCCAGCATTCATACTGTTACCAAAGAACTTGATCTCAAGATTTATGAAGGAAATCGTTATATTATAACAGAGGTGTATTTCACAGAATTTTAAGATTAATCTCTTAGTAGTTGTATGAAATTACTTAAAACATCATTTTTGTTACTCTGTAACCTGCATCAGTTAAAAGCAAACAAACTTGCAATCTTATAACCCAGTATTGAACAGAATAAACAAAGTTCTCAGAAGGACTGTTTAACCATTTTAAGTCTCACTTTAATGCTGCAACCTAAACAATATGAAGCATAACGGAGAAGAAACATACACAGTCTGAACCACTTGTCCCATACGGGGTCACGGGGAACCGGAGCCTAACCCGGCAACACAGGGTGTAAGGCTGGAGGGGGAAGGGACACACCCAGGATGGGACACCAATCTGTCAAGGGCCCCCCCAAGAGGGACTCGAACCCCAGACCTGGAGAGCAGGGCCCAGTCCAACCCACTGCACCACTGCACCCCCCATGCAGAGAAGAAAATGAATCAGAATTAAATGAGTTCTGAAAAATTTTAGGAATGCATTAATTAATGAAATCGGTGATGATCTTTATTTCACTAAAATCACTTCCTTTCCCTCCTCCAGGGTTAGCTGTTTACAGCTTCCTGATAACTTGCCTGGAACTGAATGCCTGAATACAGATACACATCTTAAAGCAACCTTGTTAATTGTAAATCCAGTTACAAGTTCTCTCACATAAACACACAAGAACACGCACAAGCAAGAGCATGTACACACAGTCAAACAGATTTGCTATCATTGTCTTCATTTTTCTGTGATTGTAAGAACTTCATACTGACTCCAAATCCCACTGAAAGAACATGCAGAAGTTTATTATAAAAGTAATATGAAACTTTTTCTGAAGAGCAAATCATTTTTGGGATGTCATGTGACCGTTGTTCAAGATGGGTCTGTAAAATTTTGTCTGCACTTCAGACATACTCAATTTATAAACTTTTCTGCCTTTACCATGATTTTAATTTGCCATGATTTATAGATCTTGACATGTTTTGTTCGAGAATTATCTGATTTCTTACCGAAGAAAGGAAAAAAGAATGAAAGCAGAGACCAGTGAGAAAAAACTGGCTAAAATCATGAAAGTAAAGAAGTTTTCTATGGATGCACTGGAAGTTTTTGACAACAAAGAAGAGATTTGGGGTTTGGTTGCCCATTCCATTCTTGCCAGCTGCAGCAGCTCACCTTCCAGGGTAAATTTCTTGGCATGGATGAAAGCGATATCATAACCCCAAACATCCCATCTGAATGTTATGATCAAGATTTTCAATAGATTGAATGGTATGAAAGTTAAGTAAGTTATGCATGTTGTAAACTCAGCTATACATTGCCAATGCCAATAACTGCCAAATTCGACAAACTTCTCTCCTCTGTGGTGGTTTAAAAACACTGATCACATGAACAGCGCTGAAACTTGTTGACTTGGAAACAACAGTAAAATCAAAAGTTTAATCACTGAACTTTAAATCAACATTTATCTTGTTACATGAACAAACTTTTAAAATGAAAAAAACAATCAAAGATGCATATATGTGCCCATGTGTATGTTTTGTCATCTTATTGAAATATTGCATAATGTTCAAGTAAAAAATAATTTTCACTGCAGTGAAAATTGAAAATATGTCTTGAAGTGTGTTGATGTGTATTTGTGTCTCCTCTCAGATATGAAACTCTACCCATATTAGTCATGAATTCACACACACACACAGACACACACACACTGGCTGAACCCTCCTCATAAATTCAGTCAATACTATTAAATTCAATTTATTTTTCCAGAACAATGTCTCACACAGTGACACAGAGCACTGAACACAGAATATGTGAAATCGTTTTGAAGATGCTCTCAAGGTGTGTCCTCTCACATATAGATATCTGTTCATAAACTAACCAACCATGTCATCAATACACAAAACTTCCCTACAGAGGCATCTTGAGGTTGTATATGAGTATTTCTGAATTTCTTATTGTGTGAAAATCTGAGAGCATCTCTGTTTGTCCTCAGTCAAACATATGGCAGTAATAGCGATATCCTTACTCCTCATTCATGCTGTCTCCTTGGGACTCACCATAAAAATAAAATGCTCAGCTTTACAAGTAAAGAGAATGGTCCTGCGTTAATTCAGTGGTGTATGACATCTGCAAGCCATAACACACTTTTACACTGGGGCCAAATTGTGTGGGGGTGAAAAGGGAATGCTGTGGGTGCTTGAGGCCTTTGCTATTTCAGCTGCCATTTGTTTAACCTCAAGACAATCTGCAAGGGTTCAGCAAGAACTCAAACTACAGAATAACTCCACTAGCACCTTGTTTCCGCTTTGTGGTACAAAGTCAAAACAAGTGCATGTCAGACACGCACTGCAATATTGTCCTTTTGTCTTGTTTATTGTTGGGTGTACATGGTGGGTGGGTGGTGGTCAGAAGGTCTGCTTCCTAAGTTTTTTTTATGACCGAGTCATATTCACAAAATCTTGGACTGATGATAACAATGGAAAAAAGAGCAATACCGTTTATTTTCTTTTTTCAGTGCATAACATTTGGTGAAAATTTTCTCCTATCACCACAAAGCATCTTCATGTTTTGCTATTGAACAGGAAACATCCTTTTTGGTCTGCCGCAAGACAGGCTTTTGTATTGCTAAAGTACACCTCATATTTGTTATAATGGTTTACTTTGAGCCAACAGTTCCCACATGACCTCAGGGACTGTGGCATTCTTCACCTCTGCCCTGAATTACTTTTGATTTTGTCCAACCTTGTGATGATGATTGTAAATGTTTTGCAGCTACAGACATTCCTTATGAGTTGAAGCAGACTGAAATTCTTTGAGGCTTTGAGAACTCCAGACATGCATATAGAAAGCCTCTAGTCCTGTCTCTGTTTTGAACATGCTCCTGTGTATGTCTTCAGATACACCCAGGAAAGACATTCTCGGTGAGGGGGCTATAACTTACTTCACATGCAGACACAAAAAAAGAGCATTTATTAGAAACTGAATTGCCCACTGTGCACTCCTGTTAACATCTTCACACAATGTTTTGTTTAAATTGTGATTCGATGGGTATGCTTTACTCCAGATTTGTTCCAGATCTTTGTTTCATTTGTCACCAAGAACTTAACATTGTTTTTTTTTATATCACTAGAAACTGCAGTGAATTATGACTCTTACAATGAATAATTTAAAGACTTATTTTGACTGAATGCATCATGATCTGTCATATCCTATTTTTTTTTAAACTGAACTGAATCAAAATTATAAATAATTTAATTGTGTGAAAGCTACTTTTTAACATACAAATGAGATATCAAGCTGTCTTGATTACATCATCTAGGAATACAATAACAAAACCAGGAAAAAATATGATGTCAGGTTTTTTTCTTTGCAAAGAGATCATTGTAAACACATAGTAGTGCATAATGAACAATAGTGAACTGGGTGTGGTTACAAATATCTAATGTGAAATATTTCACAAACTTTGCCATAGTTTCTTCCATAAAGTATGCTGTAAATTCCCAAAAATAGAGAACTCCCATGAGTTCAGAACAACTCGACCCTAACTGAAGTAATGGTGGTATATCCAAATTACCCAAATACATCCATTGTTTATGTCTGGGGGGGTTGAACACACTTCCCTACCATTTGGTGAGGGGGCTTGTTTGAATTGTACAATGCAACACTGCCTCTGATCTTATCAGCTCTATCCAGCCATCAGATCAGACAGAGCCATTACCACAACCCCACTGCTATTATTCAGGACCCCCAGAATTCCACAGAAAAATTAGCATTCTTACAATGTTTCCGGGGTTATTTTCATCTTTTGTCTCACAACTGGACAGACTGATCTAATCCTATTTTCTGCTCATTCATCTCAGTACTGAGAAAATTGTTTTGCAGTTGTAGGTTACATTATGGATTTGGGCAACTAGTTGCAGTCTGAAAGCTTCAAGATTAATACTAGTATAGCTGTTGCTGCAGTGCCTTACACAAAAAATCAATACATATAGAATATGCATGCATGTAGTATATTGTAGCACGCCGAGATGGGGGCAAAGCAGCCACAGCTGGGGCTAATTACACTCCCTATTTCTTCCCCAGTACCCAGCAGTAGAGAGAAGAGACCGAGGAGGAGAACGAGACAGAGATGAACCTCAGCTCGAACCCGATTCGAGAGATGACCGACCCAACTCTCCCAGCCCCCCAGACCCACATGAAACCTCATCCAACTTGTTCCCTGGTCCCCCTTTTCCATCCCCTTCCTTCTCCCCAGAGTAAGGGCAACTGCACCTCTTGTCTCATGCCTCGTCTCTTACATATATATATATATTAAAAAGTATTTGGAAATATATGTGAAGATGTGTTGGGAAGAACCAACATTTTTAAAGCCTTACTTTGGCACTGTATGCAATATTTTCAATGTTAAATGGTACTGGCTCTTTCAGTCATAAACAAGCTTTCAAAGCATTCATTAAGATAATATCATTGGTGAGCTGTCAGCAAGATACCACTGCAATTACAAGCAGAGTCCCAGGGCCCCTATTAGTAGGCAGTGTTGCATACAGGCACCACATCCTATGCCACTTATACGTGCAGATGCAGAGCAACCAACCAGGTGTCTCCTATCTCAGCAGGATTCAACTGAAAATGTGAAGCAGCACTACAAACTGTTGACATGTTCAAAAGGGTAACAAATGCCAGCACAAAGCATTCCCAAGAAATGCCAAAAAAGGTCAAAAAGGCTCTTTGTTGTCATCCCTTCTAATCAGCACCTCAAGCATTATTAAAAGCACATTACTCTAAAAATACCTTCTTGCTGCCTTCCATATCAAAACTAAATGAATAAAATTAAATTAGTTCTTCTATCCATTGTCTGTGTTGAGAATTGTCCATGCAAAGCACAATTACTCCTTGTGTTACGTTGTATTTCCTAGACAATGAATTTGGTTATTCAATTAAGGTGCATAATTATTGTCAGCAGCCGGAAAATGGTTTGAGTAGTTTGATTTTGAACTCTGTTCTTTCTTGTTGTTGAGCATTGTCTCCCTACATAAGGCTTGAGGAGGCCAGCTGGAAGTTACAGATGCATTCCATACTGACTGAAGATGATGACCATCTGCCATGATGGACGAGATGTAGCATGCTGGGCTGGGGATTCAAGCTACCAAGCTAGCAACAATATCTTGTAAAATGTCTTAGATTTGTTACTTAATCTACAATTCCCTTCCTGGGAATTGTAGATTAAGTAACAAATCTCCCCTCCCGGGTGACTGGGCTCCTCACCCTATCCCTAAGGGTGCGCCCAGCCACCCTGCGGAGGAAACTCATTTCTGCAGCTTGTATCCGCGATCTCATTCTTTCGGTCATGATCCAGAGTTCATGACCATAGGTGAGGGTAGGAACGTAGATCAACTGGTAAATTGAAAGCTTCGCCTTACGACTCAGCTCCTTCTTCACCACAACAGACCGGTACAATGAACGCATTACTGCGGACGCCGCACCGATCCGTCTGTGAACCTGCCGCTCCATTTTTCCCTCACTCGTGAACAAGACCCCGAGATACTTAAACTCCTCCACCTGAGGGAGGAGCTCCCCCCAACCCGGAGGGGGCAATCCACCTTTTTCCGACTGAGGACCATGGTCTTGGATTTGGAGGTGCTGATTCTCATCCCCGCCGCTTCGCACTCTGCTGCAAACCTCTCCAGTGCACACTGTAAGTCTTGATTCGATGAAGCCAACAGGACCACATTGTCCGCAAAAAGCCGAGACAATATCCTGCGGCCACCAAAACAGACACCCTCCGTTCCCTGGCAGCGCCTAGAAATTCTGTCCATGAAGATAATGAACAGAATCGGTGACAAAGGGCAGCTCTGGCGGAGTCCAACGTGCACCGGGAACAGGTCTGACTTACTGCCGGCAATGCAAACCAAGCTCCTGCTCCGGTCATACAGGGAACGAACAGCCCGTAGCAACGAGCCCCGAACCCCATAATCCCAAAGTACCTCCCACAGGATGCCACGAGGGACACGGTCGAATACCTTCTCCAGGTCCACAAAACACAGATGGACTGGTTGGGCAAATTCCCATGAACCCTCCAACACCCTACTGAGGGTATAGAGCTGGTCAAGTGTTCCACGGCCAGGGCGAAAACCGCATTGCTCCTCCTGGATCCGAGGTTCGACTATCAGTCGGATTCTCCTCTCCAGTACCCCGGCATAGACTTTCCCAGGGAGGCTAAGGAGTGTGATCCCCTTATAGTTGGAACACAATCTCCGGTCCCCCTTTTTAAAAAGAGGGACCACCACCCTGGTCTGCCAGTCCAGAGGCACCGTCCCCGAACTCCACGCGATGCTGCAGAGGCATGTCAGCCAAGACAGCCCCACAACATCCAGAGACTTGAGAAACTAGAGGTGGATCTCATCCAGCCCCGGAGCCTTGCCACCGAGGAGTTTTTTGACTACCTCAGCAACTTCAGCCAGGGTAATGGACGAGTCCCCCTCCGAGTCCCCGGCCTCAGCTTCCTCTACGGAAGGCGTGTCGGAGGGATTGAGGAGATCCTCAAAGTACTCCTTCCACCACCCGAGGACATCCTCAGTTGAGGTCAGCAGTGCACCATTTCCACTGTTAACAGTGTTGGCGGAACACTGCTTCCCCCCTCTGAGTTGCCGGACGGTTTTCCAGAATCTCTTTGAGGCCGACCGAAAGTCTTCCTCCATGGCCTCGCCGAACTCCTCCCAGGCCCGAGTTTTTGCCGCGGCGACTGCCAGAGCCGCGCTCCGTTTGGCCCGCCGGTACCCGTCAGCTGCTTCAGGAGTCCTATGAGCCAGCCAGGTCCGATAGAACTCCTTCTTCAGCTTGACGGCATCCCTTACCTCCGGTGTCCACCACCGTGTTCGGGGATTGCCGCCGCGACAGGAGCCGGAGACTTTATGGCCGCAGTTTCGAACCACCGCCCCGACAATGGAGGTGTGCAACATAGTCCATTCGGACTCAATGTCCCCCACCTCCCTCGGGACCTGGTTGAAGCTCTGTCGGAGGTGGGAGTTGAAGACCTCTCTGACAGGGGCCTCCGCCAAACATTCCCAACAGACCCTCACTATGTGTTTGGGCCTGCCAGGTCTGTCCAGCTTTTTCCCCCACCATTGAATCCAACTCACCACCAGGTGGTGATCAGTTGACAGCTCAGCCCCTCTCTTCACCCGAGTGTCCAAGACATATGGCCGAAGATCAGAAGAAACGACTACAAAGTCGATCATCGACCTCCGACCTAGGGTGTCCTGGTGCCAAGTGCACTGATGGACACCCTTATGCATGAACATGGTGTTTGTTATGGACAAACCGTGACTAGCACAGAAATCCAATAACAACTCACCGCTCGGGTTCAGATCAGGGAGGCCGTTCCTCCCAATCACGCCCCTCCAGGTGTCACTGTCGCTGCCCACGTGGGCGTTAAAGTCCCCCAGTAGAACGACAGAGTCCCCAGTGGGAGTGCTTTCCAGCACGTCCCCCAGGGACTCTAAAAAGGCCGGGTACTCTACACTGCCGCTAGGCGCATAAGCACAAACGACAGTGAGAGACCGTTCCCTGACCCGAAGGCGTAGGGAGACGACCCTCTCATTCACCGGGGTAGACTCCAACACATGGCGGCTGAACTGGGGGGCTATTAATAAGCCCACACCCACCCGCCGCCTCTCACCCTGGGCAACGCTAGAATAGTGGAGAGTCCACCCTTGGTCGAGAAGAGTGGTTCCAGAACGCAAGCTGTGAGTGGAAGTGAGCCCGACTATATCTAGACGGTATCTCTCAACCTCCTGCACTAGCTCAGGCTCCTTCCCCGCCAGTGAGGTGACATTCCAAATCCCAAAAGCCAGAGTTGGCGTCCGAGGTTTGGGTCGACCGGGCACTCGGCCCCGACCACTGCCCAAATCACAACGCACCGGCCCCTTATGTCCTCTCCGGCAGGTGGTGAGCCCACCGAAGAAGACCTTTTGTGTGTGAAGAGCGCTTTTTAAAAAGAAATTGGACTGAATTGATTTTCTTACAGTCTGGAGAGAAAAAAGTCAAGCAAGACTGGAACTTAAATTTACATTTATTTATTTAGCAGATGCTTTGCTCGAAAATGATGCACAATTCATAGGAAATACAAGTTGTGCATCACATTAGCAGAACAAGAGACATAGATACCGATGTGTGATTATCAAGTACAATTTGTTACTTTCTACATTTTCTTACACTTATTCATTTAGCTGACGCATTTCTGCCATATGAACCAATGCACATCACACATCATATCATTAATTCCAATTCACATTTTATCTATCTATCTATCTATCTATCTATCTATATACTAACATTATACTTACATTATGTCGCTGCATGAACGTTTGTCAGTTGTTCAACAGTTATGATCTCAAAGTTATAGCGCATGACCGTTTACACATTACAGAAACTTAAGAGATCATGAGAGAACTGAGTCTGGAAGAGGTGAGTTTTAAGATCCTTTTTAAATGTGGACACACATTCAGTAGTTCTGAGTGACAGGGGGAGGTCGTTCCAACCCATTGGAACCAGAACTGAGAACTTTTGTGCTTTTGCTCTTGGACCTTTTGTGCTTGGGACCGTCAAGTGGAAAGAGCATAATTGTCTGGTTGGGATGTCGCAGATGATCAGGTCTTGTAGATATCTGGGATCAGTTCCATTTATACGTTTGTATACCATTACCAGAGTTTTGAATTTGATCCGGGAAGCTATAGGAAGCCAATGCAGAGGAGGGGAGATATGTGGGAATGCTTCAGCAAGTCAAATGCAACTTGTACAGCAGCTTCTGTATCAGCTGTAGAGGTTTACTGGCAGTATCAGGAAGGCCAGACAGCAGAGAGTTGCAGTAGTCCAGAAGGGATATCATCATGGCCTGGAGAAGTAGTTGGGCAGGTTCTGTTGTGAGGTAAAGACAGATCCTGCGGATGTCATGCAAAATGTATCTGCAGGTCTGAGTTGTGCTGAGTTGTGCTTCGATGTGCTGAGAGAAAGACAGACTTACATCAATCCCAGACTCTTACCTGAGGAGGTATGAAAAATCCACGAGTGTCCAGTTTGATAGCGTTCACGACAGGAAAACTGGTAGGTGAAAGATCTCTGTTTTGCACTCTGGTTACAGACTTGTCTGTTTAAAGGAGTGGGTGAGCAGCTGGTAGTATGATCAGTCAAGATCACAGATCTGGGTTGAACCTCCAGCTTTACTACACTTGAGCAAAGTCCTTACCCTAAAAATGCTCCAGTTAAATCACCCAGCTGTTTAAATGGTTAAATAATTCTAAATAGCTATTTATTTATTTATTTATTTATTTATTTATTTATTTATCATATGATTAAAGACAGATCTGATCTTCACCAACATAGGGCAAGCTTTAAGCTGTAAAATTGGCTTCATGTAGCCAAAGTTTGTCTATGTCATCGATGTTCGTCAAATCCACTAGTGTGAGAGAGTAGGTGGGGCAGTAAGCCAGCAGATGTTCTGCAGTTTGTTGCTGTTCTCCGCATGGGCTTCCAGGGCTGTCTGCTAGTCCCATTTTGTACATGTGTGCCCTGAAACGGCCGTGCCCAGTGAGTAGTTGATTTAGGCGCTCCCAGCAGGGTCGGTGTAGATGGCGTCCAGGTGGATCCAAGGACGGCACTGGGATAAATCTGTGTAGCCATGTTTCACCAGCCTTTGTCCATTGCTTTTGTCACTCAGTTTCCACTCAGGCCTTTAGTGACATGCCACTGCTGCTGTCAAGCAGCTGCACCACGCACCAATGGAATGGCCTTCGAGATTTCAGGAGGAGTTGCTTTTGTTGGCCAGAGGTAATAGCGGTTCGTTAACTGTAAAGTAATGAACTTTTATAATTTCAGGAGTGTTTTGCTAATGCTGTACATTATGCATTTCTCCTGATATCAGGAGGAGGTATGCCGTTTACAACAGGTAGGTAATTTGTTGGTGTGGAGTGGATGCAGCCAGATACAATTCTCACTGTGGTGTTCAAAGAGCAGTCTACTTTATTAATGTGGGCACTTCTAGCTCATACTAGGGCACAGTATTCTGCTGCAGAGTATATGAGTGCTATTGATGTTATTTGTAGCACTTTGAAGTTTGCTCCCCATGAGAGGCCAGCTAGTCTTCTCAATAAGCTGTTTCTTGTGTTTTCTTTCTTCGACAGTTGATCTAAATGGTGTTTGTAAGAGAATGTTCTGTCAAGTGTTACTCCAAGGTATTTTGGGAAATTGTTTGAAGCAATGCCATTCCCTTTGCATGTAACTTTCAGTTTGTAGTCTGCTAAGGCATTAGTGATGTGGAAGCAGCTACATACAGTTTTACTGGCACTGAGCTAAAGTCTCCGGTAAATTGCTTAATATTATACATTTCCTTGGAGAAAAACATCAGCTAAATGAGTACATGTCATCTGTAAACTCATTCCCCATTGTCTGTATGTTTGCTATCTAGATTTTCACTCTCCTGTACAACAAAAATTAATACGTTTATTTTCTTATTTTTTCATGTTTCTTAATTTCTTTATTTACTTATTACATGTACATGTAATGTAATCTGCTGCAATGCATCATTGTGTTGCCTTTCAACTGCAAGATGGGACAAGGAGGGTTTGACAGCCTTATGTTCCCAAATGAGACAGGGAGCAGATTCTGGAGGAAAACCTCCTTGCAAGAGAAAGCACTGTAGGATAGTTGTGCTGGTTTGTCAAGAGAGAAAAACCATTACAGCAATGTTGCTGGAAATAAGAGAATCATCATTAATAGACACCCTGCTCTGCTGTGGCCCTTCCACATTTGTTTCTTTTGAGGTGTAATTTGTGATACAATGGAGATGGGTCACACATAGCTTGGAATTCAATTCTTCATGTTGGGTGTAAACAGGAAACAGGAATCCTACACCACATTGTTATACCTTCCAGTCTGTGTAAAAAGGGAAAGGGTGACATGACCAAGGATTCGATACAACTTGCTCAAGTCTAATCTGATCCATACTACTCACAGCAGGAAAAATTCAATTTAGTTAATTTTAATACAGCACTGTTATCACACAGAGTGCTGAACAAAGGCATAAGAGAAAAAGAAAGTTAGCTGTACATTAAATTCTTAAATTCGAATACATTAAAAATATTGTTTCCTGACAATAAGAGCTAAAGGGCTGGTTGGCCGTCACACAAGCACCGCATGCTGACTGAAGTTGATGACCAACTGTTGTGATGGACAAGACGTATTTTGGTGAACTGGGAAATCAAGTCAACATAGAGCAACAATGTTAATATTACCTGTAAGCTGACTCATATGTAGTGTTCAATCTAGAATGCCTAGGAGGGGTGGGCAGCCTCTGGTGCTTGAATCCCCAGAGATTTTTTTTCTCCCTTAACTTTCAGTTGAGAGTAATTTGCTCTTTTCCTCTGTGGCCAAGAGTCATAACTTTGATCAATGCATTGATAATGTATTATACCAGTCTGTAGTCAACTGTCCTCTTTGTTGTATTTGTTTCTTTGCCTTATGCTTTTATTCAAGTGCTCTGTGTCACTTCATGAGAAAAGTGCCCTGTAAAAATAAATTGTATTGGACTGAATTGAATTAAATTCCTACAGTAACCATGCAATTGTTAAAGCTGTAAGTAAGCCTACTGACCATGGAGGAAAGGAACAAAAAAACCTCCCAACCAAACCAAACCAAACGGCAAGGCAGAAAAAACCTCTGGGGGTCCAAGTGTTAGCGGCAGTACACCCCTCCTGGGCATTCTAGATTAAAAAAAGACTTTTAAGTTATTTTACAGCTATTTATAGCATTGCAGTTGAGTGCTAATTATTTGTTGTCCTTGGTCACATAGCAAGGTCTCATCCACCATGGCATGCAATCATCAGCTTCTGTCAAGATGAGGTGCTGGTATCACATCTGGCCTCCTCAGGTCTCATCATCATGAAAAAATACTCAACAAGAAAGAAATGAGTCCTCATCTGTTTCGTGTGTCATACATATCACACTAAACACATCTCTACCACTTCCTCATCATGACACACAATATTGTCAGATGCAGGTGCTCATTTATTTTCTTTGCAGGACAGCCAAGAGAGTGGTCAGGACAGGCAAGGGTCAGGAGATTTGCGTTTGTCAGTCGCAGAAGGGAATCCAAGGATCAAAGCCAGGAACGGTGCAAAGCTCAAGAAGTTAGGTAGTCGTTACTGGGGAAATAGGAATGGGGATTATGGAGAGGAATACAACCAAGAAGCACAAGGCGCAAGGGTCTCGTTGCGATTGCTCAAAGTAAGGTTCCACATTCAGCTCTGGTTGAGTTGCCTCCTTTATACTTACATGCCCTAATCACCTGCAGGTGTGGAGGTGGGTTGTATAGCTGTGGGCGTGACAGAACTCACCCCTCTTACAGGCAGTCCTGGCCACCCTGTGACAGAAGGACAGGTGCCCCCCAGGGCGAGGCGCCGGCCGGTCCAAGTGAACCCTGTGGAAGGCAGCAATGAGGGTTGGGTCCAAAATGTCACGGGCTGGAACCCAGCATTGCTCCTCTGACTCATACCCTTTCCAGTCAACAAGGTACTGCAGGCTTCCACGCCAATGGTGGGAGTCGAGAAGGGCCCTCACTGTGTACACGAGGCCCCTGTCAACTTGGATTGGGGGGGACCGGCTGCATCGGCCCAGGTGCCTGCAAAACGGACATGCTACAGGGCTTCAACAGGGAGAAGTGGAAGGTAGGATGGACTCTTAACCACGGTGGCAGGATGGGTTGAGTTTGTAGGTAACCAGAGTCACCTGCCAGAGAACCTTAAATGAATCGACATACCTGGGGCTTAATTTGCACAATGGGTGGCATAGCTTGAGGACCCTAGTGGACAGCCATACCCTGTTGCAGTAGTCCGGACGGGATGTCATCATGGCCTGGACAAGTAGTTGGGCAGAGTCAGTTGTGAGGTAAGGTCGAATCCTGCGAATATTATGTAGGATGTATCTGCAGGACTGGGTTGTGGCTTCGATGTCCTGAGAGAACGATAGACTTGAGTGAATTGTCACTCCCAGACTCTTAGTCAAGGAGGTAGGCAAAATGAGTGAGTTGTCCAATTTGATTAATAAATTGTGACAGGAGGACAGGCCAGCTGGGAGGTGAAGAATCTCTGTTTTGGAGAGGTTGAGTTGGAGGTGGTGATCCGACATCTATGCAGAGATGTCTGACAGGCAGGCAGCAATACATGCAGAGATGTCTGGTGCTCCAGGTGCAAAGGAGAGGAAAAACTGGGTATCATCAGCGTAGCAGTGGTATTTCAATCCATGAGAGGCTATGACAGGGCCACAGGAGAAGGCGTAGATCAAGAAAAGAAGAGAACCCAGTACCGAGGCCTGCAGGACACCGGTTGAGAGGCAGAGGAGAAGAACAACTTGAATTGGATCTGTCAGTAGGTAGGACTGAAACCATCTTAGTACCACTCCTTTGATCCCAAGCTGACTAAGAGAGGAGTGTAGAATCCAGTGGTCGAATTACTGAATTACTGAATGTTGCAGACAGATTGAGGAGGATGAGGATGGAGGAGAGGGAGGCGGCTCTAGTCAACTGGAGAGCATCAGAAACTGCCAGAAGTGCCGTCTCTGTGGAGTGATCAACTTTGAAACCAGACTGATATCCACTAAGGACATGTTTCCAGGTAAGGAATTCAGATAGTTGATCACAGGCCTCCCGCTCTAGAGTTTTAGACAGGAAGGAGAGGAGGGAGACTGGTCTGTTGTTTTGGACTGAGTTGAGATCCATGGAGTGTTTCTTTAACGGAGTGAAATGAGAGCAATTTTTTGAAGGCAGATGGGAAACAGCCAGAGGAAAGCGAGGAGCTGATGATCCTAGAGATGAAGGTGGAGAGTTGTGGGAGATGTTATATAGGAGTGACGATGAGATCGGTTCAAGCGAGCAGGCGGTGGCTGTCATATCAGAAGGCTGGAGATGTCAGATTAGGAAAGTGGCTTGAACTTGGACAACATGACTTCACAGGAAGGTCCAGCGCGAACTAGACAGGGTGATGCTGAGAATTTGTTCATGACTGCATTGACTTTGTCTCTGAAAAATAAAGCAAAGCCATCAGCAATGAGAGAAGAAGGAGGAGGAGGCGACAGAGGACACAGAAGGTATGAGAACGTGACAAAAAGTGTATGGTTTTTTAGTTGCAGATTGTATTTTGTTGTGGTGGAAGGTAGTTTTAGCAGAGTGAAAAGTAGCTAAGAGTAGTTTGGAGGCATCCAGGTCCGAGTGAGTCTTGGATTTTTGCTATCTTCCCTCTGCAGCCCAGAGTTTGGTTCTGTTAGCACGTAACGTATCAGTCAGCCATGGGGTGGCACCAAGGTATGCTGGTCTGGAAGACAGAGAGAATCAAAGGAGGAAGATTTGGCAGAGAGGGAAATGTTAGTGGCATTGTCTGTTGATAGATCCAAGAATTGTCTAGCAGAAGGGGGAGTGGACAGCGTGGCAGAGGCAGGGCAGGAAGGTGAGAGAGACTTTAAGTTGCAGCAGAAGGTGACAATGTGTGCAGAACAAGACGAGGGATTAGTGGTGAGGCAGGATTGGAAGGAGATAAAGAAGTGATCAGAGACATGCAGTGGAATAACAGAGATGATAGAACAGCCACAGTTAGGGGAAAATACAAGGTCAAGGCAGTTGCCTGCTTGGTGAGTAGTAGGGGATGGAGACAGGGAGAGATCAAAGGACTGTAGGAGTGACATAATGCTGTTTGCATGAATATCGTTGACATGCAGGTTGAAGTCGGCACCATGACACAGCAAGTAGCGCTGCTGTCTCATAACGCCTAGGTGGCGCAAGAGAAGATGGATTCAATCCCTACTCATTCAATGTGGAGTTTGCATGTTCTCCCTGTGTCTGCGTGGGTTTCCTCCCACAGGCTAAAGACATGTTGTCCAGGTTCCCCCGTAGTATGTGAGTGACAGAGTGCGTTCCAGTAATGTATGGATGAGTGACCCATTGTAATTAGTGTATCTAGCAGTGTAAGTCACCTTGGTGAATAAGGTGTGTGGGCTGATAACACAGCATAGTATCCACTGAAAACTGCATTGGAGAAATGCTTCTACTAGATATGCATCTGATTCTGCATCTGATGATCAAAGACAACATTTGGAGCATATCGTCAATAGCTTCACTAAGCTGAGAGCAATGCCATTTACAGCCCTGTATGTCAAGAATAAGTTTTTGTAATCTGTGCTCAACTTAACAGGAAGCCATTGCAGTACTTCAAGAACCCTCCCCAGGCAAGCGATATGCAATGCGATACTCACCACATACCACGTTGTCACTAAATACGAGAACAAGCACCCCCATGTACTGTTCATTATCTCTGGGGACTTTAATCAAGCCAACTTCAGTAATGTGTACCCAAAATACCACCAGCACATCTCCTGCCCCACCAGAGGCTCAAACACCCTCGACCACTGCTACACCTCACATAAAGCAGCGTACCGTTCCCTGCTGCATCCTCACCTCAGGCAGTCAGATCACGCCTCGATTCTGCTGCTCCTGGTCTACAAGCAGAAACTCAAGCGAGAAAAGCCTGTGATGTGTACAGTGCAGTGCTGGACACCAGAAGTAGAGAAAAGGCTCCAGGACTACCTGGGGTAAAGAAACATCCTCTGGGGGCCCAAGGACCGGTTGCTGCTCACCTCTCCTGTGCATTCTACCATGGTAACAGAATGCCTGTGTGAATATATCTAAAATCTAGAAGTCCAATACAGCTGTCACAACTAAACTGTCTAATAGAGAGGCTGAAAATTTGTTCTCCAGGCCTAAGTTTGCTGATCCCTTTAGTTTTCAAACACAGTCGTCAGCTCCAGGCAGTGAAATAGATCAGGTATTCTGCATCATTGGTGGCTCTACAGGGTACCGACTTGAGACACGAAAGAGAGAAAAAGGTGGTAACCAGTATTGAACATTTAACCTGTACAAGGTTATTACATTAGTAAGTAACAGACAAGGATGTATAAAGCAAAAATCAGGGGCAATTTTACAGTCCATTTGTAATGGAAAAATGTCTTAAGCCCAGATTTAAAGATTGAAACAGACAAGAATTCCTGATACTACCCAGCAGATTTTGCAGTTTAGTGTAGCACACATTTCTACAGAAGTGTTATAAGAACTTTGAGATATCCAGCATATGAGGATCACAGACAATGTTCAGGAATGTTGGAATGAAAAGTATCACAAAGGTAAGCTCAGCTGAGACAACTAACTACCTTGTTGTTATGATACAGATCGGGGAAGGAACAGCAGACTCAGGTGCGGGCTCGTATTTTTATTTAACAGGGGGAAGATAGGAGAATGGTTAGGGTCCAGGTGAAGGTCGTTCAATCTGCGAACATGGTCCAGGGGTTTACCCAAAGCTGAGATTGGTTAGACAAAGCAGGAGGATCAGAAACCAGGAAAGCAATCACTAAGGGAGAAACCACAAATACAGGCACAAAGCACTGCAGTATCTCTAACAAGGGGGAGGGGCTTGGTGGAGTGGCGGGTTTGGCCCATGCCTGCTCTGTGGCAGGTCTGGGGTTCGAGTCCTGCTTGGGGTACCCTGTGCCGGACTGGCCTCCCATCCTCGGTGTGTGTGTGTGTCCCCCGCACCCCCAACGATCCTGTGCTGCCAGGCTAGGCTCTGGTTCACCATGACACCACTTGGGACAAGCGGCTTCAGACTGTGTGTGTGTGTATGTGTGTGTGTGTTGAGGAAGGCTAGGTTTTGTTCCTGATGTGCCGGTGGATTAGGGCACAACATTTGTATGTTAAGAGTAGGATTTTATAATCAGCTCTGAATTTAACTGGGAACCAGTGTAACTACTGAAGGACCAGTGTTATACGGGTTAGGCAATGGTTGAATATGTCACTCAGCCAAATATTACATTAAGGACACTTTTGGAGACACTAATGAATCCTCACATTTTTAAGGAAATTGTCTGATTGCCGGGGTTCTCATATTTGATGAAAAGGAGTAGTGACCCAGTAATTTGATTGTGTTGTAGTGTCCTATGCTATTAAGGAGTGCTCTGTAGCAGTCTGTCGCAAGGCAACCCAAGCAGGACTCGAACCCCAGGCCCATTGGAGAGCAGGCCCAGGCCAGACCCTCTGCATCACCATGCCCCCCTCAAGGGAAAATGTTTTTAGAAAAACTGCAAAATAAAAAACTGCAAAATAAAAAGTGAAGGTGAAAGGCTTAAGACACCTTTTACACAACAAAAATTAGACAAAGCAGTTAAAATCATGGGCATTGCCAACCGTCAACCTGAGTTTTCCATCACTTTTTCAGATACTATGCAGAAGTTTTGGAGCAAAGTAAGCTAAACAAATCAATTAGAATTGGTGTGCTTTCTTTGTTGTATAAAAAAGGAGACTAAAATAGTAAACTGGCAGCCACTGACTGTTGTGTTTTAACAGCAAATTTTACACACACACACACACAGTCTGAAGCTACTTGTCCCAAGTGGGGTTGTGGAGAGCTGGGGCCTGGCCCAGCGATGCGGGGTAGGGGAGGGACACACCAAAGGCAGGACATCAGTCCATCGCAGGGCACCCCAAGCAGGACTTGAACCCCAGGCCCACCAGAGGGAGAGACCCAGCCAAGCCCACTGCGCCACTGCGCCACTGCACCCCCCTGACACCAAATTACATGCTAAGGTGTTAGTAGAAAGGTTAGGAGTAGACATGGCCAGAGTAGTACATCATGACCAGAAATGTGAGTTAAAGGGCAATATTATATTATGTTATTTTGTGACTATGAAAATTTATTAAGTACAGCAAATGTTCATCAGCTTCACAGTTCACAGTCCTCAGTTGTCCTACCCACTCACTCCTAATTACATGTTCCATTTACATATTAATATAACTGTACTAAAGGGGGTGCGGTGGCGCAGTGGGTTGGACTGCAGTCCTGCTCTCCGGTGGGTCTGGGGTTCGAGTCCCGCTTGGGGTGCCTTGCGACGGACTGGCGTCCCGTCCTGGGTGTGTCCCCTGCCCCTCCGGCCTTACGCCCTGTGTTACCGGGTAAGCTCTGGTTCCCCTGTGACCCCGTATGGGATGAGCGGTTCTGAAAATGTGTGTGTGTGTATAACTGTACTACTATGTAGTACTGCAACCAGTAAGGAAGATAATTTAGACATATACTTACAGGCAGGTCTATCTTGTGGAATCTGTACCTAATTAGAGATGCAATTGTATGGTCTCCCGGAGGGAGAAGAGGTGAAAAGAAATGTCAGTGCTTGTTTTTTTATGTGAAAAGAATGGTGGGTAAAAATTCTCTAATGCGCAATGCCTTAGAAAGCTGAAGCATTGGTGTTGTGCTTTTAATATATAAATGTGTTTTCTTTCCAAAGCTTTCAAAGGAATGTGAAGCGTGCACATTTCGTAAGTTGTTAGTAGCATATGTTAAATTTACATTGGGTAGGGGTGGCTAGGGTTTTATTTATTTTGCTATTTTTGACTACTTCATTTAGGTCTTTTTCCCTTGAATGTGTTTTTCTATATGCATGATTGATGTATTGATAAGCATCACGCTAAGAATTTTTACACATCCTCCCACTCTGTAGGTGCCTCTGACAAAGGTATTGAAAGTAAAAAGCTTCAGAATTCTTTCTGGTGTTGTTAAAGATAAGCATATTTCTAGCCTTTCAAGAAAACTGGGTCTGAAGTAATGTGTACATTTATTTTTCACTCAGATTTGTTAGCCGCTTGTCTTTGTCAGGGTCAGGGCAGTCTGGAGCCTATCTCAGAATCACTGGGCACAGTTGGGGGTTGGGGGTACACACTGGATGGGAGACCAGTCCATTGCAGGATGATCTAAATCACACACACTCACCCATTCGCATAGTATGGACAATTTAGCAACTCTAATTCATCCAAACTGCATGTCTTTAGACTGTGGGAGGAAACTAGAGTACCGCCACCATGCACACACAGAGAAAATGCAAACTCATACAGACAGAGGTATATTCATACATGTTAACATATATGATTCATGTGTAAGCATGCAGCAAAGGTACACACATATGAACAGATATTAGACTTGTGAAAGATGTGAAAATGTGTCACACATAGACATGCATACATTCAAGAGAGACTGAGTGGAGCTGAGGGAGGATAAGAGATGGTGAACTCCTGTCAAGACCATAATGAAAACGGAACAGCAAGGAGCAGACTTTTTCATGGCGGCAATGGCAGCATAATTGTCCTATAAGGGCAGCCCTCAGTACGGCTCCGAGCCATTCCAGCACAATCCGGAAGTGTATGGCATCTGTCTGTAAGCTAATCATACTTAATTGTCCCCAAGCAGGGAGAGTTATGAGGAGGTGAGGAGGAGCAAAGGGACGAGAGGGAAAATAAACATAAGCCAAAGGAAGAGGAAAAGGGCAATTTCAACTCAACATATTAATGCAAAATCGCAGCAAATTAGAAGGTTGTCAGATAACATTTTGATCGGTATTTTCTGTTTACTTTCCAGGATTACAGAGGAAGCAGCAGAGAGCTTTGATCCACAATTCGTTCAAAATCATATGAACAACACGCATACATACAAACATATTTAAATAAGCACTGCTACACTGTAAAAGCTAAGCCTCTCTTACAGAGAACACAGGTGGTCTGAACTGTACAACCAAATATATGTCTGTTATGTTTAGACAAATCAGAATCACTGCCAAATCAATTTTTTGATATGGTAAAGACTATTTGTGCTTGTTGCTGTGATCTCTCTTGTGACCACAAAGGATTTTCTATATTTATTTAAAGCACTCTCAGAAATCAGAAACTCTCTCAAAACACCCGAAGAAGGCAAGTGTGTAATGTATGGCACAAAAATAAAAAGCTTTTTAAAAAATTTAAAAAATTTCATAGATGTCCTATTTTCCTTGGAGGACGGGCTATGGGGTTATGGCCTTTTAGCCCTCTTAGTCAAGGATGAATGGATGAATTCCTGACCCTAAAGACTCTTTCTCTCATACACAATGTGATAACCAGAGTGGATTTACTGTGTGTCTGGAAGCAAGTCTTACATGTCCAACTGAAGGAAAATAGACATACATAATTACCTGGGGGGGGGCACGGTGGGTTTAGCCTGTGACCACTGTGTGGCGGGTTCAGGGTTCAAGTCCTGCTTAAGATGCCTTGCCGTGGACTGGTGTCCTATTTGGGATGTGTCCCCTCTCCCTCTAGTTTTGAGCCCTGTGTTGCCAGGTTAGGCTCCAGGTTTGCATTGACCCCACTTGGGACAAGCGTTTGTAGACATTGCATGTGTGTGTGATATACATGGAAGCAAGTGCAGATGTAGTTATGCATAGACACATGCACTCATGCATACAGACAAGAATCAATGCTGTGTTCATCAGAAGTAACTACTGTCTTTATCATAGCTTAAACTCATAGCTGTAGTTTTTACATAACACCTACAGTTGGCACTATTCATGTCTAGCATCAGAATAATGACTTGCATCTTGTCTGTGGTGTAGACTTACTCCTAGTATTTCTCCTCCACATGCATGTGGTTAAAAAAGGATGTAAAGATATATTGTTGTGACTGGGATGCACTGTCATATGTACCAAAACAGAGTGAACAGTTGATCAGCATCATACTGTTTACTGCTTCATGTTCACATGTCTGCATCCAAATCTCACCTTTTGTAGATGTAATGCACTCAGTTTATTTTTCTCTGAGATGTACATTGTTCTGGAGAAAAGTGTCTGCTAAATTAATTAGTTTAAATGGAAATATGTTGATATTGGAAGAACAATTGTTCAAGCATAGAATAAGTTATGTTTCCAAAGCTGGTGCTTCTTCTTGCACACCTGATTCTGACTGCTCCTTTCAGGTCGGACTAACCATAGAGCAACAACAGAGTATGAGCGTGTCCTCCTGCTGACAAGTACACTGTGTTTCAAAGCACGTGCATGGTTTTCAGTCTGTCTGTGCACACAGAAAGGAAAATATTAAAACTAGCATGTACACAGGGCAATATGATACACACACACATACACACACACACTGCCTGAAGCCGCTTGTCCCAACAAACCGTAGGCAAACTTGGCAACACAGGGCTCAGGGCTGGCAGGGGGGGACATACCCAGGACATGATTCCAGTGCATCACAAGGCACCCCAAGTAAAACTCAAACCCCAGACCCACCAGAGAACAGGACCTGGCCAAACCTGTTGCACCACCACACCCCCCCAGGCCCTTTGATTTGCCAAAGTGTTCCCATGTATCTTCTCTACTCATTTCTTTACACTGGCTTCCTGATCCTGCCCGGATCAAATTGAAGACCCTAGTTATTGTCTGCAAATGCATCAAAAGAACTGATCATCCGCTACACCCCAGCCAAATCCTTTCACTCATCTACTTCTGTTCACTTGGTGGTCCTGCGCATGAAAAGTAAGGCAAGGAGGTTCTTGGTAATGGCTCCGTTGTGGTGGAATGACATTCCCCTCTCACTCAGAACTGCAGAAACTCTGTCTACATTCAAAAAGGTTCTGAAAAACCACTTTTTCTGGATTCACTTCACCCAAGATCTCTCCAGCTCATGTATGGTGTAAATGTTTATGCACTGTAACTTCATGATCATGATCATCCCCAGATAAGCCTTTACACAGCTGCTACTCCAGCATTGTACAGAAATGTTTGTTTGTGTACCTTATTATAAAAAAAAAAAAAGAAATTGTAGGAAGGTTATCAGGATTAATCTATTCTCCGTTTTTTGCACCTACTCGAGCGATGAACATCGGTGCATCAAGTGGAAAGTAACAAACTAGCTTCACTTAAGAATCACATGTCTGCAACCATGTCTCTTTCTCTTAATTTAATGCACAAATTGTATTTTTGCTGAGATGTATGTCGCTTTGGAGAAAAGCATCTGCTAAATGAATACATACACACACACACACACACACACACACACACACACACACAAACAAACATTTTCAGAACCGCTTGTCCCTCACAGGGAACCGGAGCCTACCCGGCAACACAGGGCGTAAGGCCGGAGGGGGAAGGGGACACACCCAGGACGGGACGCCAGTCCGTCGCAAGGCACCCCAAGCGGGACTTGAACCCCAGACCCACCGGAGAGCAGGACTGCAGTCCAACCCACTGCGTCACCGCACCCCCTACTGAATGAATACATGTAAATGTAAATGTAAATGTATATGTTGCTGATGTTTCATGAGAAGAAAACATTTGTTGTGTTATTAATTCACTGTTGATTATATAACAATGCATACTATATGCGTATATTTCTTTTTCAATAACCTTTCCACTGCAATATAATACACTTGTTCTTTCAGACTTTTTATGGGCTTGTTTTAACAAATGAAGTGTTCTTCAAAACACAGAGGAAAAGAAATGAATGGTTGGAACACTGTATTTTCCTGCTCATGCTATTAAAAAAAAAAACAAAAAAAAACAACTAAATCAATAACAGGAGTTTCTCACCAATTTAGGGAGGAAAAGATAAAAATAGAACACAGTACGTCAAATAGATCAAATAGAAAAGAATATGTCAAATTACAGTAATGGAGCCCCATCTGGTGGTACATTTGGTAATTTATTTTTATGAGCAAGGTGTCCAGGACTGGTTTGTCAAAGAATTGGAAGAAAGTGGATTGCAGAACAAAGGCCTGGAGGACTTTGTATAATGTGCTACTTCACTTTCTACCAGACATGTGATAATCCTGTAATGTCACTGTGACAGAAGAGGCAGGCAAATGGTAAGCTGCTTGCCTCGCGGCGACTTTATTTAGGGCTGTGCAGGGGAAGATAACAATTGGGGAAAGAGGGGAACCGGGAACTGGTAGACAGAGATGGTGCTTCGTGGCTGTGGTCGGGATCGGGGTCGTGGCTGTCTCTGGTCATGCTGTCTCTCTCTGTCTCTCTCTCTCTCTCGCTCTCTCATCTCCCTACCGGGGTGGGGGAAATAGAGGTTGCAATTAGCCCCAGCTGCGGCTGGCTTATCTCGGACTCCACCCCCCCTCCCTGCCTTCCTCGGCGTCTTACAGTCACTGTAAGAAAGAATATTTTATCAGATATAGTCAGGGCTACCTGTCAACCATAACATCTTTAAACCAACCAACTTCTGCTGTCCAAGTGTTTTGCTCACAACATCCCATTCACATTAACAGAAACTGGTATTGGAAGAGTGGTGAAAATGGCTTGAGGAGTCACTCATCCTGGGGGTGCGGTGGCGCAGTGGGTTGGACCGCAGTCCTGCTCTCCGGTGGGTCTGGGGTTCAAGTCCCGCTTGGGTCGCCTTGCGACGGACTGGCGTCCCGTCCTAGGTGTGTCCCCTCCCCCTCCAGCCTTATGCCCTGTGTTGCCGGGTTAGGCTCCGGTTCCCCACGACCCCATATGGGACGAGCGGTTCTGAAAATGGTAATGGTAAGATTCTGCCACTTGCTGCTGAAGCCGTTCACATCTGTGTTCAAACCACTCCATTCCTCTCACACGTTGTTCCAGTTGTGTAGCGTCCGGACAGGAGTCCGACACGGTTGCGCGTTGCTATGACGTCCGAACATGGACAAAATGTAAAATGACCTCACGTGCAGGGTGATGTTAAAAGTGCACTGTGTGTACTGTAAGACACTCGGTGGAAGTGAAACAGGAAACACAAGACCAGGAAACATACATGGTGTTTGAACTACGGTGAACAGTGAAATGCTACTCTGTGAGTATGACTGTAATCTTGAGACGTGACAAAATACCAGACTGGAACACTGGACCAGGACTGGAGAACAAGAGGCAGGAACTGACAGGACGGGCACTCGGGACTGGAACGTGAACACTGAGGGAACAAGAGACTACTAATCGCCAAGAGAGCACAATGGAACTGCTGATTAAGATGATAACCGGAGGAGAGGCTGACTGAGACTCCCAAGCAGGCAAAGAAGGCCTTCCAGACCCTTGAGGTGAACTGGGGTCTCCTGTCAGAGACGATATCCACTGGCAGGCCATACAGCCTGAAGACATGTTGGAACAACAGTTCCGCAGTCTCCAGGGCTGTGGGCAGACCTTTCAGTGGGATCAGTCGACAGGCTTTGGAAAAGCGATCTATGACCACCAGTATGGTGGTGTTTCCCTCAGAACACGGTAGATTAGTAATGAAGTCCACCGCTATATGGGACCATGGACGGTTTGGAATTGGGAGCGGTTCAAGAAGCCCTGCTGGCAGCTGTCATGGGACTTTGGCCTGGGCACATGTGGTGCAGGCAAGGACAAAGTCTCTTACATCCTGTTTCATGGATGGCCACCAGAAGCGGTCAGAGAGGAGCTTCAATGTTTGGTGGACCCCTGGGTGTCCTCTACTGGGACCATCATGGGCCCAGTGTAGGAGCTCGGACCGGACGGTGGACGGGATATATTCTTTGTCTTGGGGCTGCTCGCTGGGACCGGGTTCTTGAAGTTGGGCTGCTTGGATATCGTCAAATAAAGCTCAACAGATGGGAGCCACAAACTGTGCTGGTGACAAGATGGTGTCTGGTGGGGAAAGCTGAGGCGATATCTCGAAAAACCGGGACAGCGCATCGGCCTTGCTGTTCTTGGAGCTGGGACGATAGGTCACCGTGAAACGGAACCTGATGAAGAACACGGCCCACCGTGCCTGTCTAGAATTGAGCATCTTTGCCTTCTGCAGATACACCAGGTTCCGATGATCAGTCAACACTAGAAACGGGTGAGTAGCCCCCTCTAACCAATGTCTCCATTCTTCCAAGTTCATCTTTATGGCTAAAAACTCCCTGTTTCCTACGTCATAATTCCTTTCAGTAGGTGACATTTTGTGTGAAAAATACACACATGGATGGAGCTTCAGGGGATTTCCCTGGTGCTGTGAGAGCACCGCCCCCACCCCTACCTCAGATGCATCAACTTCCACAATAAAGGGCAATTTGGGGTCAGGGTGCTTCAAGATTGGGGCAGAGGTAAAACGCTTCTTTAGATCGTCAAAGGCCTGACTAGCCTCAGGTGTCCAGGTCAGGCGCCTAGGTGCTCCATTTAACAGAGCAGTCAACGGGGCAGCAACGGAACTGAAGTTCCTTATGAAGCGCCTGTAGAAATTCGCAAAGCCTAGGAACCGTTGCAGGTCCTTTACTGTCTTTTGCTGAGGCCATGACAGAACTGCTGAGACCTTCTTTGGCTCCATCGTAACCCCACTGGGTGTTAGGATGTACTCCAGGAAATCCACAGATTCCACATGGAACTGGCACTTCTCTCCTTTCACATACAGTTTATGAGTTGCTAGCTTTTGTAAAGCCTCTGTGACATGTACAATATGCTCCTCAGGAGACCGAGAAAAGATCAGAATATCATCTAGATACACCAACACTGAGCGATTAATCAGCTCTCGGAGTACTTCATTAACAAAAGCCTGGAATACGGAAGGCGCATTTGCCAGGCCAAAAGGCATGACCAGATACTCATAATGGCCTAGGGCGGTGCTAAAGGCAGTTTTCCACTCATCCCCTTCCCTAATCCACACACACACACACACACACACACACATTTTCAGAACCGCTTGTCCCATATGGGGTCACGGGGAACTGGAGCCTACCCGGTAACACACGGCATAAGGCCAGAGGGGGAGGGGACACACCCAGGACGGGACGCCAGTCCATCACAAGGAACCCCAAGCGGGACTTGAACCCCAGACCCACCGGAGAGCAGGACTGTGGTCCAACCCACTGCGCCACTGCACCCCCTTCCCTAATCCAAATCAGGTTATATGCGCTCCTAAGGTCCAGTTTCGTAAAGATGTTAGCACCGGAAACCTGTTCAATGGCCGATGTGATAAGAGGCAAGGGGTGCAGGTACTTCACAGTAACGGCATTTAGCCCCCGATAATCAATACATGGACGCAAACCCCCTTCTTTTTTCTCAACAAAGAAAAAGCCAGCAGAAGCTGGAGAAGTAGGTGGCCGGATTAGTCCGGCTTCTAGTGCCTCTGCTATATAAGCCTCCATTGCCTGATGTTCAGGTTGGGAAAGGGGGTATACCCATCCCCTAGGGGGTGTGGTGCCAGGCAAAAGATCTATCGCACAATCCCAAGGTCTATGAGGGGGCAGTTCCGCAGCCTTGTGTTTGCTCAACACCTCCGCTAGGTCTGCGTACTCCCTCGGAATCTGCAGGGGCAGATCTGCATTAGGGCTCTCTATGGATGTGGAGTTACAAGACATCTCCAGATGTTTGGGGCACTGCTTTCCCCAAGAAAGCAGTTTCCCAGTACTCCAAGAAATAACAGGATCATGGGTGACTAACCACGGATATCCCAGAATAATGGGGTGATCAGGGGACTTAATCAGTTAAAACCATATCTGTTCCTTATGGAGAGGCTCTACCTGCAGAGTAACGGGCTCTGTGTGCTGTTCTACATGCCCAGACCCGATTGGAGCGCCATCAATAGCTTTAATAGGCCGGGGTTTTGAGCATGGGACACAGGGCAAGCCCCAGGACGCAGCAATATCATAATCTATGAAATTGCCCGCAGCGCCACTGTCTAGCATAGCTTTTGTTTCCTGCCGCTGCAAACCCCAGGATAATGTAACTGGTAATCAACAGGGAGGTACTGAGAGATACATCACTCACCAGTAAGTCGGTCTGTTGGGATCCACGGGATGGCCGCACTGGACAGGAACCTTGAACGTGATCCACGGCTCCACAGTAAAAGCACAAGCGTTGCAGAAAACGACACCTCCTTTCCTCCTCTGTCAAACGCCTATTACTGAGTCGTATTGCTCCCTGTCTGACGTACTGTTCTTCGAGCATTACATAGCTGACAGTGTTGCGTGCTTGTGCCGGCTCACTGTCATGATACAGGGCAGCCGCACGCTCAGCGCGGGGACATGAGGCGGCAGCAGGAAGACATGTCTGCCAATAATGCGTTTGTGAACTGGTCGGATTGGCGCCATGCCCACAGTGACTGATGAGTCGTGTCAACCACACCAAGCGATCCGATATGCGGCGAGCGACATTTGTACAAACGCTGAGTTGTTCTTGGTTCGCCTTTGTCAGCTCTGCCAGTTCACACTATTCTGCTGAAGTCATATTAGCAGGTGGATTCTTCTGTAGCGTCCGGATGTGAGTCCAATACGGGCGTGCGTTGCAATGACATCCGAACACGGACAAAACGTAAAATGACCTCACGTGCAGGGTGATGTTAAAAGTGCACTGTGCGTACTGTAAGACACTCGGTGGAAGTGAAACAGGAAACACAAGACCAGGAAACATACACGGTGTTTGAACTACGGTGAACAGTGAAACGCTACTCTGTGAGTATGACTGCAATCTTGAGACGTGACAAAATACCAGATTGGAACACTGGACCAGGACTGAAGAACAAGAGGCAGGAACTGACAGGACGGGCACTCGGGACTGGAACATGAACATGTAGGAAACAGACTGAGGGAACAAGAGACTACGAATTGCCAAGAGAGCACAATGGAACTGGTGATTAAGAATCCGCAATCGGTTCTGCGCCGCTGGCTCCTTTTATACCTCCGTGTACTATGAGACTGTGAGCTGATATGTGGCTGTTCCCTAGCGGCACTGAGTGGCGCCGCCTCTGACTAGGAGGGGCAGTGACCCCGTGGGATGTGACAAGTTGCTCCTCAGCTTGCGTCTCAGGACTTGGGACCATTCACCAAAATTGGGTTTGTAGATGTTGTCTAGGTTCTAGATTGCCTCCCAGAAATGCTGAGAGTTTCTGCAGATGGTCATTCTACCACAACGGAGGCAGAACCGAGAACCTCCGTGCTTTAACTTTATTGCGCAGGACAACCAGTTGAGCAGAAGTAGACGAGCAAAGGGGTCTGGCTAGGGTTTAGTGGCTAATCAAGTCTTGTAAATAACTGGGAGCAGTTCTATTGATGCATTTGTAATCCAGGTGCTGTAGTTTCCTCCCATCCTCCAAAGACATGAAGTCCAGGTGAATTAGACAGTCTAAATTTTGTCTGTGTGTGTCTGTTAGGAAACAACAGTTGTCACCAACAGTCTGCTGGGCTTAACCCTGACCAGGTAATACCTACCTCCCATTACTATCAGATGATTCATCCCATAGCATATCTAATGTTCATCAGCTTCTGGTTACTTTCAAATATATCTAAAATAATATTTCAAAGTTTTTTCTTTTTTTTTTAAAATTTTACATTATTAATCTCAGGCTAAATTAAAACTAAATTATGATAGAAAATTCATGTATATTCTTTCTATAATCTCATGTTTAACACCAGTTGATGACCAGCATATCATGTAAATGTGCAAAATTCTTCATCTTGTTACTGATCATTGACATCATCACCGGACACAAGCTGTTGGAAGCAAATTGATTTTACCTGGTTCTGCCTCAGTGCATTTTGCTGCCCATTAAGTTAGGCACAGAAATGCCGATGACATTCACTCAGACAAATTTGTGAAAATTTTTCTAATAATACACATCTCTAATGCCTCAGGAATACATTCCAAAAAATTATTCACAAGTCCCTACAGACAAGTTCTGAGAGGAAGAAATCATTGAATCCGCAACAGTAACAACATAGGAGTGCTCACACATTTCAACTAAGCAGCTGCCAGCATATGAAACCTCACTACATATTGCTCCCCCTCATGGAGATCTACCTCAATTACCAAGCCAAGGCAATCAAAGACATCCTTGAATTTGGTTTGAAGAGACAATAGCGATTCTTTGTTGGTTACAAATACACACACACACATGCACACGCACACAGTGTCTGAACCGCTTGTCCCATACAGGGTTGCGGGGAGCTGGAGCTTAACCCAGCAACACAGGGCTTAAGGCTGGAGGGAGAGGGGACACACCCAGGACGGGACACCAGTCCATCGCAAGGCACCCCAGACCCACCAAAGAGCAGGACCCAGTCCAACCCACTGCGCCACTGCACCCCCTTGGTTACACACACACACACACACACACACACACACACACATTTTCAGAACCGCTTGTCCCATACGGGGTCGTGGGGAACCAGAGCCTACCCGGCAACACAGGGCCTAAGGCCGGAGGGGGAGGGGACACACCCAGGATGGGATGCCAGTCCGTCGCAAGGCACCCCAAGCAGGACTCGAACCCCAGACCCACTGGAGAGCAGGACCCGGTCCAACCCACTGCACCACCACGCCCCCTCCCCTTGGTTACAAATAGGAAAAAATTAAATGTATTGAGAATGCATTAAAAAATGTAATCAGCTAAAGAAAAGTTTATTATTAAGTTCATTACAGCCCACAGACACATTGTCTGAAACCACTTGTCCCATACAGGGGTTACGGGCAGCTGTAGCCTAACCCTTCAACAGACGGTGTAAGGCTGGAGGGGGAGGGGACTCCAGTCCATCACAAAGCACCCAAGCAGGACTCAAACCCCAGACCTACTGGAGAGCAAGACCTGGTCCAATCCACTACACCACTATGCTGCCTTGCTGCAGTGCCCCCCATCATTATAGCCATGTTTGATTTAAACTAAGTGTCCAGGCAAAAAATTATTCAGAAAATTTCTCCAGTACAGTTTTTTCAGAAAGTATAAGTAACAGAGGAAATGTACCTCAGAGAACATATTTGTAGCTTAGGAGGTTTAGTTCATTATTAGTGTTGAGCTTGACAAGCGATATTGTCACATCTGGAGGTAACTCGGACATGGATGTGTGTTGCTGTGCATCTGAATGCAGACAAGGTGATGTCTTCAAAAGCAGAGTGAATATATAATATGTGCACAGTGCAAATTAAGAAAGGAAGTGTTGAAGTGAAACAAGGAACAGGGAGCAAAGAGATATCTTAAGTGTTCTTATAATATAAACTGAATGAGCTCACAGAAACGTGACTTAGAATAGGCAGGGACAGATGACCAGGACAAGAGCACGGAGGAAAACAGGACTATGGTCTAGGAGTAGAGCACAAACACATTGTGAATATGATTTTAGAACCAGGTGTGTAAACACAGACCAAGAATCACTGTGAGATCATCAGGAACCATGACAAAGAGCTTATCAAGAATCCACAACTAGATGTTTGTCTTTTACTGCTTTAATAGTGTAAGGGATTTGTGTTCATTGAATTCAGGTGTGCTGATGTCACTGAATGGCCCTGGGAGAGATATCCACTACGTTCATCTTGAGTCTCATCATCAGGGATCATGGCAGGTGCTGATGCCGATAGAAAGTGAAAAGAGGAAAAATGGGAGGACGGTAATTATACAACCTGTCGAGTGAGTCTGATAAATAGACAGTTGTGACTTTTAGCATGATTTGCTAGTGAGCTTGACCTTTGGCTGATCTTTTTGGTTGTGCTGAACCTCTCTGCTACAACTGACTTAAGCCTAATGAATGGATCTGCTGCTATATACCTGAGAAGGTCCTCAAGCTGAAGGTTCCTTATGATAAACACTTTGCAAATGAGTAAATTTCAAATTAATACTATTTGCAGTCATTAGCTAACCAACAAAACTCCAACGAAAAGTAATTTTTCATGTTGTATCTATAAGAAAAGCTGAGGCTGTGAGTACTTTGAGTAATAGTAGGGAACACTTGGCAAGAGGATTCCCGCTAGCCCAGTTCCCACATCTTTGTGAATGCACCCCTGCCCTCCATCAAATTAGCAGCAATTTGCACCATCACAGAAAAGCCTGGTACAGCAATGCAGTGAGAAAGAGCACTGGCTGAATTCAAATCCTTCTGAGAATTGTCTGGCTCTAGTGTTATGGACAGTTTGTTCGGGGGTGGGATGGGGGCACACAGCCCTTAATGAATTTAACAGTGTTGGTACACAAAGGTCTTTTGGTCACAAAGCAGAGATGGACAAGATTACTGTTCACATCTGGAATTTTTTCGGGTTGCAATAAACTCACTTCATGAGCTTCCAGATCCCCTTTCTTTTTTTAACCTGAGACATATTCTGCTTAAGTCTAACATTATTCATAATCTCCCCAACTCATGCACTTGTCCGATATGGATAAATGGCTAAGACAGAGAGATAGCGTAATAACAAGCACTAAAGGTGGATGATAGCTGCGGAAAATAGTATAACCAAAGTATAATGTCAGCTGAGATGAGGACAGCTCAATTCATATGGAAAGCAATCAAAAAAAAAGACAGCCGAGGTAAAAGCAAAATGAGGTACAGGGTAGCTGAAGGAGAGGTGTGATTGAGGTGATTAACTTTCAAGGTGAAGGACTCGGTAAAGACTAGCTGAGGAAGATGTCAGATCATAAACACAGTCTTTCTTAGAACAATAAAGTGCAGTGAGAGATTTGATTGTGAGACTTTTCGGAATGAATAAATTTTCAGTTTGTTATATCATACTTTCACTTACTTTCCTGAATAATGAGTAAACTACTTGAACAACACTCAGATAGGAAAGACCAGCAAAAGTCTGAATAAATGTGAATAAACAGGTTTTTCTACACTTTTAGGGTTATGATTGAGACATTTACATTGATGTAAACAAAACCACAAAACACAATCTTAAATGAAAAACATACAAAATATTTCTTTGAATTTATTTATATTTATCTGGGATTACATACAACTTGCAACATCTGGTTTTCCCCTTATATGAACTGGGCATGAATCAAGCAGAACTCTGCAGACCATAAGATATTCTGGATCTTCATGAAAACCATACGGCCAAAAGTGAGTATATTAAAACACACATATGGTTATCTAAAGCGACCTTTGTAAGATCTATTCTTAGAGACACCATGATTATGATGCCAAAAGAGCATTTTTTGAGTTGAAAAGTACTCCAATTCTTCTGGTTTACTGGTAGACTGTCTCTGTGTAATCCCAGTTTTTTATGATCTTCTCTAATCATAGATATAAATGTAAAATGTTAATGACACCAAAAGATTACCTGACTAAAGACAAGAATCCAGCTCTGAAGAGTTTGTGGATCATGACGATTGTCAGAACACCCTTGGAGATGTTCCCATGAACACATAATGCAAAGCAACAGGATAACAGGCTTTTTCCAGGCGTTGGCAGAGATGTATTAGTCAGACTAGCAGACTGCACTAAATATACTAAGGCATAAACAGGACGCTGTTGGCTTGACATGTTTTTTTTTTTTTTTCCTGAATTTCAGAAAAAAAGATGCGTCAGATATGAATGTATAAATGAACATGGCCAAATACCAAAACATATGTGCGACAGGCTTGCACACACAAATGATAACAAGCTGGGTCACACTTAAAAGTGGAAACACACACAGAAATAGAAAAACAGTAGTTGGGACACTGGGGGGATTAATAACCGACATATTGTTACATCATTCCACAGGCAAAAGGGAACATTTCTTTGGCATGGCAGGAAACACAGAGTAGAACTGCTCCCTGGCTGGAACCACAGCCTGCCCAGAGAAAGCTCAGGGGAGATATCTTGAAGAGCTACTTCAAAGTACCCCTTCTCACTCACAGCAGGAAGCCCTGCCTTGTGTTGTTTGGACACAAACTGAGGACCCTGCAGGAAGGCATTCCATGAATACAGAACCAGTGCTCCTCATCCCACAAACCCAGACACAGCAAGGCTTTCTCAAGAGTGAGAAACAAGGTCCGGAGCCATATGGCACCATTGCGGGGGGGGGTTGGGGTGTGTAGTGTGCTGCGGATGGGGGGCAGAGAGGCTATACTGGTACACCTGGATTTAACTCTAAATACCACTAATATTTAATACAGTGAAAATGGATATTACTCTGTTTCATCATTTATTTCAGTGCTAATAGAAATATGATCAACAAGGACAATAATTTGCTTATTATTTCCGGTTGAAAAAATACAAAGCGAATTGGCCCATCAGCCTTCAAGGGATAAACACACATGCTGGTGCCAGTTATATCTCAAGAGTGTGAAATCCATAACATGCAGTGATATCTCTATCAAACTCCCATCACTGAGTGACATCTAACTGTGCTGTGTAAACAGCAGCACAGAACATTTTATAGTTGTTAAGATTTTTCCATACTGTATCACACACACTTTTTCTGAACCGCTTGTCCCATGAGGGGTCGCGGGGAACCAGAGCCTACCCGGCAACTCAGGGCGTAAGGCCGGAGGGGGAGGGGACACACCCAGGATGGGATGCCAGTCCGCCGCAAGGCACCCCAAGCGGGACTCGAACCCCAGACCCATCAGAGAGGAAGACCCGTTCCAACCCACTGCATCAGTGCGTCCCCCTTTTATACTCTATCAGCTACTAAAAAAAGCAGACTAAATCAGATATTAACAAAACAACAGATTTTTGATGTCTTATTGTTTGTATGATTGCACAATGAATCGTACAAGGCATATTATTCTCTTTCAACATGTTGTTTTAATTATCTTGTCACAAAACTCAAAATTATCAAATGTAAACAAGAAAATGTATTTGGCTTCATAATTTTCTTTGGTGAAAAAATCCCACTGTAAAAGACAATTCAGTTCATTCAAATTGTTTTAATAAAACGCTCTTCTCACACCTTGACACAAAGAGACTGAACAAAAGATCAGGAGACATAATACAAATTAAAAATTTTCTTTACATTAAATGACTACAAGAAATATACTACGTATTAAAGCTATAAAATAAACCAACTGGCCATGGAGGAAAGGAAAATAAAAAAACTCCCAACCAAAAGGCGATAGAAAAAAAAAAAAAACAAACATGGTGGTCCAAGTGCCCATGGCTGCCCAGCTCTCCTGTGGATTTTGGATAGAAAAAAAGCCTTTAAGTCAACTTAAACAGCTATTTATAACACCATCGCTAGACACTAATAAAATTATGTCCTGGTTAGCACAGACATGTCTTGTTCACCAAGGTATGCAGTCATCAACTTCTGTCAACAAGGAGTGCTGGTTTCGTGGCTGATCTCCTCAGGTCTTGTCTTGAGGAAACGATGTTGAAAAAAAGAAAAGTTAGTAACTGACAACATGTGGAGATTAGAGAGTTTTATACTAAAAGAGAACATTTAGGGATACAGCAAATAGGAATCATATCAATTAGGATATGTCAGCACAAACAGATGAGTCTTTAGCCTGGATTTAAAGGCTGAGATAGACTGGTTGTTGTGATATCTGGCAGACTATTCCAAAGTTTTGGTGATATGTAGCTAAAGGCTGCCAAATCCTACTGAGATTGTATAAATCACACATACTTTAATGTAACTCACATCTGATAACCAAAGACAAAGGTGATGCTTTTCTCCAAAGCAACTTGCAATGTTAAGCTACCTACAGCTATTTACCTATTTATTTAGCTGGGCAATTTTATTGGAACAGTTTGGGGAAAGTACTTGCTCAAGGGTACAACAGCAATCAGTGAGAGTCAAACTAGCAACCTCTGGATCCAAAGGAAACAACCCTAACCATTACAGTATTAGATGCCCTTGTCATGCCAAACCTGACCGGAAGCCTGTGCAGGAACAGATAGTTTTTAGACAGTAAGCACCTCTGCTTTTAGATTTTAATTTATTCACACTTTAATCTGCATTAACCCCTGACGTGTAAGAAAAATGGAGGCAAAACATGAATCTGTTCCAGCAATCTTTGCTCACTAGAGGGCAGCAATAATGTGATCTCAGTGTGCATGTCCCGCAGTCTGACAGAAGGACATATGCATCTGCTGATAGGCAGCAGCTAAAAGTTAGTTTTTCATTGTGATTCACAAGGTGATGAAAAATGTGTAGGAGTGACCTCAGAGAGACTGATAGATGGAGAAAGGTGCAGGTTCTTGCTGTAAGGATTGAAGCAACCTTTTTGGTTCATCATTTATACAAGATCAAGCTCAGAGTTTGAATAGGGGCTACACGGGTTATAAAGATAGATCAAATGAAAACACACTGACACCCTCTGTACCATTCAACCTAGGCTATAGACAGACAGAAACAGGTTCAAAGGTTCACCAACACATCCTAAAGTGGAATGATGCAGAAGTTCATGCAAAGCATTCATAGAACATTTTGTGTTTGGTGGTTAGCTGGCAGAAGAACATTTAGGCAATTGGATATTGCAGAATTAAGCATCTTGCTCATGAGTACAGCAACAAAGTGCTTCCTTCAACTCAAACCATCAGCTTAAAGTTTCTTTGTTGACTTCACTATCTGCTTGCCTTTGACAGACATGCAAAATTTCAAATATGGTAAAAAGAAATCTAAATGCACAGTAAGAGAAAACAAAGTACAAATCTGAAGCATTATAGATCTTATAAAAACATACCAATGTCATTTTTCACCAATCTTTCACCAATGTCAGCAGTGATGAATAACTATACACTAATTATTGTTTCATGTAATTAATAGCAATATAGGGGGGCGTGGTGGCGCAGTGGGTTGGACTGGGTCCTCCTCTGCGGTGGGTCTAGGGTTTGAGTCCTGCTTAGGGTGCCCTGCGGCGGACTAGCGTCCTGTCCTGGGTGTGTCCTCTGGCCCTATGCCCTGTGTGTTGCCGGGTAGGCTCTGGTTCCCCGTGACCCCGTATGGGACAAGCAGTTCAGAAAGTGTGTGTGTGTAATTTATAGCTGCTGGGAGGTGAACTATAGTTTTAAATGATAGCTTTCTAACTGAGAAACTATATGGAGGTTAAATACACACACACACACACACACACACACACACATTTTCAGAACCGCTTGTCCCATATGGGGTCGCGGGGAACCGGAGCCTACCCGGCAACACAGGGCGTAAGGCCGGAGGGGGAGGGGACACACCCAGGACGGGACGCCAGTCCATCGCAAGGCACCCCAAGCAGGACTCGAACCCCAGACCCACGGGAGAGCAGGACCTGGTCCGACCCACTGCGCCAACGCACTCCCCAGAGGTTAAATAAATTAATTTTAAACTAAGGTAACAAGACATTTCTTTCTCTCTGAACCATTTATTTCTCTCTGCCATACATGCGTACTCACACATATACAGTACCCCACAATTTTTCAGCAGAACTCTGTCTCTGTGGTCAAGGTTGAGTACCAAGTGCCGGTAAGAAGAGTACACATCACAGCTAAAGTATTTGGTGGATAAATGGAAAAGATTTCACCCTGACCACAGACTTTTTATACTTTCATTGATGCCACAGAGCTACTCAAATGCACAGTGAATGTGTGGCCGTCTGGAGACCCCTGAGGCCAATGGAGGAAACAGTTATAAAGTAGTAAATCCAGTCCATGAACCAAAAGAAATGCATGTAAGTGCATCATTTAAAAAGCAGTATAATGCATATAAAAATGTTGGTTAATTTTCTTTCTTCAGAAGGACATTTATACTTCTGTGTGAATCATGAAAGTGACAACACTTTCTATTTCAATATTTAAGTTGAAATATCTAGTAGCCCCACTATTTCCTCCTGCCTGTTGTACATGGGAGGTGATGAGTCTTATTGTTAGAAGTTATTAATACTGAGCTGAACCAAACATAATTTTATTTCACAAAAAAAAAAGAAAAAAAATCACTTCATGCTCAGAAAACCATAACAGTCTTGATAAAAGACTAAACTATCATTTCCATACTTCCGTACTTTGGTGACTTTTGTCACCAAAATCTTCAAATATTTCTCTCTTGTAAGGGAGACACATTTCTTTAGACAGGTTTAGATTGACATGAATCATGACTATGCTGGATGTTTCATAAGTATATTCATAAAAGTCTACATTTTGTTCACATGAATTGTATATATATAGTAGCTATGTCAAGACTGAAGTCTGACAGAAAGCATTAATTCATTAAAAAATAAAGGAACCATGAATAATAGCTGTAGTTTGTAATGCACTTAAAATAGTTGCTTTGTTTGAAACACTGGTGTCAATGGCAATATATGTCTGTGTTTATATTTACATTTACATTTATTCATTTAGCAGACACTTTTCTCCAAAGCAACGTCCATCTCAGAGAAAATACAATTTGTGCATTACATTAGGAGAAAGAGAGACATAGTTACAGTTGTGATTCTTAAGTAAACCTAGTTTGTTTCTTTCCACTTTATGCACCGATGTTCATTGAGTTTCAGTGTACTGGAATTACAATAACGGTCTTCACTAAAATATCTGAATGCTTTTACATTTGCTGTTTTGTACACATTATGAGCTGAATTTTAAATTGTGCCCCAGAAAATGGGAAAGAATGAGAGTTCCTCCCCGTTCCCATGTGGGTGTCCGTTTTACATTTTACAGACAGTGTTCCTTTAAAAGTCTGCATCTGGAAATCCCATTAGATGTGCATATAAAATTTCCCCCATGATTAATAGTTGATGAGGTAGGGTTGTTTGGAGGGTACCAACATGTGGCCTGCAGGACCCCTCCTTCGTGGGCTCGTGTTACACTCCATAAACTTGCCACTCTTTCCCACCTAAGCCTTTAAAATAGAGGCGGGATCACTTGTCAGGAATGCCTTAGAACTGTGAAAAACAGCCCAGGAATTGGGAGAGGATGCAGAGCAGCACAGCCGGTCCACTCACTCATCAGCGTTTCCAGTAGCAGAGCAATTCGGTACAATCTACAGGGAAAGAACAACTGGATGGTTTCCTCACACCACATGCTACTGAGGTTGCCTTGAGCACTTTCTGGACCCAAAGCTATTAAGAAACAGAATCTCTTCTAGACAGTGGAATGCAGCTAAGCAACAATGTACTTCTTTTAAAGTGCTAAGTGACGTTGGATGTAATTGGCACATTGTGAAAAACTGAACTTTTCTGAAGAGACTTTGCTTCTACACCTTTGCTATGGATCACTCTGGAAGTAACTGCATGAGGAGTGCCCACCCAGGCAGTCCCATCTGGGGATGTGTACGGAACCATCACACAGGGGTCCCAAATACAGGGATGCCACCATACCAGCAAGGCTCCTTTTCGCTACACCAGAAGCCAGAGTTTCTGGCCTGTACGGATTTTTCTGGATCTTGCCTGGTGTCAACTCCTCATGCCTATCCACGTGAGGAGCATGCTTACACTGAGTCTGGTGGTTTCCAGCGGGCAGACTGGCAGTATACCACCTGTGAGACCCAAAGTCGAGGCCAAGAGCTCTGTTCTTCAGTTGCTGCGACTGTAGGTGGCGTCAACAGGGGCGAGATGGACTGTACAGGCTTGGACAGGCTGCCAGTTTCGGTTGCTGGGTGTCTTGAGGGGGAGTACTCACGACACATGGAGAAAAGGACATTAAAGCAAAAGAGAGAGATTACAGGTTAGTAAACATTAGAACTGGTTTGTGTGTCGGACATGTCAAAGTCTCCATTGGTCACACTGGTCTCCATTTATTCTGTTCCACTGTATAGGCCAGAATGCTTTTATTGACAGAAATAGCGCAGACATAATATAAATTTTGCCAGGAACAATATATGTGTGTAGCAGAAAAAGTTCAGATTAGCAAATTTGTATTTCAAAAGAACTGTAATTATATTACATATCCAAAAGTAACCCTGAATGCTTTTCTGACATTTTAACCATAATTTAGCCATTTCAAAATATCTCTCACACTTCAGATCTCTTCATACTGACCTCTGTGCAGTTCTATCCCAGGTCAAGCCAGAAAACATCTGAGGTAGCAGGCATGCACTGCTCCAGTATGATGCCTTGCAAGTTGATGGACAATGTGTTTCCTACATATCTGTTGCAATCACACAGCACCATGCAGGAAAGCTTGTTCTTACCAGAGGATTGTCTCACTACAGCACACTGGTACAACCATTTTTCTAGCAGTCATCAGAAATAGCCAATACAACCTAAAAACTCCAGGCTCAATTATTCAAAAGAATGATAGAACAGCTTGCAGCCAGGGACAGCCCAAGCTATAGAACATGGCTTGTACTTTGCACTTTAAATCTTGTTTACGAATCACAAATCATGTAATGCAGGGAATGTGCATCTCACTTGTTATAATCAGGTGCGTAATAATTTAATATTTTAAATAGTTATTTTCTGAAACATATTTAATATGATTTAATATTAAATGAACTCAGTTTGGTGTAACAGTTAATACTTAATTTGATCATTTGATCAATGAAACGTATTGAAATTATTCACAATATCCAGTAGCACTATTGCTTAAATTTATTAGCAATATACATGTTGAAGGGGGGTGCAGTGGCGCAGTGGGTTTGACTGGGTCCTGCTTTCCCGTGGGTCTGTGGTTCAAGCCCCGCTTGGGGTGCCTTGCGACGGCCTTGCGACAGACTGGTGTCCCGTCCTGGGTGTGTCCCCTCCCCCTCCAGCCTTACACCCTGAGTTGCTGGGTTAGGCTCCGGTTACCCATGACCCCGCATGGGACAAGCGGTTCAGAAAATGTGTGTGTGTGTGTGTGTGTGTATGTATGTATACATGTTGAAAAGTTACTGAAGTTACTAAGTACCCAGTTTCTAATGGCTGCTAAGATATTTGACCATTTAGTGCATATATTAATATATAATATGTGATGTGCTGAGATGGTGCTTTCAACAAAATAGAGTACATAGGTCTTTTTATTTGTAACAATTATGTCCAAATGGCTCATTTCTTCCCACATTTCAAACATCTAATTTTATTCTGTAGTACATCCATATAGAGCTTCTCCGATAAATAGGTTTTCGATTATTTTCAAACTTGGTTTTCGCTTCTCATGCAATGAATAAGTTTCTTTCAATACAGTGTGATATGTTGACCAAATATTCTATTTCCCTTCTACCTCTTACTCTCTCTCCTTCTATTTATTTTCTACAGTACAGCAGCTAACCTAACATAAGTAACATCATGATAGCATTTTGATTGTGTGATGATTATTTCTGTGGTAAATTTAAAAACAAAAAGGTAATTGGAATAGACACAGTGGTTTAGAGTAAATTTCAGAAAAACGTCCAATTTCTAAGTACTAAAGACACGCATTTCTGATTAAATGGGGAAACACACTTTATCATAGTTACCTTTACATAGCCTGACAACAGCAGGCCTGCTAGACAATGTCTGATAAATAACCTTGCCAGCTGTCCACTTTCTATACCTCAGCTGTAAAAACAATCTCATTGCAGATGCACAGCAATTCAAAATAAAGTGAATTAAATTTTTAACAAAATACATTTGTGGAATTCTATACAAAATATATACTGCTGGTGTTCATAAAATGAAATGAGTGATATGAGATGTGCTATACTTGTACAAAGTAATGAAATCAACCTGTTGATGATCAGAAAAAGTGTCATAGTTCACCTGGCAGGAGAAGTGCACAAATAACATGGAGAGAGTCAATTATATTACTTAATTTAGCTTTTCTCCAGCACAACTTCCAATGAACACCATGTAGTGTTATGAGTCCACACCTTATTCACCTAAGGTGACTTACAGATACACTGCTTACGATGGGCCACTCATCTGTACATTAGTGAAACACACTCCCTATATCACTCACACACACACAATGCAGGTGACTTAGAGTGACTAAACCTACCTGAACAGCACTGTAGGAGGAAACCCACACAGACACTGGAAGAATATACAAATTCCATACAGATTGAAGGGATCAAACCCACATCACCTCACACTGCCCAGGTCCTGTGAAACAGCAGCGCTACATGCTGTGCCACCATGCCGCTGAGAGAACAATTAAAATAATAATGAACAAGTAAAGCATTCAGGTGAAAGACATCTGGCTTTCCAAGATGGGAAATTAACATATTCTAACATTTTATCCAGTATATAATCGTATATATTTTCATAAATGAGGTCTAGCTTTAAAATGAAACTTATCTTTAATTTCTTTTTGAAGTTAATTTTAATTGCATTCATTAAAATTCAACAGCAGGAAATTTTATTGGCTTTTCTCATTCTTAAATATCTAAAAAAGAAAGAGCACCTGGGAGAGCTCGCCCAAAATTGGGTGTTTAATTCTGTTTTTATTTTGTTGTGTTGTGGTTTGTTTTTCAAGCAATGATATCTTTACAATCTTTACAGTTAATGCTAGCAGCCGTTCAACCTTAATTAGGATGAAATGCTTTACTATTAATTCCAAACTTTTGTCTTATGTTACTTGTTCCATAGCCTTCCTGCAGTGTACAGGAGCATGACAAGATATGGGCCTTGCGTTTGGGGGATTTTTATGGGGCAGCTGTTTTGTGAGCTTTCCCTAACAGATGTCAACCCAAACATTACTTTAGTTTCAACTTTAAAGCCCTAGATGGATATATCTGGCCAGTGTGCATCCGCTTGTTTGTACATAAAGCAATCATCTAAAGTAATGTTTAAGAAACAGCTATGACAATATCTGTATCTTCATACCTCTTTGACACTGGGAAGACGTGTCATTTACGGCTTGCATTCATTTATTACATTAAAAGGTCCTGAATTGAGCTTCTTTGTCCATAACTTCATGACTTCACCCATCATGCAGTGTGGTCATGCAATTTGACATAGACTACACAAAAATATTTTCAGTTTAACAAATAGCAAGCACAATTTAAAATTATTTAAATTAAATTTGGCAAATAAAAACATTTTGGTCTGTTACAAATATACAATAGATCATGTTTCATTTTAATATGTAATATTTTAGTTGTTTTTTTCATTAGATTAAACTTGTCATATTTACTCATTTCAAAAAAGCTGCGGTGATGACACATGATGTCTTTAAATAGCTACCATGTTTCTCGGTTCCTGTGTTTCACCGTTTTTTTAATTCTAATGCAAGTTTTTATTTATGTTATCATTTTATCAGTTTCATGGGGTTGTGTAGTCAGGGATGTCTATTTAGGAGTTAGGCTTAGGAGGTGTCCTCCCTGTCTGACACCCATAAATGCAGATTGTGGCTGACATGTTCTCTAAGGGGGAATGTTGCTGTTTGTTAAATTTTTGTTGTTTTGTGTTTTTGTCATGTGTTTTGACATCTCCCTCTCTGTCTTTCTTTCCTTTAATCTTTCTTTCCCTTTTTCACTTTTTTCTTTTCTGCTTTCTACCCCACTGGGTCACATGTTCTAGTTGTCTGACAAGAGGACAGACTGTACACCTTGGGTAGCTATTTTAAAGTTAAACAGTTTCGAGTTAAAATTAACATTCGGAATATTCATACTATAGGCTGTAGGTTCATCATATGCTAAAATATACCAAACATAAAATTAGACTGTTCATAATTTAAATCTTGAAATCTTTTAAAGTCTTGTCAGTTTTATTTATTTTTCACTTAATAACTTAGTAAGATATTTTGTACTTGTCATCTATGCTCATAATTCTCTTTTTACATGGAGGATGTCAGTGATGAATTTTCTTCTGTCTGTTTTGTTATCGTATTCTGTATGCCAATGTGACCCAGTGTTACAGTAATAAATAAATATATATAACATAGTAATTGTAATATTTAATGTTCAAAAACGGAGCTCATGTTTTAACATTTAATAATTTAATATTTTCATGGTTGTTCCAAATATGCGCTAATTATAATGGCTGAGTCATACATATTTGGGTTTTGGGACATGTTAATTACATCAACATGTTTTGCAGACCAGAATAAGTGGTCTTTACAGTGAAATGGATCTACCAGGGATGTTTACAGTTGTGGGCAATTTTAATGGTGTTCTGCCACGTTCCTGCTTAACCAAATGTCTGTAAACTCTGCCATAGAATGACCCACCTCTGGCAGGTCACAGGACTTGCACCAGCTGTGTCCATCACATACACACTGTAAAGGCTAAAGAAAGCAATTAATTAATTTGATTTAATTTTGGTTTATTTCCACATAATACCAATGAACTGCAAAGTACTCAGCCAGACAGGGAACGATGCTAAAGGATTCCTTCCTTTGTTCCTCCAGAGAGTCACAACTCCAACTTTAAGGCTGATTCAAACTGCAAGGCCAGGAAAGAGCGGACAGCCTTCACCAAGGAGCAGCTGCGAGAGCTTGAGGCAGAGTTCAACCACCACAACTACCTGACACGGCTGCGTCGTTACGAGATTGCTGTCAATTTGGACCTCACCGAGAGACAGGTGATCATAGACCTCTATTAGTGGTACCCAACACTGGCATTAAGCACTACTCTTACACTGTATTTATTTACATTTATTCATTTAACTGAATGAAGACTATCCAAAAATAAAGATGTTATATTCAATCAATGGTTTTTCAATTTTGCAGCTTTAGGAAAATTTACACTGGGTTCTCAGTTTACAAATACAAATGAAAGTCTTTTTAATTTGTAAATCCTATCACCATGTCACTCTGAACAAAACTTAACACAGATGTCGACATTCATTCAGCTACAGTAGCATTTTTCTTAAAAGAGACTTACAATTATTTACTCATTTATACAGCTAGGTAATTTTTACTGGAACAATTTAGGATAAGCCTTCTGCTCAGGGGTTTGACAGCTGAAGATGGAATTTGAACTTGCAACCTTTTGGTCCAAAGGCAGCAGCTCTAACATTTCTTGATTTATTGACAAATTAAACTCCGAAAAAAGTTTCAGATAAAGCTATAACAAAACACAAAATTCCTGTAAGATTTTTATTTAAATACTTTATTTATTTTCATCAACAGTCCTAAACCAGTCCTATGCAGGGCTGATGCATCCCAGATACCTCAAAGAAAAATAGAAATTAGAAACATTAAAAATAAAACTAATCTAAAATTACTAAAAAAGTTATCTCCAAGTCTTAGTCAGTACTGGATGTTGCCCATACATGTACAACGTTGCTCTTCTTTTTATTATTGATCATTAACACTCAGGAACAGCAGACATGAGCAGAAAGCATGTGAAAGTGACATTAATTAATCCATTCTCACATTATTACTCTGGATGTGTGTTGATGTAATGCACTCTATTTTTTCTGTAATGTGCGTTGCTTTGCAGAAAAGCATCTGCTAAATTAATAAATATAAAATGTAATGTAAAATGTTTTGCTCCCAACCAATGTCTGTTTGCAGAAAGGGAAGAGACTTTTCCTTTGCAGTATTTTTTTGAAAATAAAAAAGTAAAAAAAAAAAGTAGCATTTTAAACACCTGACAGAAATAAGAAACCAAAACATCTTTATATCTTTACGTCTATATTACAAAACTGTAAAGGGGGCATGGTGGTGCAGTGGGGTTGGCCTGTGCCTGCTCTCTGGTGGGTCTGGGGATCAAGTCCCCCTTGCGGTGCCCTGCGACGGACTGGTGTCCTGTCCTGGGTGTGTCTCCTCCCTCTCCAGCTTTGCGACTTGCGTTGCTGGGTTAGGCTCTGGCTCCCCGTGACCCCGATTGAAACAAGTGGTTTCAGTCAATGTGTGTGTGTGTATAAAACTGTAACTGAAAAGCCTGTAACAAAAATACATTATTCACTCTTTAATGCTCAGACACAGTAAGGAAACTGATCCAGTAAGACTCCTAGGAAATAGTCTTAGTCTAAGGTAATAATTCACTGACATAAAAACAACTCATTTTATTTGTAGGACACTGCATGAGAACTTTTTGCTCTTTGTTGGCACTGGTTTGGTGCAGGAAATCAAGGTCAGGTTGGTTGCTGGACACAGGTAACTGTGATATAAATATTATTAGCTTACTGTGTTACTACTGTGCTACTGTATTAGGTTACCTATTACATAGCTAACTGCACAGAGTTTAAAATTTTAAAGATCTCGCTATACATAGTTCTAAGATACCTCAGTATAAAGACTTTAATCTTTGAATAGTGGACATCAATGTCTTTGGATCACATAGAGGACCTCACCCCTCCACCCCCTCTCCTAACCATTCCTTTCTGAGCATTCACACTTTCACACTGACCACACAAAGTCTCTTCCAACCAAAAATGAGTTTCCCAGGCTCTGGGTCCCAAACGCAAACCAGACCCCAGCCCTGTCCAAGACTTCTTGTGAACCCTTGGTGCAAGTTCAGCTTATGTTTTTTTAATGAAACTTTCATATCTTGGCAACCAAAGATCCCACTTGCATAAACGACAGACAGCCTGAGACAAAGCAATGCGATTGAAATAGTGTGGGAACTGATTGTCTTTATTCCTGTGTTACTTTGGGGAATGCAGACAGGGATGCACAGAGGTTTCACGTGGCTTCCCAAGAGCCCAGCCTACACAGGCAGGAAACAGGCTGTGCTCACAGGAAATTACATCATCACAGCAAGGAAACAGCACCAGAAAATTTCTTAATGATGCCGATTAGCAAATTATATAAAATAATTATTTCTTACTAAAAGAAACCATGTCATAAAGGTGTTCCTGTGCCTTTAAAAAAAAAATAAATCAATAAAATTTAAAAAATTACAGAATTATTAAAATATGATTTACTCTACAAATCGTACGTTTTTATTGTTCCAGCGAGGGTCACCTTGTGTATTACTCCCATATTGTGAAATTTATTTTGTACTGTATGCATTCCATTTAACTTATGTCTGCCACCTATAGGTTAAGGTGTGGTTCCAAAACCGACGGATGAAATGGAAGAGAGTGAAAGGTGGACAGCCTGCTTCCCCCCATGACTTAGAGACAGATGAAGTGGATTCAGCCGCTTCACCCAGCTCTGAGTGAAGGAATGGAAGCGCACCAACATCAGCAAACAGTCCCTAATGGCATCTCGGGATCCTTGGCTGCAATAGTACCATGGGCAAGACGATTTCTGCATTTGCAGTAATTAGCATGCCACTTATGGGCATATGTAATGTTTGGTTTCATGGCCAGCTTCCACAGTTATGGTCTATAGTCAAAGGTCACATTATAGAGCATGCCAAGGTCTTCATTCTTTTCTCTTCGATTCGCAAATTCTGACAAAATCCAGAAATTCACTAGAAAATAATCAATAACTCTTTTTGTGTCCTCATCATGATGTGGACTCAGAGTGTAGGTTCTTGAATCCTGATTCCTGCTTTTCGAAGTCTTATTTGTTGATGACATCTAAAGGATCACTTTAAAGGATCAAAAACTGGGCTTTTTTGAAAGATTTCTCTCAAAACCTGAAACTCATTCACAGTCAGTTGCATTTGTTGACTGCTTGGCCTTGTCAGTACAGCAATAGCCTGGAGTCTATCCTTGGACTTGTACTAGTTTAGGAGGGATACTCCCTGGATGGTATGCAAGCCCAGTTTCTGTTCAGAGTGCATTAATATTTTATGATTTGATCCAATACTAATTCCAGATTTAACCATTCCAGAGTCAGAAATGTGTAAGTGTCCTTCTTGGTGTGTTTTCAGGTGGTTTTTTTAAGCAAACATTTTGTTTCTAATTTTTTCCTGTTTTTTTTTTTTTCATTAGGGATTAAAGTATACAGAATACAAATGTAGAAACGTAGAAATTTAAGACCTATGGCTTCAATAAATTTTTAGAAACATTTGTAAAAAGAGTTTAACTTTTTTTTCTGTTTTTGATATATGGGTTAAGGGAAAAAACACAAAATTTTGACCTAGTTTGACTTATTTGTGTAAAATTATTTATATACCTTTCATTTTCACCATTTCCTGCTCTCGGTACAAAGTAGTCTTTTTTTTCACCCAAATTTTTCTGTGTATTCTACATATAATTCAGTTTATTCAGTTATCCCAGTCTATAGAATTTGAATCCTTGTGGAGAGGCAAATGGTGTTACAAATTGCAGTCTCCAAAAAAAGCAGAAATGTCTGTTAGAAAGACCGATGGACTTTCCTTGAGCTAACAAATGAAATTCTATCCCTCTGATTTGAACACAGGAACTGTCTGTGTGGAAACACTCACACTTTTGACATTCTTCTCTGATGATCTGTTTTAACTGGAACTTTTTGTCTCATAGCTGTGAATGTTAATAGGCTTGCAATTACAACAATAAGCTGGAGATGGAGGTATAGAAATTGAATAGTATGCAGTGTCTAAATAAAACTGGGCTGTACTATTTCTTTAGAGGTGTGTGTATGGATCACAGATGAGTTTATAGTGTGTTTAACTCAGCTGAGGAAAGTGGACATTCCTTTTTTTTAGAATATTTTGAAGGGAAGCATCTGCCCTGAACAGCACTGAATGGATTTGTACAGTAGCACACTTGGGGACGGCAAAAATATAGCACGTACAGAAACCTGGGGTCTACACCTCTTTGCATTGGAAAGAGAAAATAAGAAGGCATGGACAAAAATAAGACTTCTCAAATGCAAGATGTTGTCATATAGTCATCTAATTTCTTGCTTCATAAGCTTGCAACAGCTGCACAGAGCAGGATTGGAGGAGGGCATCACAATAGTAAGCTTATGTTAAGGTTGGCCTTCCAAACACAGATATAAAGGTCTTTGTCCTTGATACTACTCCAAAAAAAGGTAAATCTATTCACATCCATCTTATTATAGAACCCTTAACATACCACTAAGCCAACCAGTCTGCTGTTACTGTAGACTTATGGCTCCAAGCATACAGCAGTAAAGTTCTTTCTTCATACTATTTTTTGGTTATTGTTTGAGTTACGAATTTAAGAACATACTTTTCTAGAATTTTTCTTATTATTATTTAATTGCATTTTCTTCTGTATTCAGATGCTAGTTACAGATAACAATAGCACTGTTGCTGTATGTTGACTTGATTTCCCAGTTCAACCAAGTTACGTCTCATCCGCCATGGCAGTTGGTCATCAGCTTCAGTCAGCATGGGGTGCTTGCATAACAGCCAGCCAGTCAGCCTCCTCAAGGCTTATTGTAGGGAAACAATGCTCAACAAGAAGAAATTGTTAGTGATTTGTATCAAAGAAATTAAACAGTTTAATACAGATGGAGAAAAACAGAAACACAGCCAAGTGGAATTAAACTTCGTGGTGATATGCATGGGTGAACATGTAAATCTTTAGTCTGGATCTATCTTCCACATCAGCATAAATCTGAACCATAGTTATCAGATGTACTCCATGCCAAAATAACCAAATTTTCTTCTGCTGAACAGCAATCAAAAAGTTCCACAGACATATCAGTTTATAACGACATCGAGATCCTCGCATCTTTTCTCTCAGTAGTTTCCTCTACAAAACTACGCTCTTCCGAAACAAGCTAGTCCGCAGCTTACAAATCCACACAAACTCCTCACTGCTTTTTCCTCCTCCTTGTTCCTCTTGTCTCTCTGCTCACATATTTGCCATGTTCTTCATTGACAAAGTTAATTTCATCACTAACAAGGGTCTTTTTGGATTTCTCTGCAAAGTGTGATGCTCTGCATTTCATCCATTTTCATGCCCTCGCCAGCAAGCGAAGCGACCGCACCTTCTGCTGATCAACACGACCAGGTATAAAGGGAGCACTGTCACCACACAGAGTTACAGAATCTTACACACTGCCCTATGTGGCTTGTGATTCAGCGGCCTACTCCCTGTACCTTATTCCCTGATTCATGTTTCTGACTTTCCTGGCTTCTGACCGCTGCTTGCTCTCCTGGTTCTTGAGTTTTGCTTTGCCCTGGAAACGACGTCTGCGTATTGGAAGACCCACACATGTCCATGACATCCGTTCTATTATCTGACACTGTGAATGCGCCGAAATAAACATACCAGCACTTGGGTCCAATCCCTTTCCCCCTGTCTCCCGTCCCTGTTGTTGACACCCGTCTTAAAACAGACACTATTTAAAAGAGACAGCATTGAACTTGGTTCAACAACAGGAGCACTTGGACTGATAACTTATATTGAATCAAGTACATTTACCTCTGCTGTCAAACAGTAGTCTAAAATGCTGTCTCTTAAATATCTGCTCTCTAACTAATAATGCTGCTTTGGTAAATAAATTTGATGCAAAGTTACAAGTCCAGTCTCATCTTTCTTATTGAAACCTGGCTCAGTGACTCTGATATGATTCTGCTAAATGAAGCGTGTTGTGTCTTCAGTAGACAAGGGAAGTACTAGAATTATTCTTCAAAGATTTTAATAAAGATAACAACAAGCATGGAACACACCAAGTAAACATCACCACGTGTACACACTCCCTTTCTTCTTCTTCTTCTTCTTCTTCTTCTTCTTCTTCTTCTTCTTCTTCTTCTTCTTCTTCTTCTTCTTCTCTGTACTATCTTTCTAATCGCATCGCAAAACCCCAACACCAACTAGTGGTACTCCAATGCAAGAACACCACATATCCCCCTCTTACTTAAAGAATTCTTCCTGTAGTCACAGCAGCACATGAAATAGGAATAGCAATCATTACATTTGTTATCAATCAACCATTTCCAAGTATATGAAAATACGTTATAAAACACATTGAACGAATTCCAGTAATTTGAAACAAAATAGCAGTTTGAACATTTTAACAATACAAATGTCCACATCAATTATGTAACAAGTGAACATAGTCCTTCAGCCAAACAGGCTCAAGCCTTTGGTGTTCCTCGTGTGAGCAAGCATCTGAAGTAGTAGATCGTCCAGGATCCGGTGCATTTGTCAGTACTGGTATGAGGCATGATGTATGCCATTTCCTTCCATCATCAAGAGGTAGGTATAAGGGCCCACTTGTTTCCTAACCTCAACCGGATGGATAAATTTGGAATGAGCCTTTGGTACATGTACTGGTTTCCTTATGCATACTTTATCCCCTTCTTGAAAAACAAGAATGACACGTCACATGCACCCAGCTAGCACCTGCCTCTCATCAAGGCGGCAGGGGTTAAAAGGACCAGGAGTCAACGCCTGATTGTGGAACCTCTCACGAGCAACCGCGTGTCCACTCTCTACAGTGAATCCATTCATTCTACGTCTTGCGCCCCTAGCTTCTGGAATACTTCATTTTGATCACCCGACCAACGCCTATTCCCAACTACTGCTCTTGTCTCGTGCTTTTTGGACTTTGTTGCTCATTAAACAGAACCTAGGATTAGGTCCCACTCACCTGCAGTCTGGCTTCCCTTGTTTCACCATGACAATATATGCAATGTTTTGCGAACAAAGCAAGCTTGCATGACATCTTGCCATGCTTAAACACGCTAGTGCACTTTTGCAGGCTCATGCCCAGAAGGTGGAGGCAGCAGAACATTACAGCAAGTGGCATTTTCCATCCATGAAGCAATTCAAAGGGTGAGACAGCTGTCATAGCATGCGGTGTTGCGTAGTCAATCTGGAGGAAGTCAGTCACTGTTTCTTGCCATGGTGCTGGTTGTATGATGGTTGACTGAATCATACTTTTAAGCACACCGTGGAAGCATTCAACAGCTCCATTTGTAGCAGGATGATACAACGATGTATGAACATGCTGAATGTCCCTGTCTTTCAAGAACGCAGCGAACTCAGGCTAAGTTATCTGCAGCCCATTTTCAGTCACCAGTGCTGTCGGATAGACATGTCTACTGAAAACAGAGGTAAGAGAAGCAGTCACTTCATATTGGCAATTCCAAACAGCCATCTTGAAACGGCCCACAATGTCTGTTGCCAGTTATTCTCAAGCTGCAGAAGGCAAAGGAACAGGCTGGAGAGGTACAGCAGAAGACTTGGCAGTCTTATCCAAAGAAAGACATAACTGACAAGCGGCAGTTTTCTCAGCCACAAGCACATCCATTTGAGGCCACCAACAGAGTTCACATAGGAGTTGTTTTGTTTGTACAATTCCCTGGTGACTTTCGTGCACAATACAAACAAGCGTCTCACGCAGTTATTTAAGTACAACCAGCCGACAACCTCTAAATGCAAAGTCATCTTTAACACTGGATGTAACACAGAACCCAAAGCAGCAGGAGAAGAAGGCCAACCATGCTCAATTTGTGTACGCAGAGCAGAGAGTTCAGAACAGCCAGCCGACGCAGCAGCAAAGTGAGGTGGCGGTCAGAGCAGTAGACAGCAAAGCCACAAACTCAGGTTTCGTCTCTTGCTCAGTGGAAGGACAAGGCAGAGGCAGGCGAGACGAACAATACACAGTGTGATTTTCAGATCCAGCACAGTACCGAACAATGTAGTCAAAGCAAAGCAACCAAGCAGCCCACCTTGCTGCGTACATGCCGGCTCAATTGGTCCCTTTTGTAGTCAGCAGCGGAGTTAACGCCTGGTGGTCAGTCCGCAAGGGAAATCTGCAACCCAATAAGCATGTCCTCCACTTTTCGATGGCCCAAACATATGCCAAAGCCTCTTTATCAACAGTGGAATACTTTCGCTCAGCCAGGGTGAGTGTTCTGGATGCAAAAGCAACACTATGTTAATGACCATCAGCATTAATCTGTGAAAAGACAGCACCCAAGCCATAATCAGATGCATCAGTGGAGATGACAATTGGTAGGTCAGGGTCAAACAATGCTAGAGCAGTACTGTTCACAAGAAGCTGTTTGACTGCAGCCAAGCTGTCTTCAAAAACTTCAGACCAGCAAAATCTACTGTTATTCTGCAGTACACACGCAAAGGCGCCACTACAGAAATAAAATTGGGAATAAATTTTTTGTACCAAGAGAAGAGACCTAGCAGAGAACACAACTGAACAGCATCCAGTGGCGCAAGTGCATCGATTATTGCAGAGAGGTGTTCCTGGTCTGGCTGAATACCCTCTGTAGTCACTGTGTGCCCTAAGAATCTCAAGCTCAGCTTTCTGAAGTGATGCTTTGACTCATTCAGCAACAATCCAGCGTCTTTAAGACGTTGCAGCACATTCTCCAGCGCTTGATCATGCTCCCCTCAGCGAGCATCCCCAAATGATGATGTCATCCAGAGAGTTTGCAACATTCTGAAGTCCCTTAAAAATAACAGCAATCATCATCTGAAATGCAGACAGAGCAGAAGCCAAGCCATAAGATATCCGACAGAACCTGAAAAGACCCCCGTGTGTAATGAAGGCTGTGAGGTCCCTGCTGTTTTCATGGAGGGGTACCTGGTAATATGCACTTTCTAAATCTATAGTCGAAAACACAGTTGTACCTCACAGTAGTGTCATTGTCATGCCCTCCACCTCAGCGCAATGACGGACACCTGCAGCTGATCAGGGGACAAATGTATAAAAGGAAAGCGCAGAACGCACACAACTGCAGAAGTTCAGCTTCGCTATTCACTCGTGCTTCTTCTATTAGATCTCCTGACCTCCCTGATTCCCAGTTCCTGCTCCTCGCCCTCTCCTCGTCCTGTTCCTCATCTACAACTTCCTGGTTTACCACAACTTCTCACCTGTGTACTGGATTACGGTTCTTGGATTTGACCTTCGGATTTCGTTTGCCCATCGGTGACCATTTTGCCTGTTTCCCTGACCATGTCTCTTGGATTGCTCCATGAGTATTCTTCTTGTGCTCTGCACTTGGGGCCGACGCATCCGCCCCGGGGGAACGCTGTGACAGTCATCATCATTTCCATATGTGGCAATGGGTAACTATCCACTATAATTGCCTTATTCGGCCCTCGCAAATCCACACACATACAAATTCCGCCCATTTTCTTGTGGACCACTACAACTGAAGAGACCCACGGAGAGGAATCAATCCTTTCAATGATGCCAGCAAGTTCTGCGGAAACGGCATCCTGCAGAGAGAACTGGAAATGACGCAATTTGTACTTGACAGGAGGCACAGAGTCAGAAATTTTAACCTTGTGTGTGAAATTTTTCACACAGCCCAATGCAGTATGCTGTAATGGAAGGGTGGAAAGGTCGCAAACTGGAACAGAGTGTGGTGGCCGCAGCACTGTGTTTCCAATAGAACCAAAGCTGAAATCCTTTCATCAAGTCCTTGCCTAGCAATGCTGCGCCATCATCATGAAGAAGCGAGCAGGACAAGTAAGGCCATATTTAGACACCTTAAGGTGTCTAAACAGCCTAGCATTGAAATCGGTTCACGTGCATAAGTAAGCAAACAGACAGTAAGAGGCTGTAAGGGCACAGTGTGAAAACGCTGCTTATACACTTGTTTCAGTAAAATGGACACTGATGAACCGGAGTCAACTGTGAATTGAAGAGACACGGGTGCAGCAGCAGGTGTAACTTTTATGGCCACATCACACAGCAGACAGTCCGTTGGTCCAGACAGATGGAGAATACAGAGCTCTGGTAATTCAATTGCCTGCACTGATCGAGTAGGAGCAGAATGACAAATTTGCCCAAAAATGCTTATTGCAGTTCCAACGTTTAGCAGATGCAGTTCCATGTGTTAGCAAGATGTCCATCAGAGCCACAACAGAGACATGTCCAAACCGACAAAGCAGAACAAGAGCACGAGTAGAAGCCTTTATTGAGGCACAAGCTTTGTAGTTAGCTTTAGGATACTGTCGTCCGGACATATTAGTGTGTACGGCTTGTACCGGAGCAGAGATGCTTGCAGACATCACTTTTGCCTGGAATCAGCTGCCTCTCACAGTGTAACAACTGTAATTGCAGTCTCCAGTAGATTCCAGTAATAATCTTTTGCAATTACGAGGATTAGCAATATTTTCAAATAGCTGGCCACGCAGCATATCATCTAGTTTATCAGCAAAGTCGCAAGTATTACACATGAGCTCTCTGCCAGGGGGCAATATTCCATCCATTCTCCTGGGTGACTTCAACCTGCATGTCCCTGACATTAATGCAAACGGCCTTCTGTTGCTCCTACAGTCTTTCGATCTTTCCTTGTTCCAATCCCCTGCTACTCACAAAGCAAGCAATTGTCTTGACATTGTATTTTCCCACAACTGTGGCTGTCCTATCCTCTCTATCACTCCGCTGCATGTCTCTGAGCACTTCTTCATTTCCTTTAACCCTGCCTCACCACTAATTCCTCGCTTTGTTCTGCACACGTTGTCACCTTCCGCTGCAACTTAAAAACTCTCTCACCTTCTACTTTGCCTCTACAATGCTGTCCACTCTCCCTTCTGCTGCATAATTCTCGGATCTATCATCAGACGATGCCACTAACATTTTCCTTTCTGCCCTATTTTCTACCCCTGACTCTCTGTCTACTGTCTTCCAGATTATTACGCCCCAGTGCCACCCCATGGCTGTCTGATGTTACAAGCTAAGAGGACCAAACTCCAGACTGCAGAGTGAAGATGGCGTAAATCCAGGACTTGCTCAGACCTGGATCCCTACCGGTCACGTTTAGCTGCTTTTCACTTTGCTGTCTCTTTAGCTAAAACCTCCTTCTACCTCAACAAAATACAATCTTCATCTAAAAAACCACACAGACTCTTTGTCACCTTCTCATCCATTCTGTGTCCTCTGTCACCTCCTCCTCCCTCTTCTTTCATTGTTGATGACTTTGCCTTTTTTTTTCAGAGACAAAGTCAAAGCAATCACTGACAAGTTCTCAGCATCACCCTGCCCGGTTCACGCTGGACCTCCCTGCAAAGCTATCCTATCCAAGTTCAAGCCGCTCTCCGAATCTGAAATCTCTGACCTCCTAATATCGCGCAGAGCCACCACCTGTTCGTTTGATCCGATCCAATCATTACTCCTACAGAACATTTCCCCACAACTCTCCATCTTCATCTCTAAGATCATCAACTCCTCGGTCTCCTCTGGCTGTTTCTCAGCTGCCTTCAAAACCGCTCTCATTTCACCTCTGTTAAAGAAACCCTTCCTCGATCCCAGTCTGGTCCAAAACTACAGACCGGTCTCCCTCCTCTCCTTCCTGTGCAAAACTCTAGAGTGGGCAGCCTGTAATTAACTGTCTGATTTCTTCACCCAGAACCATCTCCTCGATGGTTATCAATCTGGTTTTGAAGTTGGTCACTCCACTAAGACGACCCTTCTGGCGGTGTCTGATGCTCTCCAAGCCGTAAGATCCACCTCCCTATCCTCAGTCCTCATCCTTGTTGATTTGTCTGCAGCATTCGACACAGTCATCCACCGGATTCTACTCTCCTCTCTAAGTCACCTTAGGATCAAAGGAGAGGCACTAAAATGGTTTGAGTCCTACCTATCTGCCAGATCCTATCAAGTAGTCTGGCAGAGCTCTCATTCTTTTCCTCTCCCTCTCTGAACTGGTGTCCCGCAGGGCTCAGTATTGGGTCCTCTTCTCTTCTCGATCTACACCTCCTCCCTTGGTCCGGTCATAGCCTCCCTTGGATTCAAATACCACTGCTATGCTGATGATACCCAGCTCTTCATCTCCTTTCCACCTGGTGCACCAGACATTTCTGCATGCATTGCTGCCTGCCTGTCGGACATCTCTTCATGGATGTATGATCACCACCTCCAACTCAACCTCTCCAAAACAGAGATTCTTCACCAAACAGTTAGCCTGTCAATCAAACTGGACAACTCACTAATTTTGCCTACCTTCTCAGCTAAAACTCTGGGAGTAACGATTGACACGAGTCTCTTTCTCTCAGCACATCAAAACCACAACCCAGTGCTGCAGATACCATCCATCCATCCATCCATCTTCCTCCTCTTTTATCCGGGGCCGGATCGCGGGGGCAGCAGTCCGAGCAGAGTCCTCCAGACTTCCCTCTCCCCGCACACCTCCTCCAGCTCCTCTGGGGGAACCCCAAGCGTTCCCAGGCCAGCTGAGAGACGTAGTCTCTCTAACATGTCCTGGGTCTGCCCCAAGGCCTCCTACCAGTGGAACAAGCCCGGAACACCTCCCCAGGGAGGCGTCCAGGAGGCATCCGGAACAGATGCCCGAGCCACCTCAGCTGGCTCCTCTCGATGCGGAGGAGCAGTGGCTCTACTCCAAGCTCCTCCTGGGTGACTGAGCTCCTCACCCTATCCCTAACGGTGTGCCCAGCCACTCTGCGGAGGAAACTCATTTCTGCCGCTTGTATCCGCGATCTCATTCTTTCGGTCATGATCCAGAGTTCATGACCATAGGTGAGGGTAGGAACGTAGATCGACCGGTAATTTGAGAGCTTCGCCTTACGACTCAGCTCCCTCTTCACCACAACAGACCGGTACAATGACCGCATTACTGCGGACGCCGCACCGATCCGTCTGCCAACCTGCCGCTCCATTTTTCCCTCACTCGTGAACAAGACCCCGAGATACTTAAACTCCTCCACTTGAGGGAGAAACTCCCCCCTAACCCGGAGGGGGCAATCCACCTTTTTCCAACTGAGAACCATGGCCTCGGATTTGGAGGTGCTGATTCTCATCCCCGCCGCTTCGCACTCGGCTGCAAGCCTCCCCAGTGCATGCTGCAAGTCTTGACCTGATGAAGCCAACAGGACCGCATCGTCCACAAAAAGCAGAGACGAGATCTCGCGGCCACCAAAACGGACACCCTCCGTTCCCTGGCTGTGCCTAGAAATTCTGTCCATAAAGATAATGAACAGAATCGGTGACAAAGGGCAGCCCTGGCAGAGTCCAACATGCACCGGGAATAGGTCTGACTTACTGCCGGCAATGCGAACCAAGCTCCTGCTCCGGTCATACAGGGAACGAACAGCCCGTAGCAGCGAGCCCTGAACCCCATAATCCCGAAGTACCCCGCATAGGATGCCACGATGGACACGGTCGAATGCCTTCTCCAGGTCCACAAAACACATATGGACTGGTTGGGCAAACTCCCATGAACCCTCCAACACCCTACTGAGGGTATAGAGCTGGTCCAGTGTTCCACGGCAGGGCGAAAATCGCATTGCTCCTCCTGAATCCGAGGTTCGACTATCGGTCGGATTCTCCTTTCCAGTACCCTGGCATAGACTTTCCCAGGGAGGCTAAGGAGTGTGATCCCCCTGTAGTTGGAACACAATCTCCTGTCCCCCTTCTTAAAAAGAGGGACCACCACCCTGGTCTGCCAGTCCAGAGGCACCGTTCCCGAACTCCACGCGATGCTGCAAAGGCATGTCAGCCAAGACAGCCCCACAACATCCAGAGACTTGAGAAACTAGAGGCGGATCTCATCCACCCCCGGAGCCTTGCCACCGAGGAGTTTTTTGATTACCTCAGCAACTTCAGCCAGGGTAATGGATGAGTCCCCCTCCAAGTCCCCGGCCTCAGCTTCCTCTACGGAAGGCGTGTCGGAGGGATTGAGGAGATCCTCAAAGTACTCCTTCCACCGCCTGAGGATATCCTCAGCTGAGGTCAGCAGCGCACCACTTCCACTGTAAACAGTGTTCGTGGAACACTGCTTCCCCCCTCTGAGTCGCCGGACGGTTTGCCAGAATCTCTTTGAGGCCGACCGAAAGTCTTCCTCCATGGCCTCACTGAACTCCTCCCAAGCCCGAGTTTTTGCCGCGGCGACTGCCAGAGCCGCGCTCCGTTTGGCCCGCCGGTACCCGTCAGCTGCTTCAGGAGTCCCATGAGCGAGCCAGGCCCGATAGAACTCCTTCTTCAGCTTGACGGCATCCCTTACTTCCGGTGTCCACCACCGTGTTCGGGGATTGCCGCCGCGACAGGCGTTGGAGACTTTATGGCCGCAGTTCCGAACCGCTGACCCGACAATGAAGGCGCGGAACATAGTCCATTCAGACTCGATGTCCCCCACCTCCCTCAGGACCTGGTTGAAGCTCTGTTGGAGGTGGGAGTTGAAGGCCTCTCTGACAGGGTCTTCCGCCAAATGTTCCCAACAGACCCTCACTATGCGTTTGGGCCTGCCAGGTCTGTCCAGCTTTTTCCCCCGCCATCGAATCCAACTCACCACCAGGTGGTGATCAGTTAACAGCTCAGCCCCTCTCTTCGCCCGAGTGTCCAAGACATATGGCCGAAGGTCAGAAGAAACGACTACAAAGTCGATCATCGACCTCCGACCTAGGGTGTCCTGGTGCCAAGTGCACTGATGGACACCCTTATGCATGAACATGGTGTTCGTTATGGATAAACCATGACTAGCACAGAAATCCAATAACAACTCACCGCTCGGGTTCAGATCAGGGAGGCCGTTCCTCCCAATCACACCCCTCCAGGTGTCACTGTCGCTGCCCACGTGGGCGTTAAAGTCCCCCAATAGAACGACAGAGTCCCCAGTGGGAGCGCTTTCCAGCACGCCCCCCAAGGACTCTAAAAAGGCCGGGTACTCTACACTGCCGCTAGGCGCATAAGCACAAACGACACTGAGAGACCGTTCCCTGACCCGAAGGCGTAGAGAGACGACCCTCTCATTCACTGGGGTAGACTCCAACACATGGCGGCTGAACTGGGGGGCTATTAATAAGCCCACACCCGCCCGCCGCCTCTCACCCTGGGCAACGCCAGAATAGTGGAGAGTCCACCCTTGATCGAGAAGAGTGGTTCCAGAACCCAAGCTGTGAGTGGAAGTGAGCCCGACTATATCTAGACGGTATCTCTCAACTTCCCGCACCAGCTCAGGCTCCTTCCCCACCAGTGAGGTGACATTCCAAGTCCCAAAAGCCAGAGTTGGCACCCGAGGTTTGGGTCGGCCGGGCACTCTGCCCCGACCACCGCCCAAATCACAATGCACCGGCCCCTTACGGTTTCTCCGGCAGGTGGTGAGCCCACCGAAGAGCGGCTCCACGTCATGGCTTCGGGCTGAGCCCGGCCAGGCCCCGTGGGCATAGACCTGGCCACCAGGCGCTCGCATGTGAGCCCCCCCCCAGGCCTGGCTCCAGGGTGGGGTCCCGGTGACCCCATACCGGGCGGGGTAAACGAAAGCCTTGATTTTTTCTTCATAAGGGGTTTTTGAACCACGCTTTGTCTCGTCTGTCATCCAGGACCTGTCTGCCATGGGAGACCCTACCAGGAGCATATAGCCCCAAACAACATAGCTCCTGGACTCATTCAGGCACTCAAACCCCTCCACCACAATAAGGTGGCGGTTCACGGAGGGGTGCTGCAGATACATCCTGCATAATATTCACAGGATCCATCCCAATCTCACTACTGGCTCTGCTCAACTACTTGTCCAGGCCATGGTGACGTCCCATCTGGACTACTGCAGCTGTCTCCTGTGTGGCCTTCCTGCTACTGCCATCAAACCTCTGCGGCTTATACAGATAACTCCTGCACGAGTTGTGTTTGATTTGCCAAAGCATTCCCACTTATCTCCTCTACTCATTTCTCTGCACTGGCTTCCTATAGCTGCCCAAATCAAATTCAAGACCCAGGTTATTGTCTACAGATGCATCAACAGAATTGCTCACAGCTATTTACAGGACTTGATCAACTGCTACACCTTAGCTAGACCCATTCACTTGTCTACTTCTGCTCGCTTGGTGATCCCACGCACAAAAGGTAAAGCACGGAGGTTCTCAGTTCTAGCTGTCAGTCAGAATTGCGGAAACTCTGTCTACATTCAAAAAAAATTTGAAAACTCACCTTTTTCAGACCTGTTTCACCCAAGATCTCTCCAGCTCATGTATGATGTAAATGTTCATGTACCGTAACATCATGAGCATCCCTAGATAAGCCTTTATACAGCCATACTCTGGCATTTTATGTGATTGTTTGTGTCTTTTAAATAAATAAATAAATAAATAAAAATTTTGGTAGGAGGTTATCAGAATTCACCTATCCTGCGTTTTATGCACCTACTTGAGTGATGAACATCAGTGCATCAAGTGGAAGGTAACAAATTAAGTTTACTGAAGAATTACATGTCTGCAGCCATGTCTGTTTCTCTTAATGTAAAGCACAAATTGTATTTTTGCTGAGATGTACGTGGCTTTGGACAGAAGCGTCTGCTAAATGAATAAATGGAAATGTAAATGTAAGTAGTAGCCTCAAGCAGGAATGTATCATACTACTGTTTCACCAATTCCCTGCACGGTTTTTCTAAAAGCATTCTATTCCACAACCACATTTCTTTTTGGAATGAAGTGGTCTTCCAAAGATTTAATTGCATCAAGCAGATCATCACCGGTGTTAGGCAACACATAAAACAGTCTCTGACCTTCGGTTCCTAGGCAGTGAATGAGCAAAGCCCATTTTCTTGCTTCTAATGAGGAATGTCCAGTTCTATCAATGACTACCATGTAGTTGTTAAACATCTTCCGCCACATTACTAGCAGTATGGCGGGCTTATTGGGACAAGGTAAAAAAGCACTTGGAAGCCAATCACTTACGGACACCATCTTCAGTAATCCCGTAGAAAAAACCATCCTTGTCGCTAGTTTTGTTGTGTCTTCAGTAAATAAGGGAAGTAGGAGAATTCTCCTTCAAAGATTTTAATTAAGATAACGACAAGCATAGAACACACAAAGTAAACATTACCACGTGCATACACACACTCTCTCTCTCTTCTTCTTCTCTCTACTCTCTCTCTAATCGTACTGCAAAACCCTGAATGCCAACTAGCGTTATGCCAGTGCAAGAACACCACAAAACAGATGCATTGCAGATGGATATAATTTCTTTATTAAATCTCAGTCTTTACATTGTGGACTTGGAGTCAGCATTCTTTTTAATAAATACTACAGATAACCCCCAGGAATCTTGATGAATTTACTATGTTTGACATTCTAGCTCTATATTTTCACTGAAAACTTACCATTATTGCTTATCTATCATCCACCTGGCGATATTTCTCGTTTCTTGATGAATTTAATAACTTTACAGCTGATTTAGTTGTCACTCATGACAAAGTAATCTTGACGCGCAATTTTAGTATTCGTATACATTCACTATTCACAGTATTTGCACCTCCTTTGTTCCTTTATGATAGGCTGTTATGTTGTTTATCCTTAGTCTGCCACAGGCAAATTTTAGCTGGTTCAAGAGGTAGAGTAGGGAGGCTTAGAGTGACCTAGGGGAACTCTCAAGTATTCAGCAGAGTGCCTTGTACTGTCAGTGGTGTCTTTATGAGACTGCTGTTGAAAATACTTGTAAGTAGTCAATAAAGAGCAGTTTCCTTGAATCCTGTTGCCAGTAGCTTCACGGGGCTACACTACAATATGCTTGATCTTCTTATAGCTGATGGTATGATGACATGGTGTAATGTTCATAACATTATTCCTTTGAAGAAACCTATTTCTGATCATTACTTGTTAATCTTCGATTTGCACCTGCCAGTGTTGCTTGTTGCTAATAAAACTGAAACATTTATATTTATTGATTTAGCAGACATTTTCTTTCCAAACCAACATACATTTCAGTGAAAAAAACAGTGAGGGCAGTGTATCATCAGAAGGAGAGATGCGAGAAGGAAAACTGTGCCATGAATTTATTAGAAAAGGTACCCCTAAATTTATCATTGTTTGAGCTAATCAGATTTTGTGATGAACACAGATATCTGGCTCTTGGATCTGAATCAACTGGCTCTTGATTATTTTTCTGTGGAAAAACTCATGAAGATACATGAAGTCCAACTTATATTGGTTAAACCAGGTAGGAAAATAGAATCAGCTGTGTAAATCATCATCATTTCATATGTTTATTTTAAGATTAAGAAGGCTATTTTCATATTTTGAAGTTTTTTACAATCACTTCGGCACTTATGTCAGAACCTTGATGTCATTTCTCAAAACTTTAAACACAATATTTAAAACGGTCATCACTTGTAACGCAGACTATCCAATGATCAAACTATTGCATTGTGCATTCATATCTTTAAAGAAACCTTGTACTTGCAGAATCATTGGTTCAAATAACTCATTTATCAGGAAATACCATAGGAAAATTCATTTAGATCACCCACAAACAAGATAGCAAGAGTTTCACTGTGTAGTGTTTTGTACAATCATGAAATATTGTAGTACAAAAAATGCAATACATGTTTGAATATGGTACTACATTTAAATACATTACTGCAAAAGGACTTGTAGAGAGAATACTACAGACACAGTGGAATCATCAAACAAAATTTTAAATGTAAGGATGAAATACAATTAAATCACAACATAAGTTTCTTTGAATTAAATCAAAAATAATTATCTACAAAAAAGAAACAACTACAATACAGTAAAATGTCAACTGAAGTGTTCCTCACTTGGTTTACTTAAAAAGCAAAAAAAAGGATTGGTTACTGTACTTCTATATTTCCATCAACCCTGTCTTGTGGATTTTGCCACAGGTTCTCATCCACATCACAATCGATGTTTTCATTTACCAAACATCTTGGGAAGAATCTTTGGACATGACGAATCCAGGTCTGACACTGGTCTGCCTTGATGTCATTGCATGTGGCATCCATGGCCTGGAGAAGGGTGACTTGTTTGTGAGGGTGTCTATCACATATACCTTCCACCTCACTGTGGAGAAAAATTCCTCAATAGGATTAAGGAAAGGATAGTATGGGGGTAAGTATAGGGTGGTAAATTGTGGATGCGCCTGAAACAACACTTCCACCATTTAAGCGTGGTGGAACTTCACATTATCCCACACAGTAACATAGGTCACACCATCAGCTCTACAGGCCTGATTTAGCTCATCAAGGAAGGTTACAAGGAGAGATAAATTATATGATCTAATACAAGGTCTGCATCCCACCACACCATCTTCTGATATAGCTGCACACATGGTAATATTGGCCCATGTTGTCCAGGTACATGGATGGTTGCCCACTGACCAATGAAATTCCAACCTCACCTCCTTGTCTTGGCCAGGTTGATGTGTGCTTCATCCAAAAAGTTGAATTTGTGATGGTTTTCATCAGCATCCAGCTCCATCACCCTCTAAAAATACATATTGGAAAGACAATTACTGATTACAATGATGCAGAATTTTGGGGCAATTTTTCAAAGCAGGCATCTTGACACTGAACATACCTGCACATACTCAGTCCTCAGTTGATTCACTCTGTCTGCATTTCTTTCAAAAAGCATATGGTATAGCTGTTTTAGAGACACTTGGTGCCTTTTCAGCACGTGTGCAATAGCCAGCAAACTTGTTGCTTCCACATTGTTGAACATGTCATCGTTGCACAAGATGTGCTGCTGAATGTCTGTAAGGCGGATATCATTTCTGGCCCGAACCAAAGTGACCACAGCCTTCTGTTGTTGGTCAGTCAGAACTTTGCCTCTGCCTCCCCTATTTGGTGTAGTCTTCATTCTACAGGGAGTACAGTAAGAACACATTTAGTCACATCACCTATTTTGTGGTATAAATTGGCATGCAGTATACAGTCATTTGACAATTAAGAGTAACCTTACCTAACCTTAAGTGCATGCTGGAGACTTACCGGTTCTCGTTGCAGAAAGGTCCAATGATTCAGGCTATGGTTGATATTCTGAGGTTTGGTTGAATCGTTGTAGCTGCCTCAGTCATTGTCATTCCATGATTTACGACATGATCTACAACTATTGTTCAGATTTCATTAGACACTCTTTGCTGTTGCTGCCACTGTCTTGGTGTGTGGCCTTGTCCTCTACCACGTCCCCCCACACCTCTCAAGCGAGGTCCATGGCCACGTCTCTGATGAGGCCTAAGCCCTCCTCTGTGATGAGGCCCACGACCATCTCTCAGAAGGGTTGCTTTTCCTCTGCCAATCCTTTGACCACCACATCTTCCTTGTCTTCCTCCTCCCACTGCTTGACCTCTGTTGTGACATGGATCACCTGCCAGCTCCATGTTACTGCATTGCTATGTTAACACAGCCGACTAAACACACTCTTACCTTGACCAAACAGTTCAATTCCTCTGCATAATGAAGTACTGCATTTTATTCTACTAATGTGTTTACTAAAAATAAATACTAACATCAAAAGCACAAGTGTGTGCTCTGTTGATTGTATAACATAGTCTGATGTACACACACAAATACATGAATGCAAATACACATTTATCGTGATGTTCTCTACTGAGGAGTTCTGCTGAGGAGTTGTCTGAAAGAAATATTATATATATATACAAATATATGCACTGCAATCACCAAACTTTATTGATCATGCCTCTCATTCACATCTGGCCAGAGAATTTCATCTACATCACAGCATATATTCTCGTGAGCCATGCATCGTGGGAAAAAAAATGTCGTGAATGTTGAATCCATGCTTGATAAGCTGCTGCCTCAACATCTCCACAGGCCTGTAAGGGTTGCGATCATATACTTTCCATCTCCAACAGGAGAAAAACTCCTCAATTGGATTCAGGAAAAGAGAATATGGTGGAAGGAACACCATCTTGAAATGTGGGTGATGCTCAAACCACTCCTGCACCAATACCGAATGGTGGAATGGCACATTGTCCTAAACAACTACAAAATTTCGCTCAATTTGCTTCTGGTCAACCTGCAGGAAGAGGATTTCATTGAGGAACTTTAAAAAATTTTGCATCCTTTCGGCATTGTACGGCCCCAAGACATCATTGTGTGCCACAACACCAGTAGTTGAAATTGCAGCAGATACGGTGATGTTGCCTCCCCATTGTCCAGGGACATTGACTGTGGCACGATGGCTAATCACATTCCTCCCTCTTCTCCTTTTTTGTTAAGACTGAAGCCAGCTTCGTCAATATACAGGTACTTAAAATGAGTAGCACTGCTGTCCAACTTGGGGTGCGGTGGCGCAGTGGGTTGGATCACAGTCCTACTTTCCAGTGGGTCTGGGGTTCGGGTCCCACTTGGGGTGCCTTGCGGCAGACTGGTGTCCTGTCCTGGGTGTGTCCCCTTCCCCCTCTGGCCTTATGCCCTGTGTTACCGGGTAGGCTCCGGTTCCCTGCAACCCCTTATGGGACGAGCGGTTCTGAAAATGTGTGTGTGTGTGCTGTCCAACTCCAAAATCCTCTAGATTAAAAAGAATACAAGGTACAATAAGTTAGTGTTTTCTAAAGTAATGGTATTGATTGCAAAGTTTATACTGTAAGTGTTGCGGCGCAGTCCAGGTTCCCACTTTGACACAGCACTATGCCCAGAGACACCTGAATTTTTCCCACTTAGTATGGAATAGTATATAGACACATAACATCCAGAAAAACAATATCTTTGTATTTACGATAAAAGTGCAGTAATTGTGTGACTTACACGTACTTGAACAAACTGGAATCGCAACTCCTTCACTCTGATAGAGTTCCTCTCAAAGGGCACTTTGTATACCTGCTTCATCCGGATGGCATTTCTCCTTACAACATCATCAGTTGTGGCAAGACTGCATTGCTGAATATTCTGGAATATTGTAGTTGGTTGTCCTGTATTCTTCTTTGCTGGATTTCTTTGAGGCGGATGGTGTTGTTCTGGACCACCATGTAAACAATGGCATGCTCTTGTTCAACTGAAAAGAGTATTGTTCGTCCACCTGAATGTTGTCGAACTTCTATTCTGAAGAATGTTTAGATGAATACAAACATTTATAGCAGAGAACTAGAGTACTACATTCTAACCATAGGAGTGCAATGGTATGGTTACTTACCGGTTTTCACTCTTAAATGTGCAGATAATTGAAGCCACTGTGGATTTGTTTCTGTTGGGCTGACCTCTCTGCCCAGCTTCTCTGAAGAGGAGACCATGATTTATGACATGGTCAATTAGGGTGTCCCTCACTTCATTTGAAACCCATCTGTACCCTATCTTTCTGCCTCTCCTCCCTCCTCTTCCACCCTGCTGTCCACTTCCTCTCTGCTCATGTCTTGTTACATTTTCTTCTCTTGCTCTTTCCACTACACCATTGCCTTCCATTCTACTGATCTCTTCTCCCTCTACTCCTCCCCCTTCTCCTCTTCCTACATCCTTGCCTCCTCTCCCCTCATCCCTTTCTACCTCTTCCACTCTTCATCTTCCTCTACCTCTCAACCACCTCTCACTCTTACACATCTTCCTTTTCCCCTTCTCATTCTTGCTCTCATTCTTTGTCTTTTTCTTTTCCTCTTTTATAATTGTAAGAATTGTGAGGACTGTGTAATAAATTAGGGAATTTGCATTTCCTCTGTTGTGTGTATTACTGAATCAGCAGATATCAATTTGGGGCTCATTGAGAACATACCATGTGTAACTGACGATTGAACAAATGACAGAGTTTTGCTTTTTGTGTTTAGCAAAAGGTACATAAATGTTTGTGATTTGTGTTAAACCAATGAAAGACATGCAATTGCTTTTTTCCTGATATATTACAGTTCTGGTTGGCTGTATGAACTGTTGTACAAACAATGCAGAATTTTGTGCACAGTGTTTTGGGAAAAGTATGCATCTTATTTGTAAGTTGTATGAGATAGACAAGAACTTACAATCTATTTAGGACAATTAGGAAGTGTTCAGATGGCTGTGTTAATTGTTTTGAGAGCAGTGACTGGAGATTTGAGTAATGTGTCAAATCGATCGAGAAAAACTGCATTGTAGGTGGATACCACTCATTTCACTACATACTCGTACCACAGTGTGAAATCAATCATCAGTAACAAGTTGGCAGTTTTGGAAAAGCAATTAAAAAGGCCTACATACATGCAGCAATGTAAAATCTGACAACATGGTCTAGAAAAGTTAAACATGGGATCATAGAAACAGTGTCTGATACTGTAAAGAATGATGATGAAATATGACATCCACAGATTAAGCAGTCCAATTGGTTCATGTTCCACAGTAATGGGTGTCAATGGATGTCATTGTCATGTAACTTTCATGATCTAAAATTTGCAATATGGCTTGTCAGTTTCAATAAAACTATACATTAAGAGTAATGCAAGAATTACTTATCATTTTGAGCAGTTATATCAGTTGATAGATCATTGTAATGAAATGAATAGACAGTCATCTCAGATGTTATGTGTGAATTGCATTTTGATATGGTAACTAATGTTAAGTTGTGTAATTTTGAACAGGTGATTTTTGTTCCGTGAACAAATGATCATAGGTTTATGTGAATCGTATCCAATCAATTGGAAAATTGTTAGAGTTTTGAAAAAAATGTGCATTTTGATCATCGGTCGTGAGTTTTATGTCTAGAGTTTTGAGAAATGACATCAAGGTTCTGATATCAGTGCTGAAATGATTGTAAAACCTGCGTACAAGATCAATGACCATCCCTATCAGGTGCATATATTTTAAACTATTTGTAACTTTGACCAAAGAGTCTGTTGAATGAATAAATTTAAATACAAGGAAAATGCAATTTGTTTACAAAATGTACTGCTTAGTAACAGAAATTATTGGTTGAGCTGTGGCTCTCCCGTAATGCAGTAATGCCCTTGTGTGTGTGTGTGTGTGTGTGTGTGTGTGTGTGTGTGTGTGTGTGTGTGTGCATAGCTGAACGAGCAACCGTTTTGGGAGTTATGGGGGAATTACTAGTGTTATATGCTTGATAGCCTAGAGTGGCGTGTGTCAACTCTGTGGGGGATGTTGTTTAATGCTGCCTATTGGACTACTGCCTGAATGTCACACATTCCCTGAAATCTCGCACATATCAAACAGGTTTATTTGCAGGAGTTGGGTATGTATAGAACAGCTCCAAGATCGGGTGCTAATTAGAGTCTGCTGGTAATGGATAGAGGAGTAAAAGGTGGGTGTACAGAGTGTGACATCACTACTCCAGGCTCACTGTGGAAATCAACAACAGACCTTCCATTGTTCTCGAGGATGAGGTTTACATGTGTTAGAAATCATCCTCCCACATGCTCCAGAGGGAGACTGAGTGAAACCTAACACCCAGCCCATCTCTGGGAGATTTTAAGCAGGAGGACTTTGTTGATGAAAGACAGTGAGGGATGTAGAATAATAAAGTAAAAGCCCCAGAAAATCCGAGGCTGTCACGCTACAGCCTGAGACCAGTTCCTGTGTTGCCTTGAGAGCTAAGTGGTAATGCAAGAGCACGGGAAATGACAGGAATGGTGTGGTGATCCAGCATGTTGGGGCTTTTCGCACCAAGGAGAAAGACTGACTGACTTCATGCTTAACTGTGGCACATGTAAGGGACAAGTACAGTATAAGAGTAGCTCTGAATTCTCAAACAGACTGATAAAGATTGCCAGCAAACTCCAATAACAAAAACAGTTAAAAAATTAATAGAACTGGAACAGGGATATGTTGTAGTTTTAAGTTCTAGGGCAAATGTCCAGTTTTGCTCTTTATTCATAAAACTTGATATCTTACACATTTTAGTAAAACAACTTAGAATAACTCAAAATTCTAGGTGACGAGTCTTTCTTTAAATGTTGGGTACAGGAATCTTTTATGATGTGACAGGTTTGTAGTATTCTGTATGGCACAGGTGACTAGTGAGTTCTCCTATGTCTCTGCCCCAAGCACTTTGTTGTCCATCTTGTGAATCAAAACAGTTCCCACCTGGATAATTTGATTTTCTAGTCCAAGAACAAGTGCTTCAAAGCACCTCATCATCGTATTGCAGATCATAATGACATGGAATGAATGAGTTTCTAAGTTTAGGAGCTCAGTAGCCACTGTAGAAAAAAGTTTTGTAGGCCTTATGGATCCAGTCTTGCATGAAAAATGCTCCATCTATCCAATATATTGCCCTGCCACCTGTTGTGGAACTGAGTTTCTTTATCTGTAACTAGTTGTCTTTTGGGAGAGTCTATTTTAAATCCCATTTCCAGGGCTCAGTGTCTAACATCCATTTGTATCTGATGAGTTAAACCTGTTCTCTGGCAGCTCATTGATGTTCAGTAGTTGTAAAGTAGGGGGTGTGGTGGTACAGTGGCTTTGACCAAGGCCTCTGGGTCTGAGGTTCGAGTCCTGCTTGGGGTGCCCTGCGACAGGCTGGCGTCCTGTCCTGAGTGTGTTCCCTCCCCTGCCAGCCTTACACCCTATGCTGCTAGATTAGGTTCTGGTTCCCTGTGGTGTGTGTGTGTGTATGTGTGTGGGTGGGGTTGGTTATAAAGCAAAAATGTAGGATTTTGTATGTGAAGTAACCAGTGACAACCATCTTTAACATAGATGTTTCCTTTGTTAATCAAAATATTTCTGTAGTTCTCATATCTTGCTTAGACAAAACCAATGACCTAAGTTTCACTGATAGCAAGTTTTAACTCAAGTGGCCAAATTTACTTCCTGGGAGCAACAGCACATCTGAACTGGTATGAGATACAGCAGTAAGGAGTTTTATCAGTTAAATATTTATCATCTGTGAAACCAAAAAAAACACATTTTTAAATTAAAATCCTTTCCATAGATTTTTTAGACATATAACTTCCCAGAGTATTTAAACACTTTGCATTAATTTTATTCATGTACAGTTACTCAGGGGGTGCGGTGGCGCAGTGGGTTGGACCACAGTCCTGCTCTTCGCTGGGTCTGGGGTTCAAGTCCCACTAGGGGTGCCTTGTGACGGACTGGCGTCCTGTCCTGGGTGTGTCCCCTCCCCCTCTGGCCTTACGTCCTGTGTTGCCGGGTTGGCCCCATATGGGACATGCGGTTCTGAAGATGTGTGTGTACAGTTACTCAGACATTTTCACTATTGCAATTAAAGAGTAAAAAATCTAATTCCTTTACACTGACAACACTTTTTAAAAGTTAATGTGTAAAATGTACTGTCCTTGGGGTTGTATCTGTTACATTCAGGCATTTGTTTTTACTCTGGGCAGTGGTCTGTGCCTGCTGCTCTGCACTTTGGTTGTCACTATTCATTGTCCCAAGCTGATGTAAAAGGGTGAAATTACTCCTACCAGACCAGTGCTACTAGTATTTGAGATCTTCCTTGATCACTCTGACTGTTATGATGTTTCACTCTTCTAACCCAAATCAAGCTTAGAGTAAGAGGTCAGTAACAATTCTCACAGTAGGATTTTGTATGAACTTTAGCTTGGATGGATTCTGGTATGGTCAGCCTGATAACAAAGCATTGAAACACACTGTCTGAAACTTCGTGTCAGCAAACTGGAGCCTAACCCAGCAACACAGGGTGGAGGGCTTGAGGAGGAGGGGAACACAGCCAGGGGGGGATGCTAGTCTGTCACAAGGAACCCCAAGCAGGACTTGAAACCCAGACCTGCCAGATAGCAGGACCTGGGCATACCCATTGTGCCACCTCACCCCTGCATAGCATTGCAATAGTTCAGCCTATCAGAAGCAAAAGCATGAACTAATCTCTCAGGATTTTGTCTACATGAATCACCTTAATTTAGCTATATTTCTCAACTGAAGGAAGCAGGACCTAGTCACTTGAGCCACACGAGACGCAAATGACAGTTTTCCTTCCAGCAAAACATCAAAATACTAAACACAATCTGTACACTTGCAGCTTATATCGATGGTGGTAAAGATTGGTGTGACTGCGTCAACAGTTTTGAATCATCACCTACTGCAAGCACCTCTGTTTCACTAGCATTCAGAGATTAAAAAATGATTACTCATCCATAATTTTATATTGGTAAAACAATTTGCTAAAGACACCACATGTGACAGGTCATCAGGGTAAAATGAAACCTTAGGTTTCCTTTAAGCCTGATGGCATTAGGACAATAGGTTCTGTGAGAATGGAAGCGGCGGCTTTAAGTAATTTAATGGAGATTGGGTGTGAATGACAGGTAGTACATTTTAATGAGCAAAATAGCATGGTAATTTCCTCTATTGTACTTTAGGCAAAGCTACTGAAAGGGTGCGGATAGCATCTAATATCATTGCCAGAACCCTTTCTACTGGCCTGGACCGAAAAAGACAGTATGATGGATGCCCGGATATTCTCTAATTTATTATTAAAAATAACAAATTCATCATTAGTAGTAGAAGCAGAATTACATTGTTGATCTTGGTGTTTCCCAGTTAAGTTAGCTATGATATTAAACAAAAAACGAGGATTATTCAGATTTTCATCAATTAAGCCAGGGGCGATACATCAGCGAGTCATGTGAAATGAATCGGAGAGATGGACAAGAGTAAAAGGTTCTTTCACAGAGACTATCACATACAAAATCCTACCTTGCATAATATTCAGATATGGCATTAAAAAGTGTGTTTCTATAGGTTTTAGACAATCAGACCAAGCTACGTGTAGTTTTGTTGAATGCCATTTTCACTCTAATTTATGCAATTCTAACTTTATACCTTTATATTTAGTTTTTGCTGGAGCTAGAGAATCTAAGGCGAATTTTAGCACAGCATTATATGCAAAAGGAATTTCATCTTTATTTGTGTTTGTTCCAAAATCAGATTTGCTCATATAATCGATAAATTTTGCAGGACTATTTTTATCAATATGTTGCACGACTTTGGTCAAACAATAGAGGCAGGTATAAATCAAAGGTTAACAAGAAAGGATTGAAAATAGTCTTGTTTAAAGAAACAATATTTACATTATGAACATCTAAACCATTAGTAATGACAAGTTCAAACGTATGGTTATGGGAATGTGTAGGACCATTAACAACTTGAGTAAAGCCAACGGAACTTAGAGACATAAAACTATGAGCAACAGTATCCAGCGATACATCTATATGAATACTGACATCACACATCAACATTATTTTGACATAAATAATAACTAAATCATCTACAAACTTACTACACTGACTGAGAAAAGAGCAGTACGGTCCAGGTGGACAGTAGATAAGAAAAACTTCAAACAAGGCAAAGTGTAGCACGCCAAGGCTGCCTGGGGAGGGGGCGGAGATGGGGGCAAAGCAGCCACAGTTGGAGCTGATTACACTGCCTATTTCTTCCCCGGTGCCAGGCAGTTGAGAGAAGAGACCGAGGAGGAGAATGAGACAGAGACGAATCCGAGCTTGAACCCAATCCCAGAGACAACGCCTGCGTTCTGACCTACCCGACTCTCCCAGCCCCCCTGACCTGCACGAAACCTCATCCTACCTGTTCTCTGGTCCCCCTTTTCCATCCCCGTCCTACTTCCCACTGTAAGGGCAAATAAAGCCTTCTTGAACAGGCAACTGCAGCTCTTGTCTCCTGCCTCATCTCTTACACAAAGTTATCACTATATCAAGAGGTTATTTGTAGTGTATTATTGAAAACAATACCAACTCCACCTCCACAATGTCCAGAGCAAGATTTAATGAAATAATTACATCCATCTGGAGCGGCTTCTATTAGCAGAATGATATCAGACTCACGAGGCAGGTTTCATTAAGAAAGAAGAAATTGAACATGTAACTTAGTCTTAAATCATTTTCCAAAGTAGCATTACTTTTTAGTGAATGAATATTTAACAGATAGCATTTTAGAGTACTGTTTGCCCTTGGTAGTAAGCTGAATATATGTTTTAATAAATATTTAAGTTTCTGGTGCAAGCACTCCTATCACTGTCTAGTTAAATGCAGCGGTTTTATAATAGCATATATTTGGGGGGGTGGGCAATTAATGCTTTCTTGTAGTATTGAGGCCCACACAAGGCACAGCACAAGAAACCTCATCAAAGGAGGGCTGACTGCTTGTACCAGAACAAGTAACAGACCCATCAGTATTTAAAGGAGATAAAGGAGATGACCCATGGCTGAGTCAATCCTACAACTTGCAGGCCAAGTTCTGGGACACTACAAAAAAGCTCTGCATTTGGCATGTACACCATAATGCCTGAAAAACCTTGGCCTTTCCCAGAAATCATCCCAGTTGTTAATGAATGATATGTGATTAGAACATCCCCATCTCACCAACCACCTGTTAAAGGAAACCAGTCTACTGTAGACTATGTCATCCATGAAGAGTCTAGGAAAAGTATCAGACACTATAACATCCCGGAACTTCCTTCTGGCTTTATTTATTTATTTATTTATTTGTTCCTTCCTTCCTTCCATCCATCCATCCATCCATTTTCAAATCTGGTGGTCCTACTAGGGTCGCAGTGGCAATAGGGAAGAGCACAGCAGGCCAGATGCCGCTGTCCCCTGCAACTTCCTCCAACTCAACCTGGGGGATCCCCAGCTGCTTCAAGGCCAACTGGGAGATATATTCTTTCCAGCGGGTCCTGGGCCAACCTCAAGGATTCATCCCAGTTAGCCATGCCTGGTCTACCCCCAAAAGGGAGTTGCCCAGGCAGCATCCTTACCAGATGCCGAACCACCTCAACAGGCTCCTCTCAATGTGGAGGAATAGTGGCTCTACTCTGAATCCCTCCTGGATGGCTAAACTCCTCACCCTGTCAAGAGAGTGAGTCCCACTACCCTATGGAGAAAGCTCATTTCAGCTGCTTGCATTCATGATCTTATTCTTTTTGTCATTTCCCAGAGTTCATGACCATAGGAGAGTGTAAGGACATCGATTCACCGGTAAATAGAGAGCTTTGTCTTTTGGCTTAGCTCCCCCTTCACCACTACAGTCCAGTACAGGGACTGCAATACTGCTGCCGCTGCACCCAGTCTGCGGCCAATCTCATACTCCCTTCTCCCCTCACTCATGAACAAGACTCCAAGATACTTAAACTCCTCCACCCGGGGCAGATTTTCTCCCCTTACCTGAAAGGGGCATGCCATCCTCCGCAAAAAGCACAGACATCACCTTCTGGCCCCCACACAGAATGCTCTCCTGACCTCGGCTGCGCATTGATATCCTGTCCATGAAAACCACAAACGGGAGTGGAGACAAAGCACAATCTTGGCAGAGTTCAACACCAACGTTGAACAAGCTTGACTTAATGCCGAGTATGCGGACATAGCTCTCACTCCGTGTCTACAGAGACCGAATGGCCCTCAGCAGTGGCCCCGGTACCCCATACTTTGGAAGCATCTCCCACAGAATTTCTCGGGGAACCTGGTCATAAGCCTTCTCCAAATCCACAAAACACATGTAGACTGGATTAGCGAAATCCCATGCCCCCTCAATTATCTGTGAGAGGGTGTCACATCCCACGGGGTCACTGCCCCTCCTGGTCAGAGGCGGCGCCACTCAGTGCCGCTAGCTAACGCTTACCTATCACCTCACAGTCTCGTAGGACATGGAGGTATAAAAGGAGCCAGCGGAGCAGAACTAGTCGCGGATTCTTAATCAGCAGTTCTCTTGTGCTTCGTTGGCGATTGGTAGTCTCTTGTTCCCTCAGTTTGTTTCCTAGGTGTGCATGTTCCAGTCCCGAGTGCCCGTCCCGTCAGTTCCTGCCTCTTGTTCTTCAGTCCTGGTCCATCGTTCCTGTCCGGTATTTCGTCACGTCTCAGGGTTGCGGTCAGACTCACAGATTAGCGTTTCACTGTTCACCGTAGTTCCAACACCGTGTGTGTTTCCTGGTCTCGTGTTTCTTGTTTCACTTCCACCGAGTGTCTTACAATACTCACTGTACACGTCTAACCTCACACTGCACGTGAAGTCATTATATATTTCGTCTGTGTTTGGACGTAATAGCAACGCGCGTCCGTGTCGGACTCCCGTCCGGACGCTACAGAAGAATCCGCCTGCTAGTATGACTTCAGCGGAATGGCGTGAGCTGGCGGATCTGACAGAGGCGAACCAAGAACAACTCCTGGTTTGCACAAACGCCGCTAGCCGCCTCACAGATCAGTTGGAGCGGTTGACACGACTCCTCAGTCACGGTGGGCGGGGCGCCGATCCGACCAGTTCGCAAACGCATGATGATTGGCGGACATGTCTTTTTGATCGTCTTTATGCTTCCTCGGGTCCTCGCGCGGAGCCCACGAGCCCTGTGCAGACCAATGGGATCAGCGCTACTGAGCAGCTGTCCGTTCCCTTCCAGGAGGCTTTGCAAGGTAGCAGAGGTGAGAACCAGAATTACACAGAATACTCAATCTCCAGTCCAGCCTCTCTGTTCCCAGGGCCCTACTCTCCTGAGTCACCCCCTAGCCCAGACAGAAAGACAGAGAGACAGTTCTTCCCCAGCACCAAGAGTTTTCAGGTGCGTTCCTGGTCTCCAGTGGAGAAGACATCCAGCCCCCGGTTGTCAAGACCACTCTCTCAGGAGTTCTCGCCGGATTACCGGAGCAACTCCGGTTCCAGCCGGACCCCGACGCCGCCAGGGCAGCAGGTGCCCTACAGCCCTGTGGACAGTGAGCCGGCTCAAGCACGCAACCTTGTCAGCTGTGCAGGGCTCGAAGAACAGTGCGTCAGACAGGGAATAATACGACTCAGTAACGGGCGTGTGACAGAGGAGGAAAGGAGGCGCCGTTTTCTGCAACGCTTGTGCTTTTACTGTGGAGCTGCGGATCACGTTCAGGTTTCCTGCCCAGTGCGGCCACCCCGTGGATCCCAACGGACCGACTTACTGGTGAGTGATGTATCTCTCCATACCTCCCTGTTGACATTACCAGTTACAGTATCCTGGGGTTTCCAGCAGCAGCAGACGAAAGCTATGGTAGACAGTGGCGCTGCAGGGAATTTCATGGATCATGATATGGCCGCGTCCTGGGGCTTGCCCTGTGCCCGATGCCCAAAACCCCTGGCTGTTAAAGCTATTGATGGCGCTCCAATCGGGTCGGGGCGTGTAGAGCAGCGCACAGAGCCCGTTACTATGCAGGTAGGGCCACTCCATAAGGAACAGATATGGTTCTATCTGATTAAGTCCCCTGATAACCCCATTATTTTGGGATACCCATGGTTATGCACCCATGACCCTATTATCTCTTGGAGTGAGGGGAAACTGCTGTCTTGGGGACAGCAGTGTCCCAAACACCTGGAGACGTCTTGTAACTCCACATCCATAGAGAGCCCTAATGCAGATCTGCCCCTGCAGCTTCCAAGGGAGTATGCAGATCTAGTGGCGGTGTTTAGCAAACACAAGGCTGCAGAACTGCCTCCTCATAGACCTTGGGATTGTGCTATAGATCTTTTTTCGGGCACTACACCCCCTAGGGGGCGGGTATACCCTCTTTCTCAACCTGAACATCAGGCAATGGAGGCTTATATAACGGAGGCACTAGAAGCCGGATTCATCCGGCCGTCTACCTCTCCAGCTTCCGCTGGCTTTTTCTTTGTTGAGAAAAAGGACGGGGGTTTGCGCCCCTGTATTGATTATCGGGGGCTAAATGCCATTACTGTGAAGTACCCGCACCCCTTGCCTCTTATCACGTCGGCCCTCGAACAGGTTTCCGGTGCTACCATCTTTACGAAACTGGACCTTAGGAGCGCATATAACCTGATTCGCGTTAGGGAAGGGGATGAGTGGAAGACCGCTTTTAGCACCGCCCTCGGCCATTATGAGTACCTGGTCATGCCTTTTGGCCTGGCGAATGCACCTTCCGTATTCCAGGCTTTTGTTAATGAAGTACTCAGAGAGCTAATTAATCGCTCAGTATTAGTGTATCTGGATGATATCCTGATCTTTTCTCGGTCCCGTGAGGAGCATATTGGACATGTCAGGGAGGTGTTGCAAAAGCTGGCAGCACATAAGCTGTACGTGAAAGGGGAGAAGTGCCAGTTCCATGTGCACTCTGTGGATTTCCTGGGGTACATCCTAACACCCAACGGGGTCACGATGGATCCACAGAAGGTCTCGGCAGTTCTGTCATGGCCCCAGCCAAAGACAGTAAAGGACCTGCAACGGTTCCTAGGTTTTGCGAATTTCTATAGGCGCTTCATAAGGAACTTCAGTTCCGTTGCAGCCCCGTTGACTGCTCTGTTAAAAGGAGCCCCTAGGCGCCTGACCTGGACTCCTGAGGCGAGTCAGGCCTTTGAAGACCTAAAGAAGCGTTTTACTTCTGCCCCAATCCTGAAGCACCCTGATCCCAAGCTGCCCTTTATTGTGGAAGTTGATGCTTCTGAGGCCGGGGTAGGGGCAGTGCTCTCACAGCGCCAGGGAAGTCCCCTGAAGCTCTATCCATGTGCGTATTTCTCACACAAGATGTCGCCTACTGAACAGAATTATGATGTAGGAAACAGGGAGCTCTTAGCCATAAAGATGGCCTTAGAAGAGTGGAGACATTGGTTAGAGGGGGCTACGCACCCATTCTTAGTGTTAACTGATCACCGGAACCTGGAGTATCTGCAGAAGGCAAAGAGGCTCAATTCCAGACAGGCGCGGTGGGCCATGTTCTTCACCAGGTTCCGTTTCACGGTGACCTATCGTCCTGGCTCCAAGAACGGCAAGGCCGATGCCCTGTCCCGTTTGTTCGAGGTATCGCCTCAGCTCTCCCCACCAGACACCATCTTGTCCCCGACGCAGTTTGTGGCTCCTATCCGTTGGGCTTTATTGGACGATATCCAAGCAGCCCAACGTCAAGAACCCGGTCCCAACGAGCAGCCCCAAGACAAAGAATACGTCCCGTCCACTGTTCGGTCCGAGCTCCTACACTGGGCCCATGATGGTCCAAGTACAGGACACCCAGGGGTCAACCGAACCTTGAAGCTTCTCGCTGAACGCTTCTGGTGGCCATCCATGAGACAGGACGTACGAGACTTCGTCCTTGCCTGCACCACATGTGCCCAGGCCAAGGTCCCACGGCAGCTGCCAGCAGGGCTTTTAGAGCCACTCCCGATTCCCAACCGTCCATGGTCCCATATAGCGGTGGACTTCCTTACTGATCTTCCGTGTTCTGATGGAAACACCACCATATTGGTCGTCATAGATCGCTTTTCCAAGGCCTGTCGACTGATTCCTCTGAAAGGTCTACCTACAGCCCTGGAGACCGCGGAACTGCTGTTCCAACATGTCTTCCGGCTGTATGGCCTGCCAGAGGATGTCGTCTCGGACAGGGGACCCCAGTTCACCTCAAGGGTCTGGAAGGCCTTCTTTGCCCGCTTAGGAGTCTCAGTCAGCCTCTCCTCTGGTTATCATCCACAGTCTAATGGGCAAGTGGAACGCCTCAACCAGGAGGTTGGACGTTACCTGCGGAGTTACTGTGCTCAGAATCAAGCGGATTGGAGCAGATACCTCCCCTGGGCAGAGTACGCCCAGAACTCCCTGGTCCATTCATCCACAAACTTAACTCCTTTCCAGTGTGTGCTCGGTTACCAGCCTCCGCTGTTCCCGTGGACGATGGAGACCAGTGGGTTGCCAGCTGTGGACGACTGGTACAAGAGGAGTGAGTCGGTGTGGGAATCCGCACATGTCCGTCTCCAGGAGGTGGTATCCAACCAAAAGGAGAAGGCCGACAAAAGGCGTAGGACTGTATTGTACCAGCCAGGGCAGAGAGTATGGTTGTCCACCCAGGATCTCAAACTGCATTTGCCCTCGAGGAAGCTTGCCCCCCGTTTCATCGGCCCCTTCAAGATCCTGAAGAGGATCAACCCGGTTTCTTACCGTCTTCAGTTGCCCTCGCATTATCGTATCTGTCCCACGTTTCATGTTTCGCGCCTCAAGCCCCATTGTGTTTCCGCCCTGCAGAGCCCAGCAGTCTCTCCACCTCCACCGTTGGATGTGGATGGTTCTCCTGCCTACTCCGTCAGGGCCCTCCTGGACTCCAAACGGAGACGGGGTACGCTGTACTATCTGGTCGACTGGGAGGGCTATGGGCCGGAGGAGCAGTCTTGGGTACCAGCACGGGACATCTTGGACCCAGCTCTTATTGAGGACTTCCATGAGTGTCATCCAGATCGGCCTGCTCCGCGACGGCGGGGGCGACCGCCTACCCGCCGGCGTTCTGCGGCTGGAGCCGCCCCTGGAGGGGGGGGTACTGTCACATCCCACGGGGTCACTGCCCCTCCTGGTCAGAGGCGGCGCCACTCAGTGCCGCTAGCTAACGCTTACCTATCACCTCACAGTCTCGTAGGACATGGAGGTATAAAAGGAGCCAGCGGAGCAGAACTAGTCGCGGATTCTTAATCAGCAGTTCTCTTGTGCTTCGTTGGCGATTGGTAGTCTCTTGTTCCCTCAGTTTGTTTCCTAGGTGTGCATGTTCCAGTCCCGAGTGCCCGTCCCGTCAGTTCCTGCCTCTTGTTCTTCAGTCCTGGTCCATCGTTCCTGTCCGGTATTTCGTCACGTCTCAGGGTTGCGGTCAGACTCACAGATTAGCGTTTCACTGTTCACCGTAGTTCCAACACCGTGTGTGTTTCCTGGTCTCGTGTTTCTTGTTTCACTTCCACCGAGTGTCTTACAATACTCACCGTACACGTCTAACCTCACACTGCACGTGAAGTCATTATATATTTCGTCTGTGTTTGGACGTAATAGCAACGCGCGTCCGTGTCGGACTCCCGTCCGGACGCTACAGAGGGTAAAAAGTTGGTCCACTGTTCCACGCCCAGGATGGTATCTACATTGTTCCTTTTCAATCCGAGGTACAACTATCAGCCGGAGCCTCATTTCCAGCACCCTGGTATAGATTTTCCCAGGGAGGCTGAGAAGTGTGATACCCTAATAGTTGGCACACACTCTCTGGTCCCCTTTCTTGAAGATAGGGACCATCACCTCAGTTTGCCAATCCAAAGGCACTGTCCCCGAGGTCCATGCAACATTGCAGAGGCGTGTCAGCCATGACAGCCCTGCAACATCGAGGGCCTTAAGCAGTTCCGGGTGGATCTCCTCCACCCCTGGTGCTTTGCCACCGTGGAGCTTTCCAACTGCTTCAGTGACTTCCACCAGAGAAATGGACTCTGATACCCTGGAAGCCTCTGGCCCTGACTCCTGGCTTTATTGTACACAGAAATAAAATGGCTCATTAACACCTCACATTGCTGGTAATGAATATCATTACCACCAACGTGCACTATAAGGGTTGACACCACATTATTAAATACAAGTTCAAGAGGGTTTTTACTGTCATTCCTATATTTAGCTTGTATACAGTGGAAAGAAAAATCATTTCTCTGGGACCATGGTGCAACACAGAACAGTACATAAGACTCCATAAAGTGCAAATACACAACAGTGTGAGATGAGTACAGGACAATAAATATACAGAACAGAAGAGTAGATACAGAGGACAAAAAATACACAGGGCATGGGCTGTAAACTGTAAACATTTTGTAGTGTAGCAGCAAGAAGTATTAAGTAGCAGCAAAAAACGAGTCCCATAATAAAAGTGTGTCACATGGAACAGAGGATGCTGGGAAAGATGGACCCAAGTGCAGGATCATTTAGTCAGAACTGAGGGATCAGACGAGTTGGCCAATTGGCGGTCAGAGTGAGAGTGAAGATCCATGGATGAACTCAGAAGACAAGGTGAGTGGTCAGAAGCCAGAGAAGAAGAAACTGGAGACAGGGACGAAGGGAAACAGGACATGGGACGTGGCGAAGAACATAGGCTCTGAGAGGAACGGTTATCTCGGTGAGATTCCGCAAGTGAAAAAGGGCTGAGGAGGTTCTTTTAAAGCCAAGTGTTCTGTTTGTCATCAGGTGCTCTATCAACATCAACTGCTGTGGATTGCGGTGCGAGGGTGGACGTGACAGTCTGATGCAGCTTTGTAAAGCACAAGTGTGCAGCAGTATTGAGTCATGCTGGGTTAGCTGTTTGACTTTGCCAGGTGAGCGTTGGGAAGAAGCAGGGTGTTGAGTCATCTGACTGCCTCAGGGAAGGAACTGTTGCAGAGTATGCTCGTGGTGGCACGGATGCTCCTGTACCTTCTGCCAGATGGACTGGGACAAAGAGTCCATGAGAGGGGTCGTTTGCAATACTGGTGGCTTTGTGGATGCAGCTGTTGTATGAGATGTTGATGGTGCATAGGGAGACTCCGATCATCTTTTCAGCTATTAACAATTCGCTGGGGTCTTGTGGTCAGAGGCTGTAGAGTTCCCATACCACATGGAGAGACAGCTGGTCAGGGCGCTCTCTGTTGTAATGCATAAATTGTACTTTTGCTGAGATGTACGTTGCTTTGGACAAAAGCGTCTGCTAAATGAATAAAAGTAAATGTAAATGTTGCCCCTCTGTAGAAGGTGGTGCAGATGGGAGGGGGACTTTGGCTCTCTTCACCCTCCGTAGGAAATGGAAGCGCTGCTGGGCCTTCTTGGCTAGACAGGTGGTGTTGAGAGTCCAGGAGAGGTCCTCTGTCATGTGCATACCAAGAAACTTGGAGCTTTTGATTCTCTCCACAGTTGTTCCGTTTATGTGCAGTGGTGAGTGGTCTATTTGGGTGCTCCTGAAGTCGACAGTCATGTCTTTCGTCTTATCACCATTGCGATAGATTGTTGTCTCTACACCATTCTGCAAGCTGGTTCACCTCCTCTCGTATGCTGACTCATCAGTGTTGCTGATGAGGCCCACAACTGTAGTGTTGTCAGCAAGCTTGATGATGTGATCTGAACTGGACTTTGCAGCACAGTCACGAATCAGCAGGGTAAACATCAGTGGGCTGAGCACACAGCCCTGGGGAGTGCCGGTGTTCAGTGTGATGGTGCTGGCGATGGAGTTGCCAGTCCTGACAGACTGGGGTCTCCCAGTCAAAAAGTCTAGGATCCAGTTGCAGAGGGAGGTGGTCAGATCCAGAAGGCTCAGCTTTGTTACCAGTTTCTGATGGATGATTGTGTTCAATGTTGAACTGAAGTCTATGAACAACATCCTTACATAGTTGTCCTTTTTGTCCAGATGTATCAGAGAAAGGTCGATATTAGCAGATATGGGATCCTCTGTTGAGCGACTGAGATGGTAGACATACTGAAATGAGCCCAGTGTAGTGGGAAAACTGCTTTTTCTGTGTTTCATGACTAGCCGCTTTAAGAACTTCATAATGGTAGATGTGAGTGCAACCAACTGGTAGTCATTTAGGCAGGACGCAGATGATTTCTTCAGCACAGGGATGATGGAGGTCATACTGAAGCACCCAGGGACAACTGCTTGGCTCGGGGAAATGTTGAAGATGCCAGTGAGGACATCTGCAAGCTGAACAGTACATTCCCTGAGCACATGGCCAGCTATGTTCTCAGGACCTGCAGCTTTTTGTGGCTTAACTCTGGGCAGAGTCTTCCTGACATCTACTGCAGACAGACAAATACTTGGTCGGTGGGAGTTGGGGTAGTCTTACCTGCTGGCATGTTGTTCTGTGCTTCAAACTGTGTGTAGAAATCATTCAGTGCATCTGGGAGGGAGGCGTTACCATCACAGACAAGTGGTGTAGCTTTGTAGTCTGTGGGTGCCACGGTGGCACAGCAAGTAGTGCTGCTGTCTCACAGCGCCTGAGTGGTGTGAGAGGACATGGGTTCCTTCCCTGCTCAGTCTGACTGGAGTTTGCATGTTCTCCTTGTGTCTGCATGGGTTTCCTCCTGGTGCTCTGGTTTCCTCACACAGTTCAAAGAGACGCTGTTCAGATTCATACATAGTGTGTATGAGTGACAGTGAGTGTGTTTCACTGATGAATGAATGAGTGATCCATTGTAAGTACTGTGTTTAGCAGTGTAAGTTACCTTGGCCAATAAGGTGTGTGGACTGACATCATGACACAGAGCTCATTAGAAGCCACTTTGGAGAAAAGCATCTACTAAATAAATAAATGTAAATGTGACTGCCTGAAAGCCTTGGCACATGTGCCCAGAGAATTGGCCACTGAACCAGCCTTGATGTCAGACATGTGTATGTGGGAAACACTGCACTTTTGCACTTTGATTCCAAAGTCCTCAAACGTTATCATTTCGAACAGCCGAATGTCCCAAAAAAGCACATCATTATTATTTCAGAATCAGAATCAGAATCAGAACGAGCTTTATTGCCAAGTATGTTCACACATACAAGGAATTTGTCTTGGTGACAGAAACTTCCACAGCACAGACAGAATGACAGTGACAAGACACAAATGAGAAGATAGAATATGTGAATAAAGGATAAAAAAATATATAGAAAAAATATAAAGTACACAATATACAAACATAGTCACTAGACATTATATGTATGTACAGGTATGTTCTATACAAATGCAAGGGAATGTAAGTAAGAGATATGATGTGATAAATAGATATAACTATAAATATAAATAGCGTTGTGCATTGCACTGCAGGGGTGTGGTGGTGCAGTGGGTTGGACCAGGTCCTCCTCTCTGGTGGGTCTGGGGTTCGAGTCCTGCTGGGAATGCCTATGCGGCGGACTGGTATCCCGTCCTGGGTGTGTCCCCTCCTCCTCCGGCCTTACGCCCTTAGTTGCCGGGTAGGCTCCGGTTCCCTGCGACCCCGTATGGGACAAGTGGTTCAGAAAGTGTGTGTGTGTGTGTATATGTAAATATATTGCACTGGTTTACTCTCTGGGGGGGATTTAGCTGTTCATGAGGTAGATGGCATGAGGAAAAAACTTTTCTTGTGCCTGGCTGTCTTGGTGCTCAGTGCTCTGTAGCACCAACCAGATGGCAAAAGTTCAAAGAGGAAGTTCCAAGCTCAACGTGCTGCTAAGAGCCATATATGCAGTTTGGGTTCAGACCACGGGAGCGAGAACCAAGAACCTGTGGTTTAGGCTTAGCTTTGCTCGACTTTCTCCTAATGGTAACCCAGTTGCCCTGAGAGTATCCGATGTAGCTGGCTTCTTATTTACTGTATTGGGGCCTGTAAGTGTTAGGCCTGTAACTCCTCGATGTCTACACTCTGTCTCACTGCTAAATCGTAATATATATACACTGATCAGTCAAAACATTGAAACCACTGACATGTAAAATGAATAACACTGATTATCTCATTACAATGGCACCTGTCAAGGGGTGGGATACATTGGGCAGCAAGTGCACAGTCAGTAAACGGGGCATGGTGGTGCAGCAGGCTTGGCCAGGTCCTGTTGTCTGGTGGGTCTGGGGTTTGAGTCCTGCTTGGGGTGCCTTGTGACGAACTGGTGTCCTGTCCTGAGTGTGTCCCCTCCCCCTCCAGCGTTGCGCCTTGTGTTGCCAGGTTAGGCTCCGGCTTTCCACGACAAGCGGCTTCAGCCTGTGTGTGTGAACAGTCAATTCTTGAATTTGATTCAATTTATTTTTATAGAATGTGCTTCTCACACACTTTAACATGGACCTAAGGCAAGAAAAACAAATACATCAGATAAAGAAACAAAGAAGGCAGTTTACTACCGACTATCATTATATAATGCTTTTATAGAGCTATAAATATGCCTACTTGCCACGGAGGAAAGGAACAAAAATTCCCAAATGAAAATCGAGGGAGAAAAAACCTCTGGGTCCAAGGGCCAGTGGCTCCCCACCCCTCCTGGGCATTCTAGATTAAGTAACAATTCTAACACAGATTACAAGTAATAATGATATTGTTGCTATATGGTAGCTTGAATCTCCAGCTCAGCATGGTATATCTTGTCCATCATGGCAATTGGTCATCATCTTCAATCAGTATGAGATTCATCTGTGACCACTGGCCGGCCTCCTCAGGTCTTATGTAAGGAGACAATGCTCAACCAGAAGAAAGAGCTGAGTTAGTAATTTGTTAGTAATTTGTAACTTAAACAAGTTGATGTAATATGCATTGGTATTAAAGTAATAAAAACAGACACAAGCAAGTGGAATTATATTTCAAGGTGGAATGCCTGAGTAAACATGTAAGTCTTCAGTCTGGATTTGAAGACAGAGACAGATGGGGCATGATAGTAACTAGTAGGGTATTCTGTAGTGTAGGTGCTCTATAACTAAAGGCACAACCTCCTACTGAGGTTTTATTGATCACCGGTAATTTAAGGTAACCTGCATCCAATGAACTTTGATACTGTGCTGGGATATAAGAATCAATAATCTCACAAAGGTGAGCCGGAGCAATGCCATGTACTGCCTTATAGGTTGAAAGTAGGATTTTATAATCAACTCTAAATGCAGCTGGGAGCCAATGCAACAACTTAAAAAGTGTTATATGATCATACTTCTAGTGACAATTCTTGCAGCAGCATTTTGTACCAACTGTAGCATGGATACAGTCTGGTATAGACAACCTGATACTAAAGCATTGCAATAGTCCAGCCTGCTTGAAACAAAAGTTCGAACCAGTTTCTCAGCATCCTGTCTACATAGGAATCGCCGTAATTTAGCTATGTTTCTTAACTGAAGGAAGCACAACTTAATCAAAGAATTTACTTGAGATACAAATGACAGATGTCCATCCAACAGGAAACCCAAATCCTTGATACAATCTGTACACTTGAAACTAATACCATTTGTTGTAAAGATTGGCGTGATTATGTGAAGAGCTTTGGTATCACCACCCACTACAAGTACCTCTGTTTTACTGGCATTTAGAGGTAAAAAATTATTCCTCTTCCATAATTTTATACTGATAAAACAGCTAGCTAAAGACACCACATGTGATGTATCATCAAGCTTAAACGATACATTTAGCTGTGTGTCATCGGCATACGAATGGAAATTCACATTGTGTTTGCGAATAATCTCACTCAATGGTAACATACAGTGAGAACAGTAATGGACCCAACACAGAGCCATGTGGCACACCATACTGAACCTTAGTTGAGATGGAGGGGGTGCAGTCATCAGATTTCAGCACAAATTGTTCATGGCTAGCTACAAGTCAAACCACTTCAAAACTGTACCCCTTAGTCCAACCAGGTTTTCAAGTCTACTTAGTAGGATTCTATGGTCTACACTACTGAATGCAGCACTCAAGTCCAGTAACATAAGAATAGACATCTGACCAGCATAAGAAAAGAGGAGAATATCATTAACAACACCTGTGAGCACTATTTCAGTGCAGCAACCAGACTGAAATTTTTCAAAAATATTATGATGATTAAGATTTTTACAATTTGGGAAGCTATGATCTTTTGTAGAATTTTGGATAAAAAGAGTAGATTGGAGGTGGATCTATAATTACATGGGATATTGCAATTCAGATCGGATTTCTTTAGTACGGGTTGAATAACAGCGATTATAAAAGCTTTTGGAAGACAGCCATTAAGTAACGACATATTAACAATATTGGTAATAGGTTCTGCCAGCATGGAAACTGCAGCTTTCAATAATTTAGTGGGGATTAGGTGTAAGGGCGGGGGCATGGTGCAGGTTTGACCTGTGTCTTCTCTCTGGTGGGTTTGAGGTTTGATTCCTGCTTGGGGTGCCTTGCGACAGACTGCCATTCTGTCCTGGGTGTGTCCACTCCCCATCCAGCCTTGCGCCCTGTGTTGCCGGGTTAGGCTCCAGCTTGCCACGACCCCAATCGGAACAAGCAGTTTCAGTCAATGTGTGTGTGTGTGTGTGTGGGTCAAAAGGACAGGTAGTACCTTTCACAGAACATTATAAATAAGCACGGTAATTTCCTCTTCAGTTATTACGTTGAAGCTACTGAAACGATACTGACAACTAATATTATCATCATCAGAAGTGCTGATCCTGGCTAAGACTGAACTAGAAGGCATTATGGATTCATGGATATTCATTAATTTATTATTGAAAAACGACATGAATTCATCATTAGCAATGATAGCGGAATATTGTTTATCTTTGTGTTTACCGGTTAATTAAGCAATGGTATTAAACAGGAAAGGAGAGTTTGTCCGATTTTCATCAATTAACTTTCCGTGGTATTCGGATCTGCCATGAAAAAGTGTTATTTTATATTTTTTGGACAATCGGACCAGCTACACAATAAACATTTAGTTTATTTGAATGCCATTTACATTCAAATTTATGACATTCTAACTTTATTGCACGAGTTGATTTGTTGAACCACGGCAAATTTCTTACAGTTCAAATAAGTTTAGTGTTTGGTGGAACCGTAGAGTCTAGGGCAAATTTTACCACTGAATTACACTCAAAAACCATTTGGTAAATATCTAGGCTCGTTGGAAAATCCAAGCTTCTAATATAATCAGTAATTTGAGCAGTAGTATTTTCATCAATATACCGCAGGATTTTGGTCTTACTGTTATCAGACACCCCTCCACGAACCGCCACCTTACCGAGGTGGAGGGGTTTGAGTGCCTAAATGATCTCAGGAGCTATGTTGCCTGGGGCTATATGCCCCTGGTAGGGTCTCCCAAGGCAAACAGGTCCTGGGTGACAGACGAGACAAAGCGTGGTTCAAAATCCCCTTATGACTATTAAATCAAGGATCTCGTTCACCCCGTCCGGTATGGGGTCACCGGGGCCCCACCCTGGAGCCAGGCCTGGGGGGGGGGCTCGCATGCGAGCACCTGGTGGCCAGGTCTATGCCCACGGGGCCTGGCCAGGCTCAGCCCGAAGCCATGACATGGAGCCGCTCTTCGGTGGGCTCACCACCTGCCGGAGAAACCGTAAGGGGCCGGTGCGTTGTGATTTGGGCGGTGGTCAGGGCCAAGTGCCCGGCCGACCCAAACCTCGGGTGCCAACTCTGGCGTTTGGGACTTGGAATGTCACCTCACTGGCGGGGAAGGAGCCTGAGCTGGTGCAGGAGGTTGAGAGATACCGTCTAGATATAGTCGGGCTCACTTCCACTCACAGCTTGGGTTCTGGAACCACTCTTCTTGACCAAGGGTGGACTCTCCACTATTCTGGCGTTGCCCAGGGTGAGAGGCGGCGGGCTGGTGTAGGCTTATTAATAGCCCCCCAGTTCAGCCGCTATGTGTTGGAGTCTACCCCGGTGAATGAGAGGGTCGTCTCCCTACGCCTTCGGGTCAGGGAACGGTCTCTCACTGTCGTTTGTGCTTATGCGCCTAGCGGCAGTGTAGAGTACCCGGCCTTTTTAGAGTCCCTGGGGGACGTGCTGGAAAGCGCTCCCACTGGGGACTCTGTTGTTCTACTGGGGGACTTTAACGTCCACGTGGGCAGCGACAGTGACACCTGGAGGGGCGTGATTGGGAGGAACGGCCTCCCTGATCTGAACCCGAGCGGTGAGTTGTTATTGGATTTCTGTGCTAGTCATGGTTTATCCATAATGAACACCATGTTCATGCATAAGGGTGTCCATCAGTGCACTTGGCACCAGGACACCCTAGGTCGGAGGTCGATGATCAACTTTGTAGTCGTTTCTTCTGATCTTGGACACTCGGGTGAAGAGAGGGGCTGAGCTGTCAACTGATCACCACCTGGTGGTGAGTTGGATTCGATGGCGGGGGAAAAAGCTGGACAGACCTGGCAGGCCCAAACACATAGTGAGGGTCTGTTGGGAACGTTTGGCGGAGGCCCCTGTCAGAGAGGTCTCCAACTCCCACCTCCAACAGAGCTTCAACCAGGTCCCGAGGGAGACTGGGGACATTGAGTCCGAATGGACTATGTTCCACACCTCCATTGTCGGGGAGGTGATTCGGAACTGCGGCCATAAAGTCTCTGGTGCCTGTCACGGCAGCAATCCCCAAACACGGTGTTGGACACCGGAGGTAAGAGGTGCCGTCAAGCTGAAGAAGGAGTTCTATCGGGCCTGGCTGGCTCATGGGACTCCTGAAGCAGCTGACGGGTACCGGCGGGCCAGACGGAGCGCGGCTCTGGCAGTCGCCGCGGCAAAAACTCAGGCTTGGGAGGAGTTCGGTGAGGCCATGGAGGAAGACTTTCGGTCGGCCTCAAAGAGATTCTGGCAAACCGTCCGGCGACTCAGAGGGGGGAAGCAGTGTTCCACGAACACTGTTTACAGTGGAAGTGGTGCGCTGCTGACCTCAGCTGAGGATATCCTCAGGCGGTGGAAGGAGTACTTTGAGGATCTCCTCAATCCCTCCGACACGCCTTCCGTAGAGGAAGCTGAGGCCGGGGACTCGGAGGGGGACTCGTCCATTACCCTGGCTGAAGTTGCTGAGGTAATCAAAAAACTCCCCGGTGGCAAGGCTCCGGGGGTGGATGAGATCTGCCCCGAGTTTCTCAAGTCTCTGGATGTTGTGGAGCTGTCTTGGCTGACATGCCTCTGCAGCATCGCGTGGAGTTCGGGGACGGTGCCTCTGGACTGGCAGACCGGGGTGGTGGTCCCTCTTTTTAAGAAGGGGGACAGGAGATTATGTTCCAACTATAGGGGGATCACACTCCTTAGCCTCCCTGGGAAAGTCTATGCTGGGGTACTGGAAAGGAGAATCCGACCGATAGTCGAACCTCGGATTCAGGAGGAGCAATGCGGTTTTCGCCCTGGCCGTGGAACACTGGACCAGCTCTATACCCTCAGTAGGGTGTTGGAGGGTTCATGGGAGTTTGCCCAACCAGTCCATATGTGTTTTGTGGACCTGGAGAAGGCATTTGACCGTGTCCCTCGTGGCATCCTGTGAGAGGTACTTCGGGATTATGGGGTTCAGGGCTTGTTGCTACGGGCTGTTCGTTCCCTGTATGACCGGAGCAGGAGCTTGGTTCGCATTGCCGGCAGTAAGTCAGACCTGTTTCCGGTGCATGTTGGACTCCGTCAGGGCTGCCCTTTGTCACCGATTCTGTTCATTATCTTTATGGACAGAATTTCTAGGCGCTGCCAGGGAACAGAGGGTGTCTGTTTTGCTGGCCGCAGGATCTCGTCTCTGCTTTTTGTGGACGATGTGGTCCTGTTGGCTTCATCGAATCAAGACTTACAACGTGCACTGGAAAGGTTTGCAGCCGAGTGCGAAGCAGCGGGGATGAGAATAGGATTTGTAGTCAGCTCAGTAGGTAACTGGTTTCTGCCATCTTGTTTGTCACCTCATCATTGTCCAAGGACATAAGAATCTCTTCCTCTGTTGATATACTATCTGCCCAGAGAGTTCACCGCTGTGCTCATTGTTGCGGTGTACATTCCACCTGGCGCTAAACGCAAGGGAAGCACTAAGTGAACTCTACGGGGCTATCAGCAATTTACAGACAGCACATCCTGATGGATTTTTCATTGTCACCGGGGACTTTAACCACACCAATCTGAAATCAGTTTTGCCAGAATTCCACCAGCATGTCAATCTCGCAACCCGTGGTACAAACACTTTAGATCTCGTTTACACAAACATCCTGGTGCCTACAAGGCTGCACTCCACCGCCAACTTGGCTACTTGGACCACATCACTGTTATGCTAATCCCTGCATACAGACCACTCCTGAAACGTGCCAAACCAGTCCTGAAACAGGTGGGAACCTGCTATGAGGGAGCCATCTCAGCACTTCAGGACTGCTTTGAACACACAGACTGGAAGATGTTCAGAGATGCTGCTACATACCGTAACATCACAGACTTGGAGGAATATGCAGAATCAGTGACTGGCTACATCAGCAAGTGCATAGATGATATGACCTCCTTCAAGACCATCACCACACGTGCAAACCCGAAACCGTGGATGACTGCCAAGGTGCGCTCACTGCTGAAACCCGGGACACTGCCTTCAGGTCTGGTGACAAGGCAGCGTACCACACAGCAAGGGCCAATCTCTCCCGGGCTATCAGAGAGGCAAAGCGCAACTACGCAGGAAGAATCCACTGTCATTTTCTAAACTCCAAGGACACAAACTGCATGTGGCAAGGCATTCAGGCTATCACAGACTACAAAGCTACATCACTTGTCTGTTATGGTGATGCCTCGCTCCCAGATTCACTGAATGATTTCTACACATGGTTCGATGCACAGAACAAAATGCCACAGGTAAGGCCACCCCAACTCCCACAGACCAGGTACTTCGTCTGTCTGCTGCAAACGTCAGGAAGACGCTTTCCAGAGTCAACCCACAGAAAGCTGTGGGTCCTGACAACATTCCTGGCTGGGTACCCAGGGAATGTGCTGGTCAGATTGTGGATGTCTTCACGGACATCTTCAACATCTCCCTGAGCCAGGCTGTTGTCCCTGTGTGCTTCAAGACAACCACAACCATCCCTGTGGCAAAAAAATCATCGGTGTCCTGTCTGAATGACTACTGACCGGTTGCACTCACGCCTATCATCATGAAGTGCTTTGAGCGGCTAGTCATGAAACACATAAAGAGCAGTCTTCCAACCACACTCGACCCATTCCAGTATGCCTACCGTCCCAACCGTTCAACAGAAGATGCCATATTTGCTGCCATCCACCTTTCCCTGACCCATCTGGACAAAAAGGACGACTATGTAAGGATGCTGTTCATCAGCATTCAACACAACCATCCCTCAGAAACTGATCACAAAGCTGAGCCTGCTGGGTCTGACTACCTCCCTCTGGAACTGGATCCTGAACTTCTTGACTGGCAGACCTCAGTCTGTCAGGATCTGCGACACCACCTCCAGCACCACCACACTGAACACTGGCACTCCCCAGGGCTGTGTGCTCAGTCCACTGCTGTTTACCCTTCTGACTTATGACTGTGCTGCAAAGTTCAGTTCAAATCATATCATCAAGTTTGCTGACGACACTTGAGCTGTGGGCCTCATCAGCAACAATGATTAGTCAGCATACATAGAGGAGGTGACCCAGCTCGCAGAATGGTGTAGAGACAACAATCTATCTTTAAATGTTGACAAGACTAAAAAGATAATTATTGATTTCAGGAGGACCCAAGTAGACCACTCACCTCTGCAGGTCAATGGAACAGCTGTGGAAACAGTCAAAAGCTCCAAGTTTCCTAGTGTGCACATGACAGGGGACCTCTCCTGGACCCTGAACACCACCTGCCTAGCCAAGAAGGCACAGCAACGTCTTCATTTCTTAAGGAGGCTGAAGAGAGCCAAACTCCCCCCTCCCATCCTCACTACGTTCTACAGGGGATGATAGAGAGCATCTTGACCAGCTGTTTCACTGTGTGGTACGGGAACTGCACAGTCTCCAACCACAAGACCCTACAGCACGTGGTAAGAACAGCTGAAAAGATCATCGGAGTTCCTCTTCCGGCCATCGACTTCATATACAAAAACAGTTGCATCCGCAAGTCCAACAGCATTGTGGATGACCCCTCTCACCCCTCTCATGGACTCTTTGCCCTGTTGCCATCTGGCAGGAGGTACAGGAGCATCCACTCCACCACCAGCAGACTCCGAAACAGTTTCTTTCCTGAGGTAGTTAGACTACTCAATACCCAATTACCTCCCAACACTCAACTGGCTCCGTTGACCAATTAACTCAGCACTACCCTACTCCACAACTACCTACAGCTCACAGCCATCCCCGTGTCCTATCCTGTGTATTTATTTATTTATTTACTTATTCATTGTCTTGTGCTATGTTTTGTCTTGCACCATGGTCTCCAAAGAAACAACATTTCGTTCCACTGTACACAAGCTGTGTGGAGGAATGACAATAAAAACTACTTGTAACTTGTAACTTGTATATGAGCATGAGTGCTTCCACAGACAGGCTGAAAATATTGGTATCTTGCATTTCATTTCAAAAATGGACCATTCTTCTCAAAAAATTAAAATACCTTTTCACATCCATTCATTTGGTTTGCAGTGGAATGGAACAAGAAAGTTGTTAGAAGAACTGAATTCTTGCTTATTCTATAATTACAATGAAAAATAACCTGGAACAAATTAAAACCATTTAGAGCTTATAACAAATAATTGTATTGTAATACCTCTTGAACCAGAATCTTGTCTTTTAATCACTATCAGAGGTGTCTTCAAATCACTTGCTGTGCTACTTCAAATGGAGAGAAGTACTCACTCTGCTGTTTTGTGTTTCTGTGTGTGTCACACTAAAATGGAAAAAGAAGGAAAAGCGGAGAGTAGTAGTAGGTTAGAAAGAAGATAATCAAGCATGGTCAAGGTAAAGGTCACACAACCATCTCCAAAGAGCTTGATGTTCCTGTGATCACTGTCACCAATATTATCTAGAAGTTTATGGCCCTATGGGACTGTCACCAACATCCTTGGATGAAGCTGCAATTGGGACCTTTGGACACAGTTCCAACAAAATTACTTAAAGCCACAGTTTTATTTCTCACGGAACCTATTCTCCATATTGTTAATACCTCATTACTTAATGGCCATCTTCTGAACACGTTTCAAGTCACCATTTTTGGGAGACATTTTGGGGGCATGGGAGGAGTTTGGAGAGGCCATGGAAAACGACTATCGGTCAGCTTCAATGAGGTTCTGGAGAACCATCCCGCAGCTTAGAAGGGATCGGAGGAGCCTCGCTCAGGTTGTGCTCAGCAGGAGTGGAGAAACTCTGACCTCTGATGAGAAAATTGTCAGGAGGTGGAAGGAGCACTTTGAAGAACTCTTTAACTCGAGTGATATGCCTCCCTTACAGGAGTCAGAGCCAGAGGCTTCTGGGCTGTCAGAGTCCATTTCCCTGGTGAAAGTCACTGAGATAGTTGGTAAGCTCCACGGTGGCAAAGCACCAAGGGTGGATGAGATCTGCCTGGAACTGCTTAAGGCCCTCGATGTTGCAGAGCTGTCATGGCTGACACGCCTCTGCAATGTTGCATGGACCTCGGGGGCAGTGCCTTTGGATTGGCAAACTGGGGTGGTGGTCCCTAAGGGGACCGGAGAGTGTGTGCCAACTATCGGGGGATCAAACTTCTCAGCCTCTTGGTCTTGTTCATGAGTGAGAGAAGAAGGGAGCGTGAGATCGGCCACAGACTGGGAGCAGAGGCAGCAGTAATGCGGTTGCTGTACCAGACTCTAGTGGTGAAGGTGGAGCTGAGCCATAAGGCGAAGGTACACAACATAGAAAGACAAACATTTGACAAACTGACATTTGAAAACCCACAGTGCCTAACTGTTCAGACTTACATCAAAATCTGAAATAAGGACTGAACACTGAACAAGTCCAATATACGGGGACAGCCTGTATTTGTTAATTTGTGTGATTTTATGCAAGCATTCATTCTATACGTTCTTTGCACCATTTTTTTTTTTATTTCTATTATTTACTGTATATTAGTACAGATTGTTCATTGTGTGATGTATTTGCATGTTTTAAATTGCTACATGAATTTATACAACTGAAGCCGTATTATGGATATTTAAGGTATAGTTTCGTGTTTACAAAAGGGCTTTTTTTTTTGTTGTTTTAAATGCCTGATATATAACCGCCTTTTCCACAAATTAAGTTTAGGGACTTCCCAGTCATCAATGATGTAGGAAGCTCATGGTCTGGGTCTGGGTGCTACACAGATTTTAATATGGTCAAAATTTTTTTTTGTTTTATGTATCAATTGCGGGGGTGCGGTGGCGCAGTGGGTTGGACCGCAGTCCTGCTCTCCGGTGGGTCTGGGGTTCAAGTCCCGCTTGGGGTGCCTTGCGGCGGACTGGCGTCCCGTCCTGGGTGTGTCCCCTTCCCCCTCCGGCCTTACGCCCTGTGTTGCCGGGTAGGCTCCGGTTCCCCGTGACCCCGTAAGGGACAAGCGGTTCTGAAAATGTGTGTGTGTGTGTATCAATTGCAGGGGGGCATGGTGGCGCAGTGGGTTGAACCGGGTCCTACTCTCCAGTGGGTCTGGGGTTCAAGTCCCACTTGGGGTGCCTTGGTACGGACTGGCGTCCCGTCCTGGGTGTGTCCCCTCCCCCTCCAGCCTTACCCCCTGTGCTGCTGGGTTAGGCTCCGGTTCCCCGCGACCCCGTATGGGACAAGTGGTTCAGAAGATGTGTGTGTGTGTGTGTGTGTGTGTGGAAGATGACTATATGGTGTAGTGCTCTTGGGGTTTCAAGATGCTTCATATTTAAGCTCTGGCACAGACATTTCTTTAACACTGCTTTATTGTGCAGGCACTGCCGTATTAGTTTTTTTTTCTTATATACTAGAACGAGGCAAAAGAAAAGAAGCACTCCCCACCACATCCCCCCTCATTATACAACGAAAATAAATGTCACATTGAACAAGGTTACTTAGAAACTTTGAAAAGATCTTTCAGTTGAAATATACAGCTGCAAAGTCCATTAATAGTATCCCTCAACATAACGATGCTTCCAGAAAAAGTATCTACAGACTTATTCTTCCCCAAGTTACACTGCAAAATGAAAAGCACGACAGCGACAATGACAACGACGACACAACGACATTGTGTGTGTTATACCCCATTCCTTGCAGAAATTAGTGAATTCTGTTGCTGTGTTTTGTGGGCCGTTGTCAGATCTTATTAGACCTCCCTAGCATGCCACACAACTCTTTGAAGACATTCGTGACAGACTTGGATGTCACTGGACTTTGTTATTCCTTTATGAATGGATACTTTGAGCAATAATCTGCAGTGTTGATGAACTGCCTTCCTTTAATCTCATAAACATCTTCCTCTCGATATCCTTGCTCATGTTCGGCCAGTAGACAGAATCCCTCACAAGCAGTCCTGTTTTCTGGATACCAAGATGGCTCCTGTGAAGCTGTGTAAATATGTCATGCCTCATCCTTTCTGGATCCTTTCTTGATTTTCTTTAAAGAAAATGCCATTATCGATGCCTATTGTGTCTTGATATGGCCAAAATATTCTCAGATCACTGGATAGCTCTGTTAGTTTCTCAGGCCATCCCTAGTACACCACCTCAGCAAGTGCATAGAGGACGGGGCATCCTCGAGTCTGAACCTTCAACTCGTTCTGTTTCTCGAGCCTGAAGTTTATGAGGTCAAAGGTGATTGTATGGATGGTTGGTTCCATCTATACAGCAGTGTTGTCCTCTAGGTTTGGCAGTCGTGATAGCCTCTCGGTCAGAACCATCTGATGCCTTAGCTTATATGTGACAGTGAAGTCAGATATAATTGAATTCAGAGGAGCATGCGATGCAGTCTTGGCGGGGCTGTTATTATTTACTTCTTATGAATCATCTCCATGGGTTTATGATCTGCGTTGATGTAGAAATGCCAGCCATAGAGGTAAGTATGGAATCTCTCTATTCCATGCACAAGTGCAAGCATTTAACGTTCGATGTTGCTATAATTTGCTTGAGTAGGAGTTAGACTCTTTGACGGAAATGCCACTGGGTGTCTGTTTTGTAAAAGTATTACTGAACTCGTGGTATCGAAGTATGCCATACTAGAGTGCTCTGATATTGCATCTTTGAGCTATCATAGGCTTGTTGGTGATCTTCTCACCAGTTGTATGGCATTTCCTTTTTCAGTAACTCACACAGGCTTGCAGCTATCTGGCTCAAGTTTGGTATGAAATAACACATGTATGCTAGTAGCCTGTGGTGGTGTGGTGGTGCAGTGGGTTGGACTGGGTCCTTCTCTCTGGTGGGTCTGGGGTTCGAGTCCCGCTTGGGGTGCCTTGTGGTGGACTGGTGTTCTGTCCTGGGTGTGTCCCCTCCCCCTGTGACCTTATGCCCTGTGTTGCCGGGTTAGGCTCTGGCTCCCCGCGACCCTGTATGGGACAAGCAGTTCGGACAATGTGTGTGTTTCTCAGTAGTCCTAGGAAGTGCTGGAGATCTTCTGTGGACTAGGCATGTTTTGTATATCTTTTACCTGGTCTGGGTCTGGTGAGATCCATTTTCGCTGTAAACATTCCCGAAGAATGCAATTTGTCTCTTCTTTATGAAGCAATATTTCGAGTTGAATGCCGGCCCTGTCTCCTTCGCTCTTCCAAGGAGTAACAGTAGGCATTTGTCATCCTCTTCTTCTGTCTTGCCAAATATGCAAATTTCATCTGCAGTTCCAACACACCCTTCCAGGCCTTCCAAGATTTCGTTCATGCGCTGCTGGAATATGTCTTGGCTTATGTTGAGGCCAAAAGATAGGAGTGTGAAGTAATAACGCCATAGGGGTGTGCGGAATGTAGTAAGCACTTGTGATTTTTCATCTAGTTGTACACTCCAGTAGCCAGCTTTAGCATCGAGCTTGCTGAACCACCTTGCTCCATGGAATTCTGGATTTATTTCTTCTAGTGTAGGGGTTTTGTGGGGACATCACTTGATCACTTTGTTAAGTCTCTTAGGGGCCAGACACAAATGTCGGGCATGAGCGGGGTTTGTGGTGTAGTCCACACCGGCCACATGGATTTTTCATCTCGATGTGACCGATTTTCTTTTCCTGTAGAGTCTGTAACTGGCGGGTGCCGATGAGCAAAGCTTCATGCTTTCTGCCTTCCATGAGCATGTCCTGAAATATTAAGCCTTTTTCTTTTCCCAACGGCTCCCTCATTATGACAAGCTCCACAATTCTCTTCTGCATTTCATCCTCAGAGAATTCACACAACTATGCTTGTGTTCAGGCTCTAGGGACAACCTCATCAAGGCTTTCATTTTCCCACTGTCGATACTGCATTAAGCTTAATCTGTGAATCCTGAAATTCACAGCAACCTTTAATTGCTATTCAAATAACTCCCATAATTTTTCGGGCTGTTTCTGCTCATCATCAGTTAAGCTGGAAGCGTTCAGTCTCCGTAGGCCTTCATCACTGACCCCTATTTTAATCTTCCTGTTACATCGGACGGTGTTCATGACACCATTATCCTCGCACACCAGTAGCATTTTCTGCTTGAGTAGCTTAAACGCTTCTGCAAGATCAGCAGCAATCCACTGCATAACTGGATATTTCAACATCATTTGCACGGGTGATATTGCAGAGCCGCAACTGTATTATTGAGCGATTTTGGCTTGAATGCACCTACGGTGGTGGCACGTTTGCTGCCACGTGGTAAATTTCAATACGGGAAAAAATGTTGTACTCAGAGTCTACAGCTTGTACGTCCACTGGGACTGCCTGTTCAGTGGTCCTTTCTATCACCGCTGCCACCATGTAGTGTTCCTGGGGTTTGAAGATGCTTCATATTTAAGCTCCAGCACAGACATTTCTTTAACACTGCTTTATTGTGCGGGTGCCACCACCGTGTTATTTTTTTTATTATTATATACCAGAACAAGGTAAAAGAAAAGAAGCACCTCCCACCACATATGGAATGGAAAGATTATCTATCTTTGAATGCTGTTTATAGTTTTAAGGACTTTTTAATGTAGAGGACAGTTCTAATGTGGTATGTATTTAACTGTATCTAATAAAGTTATTGGGAGTAAAATATGTGCATTTGAGTGTGACTGGATTTAAACTTGGATGAGAAGATGCAACGAGACCAGCCATCCTGCTGCACAATGTTAGATAATGAAGTAAAAATAAATTTTGGCAAGTATGCGCTCTATGATAGTCCTGTCTTTCAACACTCCTGTAAACATTTCTTTATAGAGCCATTTTAACTCTTTTATAATATTGGTTGGAATGCTATAGAATTATGTGACAGATACTTTAAAAGACACAAAATTCTCAGGCTGTGAAGGCAATGTCAATGTCTGCGAACTGCTAATGTCTTCACAAAAGATTGGTGATAAGAAAAGACTTCATGCCAGTAAATCTTTCTATGTTTTTAGGTCACTCACATAAGACTTTGACTTACAATGGTGTCACACTCACTGGAAGTAGGCTCACATTCAGCACATGCACCTGACCACAATCAGCCCAACATGAATTTAAAGAACATCAGCAGCAGCACTTCTTCCTGGAACCTTGAGAGGGTGTGCAATCAAACCAGACCAAGAGCACTATGTCATTGTTTCTATACCTTGCATTTAAGTCACATTCCATCTTTGCTGAAGTTCTTGTTTTGTGTTTTCTCCATGACCTCGCTGCCTACTACATCACCAGAGAAGTATACTCTGCAGCTTGGTTAACTGCATCAAAAGTTTATGAGTGGTCTTTGTCTGAAGCTTTCAACAATATCAGGGATGTAACAGAGTTTGACAAGGTCCAAATAGGCATAAATAACCATCGTTGCATAAGGAACAGTCCTTGGGACCCACAAGCAGACCCCTTGGTGATTATCTGAGTCTAGGGAGCAAATTCTCCAGCTACTCCAATTAAGTGCCATCAAAGAAGTAGCTGCTCCCACCATGCTGACCACATTGACCACACCCCTGTGATCAACCTTCCCCTCACCACACTTCTTCCCCAACATGGTTCCCCATGTAAATGTCCAGGTTTCATGATGTAATATGAGCTGGTTTTTCTCAGGTTTACCCCATGTTTACCAATTAGTTGTCAGCCACATCACACACTTAATTTTTCTTCTGACAGGCAAGGCACTGTCGTTAACCGAGACCTGAGACTGAAACTGCCCTCTAGGAACCATACCTCATGGTATATTGGTCACTTCCTTAAATAAAAAAAAACTATTATAGTTTGCTCAGTACATTAATCACCCATTTCTTGTGTCAACATCTCCACCATGACTGATCAAGGTAGGTCCCTTCTGGAATTTCGCAACTGCAGACAGCAGCTGTACTACCTCATTGCCTGGGAAGGCTATAATAAAGAAGAACAATCCTGGGTGCATACCACAGACATTTTTGATCCCTCTTTGATTTTTGATTTTCACAGAAGCAACCTGGACCACCCAGCCCTTTTTCAGAGGCCATCCACTGTCCTAGGGACACTAAGCAGCTGGAGAAACCAGGGGGTCTTTTCACATTCACCAAAGATAGCTTCACCTTGAGAACCAGCACATGAGCACATTTATCCCAGTAAAGATTTAAGGAGCACCAGGAGCATTAGCACTTCTTCCTGGAACCTTAACAGATTGTGCACAAAACAGGAAATATTGTCATATCATCCCAGTTCTTTGCTCACTACATTAGCTATTTATCTAATACAAATGTGACTTCAACTTTGTCTAACATCACTGATGTCCTCACAAATTAGATGCCAAATCATACTCTTTGTTTGCAAGATATTGATTTGTTTCTATCTCCGGCGATTCATCTGAAAATGGTAGGTAGCAGAGCACTGAGCTACAGGGCAGCTATGTGACGGTCAATTCCCAAGTTACCCCCCCACCTAGTGAGGAGAAAGACGTACTGTAGTTCTATGTTAAAAACAAAGCAAGGTCATCAGCAATGAGAGAAGAAGGAGGAGGAGGTGACGGAGGACACAAAAGGAATAAGAAGGTGGCAAAGAGTCTGTATGGTTCTTTAGTTGCAGACTGTATTTTGTTGTGGAAGAAGGGGGTTTTAGCTGAAGAGACAGCAGAGTGAAAAGCAACTAAGAGTGGCTGGTAGGCATCCAGGTCCGATGGAGTTTTGGATTTATGCCATCTTCGTTCAACAGCCCGCAGTTTGGTCCTGTTAGCACATAACATATCAGACAGCTATGGGGTAGCAATGGGGCGTGCTGGTCTAGAAGACAGAGGACAGAGAGAGTGGAAGATAAGGCAAAGAGGAAAATGTTATTGGCATCGTCTGTTGATAGATGTGAGAATTGTGGAGAAGAAGGGAGAGTGCACAGCGTGGCAGAGGCAAAGTAGGACAGTGAGAGAGATTTTAAGTTATGGCAGAAGGTGACAATAGGTGCAGAAAAAGGTGAGGGATTAGTGGTGAGGCTGGGATGGAAGGAAATGAAGAAGGGATCAGAGACAAGGCAATTGCCTGCTTTATGAGTGGCAGGGGACTGGGACAGGCAGAGATCAATGGACTGTAGGAGCAACAGATAACTGCTTGCATCGACATGCAAGTTGAAGTCACTCAGGAGAATCAACAAAGCGTTGTCCCCTGGGAGAGAGCTCAACAAGATGTCAAGATCATTCAAGAAGCAGCCAAGAGGGCCAGGAAAGCAATAAAGAACAACCACAACAAGAGTGACAGGAGCAGTGATAGAGACAGTATGCCATTCAAAGGAGGACAGATTATGGAGGTGAAGAGGGAGAACAGAATATTCCTACCGGGGAGAGATGAGCAAGCCTGAGCCTCCACCTCTGCCAGAGGGACAAGGGGTGTGAGAGAAGGAGCAGTTAGTGGGGAGAACTGCAGGTGTGACTGTGTTGTCTGGGATGATCCAGGTTTCAGTTAGAGCCAGGAGGTCCAGTGAGAGATGAGAGGCGTAGGTTTTATGAAGTCAGCCTTTCTCACCGCAGACTGGCAGTTCCATAAAGGAATTAAAGCAGGATGGAGGGTTTGATAGAGAAGGATAAACCAGGTTACTGTAGCAGTGGGAGCGTCCAGGTATCCAGTGGTGGCAACGTTGCACAGCTTGGTTTCCGTAGACAACTTTAATGGCTGACATGTTTGACACAACATCCCCCGTGGAACACGCTGCCAATGGCCACCTTACGGAATCCCATAGTTAAACTTCCTTGTCTTTGCACCCCAAGTCTTCACACCAAGAGGCTGCCACAACCGCTGCTCCTATGGGTCACCAGATACTATTTAAACCAGCCTCATTCCTGTCTGCTGAGATTCCTAATCTAAATCAAAATATATTTAATATTCAATAAAGAAAAAAAATTTAAAAAAAAAAATTGGTATGGGTATCGGCATTTGTCTGTGTCTTATGCACCTACTTGAACGATGAACCTCAGTGTAGCAAGTGGTAGGGAACAAATTAGGTTTGCTCGAGACTTTCATGTCTGCAGCTATGTCTCCTTCTCTCAATGTAATGCATAAATCGTACTTTTGCTGAGATGTACGTTGCTTTGGACAAAAGCGTCTGCTAAATGAATAAATGAATAAATGAATAAATGTAAATGTAAATGTAAAATTGCTCCACCAATGGCAACGAAATCAAATAAACAAACAGACACAATTAATTGATGGATGGAGTCACGCCCACTCTACACTATGGGACACAGAATTGTTTAGCTTTACGTGCACCCTAACAAACCTCAAAATACAATTCAAGAAACACATTAATACAAATACCAACGACAACTACACAAACACACAACCGATTGCTTCTCTCTGTCTGTACAACTACACAACAAGAATGTGCGTCGGGAGAAAGCGGTAGCAACAATAAACTTACCCTAAACATGATGAACTGCATTGACGGACCTCCAACGCAAAATATAATGCACAAATTCCATTGAGTACTCTGCCACTGAGCGATTGCCCTGCCGGATCTTTATCAGCCGATCGCTGGCCTCCCGCGCCGAGAGTAAATAAACAAAGGCCGCCTCAAATCCTTTCCTGAAGTCTTCATAGACAGTAGGGTGCGGGTCTTTCACACGGCAGTAGCCTAGTGGCATGTGGGTCCAGTCAAGCGAAAAACCAGGAGCGCTATTTTGTTATCGTCCGTGTAGTACATCTGTGGGGAGTTGGAAAACACAAGCTTGCATTGCTTGAGAAAGCCTTGGCAATCGTCCGACGAATCATCGTACCTCCCGGGCGTAGCGAGTACAGGTGTTGCACTGGGAGCCTGCGCGGAGATAGCATGTAACAGCCGGTTAAGCACCACTGAGTTTGTGGTACAGGCAGAACCTTCTGTCATGGTGCACATGGGGGTTCTGTCGACGGACCCAAACGCCGGTGCATTTGTTTGTATCAGGCAATGGCCACGGAAAAAAGTAACAAAAAACTCCCAGCCGAATGACATTCGAGAAAAAAAACAAACTCTCAGGTCCAAGCCCCAGTGTTTGGCTGCCCATTTTGGGCATTCTGGCTGGGAAGGATTTTGGGCTCTGTTTGTAAATCACTTGTGCAGTTCTACTTGCTCTGTCTAGGAATAGCCCTGAAAATAAAAGCACTTCTCTGGAAGTTAAGCTGTGCGTTTGCTGTCCCAAGCATGTTCCCAAGCATTTCTCCAGTATGTCTTATTGAAACTGACTGTAGGCATACCTGGAAAATGGGTCACTGCACTTCTTCAGTCATCAAGCACTAAGACAAACTTCCAGTAATCAATAATAGCCCATTCATTTAAGAAGATGTAAGGAATAACACCTTAATCTACTCATTTCAAGTACTTCAGACCCCAATCTTTCATTTTCCTTCCTGCAGGAAATGCATCACTAGAGCTATTATGCTCATGGGTGCCCCTGTCTGATGTGAAGCCCCAGCTCCTAGCTCCTTGCTTGCAAAAAAGAGGCCTAGTGCTCAAGGGTAAGCTGATTCCTGCCAGGCTATCATGTTTCAGGTTCAGGCAGCTGAGTTATTGTAGGACAGCCCTTCATCGCACTGCACTACAGGAACTGGACCCAAGAGCCTGCCAGGCTCCCAGCACAGGTGTCAGATACATTCTTCCTTCTGCGGTGCTCTTTTTGTCAGTGCTATAATTATTACACCCTCAGCACCACCACCACTCTTTGACTCAGCTCATGGCCACATCCAGATTGTTCTGATTTAGTCATAAATGTTGGCCCCTGTTCTACACAGGACACTGGTCTCCTCTCTTTTTCAGTACACCACCTACTCTCTGACAACTGTTTAGGTCAATAATCCCCCTGGGAATCAGACACAGTAAAAGATTTAGGACCAAAGTGAGTGACAGAATAACAGTTAGATTCCGAGAAAACCTTCCTTCCTTCAGTGCTGTGGCATAGTAATCCTCAGGTATCTCTTCTATATACTGTATTTATAGGTGTATTTAATTCTCAGACCCCAAGGCAATTCAGTGGAGATGGTATTAATCCATTCCTGGTTTCTTTGCATTTGGCTGTCAGCTGTTGTTATATGCACTGGACACGTAACACTATATGTTAGACACCTCTCCAGAGTACCATCTCCATTATTTAGATTTAAATTTACATTTACATTCACATTTACAATCATTCATTTAACAGATGCTTTTGTCCAAAGCAATGTACATCTCTGAGAATACAATTTGTGCATTACGTTAAGAGAAAGAGAGACATAGCTGCAGACATGTGATTCTTAAGTAAACTTAGTTTTTTTCCACTATATGCACCAATGTTCATCACACAAGTAGCTGCATAAAACTCAGAATAGATGAAATCTCAGAATAGACATCACTTTCCATATTCCATAGATCAGAGACCTGGGTTTGAGTATCCGCCATGTCACTCTGGCCATTTGTACAGACGAGGCTCATAAAAACACAAGCCTGTGTTCCCTTGAGTAAGTAGGAGTTCTCTGCTCCTTGCTGTTCACAGCATTAATGAAAGGGAGAGGGGTACCAAAAATATCCACACAGAATCAGACAAATATCACCCTTCTTTAAATGTATGTCAAACCAGAGCCTAACCTGGCGACACAGGGCACAGGGCTGGAAGGGGAGAGGACACACCCAGGGTAGGATACCAGTCTGTCACAATACACCCCAAGCAGGACTCAAACCCCAGACCTGCCAGAGAGCAGGCACAGGTCAAACTCACCGTGCTGCGCCCCGCCACATCACGAGGTGCCCCCGAAAAATAAACTAACTAAACTGTAAGACTTTGAATGTGAACACACACACACACACACACACACACACACATTTTCAGAACCGCTTGTCCCATACGGGGTCGTGAGGAACCAGAGCCTACCCGGCAACACAGGGCAGAAGGCCAGAGGGGGAGGGGAAACACCCAGGACGGGACGCCACTCCGTCGCAAGGCACCCCAAGCAGGACTCAAACCCCAGACCCAGTGGAGAGCAGGACCCGGTCCAACCTACTGCCCCACTGCGCCACCACACCCCCCTTTGAAATGAAGTAATCTGTGATAAAAAAAAATTAACATTTCAACATTTTGACTTTTTTAGTTAATCAGTTAAAGTTGAATTGTCATCAGTTTGTTGACAAGTTAACTTGTCTCAAATGTAACTGCTCACCTTTTAACCAGAAAAATAACAGAACTAAATCTCTTTATTTCCCTAAAACATTTAAGTCATCTACTGCAGCCACTCTGTGGTGATAGAAACATTATTTTCAATGCATGGTGTAGGGCCAAAGTAATCGTAATAAAACAGCTTTGAAATTACAGCTGCTTTTTTAACATTTCACACTGCTCTTTCCAACTCACAATCAAGTTATAGAACACATAAGGGCCAGAGTCAGGATCTGTGGTCTTACACAACACGGATGGAAAAGGCAGTCCCCAAATCTCCCTTGACCTCATCTTGCCTCTTTCAAAAACCAGTAGACACACTGGAGGGAATATGATCCATGAAAAAGGGTACGAAATCAGATGCATATTGAAGGAGTTACGCCATGGATCCCCAACACCCAGAAACAGGGGAGAGGGAAGGGCCAGGGTGAGGCAGCTCAACTGCTTCCTGAATGTCTGCCAGAAAAGTTTAATGTTGATGGAATTTGGACAGGAAAAACAGTGGAATGCAAGTTTTACAGAAAGTGGGGAGGCAGGAGTGGCACGGTGGCACAATGAGTAGCACTGCTGTCTCACAGTGCCTGGGTGGTGTGAGAGGACATTGGTTTGACCCCTGCTCAGTCTGTGTGGAGTTTGCATGTTCTCCCCATGTCTGCATGGGTTTCCTCCCACAGCCCAAAGATATGCTCTTTGGGTTTACCCAAAGAGTGACAGAGAGTGTGTGTTCCACTGATGTATGGATGAGTGATCCATTGTAAGTAATTTATATAGCAGTGTAAGTCATCATGGTGAATAAGGTGTGTGGGCTGGTAACACCACATAGAGTTCATTGGAAGGAGCTTTGGTGAAAAGCATCTACTAAGTAAAGATATGTGAATGGAGACTTGTGATTTATACAGTACCTCTGTTTGTGTTCCCCTCCACTGACTCATGCAACAGTACCTGATACAGCAAAAGAATAATATCAAAGCACTGGGCACTGCCTTCCTGCATGACCACGTCTGATCACCTCTTGTCAGTTGGCGGGGTCCAGACAAAACCCTGTTAGGACAAGTAGCTAACAAAATTTTTATTCTTTTGATTATTTGTAGTTTATGAACATTTCTCCAAATTGTAAAGTACCACCCGTCCTGGGTGTGTCCCCTCCCCCTCCAGCCTTACGCCCTGCGTTACTGGGTAGGCTCCGGTTCCCCGTGACCCTGTATGGGATGAGCGGTTCTGAAAATGTGTGTGTGTGTGTGTGTAAAGTACCAAATTTGTTATATAATGAAACAGCAATATGGGGCATGGTGGCACAGCAGATTTGGCCTGTGCCTGCTCTCTGGGGGGGGGTTGGGGTTCGAGTCCTGCAAGGGTTGTCTTGCAACGGACTGGTGTTCTGTCTTGGGTGTGCCCCCTCCCCCTTTAGCTTTGCACGCTGTGTTGCCAGGTTAGGCTCTGGCTCGCAGCGACCCCACTTGGGAGGTGTGTGTGTTTTTACAACATAAAATTTAAATTTGAAGCTATATTAAAAAAATGTCAGCGGTGCATAGCTGTACTGTGCTGCATGTCTTAACATAGAACTACATGTGGGTAATTGGGGGTGCAGTAGCACAGTGGGTTGGACTGGGTCCTGCTCTCTGGTGGGTCTGGGGTTTGAATCCTACTTGGGGTGCCTTGTGATGGACTGGTGTTCTGTCCTGGGTGTGTCATCTCTCCCTCCAGCCTTATGCCCTGTGTTGCTGGGTTAGGCTCTGGTTCCCTGTGACCCTGTATGGGCCCAGCAGTTTCGAAAGTGTGTGTGTGTGTGTGTGTGTGTGTGTGTGTGTGTGTGTGTGTGTGTGTGTGTACATGTGGGTGGTGAGCCCTGACCCACTTGGCCAAATATCAGGTCAGTTGCTGCTACATCCATGTACATGGGCTTGTGCTGCATGGCTATGTTGGGTGTGTGAGAAGTCGATGGTTGAGGCTCCAAGGCTGCTTGAGGTGATTTTGCAGCCTCCCATGCACGCTGTTCACGCTGTTGCTGAGCTGGTGTCTGTCGTTTTCCTGCCGGCGCGATACGTGTCTGATATCTACCACCTGATGCTGTGTCCTACAGCATTCAGAAATTCCTCCAAGGTGTTCCTCTCATTGACATCGTCTAGACATAAGTTTTTCAATCGCTGTTGATGATCCTTTATGGCATGTTTGACTTGTTTTCTTTGAGGTGATCTCCATGGTGGCTGAAATACTAGTAGAACTGATGCCACTATCTGACACCTGTATATATACACCTGATTTTCCCTTCAGAAAGAACAGGAGCTTCTTTTATTTTTCAATGTTATTAAGAAGGTTTTTTCCAACTTTACACTTCAACTGAGAGGGTAGTGTTTCAAAAGAGGGGATTTTGTCTTAAGAGGTTTTGTCCTAGGGGGGTTTGTCCTACACTCGTCAGCTGGCAAGCCCAAGCCAAGCTGATGCTGACAATGGCAGATACAGTGAGATATGCTCATGCAAGCACACACTGAGAAGAGATGGAAACACACATATGCATGTACATGCACACACAAATACACAGTCTGAGGGAAAATGGCCACACTTGCATGCAAGAACCAATTGGGAGAGAAAAAGGACGCACACGCGTATGCCCAAATAAATGAGGTAACACACATGCATATGCAGGTTACCACAAGTATGGTCACAAAGCATTATTTACAAAGACAGGGAAGGATTCTGGGACTTTTTCCAAGACATTTTTTATTCACATGTGAGCATTGGTGGTTTCTGTTTAAAGCCCCAGACAGGAATTGACTATATGGGGCACAGATGGGATGTGAGTAGGTCTGGAGTTATTTGACACTCCAGCCAGCTAAGTCCTGGCTCTGTTCTTCAGTCCTATCAACTGGCAGTTCCTTTTCTTGTCATTCATAAAGCCCCACATTTTCTCTTTGCTCCAGTCCCCAGTCTCCACCTTCCAGACAGGATGGGATCTGCTTGGCCAGCATCTAACCTGCTGCTGCTGGTCTAGTCTGGGTTCCACCCTCAAGTAGCACTCAGCCAACATCACTACTCACTCACTTTACTGCCTGCTCACCACTATAGCTTCCAGCATGGATAACTCGCCCCTCCACCAAACTGCCTAGCCACAGATTTGATGTCCAGCATGTTAGTAAGTACATATTTACAAATAATCACTTAAATATATCACTCCAGAGACCACCGCAGGAGCTTCCTGACTCAGCTCCTGAAATCCAACACTGATTCTCCACTAAACATGGTCTAAATGAGTTTAAAAAAGTGCTTCCTGACTATAACCACTATACATACCTGCATTCTGACTATTGACCTTTGCTACTGACCTGGCTTTGTGTTGGCAACATTTACTGACAGTTCAGATTTAGTTTCTGAGTTGCATATGCAGAAAAAATAAACAATTGGTGCATGCAAAACCATGAATGGTATAAAAAGATCTAGTCCTTCTAAAAGAGGCATGTTACCTCAGAACTGAGGGAGCTACAAAATACACACACATTTTCTGAACCGCTAGTCCCAAATGGGGTCACGGGGAACCGGAGCCTACCCGGCAACACAGAGCGTAAGGCCGGAGGGGGAGGGGACACACTCAGGACGGGACGCCAGTCCATCGCAAGGCACCCCAAGCGGGACTCGAACCCCAGACCCACTGGAAAGCAGGACCTGGTCCAACCCACCGCGCCACTGCGCCCCCCAGCTACAAAATATATATTATAAATTAGTTTTATATTGTATCCAAGCTGGACAGGAGAAGGCCACCTTCGACACTCTAGTGCCTTGTGTCTACCTTAAATAAATTATTTATTCTTTATTTTTTACAGGAATAAATTTTTGTCTCATTTCAACCAATTATATTGTCTCACCAACCCCCTGATCCAAACAACTACACCTGTCCCAAATCAAGGCAGCATGGCATAAAAGATTGCAGAACTTCATTGAGTCTCTAGTCGGGGAAGCCAGGCAAGGGGTCAGGAAGCCGGAAAGACAAAAACACTGGAAGCAGAGAGGCAAGAAGTAGCACCGAGGACGGCAGTTGCTCTGTGAAGAGGTTCCGCACTGAAGGGCTTCTGGGGCACCCTTTTATCCTGTGATCCCCTGACAAGCTGCAGGTGGCGCTGATGGACCGGCATGCGTGACAGTATCCACCTCCCATGGGTGGCTCCAGCTGCCCTACGCCGCGAAGGGGGCCTGCCCAGAGGACGAGGCATCGGGTGCTCCAGATGGTCCTGGTGGAAGGCAGCTATCAAGATGGGGTCCAGAATGTGCCGGGCACCCACCCAAGGCTGTTCCTCTGGGCCATACCCCTCCCAGTCGACCAGGTACTGCAATCCGCCACGTCGTCATCTGGAGTCCAACAAGGCCTGGACTGAGTAGGCCGGATCCCTGTCGATCTGCACTGGAGCGGGCAGAGCGCTTGAGGGGGGACAGCTGATGGAGAGAGAGGTGCCAGAAGGTTTTAAGAGGGACACATGGAACGTGGGATGAACCACATATCAGGGGGCAGCTGCAGTCTATACATCACAGGCGTGATCTGTCTTACCACCTTGTGTGGACCGATGTATGGGGGCTCAACTTCCTGGAGGGTAGCTTCAGCCGGAGATCCCTGGTGGGGAACCAGACTTGCTGTCCGGGCACAAAGGACAGGGTCCGGTGGTGGTGATTGGCCTGGAGTTTGTACCTGGCTATGCTCTTCCGGTCCTGTACTGACTGCCAGGTGTCACCGCTGATACAAGTATAATACACGTCTGTTATATATATCTATTTTGTCTTTGCCATAGCTAAAAACACCTTTTATTTTTTAATATGAATTACAATTTTCACCGATACATTATTTCATTTAGCAGATGTTTTCTTTTTTCCCCCCAAAGTGATTTACAATGTTAATCTACCTACAACTATTTACAAATGTACATAGGTGGGTAATTCTACTGGAGCAATTTAGGGTAAATACCTTGTTCAAGAGTATTACAGCTGGAGATGAGAGTTGAACCTACAACCTTTGGGTCCAAAAGCAGCACTGTTAACCACTACACTAACAGTTGAACCCAGGGATAAATCAGTCATTTCCTGGAAGGAATTTAATCTCTTCTTTACTGGATTTCACCTAATGGGGCAATTTTACAGAAAAAATCAACCCTGAATAAAAAAAGGGTGAGTGTATCTTTTATAATGGTAAAAAAAAGGAGTAAGCTGCAAGCCTGAGCCTAACCCAGCAACACAGGGTACGAGGCTAAAGGGGGGAGGGGACGCAACCTGGCCATCACTCTGTTGCAAGGCACCCCAAGCAGGACTTGAACCCCAGACCCACCAGCAAGAAGGGCCTTTCCCTGCCCGCACCAAAATCAGTGAGGTAAAAAATTACATTTAAATTAGCTTTGCTTAGAATCACGCATCTTCATCATGTGTTAGTGCATGAGTGCATTACATCAGCAGAAAGAGAGACTTCAATGAAGACACGTGATTCTGAGTACAGTTAGTTCATTACTTTCCACCACATGAACCAAGGCACACAAAAAGCCGCAAAAAGGTTTATCCATTAATCACAATTCTAATCACAAAATTGTAACTAACATTTATGTCACACAAGTAGCTGCTTAAAGGTTTATCCGTTATTCAACAGTTATAATCACAATGAAATTAATTGATTATTGGAATAATTAATTGATTAATCTATCAATTAAATCAAATTAAATTTGAATGCAGTAGCATGCATTATACTGGAAGTATAGCTATCTGGGAATTAAGAGGGTCTAGCTTAAGTGACTTCTCAAGGTGCTGCTTTGGACTGTGGCTTGTGTCAAGTTGTCCTCCCCCTTTAATAGGGAGTTTTGAGAGGTGGGGCAAAGGGCAGACTATTTTTCTAGCTACCTGTTCCTGGCCATTGCAAGCAGGAATAACGCTGCCTGTTTATTCAGCTGTGGTCCTCCCTAGGTGTGGGGTAAAAAAGGGAATGCCTTAAGGACCCCATTAATCACAACAGCTTTAGAAGAGAGGTACATACTTGGCCCAGTAGGGTGCTGATGGGGGAGGGAGTTGAGATGGACTGCACAGCAGGATCTTAGACCCCCTGAGATCCAGCAAAAGCTGGTTGTGGTTCCTCTTAAGAGACTAGCTGGTGACCCCTATCAGGAGTGCAGTCTTGGGTAACATTCCTTCAGTGACTTTTTCTGTCTCACTAATATATTACTTTACTGGCCTGGCAGATGCTATCACAGCATACTGTTTGGTTATCACAGCATGGCATTATTACCATATAAGAAGCTGAATATTTTGTAAGTAAATCTGAGATGATCTTGACAGCTTTTGGGAACCTCCCTATGCCACTTGATTACATTCAGCTCTGTGTATATGTGAAATGTGTTAGATTATGATTAGATTATGATTTAGATTATTATTAGATTATGTCTTAGATTAGAAATGTGCGTGAAGAAGGCCCAGCAGAGGTTGTATTTCCTTCGCCAGCTGAGGAAGTTCAACCTACCACAGGAGCTACTGACCCAATTCTACTCTGCAGTCATCGAGTCTGTCCTCTGCACTTCTATAATAGTCTGGTTCAGCTCAGCTCCGAAATCAGACATCTGAAGATTACTGCAGATGGTTCGGACTGCTGGAAGAATCATTAGCATACCCCCCCCCATCTCTCTAAGAACTGCACTCGTCCAGAGTCAGTAAAAGGCCTAGCAAAATCATTCTAGACCCCTCACATCCAGGCAACTTCCTCTTTGAACCTTTGCCATCTGGCCGGCGCTACAGAGCACTGAGCACCAGGACAGCCAGGCACAAGGAAAGTTTCTTTCCTCAGGCCATCTACCTCATGAACACCTAAATCCCCCCTAGAGAGTAAACCAGTGCAATACACAATGCTATTTGTATTTATAATTATATCTATTTATCACATCATATCTCTTACTCACATTCCCTTGAATTTGTATAGAACATACCTGTACATACATATAATGTCTAGTGACTATTTTTGTATATTGTGTACTTTATATTTTTATATATATTTTTTTTTAATCTTTTATTCACATATTCTATCTTCTCATCTGTGTCTTGTCACTGTCATTCTGTCTGTGCTGTGGAAGTTTCTGCTACCAAGACAAATTCTTTGTATGTGTGAACATACTTGGCAATAAAGCTCGTTCTGATTCTGATTCTAGGGGGTGCGGTGGATTAGACCGCAGTCCTGTTGTCCGGTGGGTCTGGGGTTCGAGTCCCGCTTGGGGTACCTTGCGACGGACTGGCGTCCTGTTCTGGGTGTGTCCCCTTCCCCCTCAGGCCTTACGCCCTGTGTTGCCGGGTAGGCTCCGTGACCCCGTACGGGACAAGCGGTTCTGTAAATGTGTGTGTGTGATTCTGATTATTAATGTATATACTCTCCATACTTCAGAACTCAGAACCCTTTATTGCCAGTATTTAGTATACTGGAACTGGTTGTGGTTTGGTGCCAAGGTGAAACACATGACACTAACAATATACAAGATTTTTAATTAAGATTACTGTCTAAATCATTATTATTGTATTGTGTTGAACACACACACACACACACAGACACTCTGAACCGCTTGTCCCATTTGGGGGCGCTGGGAGCCAAAGCTTAACCTGGAAACACAGGGCGTAGGGCGGGAGGGGGAGGGGACACACCCAGGGCAGGACGCCAGGCTGTCGCAAGGCACCCCAAGCAGGACTTGAGCCCCAGAACCACAGGAGAGCAGGACCCAGTCCAACCCACTGTGCCACCACACTCCCCTTTGTGTTGAAGATTTTTGTTTTAATAACAATATACAAAATATTTGCCAGCAATAAGACAACAACAGGATTTCACAAGCAGTAGTGCAATAACATACTAGAGTAGAATTAAAATGAAAATACTTTTTAATTTATTCAGCTTCCTTATCCCTAATCTTTTTATAATTGACCTTTTTCTCTAGTTCATTGAATGTAACTGTCTTTTTTTTTTTTTGCTTTCCTTTCTTTATTCAAGACAAAGCATCTCCATCTGCCATAACAGGCAATGAGGAGTACAAACACACCTACAGCCATAGATTCAATTCCATTCAATTTCAATTCAGTTTATTTTTAAAGCATACCCTCCTCATCAGAGTAACACAGAGCTTTAAAAAATGCAGAAAACAACCTTTTCCACTGTCACGACAATAATGGAAGCAGGAATAATGACAGGAAAATGTGTCAGAATATAGCTGGTCTAGGGGACTTTGACAAAGAACCTATCTTCCTCACAAAAAGAGGATTTAATACAGGTCACAATTTATTACAAACTTCCGATGTCTCGGCATTCTGTGAAAAGAGATATTAAAACAGCACTAGCTGAGCATTTGGAGAGGCTGGGTGTTCTTGCTGAGGCCCCTGTGTCTGCACCCTCCTTGTCCTGAAGCATGTGAAATTACCAAGAGGGGCATAAAAATTTTGACTTTGGAGCCAGTGCTAGAGGAAGCAGAAGCTCTCCACAACTTCGGCTTGCTAGAGTTTGAAAATCTGTCTCCCTCCACTGTGGGTTTGGTTCATGCTAGCCAGAATCCCCGTGTTTGTATGGACATTGCCCGGATATAGGCATAGACCCAGTTACGGGCTGAGTTACTGGATGAATGTACAGTAACCATGTCAAGGTAGCTGCATATCATCTAGAATTGCAGAGGGAAATAGAACGTCATCATCAATCCCTGAAAAACGCATTGAAAATATACTGGTATATCCTTAGCAGTAAGCCACACGTCAGAGCCACTGTCTGGCAACAGCCCAGATTTGTATATAAGCGAGCCCCAAACCTCTGGGACTAGTTGGTATGGGTAGACACTTATAAACTGCCTTTGGTTAACACAATCTCTGCCCATGCTGGCGATGTCAAATGTTTTAACTCCATATGTTATACAGCCATGATTACAGGTGACTCGTTTAGAAATCTTGAAAAAACTGTAAAAGTAAAAGGTAGGATCATATTTATTTTTACACTGTCGCAGCGATACATATTATTATTATTTAAGACAAAAAAGCCCATAAATCCAAAAAAAATGAAGATTACAGAGAACAAGCATTCTGTTAGGAATAAGTATTTCAAAATCGCTTATTTCTAGATACTTCAGCGCTGCTGGACATGACACTGGAGCCCTTCGTTTTATGAGCACTGAAATAGTTAAAGTTTCAAGAAGGGTTGTGGCAGGGACATATGCCTGCTACTTGTGCTCTAGTTTGCAGCATTCTAGTTTTAGTGATTGTATTATATTGTTAAACCACAAGCAGTGTAAATAGAACATTTAAGCTAGTTTCAGAATGCCTCTGGTGGCCATCCATGAAATAGGACGTAAGACCTTTTATCCTTGTCTGTAAAACCTACACTCAGGTTAAGGTCCCACGGCAGCTGCAATTGGGGCTTTTCAAACTGACTATGGTCTGACATTGCAGTTGACTTCATTACAGACCTACCTAAGTCAGAAAGGAACACCACAACATTTGTGGTGACAGACTGCTTTTCCAGATCATGTCGTTTGGTTCCATTAAATGGCCTGCCCACAGGCACAGAGATGGCAGAATTGTTGTTCCAATAGGTCTTCCAGTTATATAGCATACCAGAAGATACTGTGTTAGGAAGAGAAGTGCAGTTCACTTTGAGAGTCTGGAGGGCCTCTGTCTTGGGGTGTCGGTCAGCCTTCATTCCCGATGTCACTTTGAAAATTAGTTCCCTGGTTCATCAGTCCTTTCAAGAGTATTAAAAGACTCAAGCAATATCTTACCAGATGCGGTTACCTACACATTATTGAATGTGGCCCATGTTTCACGTCTCCCAGCTTCAGCCCTCCTGCAAATCCACCCTAAAAAAACCCGTCTACCTAGTCTCCTCTGCCTCAGGATGTGATTGGTTCCCCAGCCTACTGTGTCAAGACACTCCTGACTCCAAACAACCCAGAGGTACCATTTATTATCTGGTTAACTAGGTGGGATATGGCCTCAAGGGTTCATCCTGTCTGACCAACTCTTCGACATAGGGGGCAGCCACCTGCCCATCAGCACAGAGTGGCTGAGTCGCTCCAAGAGGGGTGGGGGTACTGGCATGACCTATTAGGACAATACCCCTGGTGACCAGAGGAGGGGCAACTCAGTTACACTAGTCCAGACCCGTACACCTGGCAACAATTGCGTAATCTGGCAATGAGTCACATTTAAAAAGAGAAAATGACTAAGGTAAGGTTGCAGATTCTTAATCAGTGATCTGCTGATTTCCTTGCAAACCTTAGTTACTCACCTGTTTCCCAAGTCCTACTTTATAGGTGTTCATGTTCCAGTCCCAAGTACCTGTCCTGCATTATTTCCTTTATTCACTTATCATCTAACTCTTTATGGTTCAGTCATTTCGATTTTTTTGCTATTATTGTTGCTGTTAATTATTAATTCTCTTCTCTTTGATTACCTAAAAATATAATAAAGTCAAGTGCTCAACAAGAAACAAACAATATTCCAAGATTTTGATGAACTATTGAGTTAAGTTCCTTTAAGGAAATCGCTGTTATTCTATAATTTGGTTCATGGAGAACACAGTATTAAAAAACTAAGTACTACGTTTAACGTTAGGATTAACCCTAATTCTTTGATACTATCACTTTGCAAATTCTACTCCTCAGGTTGACATTAAAGGAAGAATGCTGATAGAGTTTGAGTCGCACCCATGAAGTAGGCCTTACCAAGTGATCTGGTGCGGCTCCCAGTCATTCCCTCAGCCTCTCTCAATTGGTGTTCCATAGGGCTTGGTGCTGGACCCCCTTATCTTCTCCATCTATACCTCTTCCATCCATTATGTTATCGCTGCCAACTGATTTTCTTACCACTGCTATGCTGATGATACCCAGCTCTTCATCTCTTTACCGCTAGAAGTTACAGACCCTAACATCTCTGTTTGGATATCTGATCACCATCTGCAACTCAACCTCCCCAAAACAGAAATATTTCACCTCCCAGCTGTTATATCATTCTGTTGAGTATTCTCTTTCAAACTGGGCAACTAGCTCATTTCACCTGCTTCATCAGCTTAGAGCCTGGGAATAGCAATTGACACAAGTCTGTGTTTCTCTCAGCAAATCAAAGCCACTACCCGGTCCTCCAAATACTTCCTGCATAACATCCAGAGGACCCGGATTTATTTCACAACAAACTCTGTGCAACTTCTGGTTCAGGCTATGGTGATATTCTGCCTTGATTACTGCAACTCTTTCCTGTCTGACCTTCTGGCCTCTGCCCATCAGACATATCCAGTTCATACTGAATATTGCTGCATGAGTTTCATTTGACCAACAAAAATGTTCTTTTGCATACCCCCCTCATGTCTCCATTGACTTCCTTTAGCTGCCACCATCAAGTTCAAAACTCTTGTTAAGGCCTACAAAATCCTCAACAGATCTGCTACCTGGAATCTGCTCTTGTGATCACTGATTATACCTCAGCCAGCATGCTACGTTCCTCAACCTCTGGTGGTCACATTCACAAAAGTTCAAAAATCAAAAGCACAAAAGGTTTTCACTTCTGAAGTAATGACCTCCGTCTCTCTCAGAACTGTTGAAAACCCTCCAAAAGGGTCTCAAAACTCACCTCTTTTGGATTCGTTTCACCCCTTATCTTGCATGTGTTTCATGTACATGCATGTATATGTTATCTATTTAGTAATTTTTAAACAACCTTATTTGGCAATCGTGTGATGGACTGGTATCCCATGCAGTGTGTACCCACCTCAGCCTTGCATCCAGTATTCTCGGCATAGGCTGTGGATCACTGCGATTCTGCTCTGGAGCACCCATTGTTGAAATCGGATTAATGGATGAACGGAAAACCTTATATGCAGTTACCTGTGAAATGTATACTGCTTTATACAGTGGTATGCAATGAATTGACTATACTTAAAAACTACACGTCTGCATCCAAATCTCTCCTTCCACTGGTGTAGTGAACATTCTGTATTATTCTCGGAGATGTACGTCCCTTTGGATGTACTAAATTAATGAATATAAATATAAAATAAATAAGGATCTGAATTTGTGTATCTCAGTAACTTGACTAATCAAGTTAATATTTCCCCTCTCACCAGTACCTCCCAGTTTAAAACATTTAGTTCCAAGGAATGGTGGTGGTGAAATTACTTGAGACAGTGTTACACCACTGCCCCCTAGTGAAGGAGTAAGTTATCTCTAGTCAGAACTACAGAATGAGTTTCTAACTCAGTAAAACTTCATTGCCCCCAAGGTAAGAATTGTCCATTAAAATTTTAGCACGAATTACTAAAACAATAGTAAATAATGTGAACACTACTCATACTGACTGACCCATGACTGCTATTAAAATACTGTAAATAGTATAAAGACTTCTTGTGTGCTTTCTGCATTCTAGTGTCATAGTGAATGTAGAACACCAGGCAGATGGACTCAAATGCAGATGCTTTTTTTTGTATCATATGAGCATTGCAATTTCAGAACAGAACAGAACAGAACAGAACAGAACAGAGGTCCTTGGAAAGTAGGTGAGGAGACTGTCTCTCAGTTTGTGATTCTGCTGCTAGGTGCATTGGAGTGAGTGCTTTTATACTGTGTCTCATCAAAGGGGGTTCATGGTGGTCATCCAGCGTACAGTTGTTAGATGCGCGATCATCAAGTACGCGGTTGTCAGGCATGTCAGTGACAGTGTCCCGTGGAAATCAGCAACAAGAGCAGGGTCCAGAACATCACACATAGTCACTCAACATTGCTCCTCAGTGTGAATCAGCTCAACTGGCGGAGTCGGCGCAACACCACCTGGGGCTTGGAGAACAGAAGTCTCACAGGGCTTGAGCAGGGAAACGAGGAAGGCGGGATGGACACGAATGTGCGGAGGCAATTGGAGCCTGTAGGAGATGCATGTGACCTGGCAGAGGACCATGAAGGGGCTGATGAAGCGGGGACCAAGCTTCTTGGATGGGAAGCGCAACCTCAGGTCCTGGGTGGACAGCCACACTCTCAGCCCCAGTTAGATGGACAGGGTGCACCAGAGGCCATCTGCCTGCTGTTTGTAGTGGTGGGCGCTACACTGGAGGTGACTCTTGATGGCATGCCAGGTCTCCCTGCTAGCCTGGTGCCAAGCATCAACCACAGGTATGTTGCTCAGGCTGGGACACCAATGAAAAAGAGCATACTGGTAGCGTAAGACACAGTGGAACGGTTACATACCTGTGGAAGAGTGGGTCAAGGCGTTGTGGGGATACTCAGCCAAGGGCAAGTAACGGGCCCACTGGTGTTGTTGATGGGCACAGTAGCTTTGTAGGAAATGACTAATATCCTTCTGCAGCCGCTCCACTTGCCCGTTGGACTGGTGGTAGTAACCAGAGGTGAAACTCACCGAGACCCCCAGCTTATTCCAGAACGCCTTCCAAATCATTCCCAATCATGAACTGGGAGCCCCGGTCCGACACAATATTCTCAGGTAGGCCGTATAGGCAGAATACCTGTTGGAATAGCGCCTCCGCCATCTCTAGGGTTGTGGCAGGTGAACTGTGACAGGCAAATCAGGTGGCAGGCCTTGGAAAATCGGTCAATCAAGGTTAGTATGGTAGTCTTACCATGCGAAGGAGGGAGGTCCACTAAGAAGTCCATGGCTACTTGAGACCAGGCTCGCGAGGGCACCAGTAGTGGGTCCAGCAATCCAGCGGGTCTCTGGGTCGGAGTCCTGGCCTGGGAGCAGGTTGTGCAGGCCCCCATGTACTCTTGGACAACCTCTCATACTGAGGGCCACCAGAACCTCACCTGGAGGAGGGAAATTGCCCGGCGGGTGCCACAGTGTCATCTAATCATCAGATCCCATTCCCCCAACTCCAAAGTCAAAGGCATGGTTTGTTGCAGTTTACTAATCTTAGATTCCTGGTTGATCTTCGGTGGTGGGTGCGAACAGGACAGTTCATGTAAAAATAGTCTGACACTCAGCAGAAAAGACATAAGAGGTCACAGAGGCGGGGCTGTCTTTCGTCGAGTTTCAGCTGGCCTTGGCTGATTTGCATTGGTTCTGGAGCCTCCTCTGCAGGTTGGGAGGGAGGGAGACTGGTCTCTAGTTTTGGACTGAGCTGGGATCCAGTTAGGGTTTCTTTACCAGAGGTGAAATGAGAGCAGTTTTGAAGGCAGATGGGAAGGAGCCAGAGGACAGAGAGGAGTTGATGATCTTACAGATGAAGGTGAAGAGTTGTGAGGCGATAGTTTGTAGGAGTGATGATGGGATCGGCTCAAGCGAGCAGGTGGTGGCTCTGTGTGATATCAGGAGGTTTGAGATTTGAGACTCAGAGAGTGGCTTAAATTTGGAGAGAGTGACTTCGCAGAAAGGTCAAGCACAAACAAGGCAGGGTGATGTTGAGAACTTGTCCATGATTGCATTTACTCTGTCTCTGAAAAACAAAGCAAAGTCATCGGCAGTGAGTGAAGAAGGACGAGGGGCCTGCAGAGGACACAGTAGGGATGAGAAGGTGGCAAAGAGTCTGTGTGGTTTTTTTAGTTGCAGACTGTATTTTGTGTGGAGTTTGCATGTTCTCCCCGTGTCTGCGTGGGTTTCCTCCGGGTGCTCCAGTTTCTTCCCACAGTCCAAAGTCATGCTGTTCAGGTTCCCCCATAGTGTGTGAGTGACACAGAGGGAGTGTCTTCCACTAATATATGGATGAGTGACCCACACACCTTATTCACCGAGGTGACTTACACTGCAGTGTAAGTCACCTCGGTAAATAAGGTGTGTGGGCTGGTAACACTATATAGTATCTATTGTAAATCGCTTTGGAGAAAAGTATCTGCTAAATAAATAATGTAAATGTAAGTCACCCAGGAGAATTAATGGAGTGTTGTCCCCAGGGAGAGAGCTCAAACAGAATGTCAGGGTCATCCAAGAAGCAGCTGAGAGAGCCAGGAGGGCAATAAAGAACAACCACAACAAAAATGGATGGGGCAGTGATAGAGACAACATGCATTTCAAAGGAGGACAGGTCATGCAGGTGGAAAGGGAGTACAGAATATTCCCACCGGGGAGAGAGGAGGAGGCCTGTGCCTCTGTCCTGGTTTGTTGGTTGATGATGTTGGACTTTTCCACCAGGCCCAGGAGACAGACACAGAGCTGGCAGTGGTGCAAGGCTTCTTCCTGTCGGGGTTACACCCACCGTGCACCTCTGAAACCCTGCACAGGCCCTCCATTAAGACTTACTTTTCCGAATGAGACAGCCTTGCCCTCCAGGGAGGCCTATTGTACTGGCGGTAGGAAGGGCCAGTGTGTGGCCAGGTCTTGTTGCAACTTCTCATGCTCCATAGCCTCAGGGAAGACGTATTGCATTGTGTACATGGTCTTATTAGCATCAGGCACCTCGACACGGCAAAGATGTTGCACCAGCTGCATCAGAGGTTCCACTGAGTGTGATGCCATCAGGATGTAAAGTTGTTCATGCACTGCTGCAACATGTAAAGGCCCCAGTGACTGCTCTTATGACCCCTTGCAACAACTTCAATCCTGCACCGCCATGGAGTGCATGAGCGAGGATGTCCTGGAACTATTCCTTGGAGCAATTAGGGAAACCACTATTTGCTTGTGGCAATGGACTACTACATCAGGTGGCCCATGGCATACAGGGTTGCTGACCAGAGCGCTGCAACTACAGTGGAACATTTGGTGGACGAGATGTTCTGCTGCTTTGGGGAACCAAAGAAGCTGTGCAGCCACCAAGGCATGAATTTCGAGTTGCAGGTCATGAGGGAGGTGTGCAACTGACTGGGAGTGTGGAATAGCTCTCCATAGGACTCAGAAACCGCCAGTCTGCTGTGAGGAAAGCTGACTTCATCCCGGTCTACACCTCCCACCTCTCAAAAGGAACGTGGATTACCCTGGAGAACACAGCCACACCTGCAGCCATCTCCACAAGTTACTCATTCTCCCGCACTTCTCGTCCCTCTGGCAGAGGTGGATTCTCAAGTCTGCTCATCTCTTCCCAATGAAAATATTCTGTTCTCCCCTCTCCACCTGCCTGACCTGTCCTCTTTTGAATTGCATGTTGTCTCTTTCACTGCTGTGATTACACTCATTATGGTTGTTCTCTATCGCCCTTCTGGCCTTCCTGCCTGCTTCCTGGATGACTTTGACATTTTTATGAGTTCTTTCCCAGGGGACAACACACCATTGATTCTCCTGGCTGACTTCAATTTGCATGTCGAGGACATTCATGCAAGCAGCCTTCTGTAATCCTTCAACCTCTCTCTGCCCCAGTCCCCTGCTGCACATAAAGAAAGCAATTACCTCGGCCTTGCCCCCTCTCGTAACTGTGGCTGTCCTGTCCTCTCTGTTACTCTGCTGCATGTCTCTGATCTTTTCTTCATCTCCTGATTCTGCTCTCTGGACCAAGAACTGAGTGGTGAGCATGCGGATAAAATGCTCCTCTACAGAACATTGTTCTGCAGGTGAAGAAGCGTGATGGGAGTATTCCACACTCCCAGTCAGTTGCACACCTCCCTCATGACCTGATTCTGCCTCTGTCACCTTTTGCCGCAACCTAAAATCTCTCTTGCCCTCTTACCTCTCCTCTGCCACACTATCCTCCCTCTCTTCTGCTGCACAATTCTCAGAGTTGTTCACAGACAATGCTACTAATGTTTTCCTTTCTGCCCTATCTTCCTCTATCTGTCCCATAACTTCTAGAAAAGCATGCCCAAGTTCTACTCCATGGCTGTCCAACATACTATACGGCAACCAGGGGTGTGTCTAAAGAGGTGGCACAGCGTGGCACTGGCCCCCCCGAAATATGATTGGTCCCCCCAGTGCCCCCCAATGCCATTGGGCTAGAGTACTGTCAATTTGACAATGTTCAATGCCACTGGGTCAGAGCACTGTCAATCGCTGTCTGATTTGCAATACGGAATCACACACTCAATTATATATTTTGAAATATGTGGACTGAGGGTTTGTCATTCACTGCAGCAATAATGTGCATATGTGAACTCCAGATAACAGCAAAAGTACTGGAGCTTGTTTCCCTTAGTAAAGATGATCCGGGTATAATGACTTCAAAAGCTCCCAAAACTCCTATTACATTATATGCAGGTAGCTTAGCTAAACATCCCGACACCCCATCCCCCCCCACTCCCTGGAATCCTTGAATCCCCCCTGATGCCAGCATAACTGAACTCTGGGCTGCAGAGCAAAAATCAAAGACTCGCCAACAAAACTCCGTTGATTCTCCTGGGGGACGTCAACTTGCATGTTGATGACATTCATGCAAGCGGCCTTCTGTTGCTCCTACAGCCCTTTGATGTCTCCTTGTCCCAATCCCCTGCTACTCACAAAGCAGGCAACTGTCTTGACCTTGTATTTTCCCGCAACTGTGGCTGTCCTGTCCACTCTGTCACTCTGCTGCATGTCTCTGACCACTTCTTCATTTCCTTTCAACCCTGCCTCACCACTAATTCCTTGCCTCTTTCTGCACCTGTCGTCACCTTTCGCCACAACTTAAAATCTCTCTCACCTTCCTGCTTTACCTCTGCTACTCTGTCTGCTCTCCCTTCTGCTGCACAATTCCTGTATCTAGCAACAGATGATGCCACTAACATTTTCCTCTCCGCTCTATCTTCCTCCCTTGACTCTGTCCTCTGTCTTCTAGACCAGCACGCCCCATTGCTACCCCATAGCTGTCTGATACATTACATGTGAACAGGACCAAACTGTGGGCTGCTGAGTGAAGATGACATAAATCCAAAACTCCATCGGATCTGGATGCCTACCAGTCACTCTTAGCTGCTTTTCACTCTGCTGTCTCTTCAGCTAAAACCCCCTAAAACCCCCTTCTTCCACAACAAAATAGTCTGCATCTAAAAAACCACACAGACTCTTTGCCACCTTCTCATCCCTTCTGTGTCCCATTGTGTGCCACAAAGGAAATAGACTACTCGCCTGTGAACTCACCTATCCTACCAGTAAAGAAAGCAGGCAGGTCTTGGAGGTTTGTACAGGACCTAAGGGGGAAGGGGGTGAATGAAGCAATACATGCACATACACACACACACACACACACACACACACACACATTGTCTGAAATCACTTGTCCCAAGCAGGGTCATGGCAAGTCGTAGCCAAACCTGGCAACACAGGGCGCACGGCTGGAGGGGGAGGGGACACACCCAGGACTGCACGCCAGTCTGCCGCAAGGCACCCCAACAGGACTCGAACTCCAGACCCAAAAGAGAGCAGGACCCAGCCAAACCCGCTGCATCACCACACCCCCTTGCAATACATGGAAGTGCTCCAAATCCTGCTACCATTTTGTCCTCAGTTCCTTCCAATGTTAATTGGTTTGTTCACCTGGAGCTTTAACCGAAACTATTTTACATGTCAACCAAACACATACTAGGTCTGCAGTAAACACGCTTATCCATGGCTCCCGCAAGATTGGTCATGGACATGCTATTTGGCCTATGTATTACTACATATTTGAAAACTGCCTCACTCTCCCTGGCACCCGGTCTCTTGTCTTCACCGCCAGCAAAGAGTTTGCCCCACTCTTATGAAGATTGGAATTTCTGAAACAGAGAGATATTTTATGATAGTGTTCCCAATGTTTAATGTTGGTAAAGCTCTTCAGAAGTTATTTTTTAGCATACGCTTTGGAAGAAATTGCCAGTAGTATCACCGATAGCCTCAAGGATGTTAATGTTGAACTGATTGCCTTTCGCACTGTCGCAATGCAGAACCGAATCGCCTGAGACTATCTCCTATCTGCAGAGGGTTGTAGGATCAGAATGTTGTCTTTGTATCCCTGATAATTCTGAACACATCAACTCACTGGCTGACCACATAAAGGAAACTAAAACAATTCCATGATTTTAACAAGCTGTCTCCTGAATGGTGGGACTGGCTCGGCTGTGGAAAAGAGCTTCTGAAATTATTTCTACCTATAATCCTTTCTGTTGGAAGTGTGTTCTTTTTATTATTATGTAGCATTTCCTGTATGAAAACTATGGTTGCTAGAATTTCCTCCTCTGTTATGCCTGTGAACACCAAGGTATTGCAGTAGCCTATATAATCTCCTGCTACAAGATGACGATGAGGGGAATTATATATAAGCATTTCATGCTCAAAAGGGGGAGTGTGGTGTAAGAAATTGTTTGTTCAAGTGTGGTGTTAAATATGTTCAATTAGTTAATATTTTCAAGTGATTAATGGTTTTACTTTTTGTGTTTTACTCTTGTTTCGGCTCAACAGCCTTCCCAACAATATCGTCTCAGATAGAGGACCACAGCTCGTCCCTCAAGTATGGAGGGCATTCTAGCAGAGACTGGGAGTGTCGGTAAGCTTGATCTCTGGGTACCACCAACAGGCTAATGGACAAGTGAAGTTCCTTAAACAAAACCTGGAATGCTTCCTGTGCAGTTGCCTTAACCAGGATCAGAACCAAAGGTCAAGGTTGCTGCCTTGGGCCGAATACACCCATAACTCCATAATCCAGTCCTCCATAGGGTTTTACTCATTCCAGTGTTTTCTAGGCTCCCAGTCACCTCTGTTCCAATGGGACTTGGTCGCCATCAAAGTACTGACAGTGGAGGCCTTGTACCAATGAAGCTGGGAAGTCTGAGGCTCAGTACAGGAACATCTACACCAGAAGGGGCAGCAGTATAAACAAGAAGTGGACAAGTGATGCCATGTCTTGTTTCAACTGAGACAACAGGTTTGGCTGTCCACCAGGAACATTAAATTGAAGCTGCCCTCTAAGAAACTCAGTCCCAGTTACATAGGGCCCTTCAAAATCATCTGACGGATCATCCTTGTAACCAACCTACCATCTACAGCTACCTCCCCAGTTGCGTATCTGTCCCAGGTTTTATGTTTACCTGCTCAGGACCTATAGGACCTCCCTGTTGCACACTCCTGCCAGAGCTATACCTCCACCCCCTGTTGGAGTGAATGGCTCCCGAGGATACTCAGTCTATTCCTTCCTGGAGTCCAAGCGCTGGCATGGGTGCATATACTATCTGATGGACTGGGAGGGGTATGGGCTGAAAGAACGCAGCTGGATCCCAGCGTCCAATCTCCTTGAACATTGTGTATGCTTATAAACTCTGTTGTTCAAAGCAGTTGTTTACAGCAGATTAATTCTTCTTTCAGGATGAATCCGCCAACCAAAACTCACCCATTTTCATATATGGTGACTAGTCAACTGTGCTAGAAGCCTTTCTCAAGACCCCAGTGGCCATTGGGCTTCACCAGTATATGGCCCAAATCCTATTGTAATTAAATGCTCCAACTGTTTACACTCTGGTGGGTTTGATATCATAGGACCATAACCATCAGCAGGAGGCATGGTGACTAATCGTTCAGTCAACAGTCTTGTAATTGTCATGTCTGGCTCTGGAAGGAAGCAGCGAACCCAAGTGCAGAGTGGTATACGTGGTGTCTTCGGGGAAATCCAAGAGAGGAGGTCAGAGAACAGGCGATTGGTCTTCGAGGTGCGAACGTCGTAACAGGGAGAATCCAAAAGACGAGGTCGGTACACAGGCAAGAGGTCGATGATCATAAAGAGGCACAGGATCGTGGGAACAAGGGACGAGATCGGAGAAGGCGTTCGGGAACAGGAATTGGCTAGAAGGTCGCAAATGAGAAGGCTGAACAAGGTTCCACATCAGCTGCTGGTCTGATGCAGCCTTTTATGCCCCAGTCTGCATTGCGTCCCAGGTGTTCCGTGTCGGCTCGGAGATGTGGGCGTGGCAGTAATTATTAAATATCAAGCATTTGACTGAATATGTCAAAGAACCAAAGTAAATTAACATTACAGAATGCTATAAAAATTAGTTTATTTAATTAGATTTTTCATTTTTAATCATAAATTTTTTGGAAGACTGATTCAGAACTTTCTTGTTTGCTCTCTTGCTTTCACATACTTATGTGTCTGAAATACATATGAACTGAGTAGTAACAATATAGCCAAATACAGACTAAACCCATATCTGGAGCTTTTTCAAATATTCCAACAATGAAACTCATACAGCTTCAATTTCAGAACAAAATAAAAATTCTACTAAAGATTCAAAGGCATGACTTTTTTACCACAGAATACCTTTGTGGAGAGAAAAAGCCAGTGGTAGGTTCAGAGCATTCGCTGACCCCCCGCAACTATTTCAGCTAATCAAGCCTGAAGTTAAAGATGCAGTTTCAGTTTTATCTGATTCAGCGGGTGGTGTATTGCAAAGCATTCAAGCTGGGTGGATAAATAATAAATTATATTGAAGGACCAGCATGCAAGGCAACCCAGTAGAAGCTAGGGGCCTAATTCTTAATTAGGGATACTATCACTGTACCACTCTATGAGTTACAGTTATTCTTGACAGTAAATTTTCCCCAATAATATTTTTTCTGTGTTCTATGCAGTGATACTGCCACGCCCACACCATCGGCATAACCAGATACACCTGGGACCCGGCAGGATATAAGGCAGAAGCAAACGTAGAAGGACGTGGAACTTTATTCGCCAAGTGCTCACTCGTCCTGAGTCAGCTTATCTATCGCTTCTGCTCCTTGTTCCCTGCTCCTCGTTCCACCTCCCGAGTCCGTCTCCCGAAACCCCTTCCCGTTTTGTGACCTGATCAGTTTTCTCGTGTTTGACCTGTTGCCTGTGTTCACCGACCATGATTCTGGATTTCCTGGTGTACGACGTTTGCAGTCCAAAGACCCAAGCCTGTCCCTGACTACGGTTCCTGTCCAGCCCCTGAATAAATTCCTGTGCACTCCGCAACTGAGTCCGCCTTCTCCTTCCCAGACAAAACCATGGCACTGCACAGCTTCTAGAAGGGAGATTATGAGTATATCTGAGAAATACAGCTGGGTAATCTGACATCTTTTTTACCAATGATTTTGGCTAAATGAATATAGTAGCTAGCTGTAATTAGGAATATTGGCACAATATCAAAGAGGACACGGTTTCAGTTTTGTGCTATTTTAAGCTTGGTTAGCACAACAGGAAATTACTATACTGTTATTGAATTGTTTCAGTACTTCCATATTTAGCCTCCTTTTATTTAAAGGAATTTATCAACACCTCTTTATTCTATTTGATCTTTGTAAAACTCCCAAGAAATTTTAACAATTCTTTCAGCACATGGACGTGATATTTCTGTGTTGAAAGAATTGTCAAAATTCTTAAACTGTTAAAATTTCTGTCCATCGTGGAGTCTATGGGTGTTGCCCGCATTTTGAGAATCCACCTGGTTTGTTAAGTGATTGAAGCTATAAGTAAACCTACTGGTCATGGAGGAAAGGAACAAAAAACTGTGAAGGGACAAAAAACCTTTGGGTGTCTAAGTGCCAGTAGCTGCCCACCCCTAAAAATAACAATGTAGCTAAATGAGTAACATAAGGTCCCGCTTCACATAGGTACGTCTCGTCTATCATAGCAGGCGGTCATCAGTTTCAGTCAGCATGGGGTGCTGGTATGACTGCCAGCTGGCCTCTTTAGGGCTTTTCATAGGGAAACAATGCTCAAAAAGAAAGTAATTGTAAGTAAATGATGACTTAAAGAGGTTACATAAGTTAATTATGTTATTATACACATTAAACATAGTTCTTACTGTGGTGAACATGAAAGAGGTATAGTTCTTGGGACACAAATAAGAGAGATTGAAAGTGAAGGAAAATAGAGATGGGCACAGTAGCTTGGTAAAAATAATTATGAAAGCACACATGGACAACTCCCGCAACCTCAGGATGGGAGTTAATTAAAACCTCAGTTGGGGGCTGCAATGTTGGAACATCCAAGATAGCCAAAATGAAGGCTGAGCCACACAGTAAAACAAGAGGATCATTACAGCACACACGACCTTCTCACTTGTGTCAACAGGCAAAACAGTCTAATACATATTATATCTAGGGCATGAAAAATAAATACAACAATTTAAAAAAATGTAACCAGTTTTCTACCCTTTCTGAAAATGATTTACTTTTGCAGTAAAAAGCAATTGCATGCTTAAGTGACTTTTTAAATCAATGATAACATGCTGGTTTTATTTATCAGATATTACCAAAACAAATAGATGCATCTGAAGTTCCTAAAGTGTATTATATTTCTGCCTCAGTTCTCTTAGAGTTTATGTAACTATGAACACTGAATTAAAAGAAGATAAGACACATCATCTACAGAATGCTCAAGAAATCATTGGATCAGATAAATAAACTCAGCACCTGGCTATTGTTTGCTTAATACCAGCACTGTCTTAAAAATGCACCATCAAAAAGTAGAGTGTAAACCTGCCTGTAAGCAGTTTTGTGTAACTTCTTCTTCGGTCATCTAAGACCTTTAAAAAAAATAGGGCCAAGAGTTGGTTCATTACTGAAAAAGTTAGGGGCCTTTCATTAATTCTATATGCAGGTACTGCTGTAATATATGTTGGCCAAGAAGCTGATATTGGACTAAGTGACTGAAGTCTGAGAAGCACGTCTGTATCTCCATCTCTGTCTGTTGGTGAAATGCACAAAAGCATGTGTTAAATTAATAACTTCAAATTAAAATGTAAACAACTTGGACAGCTCTGCTGGTAACGAGACAGTGGTGAGGCTTTTTAGACAGGAGCAGTACAGTCCAGCCAAATGTTTGCCTCTTTTTCAGCCAGGATAGCGCTAAGAACATGAAGAGTATGTCAGTCAAACTAGAGGTAGTACAAGACACAGTTCTTAAGACTTGTAAAGACACATGATGCTTCACTGAAGATGAAGAGTTGAGAAAAAGGTGAGTGAATGGAAGACAGTGCAAAAAGAAATAATGTGAGGCTGGTCAAACTACTTACTGGGGCTGAGGGTAATGATACAGTCAGTTACCTGCAAGCGACTTCCTAAGTGGATCCCAAGTTTGACAAAGGCAGCATCTGCATCATTACAGACAGACAGAGCCCACCAAATTTACTCAGACAATTCCTCCAGGCCCCACATTATGATATTTAGGCTGCTGAGGTACTGTAACCCCCAGCCTTGGGGTATAAAGTTGTCCAAGATGATCACAAGACTACTTCATTACACAATACCATAAAGCATGAATGCGTATGGGAAGCAGATAGACCACTTCTAATAATTTGTTGTTAGCCTGTGCTGCATTTCACAGCAATAATTGGTGCATTCAATTCAATTTATTTTTATAGACTAATTTTCTCACTGTGACAGAGGGCTGAACAAAGGACCAGAGACATAATACAAAAAAAAATTACCTATACATTAAATTACTATATTAAGGTATCATGTATACCTATATAAACTATATTAATTAGTAAAGGTATAAGTAACCTGTAGCGTCCGGACGGGAGTCCGACACGGACGCGCGTTGCTATTACGTCCAAACACAGACGAAATATATAATGACTTCACGTGCAGTGTGAGGTTAGAAGTGTACTGTGAGTATTGTAAGACACTCGGTGGAAGTGAAACAGGAAACACGAGACCAGGAAACACACACGGTGTTGGAACTACTGTGAACAGTGAAACGCTAATCTGTGAGTATGACCGCAACCCTGAGACGTGACGAAATACCGGACAGGAACGATGGACCAGGACTGAAGAACAAGAGGCAGGAACTGACGGGACGGGACGGGCACTCGGGACTGGAACATGCACACCTAGGAAACAGACTGAGGGAACAAGAGACTACCAATCGCCAAGGAAGCACAAGAGAACTGCTGATTAAGAATCCGCAAGTAGTTCTGCTCCGCTGGCTCCTTTTATACCTCCATGTCCTACGAGACTGTGAGGTGATAGGTAAGCGTTAACTAGCGGCACTGAGTGGCGCCGCCTCTGACCAGGAGGGGCAGTGACCCCGTGGGATGTGACATAACCCAACTGGCCATGGAGGAAAGGATCAAAAAACAATCAACTGAAAGGCAATGAAGAAAAAAGTGCCAGTGGCTGCCCACTCATCCTTGGCATTCTAGGGAGAAAAGAAAGACTATTGAGTCAGCTTCAACAGCAATTCGTAACATTATTGTTAGACGCTAATAGGTTGATGTTCACATAGCCAGATCTTGTCTACTGTGGCATGCAGCTTCTCTCAGTATGGAATGCTAGTATCACAGCTGGCTTCCTCAGGTTTCGTCATGGGGAAACAATGCCCAAATGGAAAGAAAGGGATAGTCACTGACAACGTAGCAAGACTAGAGGGTTCCTTCCAGAAAGAAACAGCACAGCAAACAGGAATCACATCAGTAACAGATATACCAGAGTAAACATATTAGTCTTACACCTCAATGTAAAGACTGAAAGACAGGACAACCAATGAAAGAAGACAACACTCTGGAGAATAAGAATCAATCATCTTAATGAGGTAAGCCAGGAAAATGCCAACTTGCCTTATAGGTAGTCATACCTCATGTCTTGATGTGGGGTGAATATGCTTTCTCTGGTTCTTTTCTTCAAACAATGGTAGGCTGCATCCAACCTTTTGTAGTCTCAATAGTGTTTATTACAGCACCTAGATAGGCGAAAAACAAGGAATATGTACAACATTTGCAAACATCCACAATACTTCTCCTTTGCCATCAGCAGCAGAACACACCATACAATTTTACACCCACAAACAAATTGTCTGAAACCACTTGTCCTATGCAGGGTCACAGAGAGCCAGAGCCTTACCCAGCAACACAGGGTGCAAGGCTGGAGGGGGAGGAGACACACCCAGGATGGGACATCAGTCCATCGCAAGGCACCCTAAGCAGGACTCGATCCCCAGACCCACCAGCAAGAAGGACCTGGTCCAATCCACTGCACCACCGCACCCCAATTTCACACCCCTTTCCTCTAAAGCACAAAGAGAAAACAGCATTCTTTTGGATCCTTTAGGAAAGATTGAACTATTTTCACCAATAGAAAGAGGGTACAGAGAATGATTTAGCAAACCGAAATGTACAGATGTCTAGTTACAAGAAATACAATGTTCTCTTACATTGCCCTTTCTCCTTTTCATAAAACACAATGAAAAATCTTTGATAGTAATTTGTTTTTCCATTGTCCAATGAATGAGTCACTCCAAAACAAGCAGTATTTAAGGTACCCTAAAACCTCACTGGGGTCTTTTGCCAGGTCACAAATAATAATGTTTTCTATGTGATACATGACTCTTACAGTCATGTCAACAGTCTCCAAGTGGTACCTGACAAAAGGTCCAATGTCACGGACTCAGTGTAATCTGAGGTCTGTTCAGCTGTCACTACACAAAGAATACTAATTGGGACCCACACATACAGTAGACCCTCTGGTAGCTACTGGAGTGCATGAAGAAGGTTGTCAGTCTGCTTCAACAATGTGCCACTGAAGCACCAGGTGTTACCCCAGAGGCACCACTACTTCCAGAAAATGCATATATCTACTGTCTTAGTCTGAACAACAGTTTGCAGAAACATGTATATATTACGCCCCCCTCGACGCAACGAGGAGCATCTGTGGCGGATCAAGACACGGACACATAAAAGGGAGGTGCAGAACACGCACAGAAGCGGAACCTTGCTCAGCGTTATTATTCATTTGCATACCTTGCCTTTGCTTTCCTGACTTCCCTGGTTCCTCATCCTTGTCCTTGTCCTCGCCCTCGCCCAAATCCTCATCCTCCTCCTCGTTTCCCTGAACTCTCTCCTGTACGACTTCCTGGCTTACCATGACTCCTTGCCTGTTCCCCGGATTACGTCTCTCAGATTCTCCCTTTGGACTTCGTTCACACATCGGTGACCCTTTGCCTGTTTTTTGACCATGTTTTCTGGATTGCCCCCTGCTGAAAGAACTGCCTGTGCTTCGCGCTTGGGTCCAGCACTCCCGCCCCGGGGAAACTTTGTGCCAGAAGGTTCCACCGCTCCTCTGGACCCAGCGGAGCAAACGCAATTCCATCGTGCTCTCTCCGCCCATGAGGGGGAGGGCAAAACCTGCCCGACACGTTTCAAGATTTGGTAAGCGTGTTGCATGTGCACACGTGCATAACCGGCCCAGAATATGCCCACCCCTGCAGCTGCTGCTTCGTCACCACCACCCGAACATGACCCTCGGCTGGCAACGCCGGTAACATACGATGGCACGCCGTCCAGGTGTGCGGGTTTTTTGGTGCAATGTGAGCTCGTCTTTGCAAGTTTGCTCCATATATATTGCTCCGATCAGAACCGGATTTCTTACCTGATTCCTCTTTTGACTGGGCAGGTGTTGAATTGGGCCACCGCCGCCTGGGATAGCCATTCCCAGTGTACTTATAAAGACTTAAAGTCCGCTTCAAGGAAGTGTTTGAGGTCCCCTCCATTGACCAGGGTGCCGAGGAGCATCTCTTGGACCTGAAGCAAGGTGACTGTTCTGCAGCAGAGAATGCGGTGGACTTCCGGATCCTGGCCAAGTGCAGCGGTTGGGATCAGAAAGCCCTACTGGCCTGTTTCCGGAGCTGGCTGAATCTCCTGCTGAAAAAGGAGCTGGTACTCTGGGTCAAAAGGTGGATGCTAGATTGGTTTATCGAGACTGCCGTCATTCTAGAGAACCTCACCCGGGATCGCAAACCCCACTCAAAACCCATTCCAGCGACCTGTTCCCCGCTGCAGGAGATGTCTGAACCCCTGCAGCTGGGGTATGGTCACCTAACCCTGAAGGAACAACAGAGGAGACTCCGTAGCCATTTGTGTCTCTACTGCGGAAACCCAGGACATCTCTGTATCGACTGCCCGATCCGGCCAGAGCCCCAGGTGAGTGGAAACCTTAGATGCAACCATCTCATGGTCCCCATTGTTCTGTCCTGTGGTACCACTACGATGGAAGCCCCAGCACTGGTGGACTCTGGCGCTGCAGGCTGCTTCATGGACACCTTGTTCGTTAAGAGGCACCAGGTCCCTAGAAGGATATGTAAGGTCCGGATGAGAATGAGTGCCCTAGATGGACAACCATTAGGAAAGGGGTTTGTTGACACCCAGACCGAACCTGTACATCTGACCGTGGGGGCTTGCCACAAGAAGGAAGTGCAATTCTACCTGCTCCTGTCTCCTGAGACACCAGTCATTCTCGGTTTCCCGTGGCTCTCCCTGCACGATCCAGTCTTTCAATGGAGCACAGGTGAACTGGCGTCATGGGAGCCACAATGCCAAGGGACTTACTTGTGGCTCCCCTGTTGAGCCACTTCAGTCGAGTGTGCAGACTCTCCCCCACAGGTTGACATTCCTCCCGAATATCAGGACCTGGTTGAGGTGTTCAGCAAGAAACAAGCGGCAATACTTCCTCCACATCAGCCCTGGGATTGCACCATTGATCTCTTCCCTGGGGCGACACCTCCCCAAGGCCGGGCATACCCCCGTCCATACCCGAGCAGCAGGCTATGCAGCGCTACATCATGGAGGTCCTTTTGGAAGGTATAATATGCCTTTCCACCTCACCGGCCTCGGCCAGCTTCTTTTTTTGTAGCAAAGAAGGACGGGGGGCCTCTGTCCCTGCATAGATTATAGGGGCTTGAACAGTGTTACGGTGAAGTACCCTCACCCCTTACCTTTGATCACCGTTGCCTTTGAACAGATCCATCAGGCTCAATGGTTCACGAAACAAGATTTACAGAGTGCCTATAACCTTATGCGCATCCGAGAAGGAGACGAATGGAAGACTGCTTTTAGCACCGCTCTGGGTCATTATGAATATTTAGTAATGCTGTTTGGTCTCAGTAACCCTCCCAGTGTTTTTCAGGCCTATGTTTAACCACATCCTTGGTGATCTCATCCACAGTGGAGTTTTGGTCTACCTGGATGACATCCTTGTCTACTCCCCATCCTGGAAACAACATGTTGAACAGGTTCATCAGGTGCTGCGCAGGTTACTGCAGCACCGCCTCTTTGTTAAGGCAGAAAAGTGTCTTTCTCATCAAGTACAGATTTCGTTTTTAGGGTTAGTCCTGAGTAAAGATGGAATTGCCATGGACCCAGACAAGGTTAGGGTGGTTCTTCAGTGGCCCAGATCCACCACCGTGAAAGCCCTCCAATGCTTTCTTGTGTTCACCTATTTTTATCTGCGTTTTATTAGGGCTTTCAGCACCCTGGCTGCCCCTCTGACTGCCTTAACCTCCACCAAGACAGCACAGTTCCAGTGGACTGAGGAGGCACAAAGGACTTCAAGGCCCTGAAACGTTGGTTCACCTCGGTCTCCATCCTCCGGCAACCAGATCCAGACAAGCTGTTCGTGGTGGAGGTGGACGTCTCCGAGACCGGGGTAGGAGCTGTACTTTCACAACATCAGGGTGATCCATCCATACTGTATCCATGTGCCTTCTTTTCTAAGAAGATATCCCAGGCAGAAAGAAACTACGATATCGGCAACCAGGAGCTCTTGGCTGTAAATCTGGCATTGGAAGAGTGGAGGCACTGGCTTGAGGGGGCCCGATACCCATTTGTCGTCCTCACAGATCATAAGAATCTGGAATATCTGCAGACGGCGAGACAACTCAACCCCCGACAAGCCAGGTGGGCTCTCTTCACTCATTTTCATTTTACTGTACTGTCCCAGCAGCAAAAACACCAAGGCCAATGCTCTATCCTGTATATACGAACGGCAACCTGCTGAATGTGACCCAGGCTTTATTCTGCCCTGGACCTGCTTTCTCGCTCCCATTCATTGGGACTTCTCTCAAGAGCTCCCCCAAGACCAGACCACCAAACCCAAACCATCAGGTAAACCCGCCAGAAAACAATGTGCCCCCACAGATGAAAGCCACTATCCTGCAGTGGGTCCATGATCATCCTGCCTAGGGGCATCCCAGGTTCAGCAAAACTCAGATGCTCCTACAGAAGCATTTCTGGTGGCCCTCACTAGCTGAAGATACCCAGGACTACGTTCGGACATGTTGAGTCTGTGTCCAGGTCAAGCCATCGAATCAATGACCCACTGGACTCCTGGAATCCCTACCGGTGCCCAATCGCCCCTGGTCCCACATTGCACTGGACTTCTTAGTAGATCTGCCCAACTCGGATGGTAAAACCACCACCATGACTGTTGTTGACATATTCTCGAAGGCCTGCAGGTTGGTACCCCTCCCTAAACTCCCTACAGCACTGGAGACAGTGGAGCTCCTGTTTCTGCACATCTTTCGCCTCTTTGGACTACTGGAAGATATCATGTCTGACCAAGGACCCCAGTTCACATCCTGGCTGTGGAAGGCCTTTTGGTGAAAGTTGGAGGTGTCCGTTAGTTTAACTTCGGGGTACCATCCGCAGGCGAACAGGCAGGTGGAACATCTACAGCAGGACATAAACCGGTTACTGTATAGTTACTGTACCGAGCAACCAGAACAATGGGTGCGATACTTACCTTGGGCAGAATATGCATGTAACTCTTTGACTCATATTTTAACAGGCTGTTCTCCATTCCAGTGCATGTTGGGCTACCAACCCCCATTGTTTCCCTTGCAACCCGGCTCCAGCAATGTTCCAGCTGTGGACAACTGGTACCAGGCTAGCGCAAAGGTGTGGCAAACTATACAACGACACCTCCTTCAGAGCCAGGCCCAAATGAAACAGTAGGCAGATCACCGAAAGCATCCTCTCTCCTTCTTGCCCAGTCAGAGGGTCTGGCTGTCCACCAGGGGTCTCCGGGGGGCGTACATGTCTAAGAAGCTCAGCCCCCGATACATCGGTCCCTTCAAGGTCATCCACCACGTCACACCAGTCTCCTACCGCCTCCAGCTTCCCCAACACCTAAGGATTCACCCAAAGTTCCACGCATCATTCCTCAAGCCCTATGCTGTGTCCCTACACCAGCCACAGCTAGATTCACCACCTCCACTTCCACTACAGAATGGAGGGGCACCCGCCTATGTAGTCAGAGCGTTTTTGGATTCCCATCGCCAGAGTGGACTCCTTCACTACCTGGTAGACTGGGAGGGCTATGGACCAGAGGAATGGTGCTGGGTGGCTGCCCAGGATGTGTTGGACCTGGACCTGATCAACGCGTTCCATCCGGACCATCCGGACTGCCCCACGCCCAGACCCCAGGGTCATCCGCCTGGTTGTCGCAGAGCGGCAGGAGCTGCTGGTGGCGGGGGTACTGTCACACCCCCCTCGGCGCAACGAGGAGCACCTGCGGCAGATCAGGAGACAGACACATAAAAGGGAGGTGCAGAACACGCACAGACGCGGAACCTTGTTCAGCGTTATTACTCATTTGCGTACCTTACCTTTGCTTTCCTGACTTCCCTGATTCCTCGTTCTTGTCCTTGTCCTCGCCCTCGCCCACGTCCTCATCCTCCTCCTCGTTTCCCTGAACCCTCTCCTGTATCTCCACGACTTCCTGGCTTACCACAACTCCTTGCCTGTTCCCCGGATTACGTCTCTCAGATTCTCCCTTTGGACTTCGTTCGCACATAGGTGGCCCTTTGCCTGTTTTTTGGCCATGTTTTCTGGATTGCCCCCTGAAAGATCTTTCTGTGCTCCGCGCTTTGGTCCGGCGCTCTTGTCCCAGGGAAACTCTGTGACAGTGTACATCAAAAGAAGATTCAGAAGGACATACAATTTGTACATGTACTTCCCCAGCCTTAGCTCGGCTTTTTTTTTTTTCTGGAAAAGACGAATGGAAGGCTTTGCCCTTGCAGTTCTTACAGAGTTAAATGAAATCACTGCAAAATTCCAATATCTACTGCCTCTGATCACTGCTGTTCTAGAACAGGCGAATGGCTGTACCATTTGTACTAAACTAGATCTCTGGAGTGTTTATAATTTAGCCTGAATTCATAAGGTAAATGAACACAACACAGCCTTTAACACCTTTAGCACCTCTCTCGGGGGATTATGAATGTGACATAATGCCTTTTTATCTGGTGAAGTCACCCTCATTGTTCAAAGCATTTATTAATAAAGTATTACAGGATATGACTAATTCCTACGCAGCGGCATATTTGGTCTCAAAAAGTCAGGACTCAGGCCACATTTGCATTTACATTTATTTCTGAGATGCTTTTCTCCAAAGTGACTCCCACCAAACTTTATGTAGTGTTATCAGCCCACACACCTTATTCACCAAAGTAACTTACAATGCTAGATCGACTACTTACAATGTGTCACTCATCCATACTACAAAGGAACACATTCTCTCTGTCACTCACACATTATGTGTGAACCTGAACAGCATGTCTTTGGACTGTGGGAGCCAACCAGAGCACGGGGGAAACCTACACAGACATGGAGAGAGCATGGGATTGAACCCATGTCCCTCTCGCACCACCCAGGTGCTGTGAGACAGCAGCACTACTTCTGTCATCAACCACAAAATAAGGAGTCAACCGCAGGATAAGGTATACACACCAGCAGCAATGCACTCCTCTATTTTGAATTGGGTGCATTACTCCCCTAGCACAGCACATCTGTGAAAATCTCCTTAGCAGCTATGTCAGTGCTTCTGGTGGCCCCAATATGTGTTTCATAATTCATGGCTGCCTATGAGGTATGTGCTGCAAAAAGGATGTCCCAGCAAATGCCTGCTGATTTACTTCAAGCAGGTTTGTTTATTATCCTGAAGGGCTTGCCAAATTCAATTGACATTGCCAAGAATGGTTATTAAATCATTTTTGTTACCCTGTATACCACTGACTTAGACCCATCCCTAACCGTAAAGTTTTATCAAACTTGCCATTTTTTCATTTAGCAGTTGTTTTTCTCCAAAACAACTTTCAATGAAAACTATGCAGCATTATCAGCCCATACCTTATTCACCCAAGGTGGCTTACAATGCTAGATGAACTACTTACAATGAATCACTCATCCAAAGACCAGCGAAACACACTGTCTGGCATTCACACAATGGGTGATTTTAGAGTCACTAATTAACCTTAACAGTATGTCTTTGAAAAGTGGGAAGAAGCTGGTGCACCCAGAGGAAGTCATTGCAGGCATGGGCAGAAAATCCTGACTCTGCACATACTGAGTGGAAACCCACATCCTCTTACACTACCTAGGCACTGTAAGACAGCAGTGCTTCTCACTGTGGCACCATTGCACTCATGGTAATGTGTTAGAGGGTCACTGTACTGATCCTAGTTTCCTTTCCCATGGGGGTAAAGTCATACATTACCTAGCCAGGTCATTTAAATACACAGGTAATCCCAGCCAGTGCCTTTCCCATGTGGTCCAAGTCACGCATTACCTAGCCAGGGAATTTAAACAGACCAGACATCACCAGCTAGGGGGTGAGATTCTGGACAGGGCCCCACCTACAGACTCCACAGTCCTGCTGGGGGGCTTCAACGCTCACTCTGCTTATTAGAATACTCTGCACTAATCATATGATTGCACCAAGTGGACCCTTTGAAGCTTTGGGAATATATTTTGCAGGGTAATTAAGATAATACTTATCAGATAGCTTAGTAGAATACAAGTTTCCACAGAACTTGCATTTTTTTCACCACTTTCAGTGATTTGCAATGGCTGTATCAATCTTCCCTTCCTGGATTGGGGCCTTGTCGTGGCAGAAGGGCTTGCATGATCTAGGGATCTCCAGAGCTATATCGTCAGGAGCAGTATGCTCCTGTTAAGGTCTCCCAAGGCGAAGAGGTCAGGAGTGAAGATCCAGACTAACACAATCCAAAAATCCCCATGAAAGAGACTAAGAGTACAACATGTAGCCTGCCCGGAATAGGGTCACTGGGACCTTCCCCTGGAGCCAGACCTGGGGGTAGTGTTCCTGGGCAAGCACCTAGTGGCTGGGAAGCCCACATAACCTGGCCAGGCACAGCCCAAAAAGGAAACATGGGGGAGCCATGTGGGTCCACCACCCGCAAGGTCCAACATGGGGATTGGATGCAATGCCTTTCAGGCAGCTGGAGGAGGCAAGGTTGCGCATGGGATCACGGATATTGTTGAAAGCTGGATCAGCTGGTGGGGAAAACTAACGGACCGACCCGGTAGACCCAAGCATATAGTGGGTGTGTGCTGGGAATAACTGTCAGAGGACCCTGTCCAGAATGATTTTAACTCCCACCTCCACAAGAACTTATCCCAGGTCATGGAAGAGGTAGAGGACATGGAGTCTGAATGGACCCTGTTCAAGACCTCCACTGTGGAAGCAGCCAACTGCAGCTGTGGCCAAAAGCTTTTGAGTTCCAGTCACGGCAGCAACCCAAAAATCCGCTGATGGATACTGATGATGAGGGAAGTCGTCAAGCTGAAAAAGAAGATCTTTAAGGACTGATTGGCTTTCAGGACTCCGGACTCAGCAGATAGGTACCGGCAGGCAAAAAAGGCTGCAGCAGCTGCAGTTGCAGAAGCAAAATCCAGAGCGTGGGAGGAGCTGGAAGAGGCCATGGAAAATGACTTTCGGTTGGCCTCAAACAGGTTCTGGAAAACCATCTGGTAGCTTAGGAGGGGTCGGAGGAGCTTCACTCAAACTATGCTCATCAAAGATGAAGAAACTCTGACCTCAAATGAGGACATTGTTGGGAGCTGGAAGGAGCACTCTGAGGATCTCCTAAACCCGAGAGATAGGTCTCCCTTACAGGAGTCAGGGTCAGCAGCTTCCACGGTATCAGTGTCCATTTCCCTGGTGGAAGTCGGTGAGGTAGTTGGAAAGCTCCAGAGTGGCAAAACACCGGGGTTGAACAACATTTGCCCGGAACTGCTTAAGGCCCTGGATGTTGTGGGGCTGTCAAGGCTGACATGCCTCTGCAATGTTGCATGGACCTCGGGAACAGTGCCTTTTGATTGCCAAACTGGGAGGGTGGTCCTTATCTTTAAGAAATTGGACTGGAGAGTGAGTGCCACCTATTGGGGTATCACACTTCTCATTCTCCCTCGGAAAGTCTACACGCACTGGAAGGGTTTGCAGCCGAGTGTGAAACAGCTGGTATAAGAATCAGCACCTCCAAGTCTGAGTCCATGGTTCTCTCACAGAAAAGGATGGCATTTCCCCTTCCAGTAAGGGAAGAAAATCTGCCCCAGGTGGAGGTGTTTAAGTATCTTGGGGTTTTGTTCATGAGTGAGGGGAGAAGGCAGTGTAAGATATGGTAAAGCTTAAGTGTGATTTGTGTAGGTGACCTGAAACTGACCCAGGCATGAGTAAACACAGCTCAGGTATATGCCCTGGGATGAGGATACATTTACACCAGTAACAGTCAATCAAGGGGATCCTTTGAAGGCAGTTGTGCCTGTAAAACATAATAGTAGAGTAATGAGAACAGCACACGAGGAAGTAGAACCCCAAAGTAACGATCCATGTTAAGATAAGAATCAGGAAAACTATACTAGGTGCCACTGTGACTGAAGGACCATTAACCAAAACAGCTGTAAAAACAGTGGCCAGATCCAAGGGGGATCTGGACCACATAAAACAAAAAATGCAGAATTGTATAAAAGGTATTGTTTGCAAGTTGTCTGGCAGTTACTCTGCAGACTAACTCGGCTTTATTACTTTGTAATAAAGTCTACTTGCATTTACAAACTACCTGAAGAGTCTGGTGTGTCGTCTCTGGAAACCACGACAAAGATCAGATGGAGACTGGGAGCAGCAGCAGCAGTAATGCGGTCGCTGTACTGGACTGTAGTTGTGAAGAGGGAGCTGAGGCATAAGACAAAGTTCTCTATTTACTGGATGGTCTACATCCCTACCCTCACCTATAGTCATGATCTCTGGGTAATGACCGAAATAATAAGATCACGGATACAAGCGGGTGCAATGAGTTTTGTCTGCAGGGTGTTGGGACTCACTCTCCGTGACAGGGTGAGGAGTTCAGACATTTGGGAGGAACTTAGAGTAGAGCCACTACTCCTCTACACTGAGAGGAGTCAGCTGAGGTGGTTCGGGCATCTAGTAAGGATGCACCCTGGGCGCCTCCCTTTGGAGGTATACCAGGCACAGCCAACTGAGATGAGGCCATGAGGTCAGCCCAGGACCTGCTGGAAAGATTATATCTCCCAGTTGGTCTGGGACCAGCTGGGCATCTCCCGGGTTGAGCTGGAGTAAATTGTGAGGGACAGGGATGTCTAGGTTTCTCTGTTCTCCCTATTGCCACCTCGACCCTAGTTGGACAAGCGGTCAGGAAAATGGATTGATGGATGGCACTAAATTTGTAATTCTGTTGAAAGCATCTGCATCTGTATCACACTGTTGATAAGAACAAACAATTTGAACATCTTCTTTGTACATTAACTTCCACTGTAAGCGTTTAAGAGTCAGCAGGTTTGCTGGTCAAGATCCTGTACTTATAGACAATGTGCTGCACACTCAGTATAGAGAGACAAGTTGAAAAATTCTGCAGTATCCCTTTAAATGTTCTTTACTGAATTATTCATGTATGGTTGAGGTATTCAGCATGTATTCATAACATTCAAAAGGATAGATGTTTCAAACAGTACAAGTTAATACATGTGAATTATAGAAAGATGTCAAGATTTGTCATTCACAATATGCTGAATTGTTTATTTTACAATACCACTTTTCACTTCCTTTCAGAGTTTTTAGAATCGACTCTTGGAATCAACTCCATCAATTCCCAACTCGGAATCAACTCCAAATGTTTTGGAATCAAACACCCAAAATTTTTAGTTGGTTCAAAAAATTTCAGAATTTAATAATCAAGACAAAATTAGAAGACAGATTTCAAGAAAACCTGTCCTTTTTTGACAATGAGATTGAGAATACTCTGAGTACCCCAACTCTGATTCTAACAACCAATTAGATATGGGTTGGGGGAATGTACCTCATTGTAGCATGCTTGTTTTTAAAAATATCTTATACAGTGTAACAAAATTTGAGTCGCTGTGCTTTTTCTGTCTACCACATTTGTGTTAACGTTGTATCTGCACTACCAAATCCTGAGATCTGCAACTCTGTCTAGCCCCACATAGGCTTCATCATCTCCTTAAACCATCACTCTGTCAAGCCCCATGCAGGCCACACCAGCTCCTGAGATCTGGACTCTGCTAAGTCTACAAGGGCTCCATTGTCTCCTAAAACCATTTCTTTGCTGTGCTCTACATGGTCACCCCAGAGTTAGCTATGGTCCCAACAGATCCCCAAGTGGGGTTGTTCACCTAATGAATCCCTTTGCTAGGGTACCAATATCACAGACACAGCTATGATGCCATCCCAGGAGATGAGGCTAAACAATTTGTAGTAAGAGTCAAGACACCAACGAGATGGTTAGCCATGTCACAACACTAGTCATGCACATCATCAAAGGTGTATTGTATACTCAGTCATTTGCAGGAGTCCTGCTACGGGTATTTAGTGAACTAACTAAGCCAACATCAGTATTCTTGTCTGTATGAACCAGATGAGTTTTATTTTTTCAGAACTTTGAAAAGTGGAGTAAAAAAACTGGTCAGACCATGGCCAAAAAATGTTATCGCAAGAGCAATTGCAACATTCCACCGAAAACCACCCCTAGAGAAGGTCCAAGGAGTCATTTAAGCATTTGTTTGTGTATTGCACAACAAGAGGTATGTGGACATTGTACAAGATTTGGCAACTGCCAAATGATACTTACCACACCACTATTAAACTGAAACCTGTTGAGGTAAATGCATAGAATGCTCTCAAGGTCTTAAAAATATACATGGTTTGTAGCCAAACACTTCTTAAAAACCAAATTATTTTCGATTTTGGGGAAGTGGTAACGAAGGTCAAAAGTTTGTGGAAAATTAACCAAAGGTTAAAAGTAAACCTCTACGGATGAGCATTTCAAAACCAAACGTTGATGATTTTGCCTTAGCAAAAGTCAACTCCATCACCGACAAGTTCTTAGCATCTACCTGCCACAATCAAACTGGATCTCCCTATGAAGTCACATTCTCCACATTTCAACCCCTGTCAGAAACTGAAATGTCCAACCTCCTGTTAATGCACAGAGCCAGCATAGGCTCTATTCATTTATTCTACAAGATATTTCCCTGCAACTTATCAACACTACAGATGATGCACCCTTGATAGTTACTTGTGTTATATTTATTCATTTGGCTGATGCTTTTCTTCAAAGCTACTTCAAGTGTTAATTTACCTACAATTATTTACTCATTTATACAGTGGGGTAATGTTACTTGAAGCAATTTAGAGCAAGTACATTGTTGAGAGGTACTACAGCCAGAGGCAGGGATCAAACCTATGACCTTTGGGTTCAAAAGAAACAGCTATTACCACTATGCTACCAGATGTCCAGCTGTATCAGGGCTTCAGCAGCATCAGCTGTGGCTGATGTGTCCTACCCGCAAGAAGCAGACTTTGCTGCAGTTGCTGCAGGTGTGAGTCGCTGATTGGTTTTCCTCAGAGCACTGTGTCTTTTATCCGGCTCTACAAACTTCGGCCCTGGATCTGATGTTCGCTCTTTCTGAGCTGACGCTGGCGGGTATCTTACTAGTTGCTGCAGTCATCTGCCTGAGCGGTCTATACATATTGGGGAGACTAGCATGAGAGAAGACCTTTGTGTTTGGTATTTCATCTTTCCAAGTAATGGCAAGGATCCGACAAAAGCAGTGCAGGTGCATAGATGTCCTGGATGTGTGGAAGCTCACATCCAGTGATGAGCTGTGCCGACTTCACCACCTTCTGCAGTTCTTTACGATGCTGGGCTGAACAACTCCCATTACAGGCAGTGATGCAGCCAGTCAGAATGCTCTCAATTGTGCACCTCTAGAAATTGACCTGGATATGGGGTGGCACGCCAAACTTCTTCAGCCTACAGAGAAAGAACAGGTGCTTCTGTACTGTTTTGACTGCAGTTTTGGTGTGGTTGGCCCAGGATAAGTTCTCGGTGATGTTCACAAGCAGGTACTTAAAACTGCTCACCCTCTCCACTGCTGCCCCGTTGATATCAACAGGGGTGTCGTTTCCTCCCTGATGTCTCCTAAAATCCATAATCATCTCCTTAGTCTTACTGTTGCTCAAAGAGAGGTTGTTGTCCTGACACCAACCTGCCAGGGCATCAATCTCTTCTCTGTATGTAGTCTCAATACCATCTGTGATCAGGCCAATGACCATTGTGTCATCTGCAAACTTGATGATAGTGTTCGAGTTATGCCTGTTACATATACATTTACATTTATTTAGCAGAAGCTTTTCTCCAAAGCGACTGCCAATGAACTCTATGTAGTGTTATCAGCCCACACACCTTACTCAGTAAGGTGACTTACACTGCTAGCTACACTACTTACAAAGGGTCATTCATCCATATATCAGTGGAACACACTCTCTCAGTCACTCACACACTCTGGGGGGACCTGGCCAGCATGTATTTGGACTGTGGGAGGAAACCGGAGTACCCGGAGAAAAACCACACTCTTGTGAGAGAAAAAAGAAAACTGAGCAGAAATGATAGTATGCATTAAATCTACAATTGATTCTATGTATGTGTTCTGTAACTGGTGCAGAAGGCCCATTTTGTGAGAAGCAGTCTGTACCAGGCACCAGGTCAGAGGTTATCTGATAAAGGCAGGATATGCACAACAAGAACATGTCATAAAAGGCTGGTGGCCCTACCTTGCCTGGAGCGAGGTCAGTTTAAGGTAAGCTGGATGAAGGGGGTTGGATGGTTCAGCTTTAGGGTGAGCAGTTTTAAGATCAAAGGAGCAGAAAGTTATTAGGCTAAAAGGCAGGAAAACATTGAACACACCTGTTGTAAGGCCATGTAATGAATTATGTATGAGCCTGGCAAATAAAAGCAGGCAGTAAAGACTGATCGAGGAGACACCTAATTTCCAGGGCTCTCCCATTAGCCGATGTTGTTGTGAAAAGTCTTTGTGTGTCTGAGTATATTTCTTTCAGGGTCTCCTACGGCTGAGCAGGAAGGGGAAGGGGAAAAATTTCTGTCACACTGGTGACACAGTCATGGGTGAATAAGGAGTAAGGAGAGGGCTAAGCACACAACCTTGCGGGGCTCCGGTGCTCAGAGTCAGTGTAGAGGATGTATTGTTGCCCACCCTCACTACTTGCGGAGGTACTGTCAGGAAGTTCAGGATCCAATTGCAGAGACAGAGGTTCAGTCCTAGGTACTGGAACTTGGTGACAAGCTTTGAGATCACAATGGTATTGAACGCTGAGCTGTAATCCACAAACAACATTCTCACATATGACCATTTCTTGTCCAGGTGTGAGAGGGCAGAATTGAGGGCAGTGGCAATAGCATCCTCTGTATATCAGTTCTGGCAATTTGCAAATTGCTGTGGATCCACTGTGTCAGGTAGTAAAGAGGTGATGTGAGCCTTGACTAACTGCTCAAAGCACTTCATGATAACTGATGTGAGAGCCAAAGGACTCTGAGACTCCGGGTTTCTTTGGGACAGAAATAATGGTGCTGTTTTTAAGCAGGAAGGAACTGTAGACTGAGCAAGCGAAAGGCTGAAAATGTCAGAGAAGACACCTGTAAGGTGTTCTGCACATGCCTTCAAGACACAGCAAGGGATATTATAAGGACCCGAAGCCTTGTGTCACCTTCATGTCTATGTGGAAAGACTCGATGATGCTGTGTAGCTTAGGAGGGTAGGCCATTCCTGCTGACCAAATCAAGTGCCTTAGTCAGATCAATAAAGATGATGAAGAGGGGGTGTTGTTGTCCCCTGTGCTTCTCCTGGAGTTGTTGGAAGGAGAAGATCATGTCCACTGTTAATCGATCAGCACGAAAACCACCCTATGGAGTTAGGGCAGGGAGAAGATCATGTTCAATGTCAGTCGATCAGCACAAAGACCACAACAATTTTCCAACAAAGATGTCCCTATAATTGTTACAATCACTCTTCTTGCTGTCAAGTTTTCATCCGGAAGGAGAAGGCGGACTCAATTGTGGAGTGCACAGGAGTTTATTCAGGGGCTGGACAGGAACCGTAGTCAGGGACAGGCTTGGGTCTTCGGACTGCAAACGTTGTTTACCGGGAAATCCAGAATCGAGGTCAGTGAACACAGGCAACAGGTCAAACACGAGAACACTGATCAGATCACATAAAGGGAAGAGGTTTCGGGAGACAGACTCGGGCGGTGGGACTAAGAACAGGGAACAAGGAGCAGAAGCGATAGGTAGGCTGACTCAGAACAAGTGCGCTGTCGGCAAACAAGGTTCCGCGTCCTTCTACGTTTGCTTCTGCCTTATATCCTGCCGGGTCCCAAGTGTGCCTGGTTATGCGGATGGTGTGGGTGTGGCATGACCCCCCCACTCCAGAAGTGGCTATAGACGCTCGACTGGGACCCGGGGGATGACCGCGAGGCCGGGGAGCGGGCCGATCCGGATGGGCCCTGTGAAAATCAGGAACAAGGTCAGGATCCAAAATATCACGGGCTGCCACCCAACTGCGCTCCTCCAGCCCATAACCCTCCCAATCCACAAGGTACTGAAGAGTCCCTCTGCGGCGATGGGAATCCAGGAGCGCCCTCACGATGTACGCAGGACTGCTCCTGTCAGGTAAGGATATCAGAGAAGGAGGTGCTGGCTGAGGCTCATGGAATGAAGTGGCCATGGGCTTCAGGAACGACACATGGAAAGAAGGGTGTACGTGCAAGTGCCGCTGATAGGTGATGGGGGTGACTCGCTGTAGAACCTTGAAGGGTCCCGAGTACCTAGGGCTAAGTTTTTTGGACATGTACGGTCCTTGTAAGCCACGGGTGGATAACCATACCCTCTGACCTGGCAGGATGGAGAGTGGGCATCACCGTCGGTCCTCCTGGTGTTTTAGTTGTGACTGGCAGCGGAGAAGATGATCTCGCACTGCTTTCCATACTGTCTGGCTGTTCTTGTACCAGGCATCCACAGCTGGCATGTCACTGGGCTCCGGATGCCAGGGAAATAGCAGCGGTTGGTAACCTAAAATACACTGGAATGGTGAGTGCCCGGTCGACGAGTGGGTGAGAGTGTTGTGGGCATATTCAGCCCAGGGTAAGTACCACACCCACTGTTGGGGATTACCAAACAGTAGCTTTGGAGGAAGCGTCCGATGTCTTGTTGGAGCAGCTCAACTTGCCCATTTGCCTGGGGGTGATAACCAGAGGTCAGACTCACCGTAACTCCAAACTTCCTTCAGAAAGCTTTCCAGACCCGTGAGGTAAACTGAGGCCCTCAGTCGGATATGATGTCCTCGGACAGACCGTAAAGCCAGAAAACATGGTGGAAGAGAAGTTCGGTGGTTACGAGGGCGGTGGGCAACTTGGACAAAGGAACCAGGCAACACCCCTTAGAGAAGCGGTCAATGATGGTCAGGATTGTAGTCTTACCTTCCGAACTGGGGAAATCGACTAAAAAGTCGAGAGCTATGTGTGCCCAGGGGTGCTGTGGGACTGGCAAGGGCTGCAGAAGACGGGCAGGCTTCTGGTTTGGTACCTTAGTTTGTGCACAAACAGGACAGGTCCGGACATAGTCTTGCACATCCTCCTTCAGGGACGGCAACCAGTATTGCTTCTGCAGCTGCTCTTCTGTCCGACTGAAGCCAGGATGTCCTGCAGCTGGATGATCGTGAGTCCATTGGAGCAGGAATCGTTGTAAGACCTTTGTAGTGGTCGGACACGGCCATTCTAACAATGCACGTACCTTACCCGGATCCATGGCAACTCCGTCTGGGGTCAGTATGAAACCAAGGAAGGAGATTCTCCGCCGGTGGAACTCGCATTTTTCCAGCTTGACATACCATCGATTCTGCAGTGTCAATGAACTGATCTAGGGTCCACTTGTCCCCTCGGAACGCCATCTCTTTCTGTATGCTGGGATCTAAACCTCTGCGAAAACTGGCCAGGAGTGCTGACTTGCCCCAGTCACTGCGCGCGGCTAAGGTGCGAAACTCAATGGCGTAATCGGCCACCGTCCGCTCCCACTGTCTGATCTCGAACAGTCTTTCACTGATGCTGTCATCCGACGGGGGGAAGCCTAAACACGGCTTGAAACCAGTTTTTAAAGTCGTCATATGTCGACTTTGAATTACACTCCCAAGTGGCAGTGTCCCAGTCTAATGCACGACTGCCAAGGAGAGACATGATATGTGTAATACGGCTTATGTTAGTGCCATACACCTGAGGTAGGCTGGAAAAAACCAGCTCACGCTGTATTAAAAACCCAGTGCAGCAAGCGGAGTCACCTTCAAAGCGGGCAGGCGGCAGAAGACTTGTGGCGGTGGTGGCTGGGACAGCGGAGACGGTGGTGTTTCTGGCGGCTGTTCTGGTCTGGAGGCGGTTGCAGAGGCGGTCTCCACCACAGTGAGCATACCTTGCTCCTGCATCGTCCCGACTAGGGACTGGAAAGCCTCAGCGAGGCTGTTTAAGGTTTGCTCCATCGACCCCAAAGGATTACCTTGTGCGGCAAGCACCGTCTTGATGCGATCGGTCTCCACTGAATCCGTTCGGCAGGCGGAACCTTCTGCCATGGTTTCGTCTGGAAAGGAGAAGGCGGACTCAATTGCGGAGAGCACAGGAGTTTATTCAGGGGCTGGACAGGAACCGTAGTCAAGGACAGCCTTGGGTCTTCGGACTGCAAACGTTGTTTACCAGGAAATCCAGAATTGAGGTCGGTGAACACAAGCAACAGGTCAAACACGAGAACACTGATCAGATCACAGGAAGGGAAGACAGTTGCCCTGTTTTTGTATCGGATGGCTATGGGAATCACAGATGTCTTGCAGTACAGCACATTCCTTCCAGCACAGATAAAGGACCTCATATAGTTGTAGTAGCAGTAAACTGTTGCAGTGCTTGAACAAGTCTGGAGGAATCCCATTATTGCTGGGCGTTTTGCCAGAAGACAGGATGTCAATGGCAAGTTCAGTCACAATGAGTTTTGCTGCCAGCTCATCCAAGGTGGGTAGACACTCAATAGCATCTACACATACACATGCACATACACATACACTGTCTACAACCGCTTGTCCCGAGCAGGGTTGTGATGGACCAGATCCTAACCGGGCAGCAGAGGGCTCAAGGATGAAGAGGGGGGATCATAAGTCACCCCATGCAGGACTTGAACCCCACACCCACCACAAAGCAGGCCCCAACCAAACCCGCTGCTCCACTGCACCCCCTTCTAGAACATCATAATTTAATAATGGAAAAGCTTATATGAAGCTACTTGTGTAATGTATACTGGTTCACATTGTGGTGTGTGACAAATTGACTGTACTTAAGAATAATATGTTTGCATACAAATCATCAAGATGACGGTGTGGTAGCACACAACGGCCACTTTGGGGTCCTTAAACATGGTGCATGCTATGTGTTATGTATACCATTTGGGAAACTCTTATCAGAGATGTGCATTGGAGGCACTGGTGCACGTGTCTATCATCGCCAATTTCTGCTGAATATTGAAAAACAAAGCTCAGGAGGAATAATCAATGGGATTTGGGAAGAGCTACGCAGCCTCGGGTTGCTACGCGCACCAAGCCCTAGGACCACGGGATCGCCTGATACCGCGGGCCAGAATAGAAAGAGCCGGAAACGGTATGCAAGGCAGAGGAAGAGCAGTAAGCAAGCCGGCATTCGTGCTAGGCTAAAGGCTAACCCTAGCCACCCGGCTCTATTATCCATTCTCCTCTCCAATGTTCACTCTCTTGACAATGAAGTGGACTTCCTCAGACTACAGCTAACTACCTGGCATGAAGTCAGAGACTGCTGTCTTCTCATTTTTAAGGAAACATGGCTCAACAACAGCACTCCAGATGCAGCCATTCAGTTAGGCATGCTAATTGCACATCACGCCGACAGGATAGCACTACTGTCTGATAAGACTTGTAGTAATGATCTGTGTGTGTGCACAAACAAGGAATGGTGTGGGAATGCTGTTGTACTCTCTAGCTACTGTTCATCGCTGGTGTAGTTTATGATCGTGAAGTGCCGGCCATACTACCCAGAGGGTTTACCGCCGTGCTCATTCTCATGGTATACATTCCACATGGCACTAACGCAAGGGAAGCGCTAAGCGAACTCTACGGGGCTATCAGCAATTTACAGACAGCACATCCTGACGGTTTTTCATTGTTGCCGGGGACTTTAACCACGCGAATCTCAAATCAGTTTTGCCTAAATTCCACCAGTATGTTGATCTCGCAACCCGTGGTACAAACACTTTAAACCTTGTTTACACAAGCACTCCTTGAGCCTACAAGGCCGCACCCCACCCCCACCTCGGTTGCTAATCCCACCATACAGACCACTCCTGAAACATGCCAAACCAGTCCTGAAAAGATGAGAACCTGGTCTGAGGGAGCCATCTCGGCACTCTTAGGACTGCACTGAACACACAGACTGGAAGATGTTCAGAGAGGCTGCTACATACTATAACATCACAAACTTGGAGGAATACACAGAATCAGTGACTGCCTACATCAGCAAGTGCATAGATGATGTGACTTCCGTCAGGACCATTACCACATGTGCAAACCAGAAACCGCGGATAATTGCTGAGGTGCACTCATTGCTGAAAACCCGAAACACTGCCTTCAGGTCCGGTGACAAGGCAACGTACCGCACAGCAAGGGCCAGTCTGTCCCAGGCTGTCAGAGAGGCGATGCGCAGGAAGAATCCACCACCATTTTCTAAACTCCAAAGACACAAAGCGCATGTGGCAAGGCATTCAGGCTATCACAGACTGCAAAGCTACATCACTTGTCTGTGATGGTGACGCCTCGCTCCCAGACGAGTTGAATGATTTTTACTCACATTTCAAAGCACAGAACAACATGCCAGCAGGTAAGACCACCCCAACCCCCACAGACAGGGATCTTTGTCTGTCTACAGTAGGTGTCAGGAAGACTCTTTCCAGAGTTAACCCACAGAAAGCTGCGGGTCCTGAAAACATACCTGGCCAGGTACTCAGGGAACGTGCTGCTCGTCTTGGAAATGTCTTGCAAATGTCTTCACATCTTCAACATTTCTCTGAGCCAGGCAGTTGTCCCTGTGTGCTTCAAGATGACCACAATCATCCCTGTGCCGAAGAAATCATCGGTGTCCTGCCTGAATGATTACTGACCGGTTGCACTCACCCCTATCATCATGAAGTGCTTTGAAACACATAAAGAGCAGTCATCCTACCACACTCACCCATTCCAGTATGCCTACCGTCCCAACTGGTCAACAGAAGATGTCATATCTGCTGCCATCCACCTTTCTTTGACCCATCTGGATTAAAAGGACAACTATGTAAGGATGATGTTCATTGACTTCAGTTTAGCATTCAACACAATTATCACTCAGAAATTGTTTACAAAGTGGAGCCTGCTATGACTGACCACCTCCCTCTGCAACTGGATCCTGGACTTTTTGACTGGGAGACCCCAGTCCGTCAGGATTGACAACTCCACCTCCAGCACCATCACCATACTGAACACCAACGCTCCCCAGGGCTGTGTGCTCAGTCCACAGCTGTTTACCCTGCTGACTTATGACTGTGCTGCAAAGTACAGTTCAAATAATATCATCAAGTTTGCTGACGACACTACAGTTGTGGGATTCATCAACAACAATGATGAGTCAGAATACAGAGAGGAGGTGAACCAGCTCTCAGAATGGTGAAAAGACAACAATCTATCTCTCAATGTTGATAAGACTAAAGAGATGACTTCAGATGACTTAAGATGAAGAATTGACTTCAGGAGGACCAGAGTAGACCACTCACTTCTGCACATCAATGGAACAACTGTAGAGAGAGTCAAAAGCTCCAAGTTTCTTGGTGTGCACATGACGGAGGACCTCTCCTGGACTCTGAACACCACCTGCCTAGCCAAAAAGGCCCAGCAGCATCTTCACTTCTTACGGAGGCTGAAGAGAGCCAAACTCCCCACACCCATCCTCACTACATACCAGCATTGTGGACAACCCCTCTCACCTTTCTTATGGACTCTTTGCCCTGTTGCCATCTGGCAGGAGGTACAGGAGCATCTGTGCCTCCACCAGCAGACTCCACAACAGTTTGTTCCCTGAGGCAGTCAGATTGCTCAACACCCTGCTGTCTCCCAACACTCACCTGGAACAGTCATACAGCTAACCCAGCACTACATTACACCACAACTGCCTACAGCTCACAGCCATACCAGTGTCTACGTCCTGTCCTGTGTATTTATTAACTGTGTCATGCTATGTTCTGTGTTGCACCATGGCCTCCGGAGAAATCACATTTCATTCCACTGTATACAAGCTGTATAGAGGAATGACAATAAAAACAATTTGAACTTGAAATCTCTCTTTCTGTTGATGTAATGTGCTTTTTGTATTGTTCTCTGAGATACGCATTGCTTTGGAGAAAAGCATCTGATAAACGAATAAATCTAAATGTAACTTTTTTCTTTTTTTGGGTGGTGTTACCATCAAAGAAAGCTTTCAGGACATTCCAGTGTTTTTCTTTTTTTTTTCTGTTTTTTTTTTTTTTAATACAACCAGACATCATATTTATTTGTTTCCTTTTCTGGAGCACATGAGCAACCAACCACTTAGGAGAGAACAAACCCATTTTGAGCCAAAAGTCTTTCAGGGTCTGAGTTTTTAAGCCTATGAGGAGATACCCACATCATGCTTTGGTTGCATCATCAGAAACTTTTACAAAGGACTTTGAATGTCTTAAGTACATCTGATGAGCCAACAAACTCAGCTGCCATGTATCTCTGCCATTTTTAAATAACCCAGTGGAACTGGCAGTAACAGTGATGGTTTGACTTTTTTACTTGAAAGAAAAGGTTCTGCACCAGATAAATAATACTTAAATTTCTATCATGTGTATATTGTGGTATGAAAGTTTGATTCTATAGCTTTGCTATGTCTCTATGCTTATGTATTACCATGTCTAACTAGTGAAACGGCCTATGCAAGAAAGCGTCACATTCCAGGCAGCAGTCTGGTGCCAGTCTGTTCCTTTCTGTGTCAGCCTTTTCCCATAACATATCGGCAGGAATACAGATTTACGTAGTTCCTGTGAGACTGTGTGTAATGAAAATGATAACAACGGTGACGGCTGGGAGTGTTTTCATCAAAGGATGGGGGACTGGGGGGCACCTTGACCTGTCTGGGATGATGAAACAAAACATGTATGTCACCATGTTTGCGAAGAACTGCCCTAGAATACGTATAAATATCTGTTTGCTTAACTGCTGGGGTGTGACTCTCTCTGGGAGGCTCACCCATGTGCACATGAATAAATGAACTTTTCTGCAATCTGACTCTCTTGCTGAACTGAGTCTTTTCTTCCTACCACAGTATTTACACACACACACATTTTCTGAACCGCTTGGCCCATACAGGGTCGCGGGGAACCGGAGCCTACCCGGTAACGCAGGGCATATGGCCGGAGGGGGAGGGGACACACCCAGGACGGGACGCCAGTCCGTCGCAGGGCACCCCAAGCGGGACTTGAACCCCAGACCCACTGGAGAGGAGGACCTGGTCCAACCCACTGCACCACTGCACCACTGCACCCCCCACCACAGTATTTAGTAAATGCTTTTTCCCATTTCATTATTATCACTTGCTTTTTGCATGAGGTTGCTGATGATAAAGTTAGTTTTGTTTCTGGGCGAAAGCTCATTGTCGCACAGGGACTCCAGTATTCCTTCCACTAATTTAATGTCTGGATGTCTTCAGTATCCAATCAATTACCAGTAGGAAAAAGAAAGGCAAGAGCAGGCACCCCTGACAAACTCTGGTTCTGACTGTAAAGGCATCTGTGAACTGTCCTCCGTGGATCACTCTGCAAGTCACCCTTTCGTACAAACAGCTCATGATCTTTACAAGCTTGCCCAGCACCCCATAGTGTCGAAGTAGCTTTCACAGGGTTGTCCTGTCCACACTGTCAAATGCCTTTTCATTGTCAACGAAGTTGATGTAGAGAGGAGCTCCACTCAATCAATTCCTCAGCTATGATGCGCAATGTTGCAATTTGGTCCGTGCAGGATCTGTCCTTACAGAATTCAGCTTGTTGGTCTCTTGGTTGGGTGCCTACTTGGTCTTTCAGTCTATTCAGGATGATTCTGTTCAACACTTTTCCCAGGTACCGAAAGAAGAGTTATTCCTCGGCAGCTGTCACAGTTGTTGAGGTCTCCTTTCTTTGGAATCTTCACCAGGTATCCTTCCATCCAGTCTGCTGGTACGTCAGCGGGTGGAGCATGTCTACCATAATGTCTATATCTGTCTTCAGGGCTTCTGCTAGGATGTTGTCAGGTCCTGCAGCCATGCCATGCTTCTGATGTCTGATAGTTTTTCGTATTTCATTGCTTGTTGGTGGGCTTCAGTCAATGGGTAGGTCCTGTTCTGTTGGTCGTATGTTAAATGTCTTGTAGGTGGATTTTCCTGTGAGACGGCGGTCAGAATAGTGGACAGCAAAGGCACCAACTCAGGTTCTTGCCCAGTGGAAAGACAAGGCAGGCAAGACAAACAATCCACAGTGTGGTTTTTGGATCTGGCACGGCACTGAACAATGTAATCAAAGTAAAGGAACCAAGCAGCCCAGCTTGTTATGTGCATGCCAGCTCTATTGGTTCCTTTTGTAATCAGCAGGGTAGTTAAGGCCTGGTGGTCAGTCCACAAGGTAAATCTGTGACCCTGTAAGTATGTCCTCCACTTTTTGACGGCCTGAATGAATGCCAAAGCCTCTTTCTCAACAATGGAATACTTTCGTTTAGCTGGGGTGAGTGTTCTGGATGCAAAAGCAGCAGTACGTTCATGATCATCAGCACGTAACTGTGAGAAGACAGTACCCAATCCATAATCAGACACATCAGTAAAGCTGACAGCTGGCAGGTCAGGGTCAAATAGTGCTAGAGCAGGACTGTTCACAAGAAGCTCTTTGACTTCAGCTAAGCTGTCTTCAGCCACTTCAGACTAGCAAAATCCACTTTTATCCCAGAGGAACGAAAGCAAAGGCACCATTATAGGAGCAAAATTGGGAATGAATTTGTTGTACCAAGAGAGGAGACCCAGGAGAGAACACAACTAAACAGCATCCGCTGGCACATTGATTATTGCAGATAGGTGTTCCTGGTCTGGATGAATACCCTGTGCAGTCATTGTATGTCCTAGAAATATCAAGCAAAGCTTCCTGAAGTGACACTTTGACTCATTCAGCAGCAATCCAGCATCTTTGAGATGTTGCGGCACATCCTAGATAGTTTACAACATTCTGGAGTTCCTTAAGAATCACAGCCATTATCTTCTGAAACACGGACGGAACAGAAGTCAAGCCATAAGGTACCTGACAGAACCTGAAAAGACCCTTGTGTGTTATCAAGGTTGTGAGGTGCCTGCTGTCTTCATGGAGAGGTACCTGATGATACGCACTTTCTCAGTCTATGGTTGAAAACACAGTCGCACCTCGCAGTAGTGTCATCATCTCTTCCATATGCGGCAATGGGTAGCTATCCACTATAAGTGCCTTACTGGGCCCTTGCAAATCCACACACACACGAATTCCCCCCATTTTTTTCTGAACCACTACAACTGGAGAGCCTCACAGAGAGGAATCAATCCTTTCAAAGATGCTGGCATGCAGAAGTCAGTCAAGTTCTGCAGAAACAACATCCCTCACAAAAAAAGGTAAGTGACACAATCTGTGCCTCACAGGAGGCACAGAGTCAGAACTTTTAACCTTGTGTGTGAAATTTTTCACACAGCCCAGTGCAGTATGCTGTGATGGAAGGGTGGAAAGCACACCACCCGGAGCAGAGTGTGGTGGCAGCAGCACCATGTGTCCGTAAAATCGAAGCTGTCGTTTAATCAAGTCCATGCCTAGCAAAGCTGTACCATCATCAATGGTGAAAAAGTGAGCGGGACAAGTAAGGCCATATTTAGGCACCGTTGCAGGTAAACAGCCTAGACTGAAATTGGTTCTCGAGAATAAGTAAGCAAACGGATGGTCAGAGGCTGTAAAGACACAGTGTGAAAACACTGATCATAAACTTGTTTTGGTAAAATGGACACTATGGAACCAGAGACAACTGTGAGTTGAAGGGACATGGGTATAGCAGCAGGTGAAACTTATATGGCCACATCACGCAGCAGACGGTCCGTTGATCCAGACAGGTGGAGAATACAAACCTCTGGTAATTCAATTACCTGCACTGAACAAGGAGCAGAACGGCAAACTCACACAAAATGTCCAACCTTACTGCAGTTCCTACATTTAGCAGATGCACATGGACAGTTTCACGTGTTTGCAAGATGTCCATCAGAGCCACAACAGAAGCATATCCAAACTGATGGAGCAGGAGCAGGACCCTTTTATTGAGGCGCGTGCCTTGTAGTTGGCTTTGGTATGCTGTCGTCCGGATGCATGAGTAGCGTGTACGGCTTGTACCGCAGTAGAGTTGCTGGCAGACATCACTTTCGCCTGGGCATTGGCTGCCTCTAGCTGCGTGGCAATTGTAATTACAGTCTCCAGTGTCAAGTTAGATTCCAGTAATAATCAATTGCAGATATGAGTATTATCAATATTTTCGACTACCTGGTCACACAGCATATCATGCAGTTTATCAGCAAAGTCACAAGTAGTAGCAAAATCTCTCAAAGCAGCAATGTACTACTGTTTCACCAGATTTCTGGGCACATTTTCTAAAATCATGTTGTTCCACACGCAGTGGCGCAGTGGGTTGGGCCACAGTCCTGCTCTCCGGTGGGTCTGGGGTTCGAGTCCCGCTTGGGGTGCCTTGCGACGGACTGGCGTCCCGTCCTGGGTGTGTCCCCTCCCCCTCTGGCCTTACGCCCTGTGTTACCGGGTAGGCTCCGGTTCCCCGTGACCCCGTAAGGGACAAGCGGTTCTGAAAATGTGTGTGTGTGTGTGTGTTGTTCCACAACCACATTTCTTTTTCTAATGTAGTGGTCTTCTAAAGCTTTAATTGCAGCAGCCAGATCATCACCAGTATTAGGCAATGTATAAAACAGTCTCTGACCTTCAGTTCCAAGGCAGTGAAGGAGAAAAGCCCGTTTTCTTGCTTCCGGCCAGGAATGTCATTGACTAGCATGTAACTGTTAAACATCTTGAGCCACCTTAGTAGCAGTATGGCGGGCTTAGTGGGACAAAGGCAAACAGGACTTGGACACAAAGCATTCACGGATGCCATCCTCAGTCCTGTAGAAAAAACTGTCCTCGTCACCAATTTTGCTGTGTCAGTAAGCAAGGGAAACAGGAGAATTATTCCTCAACGATTTTAATAATGATAACAAACTAGCATGGAATCCACCATGTGCACACACTCGCTTCTCTACTATCTCTCTAATCACACTGCAAAACCCCAAATGCTAACTAACGGTACACCAATGCAAGAATACCACACAAGTACCTTGCTCATCGGTACTACAGCCGGAGGTGGAGATTAAACCTGCAACCATTGTGTCCAAAGGCAGTAGCGCTAAGCACTATGCTACCAGCAGTCCCCTATTAATGATATTAACAACAGGTTCCATGAGAATGGAAACTGCGGTTTTAAGTAATATAGCGAGGATTGGGTCTAAAGGACAGGTAGTACATTTCCTCGAGCGAATTAGCATGGTAATTCTCTCTATAGTAATTAAGTCGAAGGTACTGAAACAGTGTCATGGGAAACATAGAGACCTAGGACGGCTGGACCCAAGTGCAGCGTCGTTCGTCCGGAGACGAAGGATGAGGGCAAGTCCTTGGTGTCGGGGACAGGTGAAGTGTCAATCGATTGGCGGTCAGGGTCAGAGCGAAGATCCATGGGCGAGGTCAGGGGACTTAGAGAAGGGTTGGTCAAATGGCAAACAGGACAGGAACAAGGATCTGTGGATGTGGTTGGGAAACGAAGCGAAGAGTCAAAAACCGGAGGACGTGAACGAAGAGTTAGCTATGCTTGTGGACAAAGCATCACGAGAAAGGGTGGTTGTCCCTGACGAGATTCCACAAAGGTCTGGGAGCTGCGGAGTGTCTTTTAAAGGGTAGGGAGTTAGTCAGGTGCTGGACTGGTGTCAGGTGCTGTCGAATGAGTTGTGGGGATGGACGTGAACAGTGCAGATCTAATATTAGCATCGCCAGAACACCTTACACTGGCCTGGATCGATGTAGAGGGAGCAATGGATGTCCAGATAATTCTCTCAGTTACTGTTAAACAAATTCATCAGTTAAAATTACATTGTTTATCTTGGTATTTACTGGTTAAGTATGGTATTAAGCAAACAAATATGGATTTTCTGATTTTCATCAATTAGCATTGTGTAATATTCAGATCTGGAGTTAAAGATGCACTTGTAATTTTCTTTTTTTTTTTTTTGGACAATTGGACCAGGCTACATAATAAATGTGCTCCAAACATTTACACTCTAATTTTTTACATTTTTATTTTGTAATACCAGTTGATTCATTGAACCAGAAAAAGATTCTTACAATCCAAATAAGTTTAGTTTCTGGTGGAGCCACAGAATCTAAGGCAAATTTTATCACAGAATTATATTCAAAAATGATTTAATCTATATTTGCACTTGCTGCAGAATTAGATTTGCTCATGTAATCGAAAAATTTAGCAGTAGTCTTTCCATGTTGCACGATTTTGTTCGTACTATTGTCAAAAAACAGCAGCAGGTATAGATCAAAGGATAACAAGTAATGATCGGAAAATGTCTTGTTCATAGCAACTATATTTACATTGTGAACATCTACACCGTAAATTATTACAAGATCAAGCGTATGGTTACAGGAATGAGTTGGACCGTTAACTTGAGTAAAGCTGACAGAACTTAAGAGAGGCAGAACTATTAGCAAAAATATCCTACAACATGTCTATATGAATACTGAAATCACCAATTAAGATTTTGTCATGAATAATGACTAAATCAGGTATAAAGCTACTAAATTTGTTGAGAAAACAGGAGTACGGACCAGGTGAGCGATAGATAAATCTATTAGGTTTCTGCTTCAAATCTAGCAGTAGAACTTCAAACGTGGCAAAATTTTCACCATTTCTGGGGGTTATTTGTACTTCGTTATTAAAAAGAACTTGGACTCCACCTACACGATGTGCAGAGTGAGATTTATGGAAATAATTATATCCGTCTGGAGAGGCTGCTATTAGCAGAATCATATCGGACTCACTGGGCCAGGTATGAGGTCTGAGAGCTCATCTCTGTCCAGAGTAAGGCCATCTTATGCAGACGCCCTGTCTGGAAGTGGGACATCCATAGAAGAGGGCCTCCGGACATTAATACTTTGGGAAGAAGAGAAGGAAAAGACAGACATGGACTCAGGAATGGAGGCAAGGGCTAGATAGGCCCGCTGAAATAACAGATGTAAAATCATGCCCCTACCCTGGTGGGAGTTTTGAAAAGGTAAAAGAAAGCTCCACAACTAAGGCAAAGAAGTTTGAAAGGGAGGTTACAGTGCCAGAAGGGAAACTGCTCCCAGTCGAGTTCCCTTCAGATGAAGGCTGAGAGGAGCCCTCATCCCTCGAAGATATCAAGACCATGTGGGCGCTATAGACATCCCCGTTGACGTACCCCAGCAAGTACTTCCCAAAGAGAAGGACAATCGACACAAAACACAGAAGCATATTTGCTGGATGAGGACTTGTGCGGGGGCCACAGGGATGGAGGTCTCCGAGGAAGGGCATATAATGATGTGAACAATGGTCAGTTATCTTCATTTTAGTGTTTTAAAGGATTTTATTGTTTTTAACATCATATCTCAATGGCTGATTTTAAACTTTTCACTCAACTAATTACGTAAAGTGAACTGCTGTGTTTAATCAGCCTGAGTCTTGATCCTTAAACCTGTGTCTTTTTTTGGGAGAATGCCTCCTGGACCAGCGAAATGTGACTCTCTAAACAGTAAGGTTTTTAATTATAGATTCAGGCTGGGTTTTGGGGGCGGACATCATGTGGAGAAGTCAGCACATACACTTTTGTGCATCTGTGGTCTTGGTGGCTTGGAGAGCCCCATCACTTTGCATGAGCTGTCATAGGTGCTTGGTAATATGAAGTAACATAAGGTCCCAGGGCTGGATAGTCTTCTGGTGAAATTTTATTCCATCTTTTGGGACATCCTAGGTCTTTTTATAGGTAGTCAAGGAGATCCTAAGAGGGGACAATCTTATCAATAGCATGAGAGCAGAGGTTCTCTTTTTGTAGTACAGGAAAGGTAGCGAAGCCAGCCTTGCTAAATGGAGACTCCTCATAATGCTTTGAGTAGATGCAAAGATCATTGCAAATTTCTTTGCTGCAAAGATGAAGAAGGTAATGGTTGACCCAGTCAGTTGAGACTAGACTTGTGGGATGCCAGCGTGTTTGGTGATTTGAATTTTGTACCTGCTTCGAAAACGCAATCTCCTGGGTGGAGGATCCAAAGGTACCCCCTCTTGATCAGTCTGGACCAGGAGAAGGCGTTTGACCGAGTAGACAACTGCATCTTGTTTAACACCTTGAGCAAGCTGAGCTTTGGTCCCCATTTCCTGTGGTGGCCACATATAATGAAGTTACCATCAACAGCTCATATTCAGAGATTCACAATGTGCTCTTACCACAGAGTGGTGATGAAACAGCAAAGAGTGTCCAGCACAGCACAGTGTGCTGGGACCAGTCACTCAGCTAGGGCCTGGTTTGGGCATTTCAGTGTCCCTCTGGTACAGCACTGAACCTTGGCAAGTTACTTATTGAGTACTTTAGCAGCTGGAAAGATAGGGATGACTGCATCAGAAGTTTTTCACAATGTGCCTTCTCAAAAATTTGGGGGTCAACATCCTTTCGTAAAATACCACCAGAGCTAACTGGGAAGAATTTCTGACCAAAGCCAGAGAGAAAATAGAACTATGGAATACCAGGACCCTCTTCTTGATAGGAAAAATGTTTCGTTTGAAGGCTGACATCCTCCAAACATTGCTCTACTTTGCCCCGGTGTACTCCTTGCGCTACTTGATGCAAACAGGCCTTACAAAAGATATTTCTGATCACATTTGATGGGGGAGGTATGAATATGTGAGATCATGTACGTGCGGTCATGTACCTTTCAAAGAAGGAAGGAGGGATGCGCCATACCTCTCAAACTAAATTCTCTGCTCCTCTCCCAGCTATATCTAAAAGCTCTGATCAAAAATCCCCACCAGTACTTTGTGCATCTTTCGTTAGCCCTGCTGATGCATCATTTGGTGAAGTCCTGGTTAGACACCAGGCTGAATGCTGTTACCTGGCCTGTTCACTACAGCCATGCTGTAAAGTGGAGTAAGGCTATGGCAGCTGGGGTTGAGGTATAGAGCCATCTCCAGCACAGAGCCTTGTACAAAGCCCTGGTTGGGAGGAGAGCAACTCAAGTTATTTTAGGGCTTAAAAAGGGTATGTGGTTCAGGATTATGCCAAACGGGCTAGACCACCATCTGCAGGACTGGCACTGGCATTGTTTGCAAAGTAACTTAGCAGTTAATTTAGTTTCAAGTTTATTGTCATAGATACAAGTACCATGTACATGTATCATGAAAATCTTCCTGAATGCTTCTCCACAGACTATGGGCAAGGAAAATAGAAATACTGCACAAACAAAACAATGACAAACAAAACAGTGTCAATGACAGTGAATAACAACAGCAGCAATGACAGGAATTGTCACGTCCCACGGGGTCACTGCCCCTCCTGGTCAGAGGCGGCGCCACTCAGTGCCGCTAGTTAACGCTTACCTATCACCTCACAGTCTCGTAGGACATGTAGGTATAAAAGGAGCCAGCGGAGCAGAACTACTTGCGGATTCTTAATCAGCGGTTCTATTGTGCTCTCTTGGCGATTCGTAGTCTCTTGTTCCCACAATCTGTTTCCTAGGTGTGCATGTTCCATCAGTTCCTGCCTCTTGTTCTTCAGTCCTGGTCCATCGTTCCTGTCCGGTATTTCGTCACGTCTCGGGGTTGCGGTCATACTCACAGATTAGCGTTTCACTGTTCACCGTAGTTCAAACACCGTGTGTGTTTCCTGGTCTCGTGTTTCCTGTTTCACTTCCACCGTGTGTCTTACAATACGCACAGTACACTTTTAACATCACACTGCACGTGAAGTCATTTTATATTTCGTCTGTGTTTGGACGTAATAGCAATGCGCGTCCGTGTCGGACTCCCATCCGGACGCTACGGGAATAACAATAGATAATGGTAACAGTAGAAACAATAATGGTAACAATTAGAGAACTTAGAACGAGAGAATGAGAATGCTTAAGGTGATAGAGTAATTTATCAATGTGCTTGGGTGGAGCAGTCCAACTCTAGTTACTAAAGGTGACACATTGGTTAGTGTTGTATAGTCTTACAGCAGTGGGGTAAAAGCTGTTCCTGTACCTAGCTGTGCGGGTTTGAATAGACCTAAGCCGTTTTGCAGATAGCAGGGAAGAGAAAAGTGCTAGTATGGGGTGACTATGATCTCTCATGATGCACATCGTCTTTCTGAGGCAGCGTGTGATGTAGGTGTCCTCGACTGCTGGTAGCTGTGTGCCGATGATTTCCTGAGCTGTTTTGACCACCCTCTGTAGGGATTTCTTGTCCTGTACGGAGCAGCTGCCATCCCAGAATGTAATAAATCCTGTGAGGACGGATTCCACAGCACACCTGTAGAAAGTGGTGAGGACTGTAGTGGACATCCTGGCTTTCTTCAGATGCTTGTGGAAGTGGAGGCATTGGTGGGCCTTTTTGATGGTCGATGCTGTGTGCTCAGTCCATGTGAGTTTAACAGTGAGGATGACCCCAAGGAATTTGAAGCTGTTGAACCTCTCTGCCATGTCCCCTCCTACGTAGATGGGTGCCTGAACCGTATCCTGTTTCCTGAAGTCAATCACCAGCTCCTTAGTTTTACTGACATTGAGAGACAGGTTGTTGTCCTGGCACCACTCTGCCAGGAGCCTCACCTCCTCTCTGTAGGCCGTCTCATCGTTGTTGGTGATCAGACCCACAATGGTGGTATCCTCAGCAAACTTTACGATGATGTTGGAGCTGTGACTGGCCACACAGTCATGTGTGAACAGTGAGTATAGCACTGGGCTCAGGACACTTCCCTGTGGAGTGCCAGTGTTGAGGATCAGTGGGGAGGAGGTATTTCTGCCAATCTGCACATGCTAGGGCCTGTTGGTGAGGAAATCCAGGATCCAATTGCACAATGTGGGATGACAGTGTTAAATGCTGAGCTATAGTCTACAAACAATAGCCTTGCATAGCAGTTTTTATTATCCAGGTGAGCCAGAGTGGTGTGAAGTATGTGATATTGCCTCTTCAGTGGATCTGTTGTGGCGGTAGGCAAACTGCAGTGGGTCCAAAGTGTCTGGGATGATGCCCTTAATGTGTACCAGCACCAGCCTCTCAAAGCATTTTATTGCAATGGGGGTCAGTGCCACTGGGCGATAGTCATTAAGGCAGCTCACCTTGTTTTTCTTAGGAACGGGAATAATGGTGGTGTTTTGAAACAAGTGGGTACAGTTGAGCTTTTCAAGGAAGCGTTAAATATGTCTGTGAAGACAGAAGCCAGTTGCTCACTGCATGTTTTTAAAACTCGCCCTGAAATTCCGTCCGGTCCAGTAGCTTTGCAGATGTTGACTCAGCTAAAAGTTTTTCTCACCTGTGCCACAGAAACGGTGAGACCGGCGTTATCATGTACTGTGGGGATGCGCAGTGGGGGGTCTTTGTTCTTGAACTTGAAGCAGCCATAGAACGCATTCAGTTCGTCTGGGAGAGACGCAGCGGTAGCTGTCAATGACCGCCTTTGTGGTTTATAATCTGTTAATGTTTGGATTTCCTGCCACAGCCTACATGCATCTTGAATGCAGTTAAACTCTGATTCCACCTTCCTGCTATATTCCCGTTTCGCACTAGCGATGGCTTTGCGGAACTCATACTTGCTCTTTTTGTACACGTCTGTGTCTCCAGACTGAAACGCATAACTTCACGCGTGGATTTTATTTCAGATTTCGGCGGTAATCCACGGTTTTTGGTTGGGGAATAAGGGGACTGTTTTATGTGGTATGCAGACATTTACACAGAACCCGATGAAGTCCATGACCACTGTGGCATACTCGTCCAGATTGGAGGAGGAGTTTCTGAACATGTCCCAGTCCACGGAGTCAAAGCAGTCCTGGAGCCTTTCCTCCGTTTCTGGTGTCCAGCGCAGTACAGAGCACATCACAGGTTCCTCTCGCTTCAGTTTCTGTTTGTAGACCGGAAGAAGCAGAATCGAGGCGTGATCTGATTGCCCGAGGTGTGGACGCAGCAGGGAGCAGTATGCACCTTTGTATGAAGTATAGCAGTGGTTGAGGGTGTTTGAGCCTCTGGTGGGGCAGGAGATGTGCTGATGGTACTTGGGGTACACGTTCCTGAAATCGGCTTGCTTAAAGTCCCCAAAGATAATGAACAGTCCATCTGGGTGCTTGTTCTCGTACTTAGAGACGACGTGGTACAGTTCGTTCAGCGCACTATGCATGTTCCCTTAGGGTGGGATGTAAACTGCGGTCATGAGTACAGCCACGAACTCCCTGGGCAGGTAGAATGGTCGGCATTTGATCAGTAGGTATTCAAGGTCCGGAGTGCAGTTCTGTGCAATCACTTCCACATTTGTGCACCATGGGTTGTTAATAAGAAAGCATACTCCCCCTCCTCTCTTTTTCCCCGATGAATCAGTCCGATCTGCACGGTAAATTGAGATGCCCTCGGGTTGGACCAAGTGGTCCAGTGTGCTGATGGTGAGCGATGTCTCCGTAAAGCAGAAAACACAGCAGTTCCGTAAATCTCATTAAGTCGCCCGCTGAGATCATCCAGTTTGTTGTCCGGAGACTGAACGTTGGACAGGAAAATGCTGGGCATTGGAGGTCATAGCATGCGGCGTTTCACTCTCACCTGAACGCCAGTCCTGCGTCCCCGTTTCCGAGCTCGTGTCTTCTGTGTGGTCTCAGGTGGGACGCGGTCATGATGTTCTTCGCGGCAGAGCGAAGGTAGAGAGTTTGGCTCTCTAACGCTAAGTATTGCGTCTAATCGCACTGTTTCACGTATTTGCATTAAGTGTTTGGCGGTTATAGGTAATAAGAGAATAAACTGGCCGGAAGGACAGTGACACAAACAAAATAATATACACTTAACTAACAAGTCTGCAAGGAGAAGCAATAAACAGATCGCCTTGCGCTGGCACCATGTTACACAGTTAAAGTAGACCTGAAGAGGTACAAACTCACCAACCAACCACTCTGTCTCCAACTCCAGTGTGGCAAAAGTAAACTTCTTACACGCACATTTTGGGACTGCAGACAGGTGCAGGTGGACTAGCTTTCAAGACCTGCCTGAGTCGAAGATTGATCTACAGGTAGTTTTGATGTATAATGAAGTCCTGATGGGATGGGACTTCTATAAGGCAGTAGCCACCCAAGTGTGGTTGATGATCAGCATGACTGAGCAAATGCTTTGAGAGAACCAACAACCAGAGAACCAAGTTCATCCAGACAAGGGTAGAACTGGGCATCTACGCTGTGTACTACAAGACATTGAATAAGACAATTACCTCAGAAGCCAAGGAGAGGTGGAAGAGCTACTTTCAGCTGTAACCCCGCAGGTCTGTGGCAAACTTTCTATCCTGTGATAAGTAACATGTCCTTTAATGCTTACGGGACACCACAACTCCCGTTTTTGGTGTTTCTAGGTGTTTTGTTTTGTGGTGTCTTGTATTTTGTGTTAGGTCTATGGTTTAAATACTTTCTTTCTGTGTTTCTGTATTTTTGCTTCCTGTGCAGGTCCATTATCTATCATTGGTTTCTATCCCTGTCCTTCATCATTTACATTTACATTTATTCATTAGCAGACACTTTTCTCCAAAGCGACATACATCTCAGCAAAAATACAATTTGTACAATTTGTACAAGAGAAAGAGACATGGCTGCAGATATGTGATTCTTAAGTAAACCTAGTTTGTTACTTTCCACTTGATGCACCAATGTTCATCGCTCCAGTAGGTGTACAAAATGCAGAATAGATGAATCCTGGTAACCTCCCACCAATTTTTTTTTTTTTTTTAAGAATAAGGTACAAAAACAAACTATCACATACAGTGCCTGTGCCACGCCCACACCTCTGGGCCAACACGGAACACCTGGGACGCAACGCAGACTGCAGCATAAAAGGTTGCGTTGGACAACCAGCTGATGCAAAACCTTGATCTGCCTCCTCGTTAGCGACCTTCTCCAGCCATTTCCTGTTCCAGAACGCCTTCCCCGAACCCGTCCCTTGTTCCCCGATCTACTGCCTCCTTCGGATCATCGACCTCTTGCCTGTACACTGACCTCGCCTTTTGGATCCTCCCTGTTACGACGTTCGCACCTCGAAGACCCTTTGCCCGTTCTCTGACCTCCTCTCTTGGATTTCCCCGAAGACACCACGATTACCGCTCTGCACTTGGGTCTGCCGCTTCCCTCAGACGCGACCATGACAGCCTGGAGTAACGGCTGTGTCAAGGCCTATCTGGGGAAGATCATGAAGTTACAGTACATGAACATTTACACCACACATGAGCTGCAGAAATCCTGGGCGAAATTGATCCGGAAAAGATGAGTTTTCGGACCCTTCTTGAATGTGGAGAGAGTTTCTGCAGTTCTGAGTGACAGGGGAAGGTTATTCCACCACAACGGAGCCAGAACCAAGAACCTCCGTGCTTTAGCTTTCATGCACGGGGCCACCAATTGAGCAGAAGTAGAGAAGCAAAGGGGTCTGGCTAGAGTGTAGCAGTTGATCAAGTCCTGTAAATAGCTGGGAGCAGTTCTATTGATGCATTTGTGGAGAATAACCAGCGTCTTGAATTTGATTCGGGCAGCTATAGGAAGCCAGTGCCAAGAATTGAGTCATCATCAGTCCTTTTGTCAGTTCCTCCATTTGGACCAATCACCGTCAAGCTCCACCATCTTAAAAACCCCATCATTTTCCAGGTAAAGCCAGACTTCTGTCTCATGGTGCTTTTTTGTGTTTGCTTGGTCATTCTTTGTTTGGTTTATTGTTAGGATTAGCTGTTTATTGACTTTGTGGCACTGTCCTGGGGAAAAACTAGATAGATAAACACATCACGTGACCTACATATAGGGTTCAGCAGCCTGTCTAGACACAATTAGGGAGGAGACAGGCATTAGCCCCTGTACTTTTGCTTTATGGTTGATAGAGTAGGTTAGTTTCCGTGTCATAGACACTGAAAACCTGTTTCTTTTGTTGTACTTTGTTTTATAGCTAGGCTAGCCAACCAACTTGAGATAGTTAATTTGGTTTTCTGATGTTCTTTGCTTTGTTACCATCTTAGTTCCTTTTTCCCCAGGAAAGTGTCTTTACGTTCTGTAAATATTGTAAAGAGTCATCAAACTATCTGCAGAAATAAGCACAGCAAAAAGAAATTACACTTAGCACTTCTTATGTGTAATTTTGTTGGCCCCTTGCTACCACCGCCCACCTTGATGCTACACCCTAGCTACCCTTGGGATTGTACCATCCACTTTTTTTAATTGTACAGTTTAATATAACTTATAACACTTTTTTGCACCTTTAAATTCCCTTTAAAATAAGGCAACTGGTGTAGTGTGTGTTTATTATGTAATTTTAATAATGTTTTAGTGTAGTTTAGTTTTTATTATGCATGTGGGTGTTTCTTTACTAACCTTTATTCTTAATTTTTGTGTGTTATTTGGTTAGTTTATTATACCAAAAAATGTTCTAGTAGGGGCAGACATGCTCTTAAGGAACAATACCCAGAGGAAATGATAGGTAAGTGTAAGAGACGAGGCAGGAAACAGGAGAAGATGCAGTCGCCCATTGCTGTGGGCTTTTATTTGCCTTAGACAGCAGAGAAGTAAGGAGACAGGAAAGGGGGAGCAGGGAACAGGTAGAGAGAGGTTTTGTGCTGGTCGGGGGGCTGGGAGAGTCGGGTCGGTCGGGACGCGGGCATCGTCTCAGGGTTCGGGTCTGTAGTCGCCTCTGTCTGGTTCTCCTCCTCGGTCTCTTCCCCCTATTGCTGGGCACCGGGGAAGAAATAGGGGATGAAATCAGCCCCAGCTGTGGCTGCTTTGCCCCCATCTCCGCCCCCTCCCTGGGTGGCCTCGGTGTGCTACAGTAAGGTATACAGCAATACTCTAGGAATAAGGCATGGGACCATCCCTCTTGAGCAGCTAAATTGTCATGTGTTTCCTTTTCTTTACTTTCCTTTTAATATTTGAGCCTTAGGGTATTTTTTATGGAGGATTTAAGTATCCACTGTGCAGTATCATATTGACTGGTTTTAGTAAATTGATTATATCATATTTTACAGTATGCAAGATGGATTTCTTTATTGAAAAAGATTTTATTGAGGCAAAAGTGATGAATGGAGATAATACTTGTTGGGTTGTACAATCTGTGTCACCAGACATTTTCAGTGTCTTGGCAATCCATTCTGATCCATAGGAAAAAAAAAAACTCCCGGAGGCCAGTATTGTAAAACCATTTGGCGCCTCCCCATGGATATTTAATCTAGTGGTGGCCAGGAAGAAGTCAGGGGGGCTGTGATTTTGTGTGAACCTGAGGGCATTGAATAAGGCAATTATCTCATCCCCATAGTGGAGGAACTAGCCGCACAGTTTTCCAGATCCACCATTTTCCCAAAACTAAGCTTCAGACAGGGTTATCTACAGATCCCCCTCTACTCCAACAGTCGGAATCTCACAGCTTTCATCATGCGCACCAGTGGCCTGCTACACCAAAATGCCTTTCAGACTGAGCTCCAGCTGATTCCAGAAGATCATGTCTGCTATTTTCTCAGGCATCCCAGTGATGGTTGTATACTTTGATGACTTTGTAGTACATTCCCCAGTTGTTGCCTGTCTTGATGAGTACTTCTGCAGGGTGCTTGAGAGGCTGAATAGCCACCATCTTATTCTCAACGGTGACAAATGTATCTTCACCTTCATAAAAGGGCACCTTGGGTCTAGACACCAGCCTGTACTGAGGCCGTCTGCCTCCTGAGGACCCAACTCAATTTATTTTTATAGAGTGCTCTTCTCCCCTCCGTGAACCGCCACCTTACCGAGGTGGAGGGGTTTGAGTGCCTGAATGAGTCCAGGAGCTATGTTGCCTGGGGCTATATGCCCCTGGTAGGGTCTCCCATGGCAAACAGGTCCTGGATGACAGACGAGACAAAGTGCAGTTCGAAAAACCCCTTATGAAGAAAATAAAAGCAAGGCTTCCGTTTACCCCGCCCGGTATTGGGGTCACCGGGGCCCCACACTGGAGCCAGGCCTGGGGGGGGGCTCGCATGCGAGTGTCTGGTGGCCAGGTCTATGCCCACGGGGCCTGGCCGGGCTCAGCCCAAAGCCATGACGTGGAGCCGCTTTTCGGTGGGCTCACCACCTGCCGGAGAAACCGTAAGGGGCCGGTGCATTGTGATTTGGGCGGTGGTCGGGGCCGAGTGCCCGGCCAACCCAAACCTCGGGTGCCAACTCTGGTTTTTGGGACTTGGAATGTCACCTCACTGGCGGGGAAGGAGCCTGAGCTGGTGCAGGAAGTTGAGAGATACCGTCTAGATATAGTCGGGCTCACTTCCACTCACAGCTTGGGTTCTGGAACCACTCTTCTCGATCAAGGGTGGACTCTCCACTATTCTGGCGTTGCCCAGGGTGAGAGGCGGCGGGTGGGTGTGGGCTTATTAATAGCCCCCCAGTTCAGCCGCCATGTGTTGGAGTCTACCCCGGTGAATGAGAGGGTCACCTCCCTGCGCCTTCGGGTCAGGGAACGGTCTCTCACTGTCGTTTGTGCTTATGTGCCTAGTGGCAGTGTAGAGTACCCGGCCTTTTTAGAGTCCCTGGGGGGCGTGCTGGAAAGCGCTCCCACTGGGGACTCTGTCGTTCTACTGGGGGACTTCAACGCCCACGTGGGCAGCGACAGTGACACCTGGAGGGGCGTGATTGGAAGGAACGGCCTCCCTGATCTGAACCCGAGTGGTGAGTTGTTATTGGATTTCTGTGCTAGTCATGGTTTGTCCATAACAAACACCATGTTGATGCATAAGGGTGTCCATCAGTGCACTTGGCACCAGGACACCCTAGGTCGGAGGTCGATGATCGACTTTGTAGTCGTTTCCTCTGACCTTCGGCCATATGTCTTGGACACTCGGGCGAAGAGAGGGGCTGAGCTGTCAACTGATCACCACCTGGTGGTGAGTTGGATTTGATGGCGGGGGAAAAAGCTGGACAGATCTGGCAGGCCCAAACGCATAGTGAGGGTCTGTTGGGAACGTTTGGCGGAGGCCCCTGTCAGAGAGGTCTTCAACTCCCACCTCCGACAGAGCTTCAACCAGGTCCCGAGGGAGGTGGGGGACATTGAGTCCGAATGGACTATGTTCCACACCTCCATTGTCAGGGCGGCGGTTCGGAGCTGCGGCCATAAAGTCTCCGGCGCCTGTCACGGCGGCAGTCCCCGAACACGGTGGTGGACACCGGAGGTAAGGGATGCCATCAAGCTGAAGAAGGAGTTCTATCGGGCCTGGCTGGCTCATGGGACTCCTGAAGCAGCTGACAGGTACCGACGGGCCAAACAGAGCGTGGCTCTGGCAGTCGCCGCGGCAAAAACTCGGGCTTGGGAGGAGTTTGGTGAGGCCATGGAGGAAGACTTTCGGTCGGCCTCAAAGAGATTCTGGCAAATCGTCCAGCGACTCAGAGGGGGGAAGCAGTGTTCCGCCAACACTGTTTACAGTGGAAGTGGTGCGCTGCTGACCTCAACTGAGGATGTCCTCGGGCGGTGGAAGGAGTACTTTGAGGATCTCCTCAATCCCTCCGACACGCCTTCCGTAGAGGAAGCTGAGGCCGGGGACTTGGAGGGGGACTCGTCCATCACCCTGGCTGAAGTTGCTGAGGTAGTCAAAAAACTCCTCGGTGGCAAGGCTCCGGGGGTGGATGAGATCCGCCCCGAGTTTCTCAAGTCTCTGGATGTTGTGGGGCTGTCTTGGCTGACACGCCTCTGCAGCATTGCATGGAGTTCGGGGACGGTGCCTCTGTGCCAGACCGGGGTGGTGGTCCCTCTTTTTAAGAAGGGGGACCGGAGATTGTGTTCCAACTACAGGGGGATCACACTCCTTAGCCTCCCTGGGAAAGTCTATGCCAGGGTACTGGAAAGGAGAATCCGACCGATAGTCGAACCTCAGATTCAGGAGGAGCAATGTGGTTTTCGCCCTGGCAGTGGAACACTGGACCAGCTCTATACCCTCACTAGGGTGCTGGAGGGTTCGTAGGAGTTTGCCCAACCAGTCCATATGTGTTTTGTGGACCTGGAGAAGGCATTCGACCGTGTCCCTCGTGGCATCCTGTGGGAGGTACTCCGGGATTATGGGGTTCGGGGCTCGCTGCTACGGGCTGTTCGTTCCCTGTATGACCGGAGCAGGAGCTTGGTTCGCATTGCCGGCAGTAAGTCAGACCTGTTCCCGGTGCATGTTGGACTCCGCCAGGGCTGCCCTTTGTCACCGATTCTCTTCATTATTTTCATGGACAGAATTTCTAGGCGCAGCCAGGGAACGGAGGGTGTCTGTTTTGGTCGCCGCGAGATCTCGTCTCTGCTTTTTGCGGACGATGTGGTTCTGTTTGCTTCATCAAGTCAAGACTTGCAGCGTGCACTGGGGAGGTTTGCAGCCGAGTGCGAAGCGGCGGGGTTGAGAATCAGCACCTCCAAATCCGAGGCCATGGTTCTCAGTCGGAAAAAGGTGGATTGCCCCCTCCGGGTTAGGGGGGAGTTGCTCCCTCAAGTGGAGGAGTTTAAGTATCTCGGGGTCTTGTTCACGAGTGAGGGAAAAATGGAGCGGCAGGTTGACAGACGGCTCGGTGCGGCGTCCGCAGTAATGCGGTCATTGTACCGGTCTGTTGTGGTGAAGAGGGAGCTGAGTCGTAAGGCGAAGCTCTCAATTTACCAGTCGATCTACGTTCCTACCCTCACCTATGGTCATGAACTCTGGATCATGACCGAAAGAATGAGATCGCGGATACAAGCGGCAGAAATGAGTTTCCTCCGCAGAGTGGCTGGGCGCACCCTTAGGGATAGGGTGAGGAGCTCAGTCACCTGGGAGGAGCTCGGAGTAGAGCTGCTGCTCCTCCGCATCGAGAGGAGCCAGTTGAGGTGGCTCGGGCATCTGTTCCGGATGCCTCCTGGACGCCTCCCTGGGGAGGTGTTCCGGGCTTGTCCCACTGGGAGAAGGCCTCGGGGCAGACCCAGGACACGTTGGAGAGACTATGTCTCCCGGCTGGCCTGGGAACGCCTTGGGGTTTCCCCAGAGGAACTGGAGGAGGTTTGCGGGGACAGGGAAGTCTGGAGGACTCTGCTCGGACTGCTGCCCCCGCGACCCGGCCCTGAATAGCGGAAGAAGATGGATGGATGGATGGACGAGTGCTCTTCTCACACAGTGACACAGAGCTCTTTAACACAGACATAAGGCAAGAAAAATAATACATCAGATAAAGAAACATAGACGACAGCTGACTACTGACTACTATAATATAATGCTTTTATAGAGCTAAAAGTATGCCTTCTGGCTATGGAGGAAAGGAACAAAAACTCCCAACTGAAAATCGACTGAAAAAAAACCTCTGGGGGTCCAAGGGCCAGTCACTGTCCACCCTTCCTGGACATTCTAGATTAAGTAACAATTCTAAGCCAGTTTACAAGTAATAATGATATTGTTGCTATAAGGTAGCTTGAATTCCCAGCTCAGCATGGTACATCTTGTCCATCATGGCAGCTGGTCATCATCTTCAGTCAGCATGGGTATTGTCTGTGACCACCGGCCAGCCTCCTGAATTCTTATGTAGGGAGATAATTCTCAACAAGAGAAAGAGCAGAGTTAGTAATTTGTAACTTAAACAATTTAATATGCATCCGTATAAAGGTGGTAAAAACAAACACAGACAAGTGGAATTACATTTCGAGGTGAAATGCCAGAGTAAACATGTAAGTCTTTAGTCTGGATTTGAAGACAGAGACAGACTGGGCATTTCTGACAGTAACTGGTAGAGTATTCCACAGTTTAGGTGCTCTATAACTAAAGGTGCAACCTCCTACTGAGGTCTGATTGATCACAGGTGCTTTAAGGTAACCTGCATCCAATGAATGAAGATATTGTCCTGGGATATAAGAATCAATAATCTCATGAAGGTAAACTGGAGCAATGCCATGTACTGCCTTATAGGTCAAAAGTATGATTTTATAATCAACTCCAAATGCAACTGGGAACCAATGCAACGATTTAAGAGACGGTGTTATATTGTCAAACTTCCTAGGTCTAGTGACAATCCTCGCAGCAGCATTTTTTACCAACTGTAGCCTGGATACAGTCTGGTATGGACAACCCAATAATACAGCATTACAGTAGTCCAGCCTGCTTGAAACAAAAGCATGAACCAATTTCTCAGCATCCTCTCTACATAGGAATTGTCGTAATTTAGCTATGTTCCTTAACTGAAGGAAGCACAGCTTAGTCAAAGCATTTACTTCAGATACAAATGACAGCTTTCCATCCAAAAGGATACCTAAGTCCTTGACACAATCTGTACACTTGAAACTTCTACCATTTGTTGTAAAGACTGGCGTGATTATGTCGAGAGCTTTGGCATCACCACCCACCACAAGTACTTCTGTTTTACTGGCATTTAGTGAATAATGTCACCCAATGGTGGGGGCGCGGTGGCGCAGTGGGTTGGACCGTAGTCCTGCTCTCCGGTGGGTCTGCGGTTCGAGTCCCGCTTGGGGTGCCTTGCGGCGGACTGGCGTCCCGTCCTGGGTGTGTCCCCTCCCCCTCCAGCCTTACGCCCTGAGTTGCCGGGTTAGGCTCCGGTTCCCCGTGACCCCGTATGGGACAAGCGGTTCCGAAAATGTGTGTGTGTGTGTGTGTGTCACCCAATGGTAACATATACACTGAGAACGGTAATGGACCCAACAAAGACCCCTGTGGCACACCATACTGAACCGTAGTTGAGATAGAGAGGGTGCAGTCATCAGATTTCAGTAGAAATTATTTACAGTTAGCTAAATACGAGTCAAACCACTTCAGAACAGTACCCCTTAGTCCAAACAGGTTTTCAAGTCTACTCATTAGGATACTGTGGTCTACTGTATCGAATGCAGCACTCAAGTCCAGTAACATAAGAATAGAAATCTGACCAGCGGCAGAAGAGATAAGAGTATCATTAACAACATGTGTGAGTGCTGTGACCAGTACGGAAACCAGACTAAAATTATTTCCATCTTTGTCACATGTGATGCATCCAACAGAACATTTGGGGGCTATGCTGTCCTAGCTTTACAATGGAGTGAAGTGGCTCATTGCATTTCTCTTTTGCTCCCTAAGTCCTACAGAACAGAAGTACTTAGTGAGTGAGCAAGAGGCCCATGACCTGTGTCTGAGTATGAAAGATGTCATATGTATATACCTCTTTGAACATACATTCATGCTGTGGACAAATCATCAGTTTCTCACATGACTGCTCTTCACAGCAGGCATGGGACACCACCCATTCAGGCTCCACTGCTGGTTTTAAAGGCTTTACCAGTACAATTTCATGCTGCAGTTCACTCCAGGATGCAACAACATAGAGCCGGATCTTTTGTCCTGGTCTACTTCCATTCAACTTGCACAGCCTTACCCTGAAACTCTTGAGCCTGATCTTGTTCATATGCTTCACACTAGGATGTCCCTTATTTTGGAAGTTTCAAAATTTGTAGCTCTCACTTCTCCATTCAAGCCTTCTTGTTGGAAAAATAATTTATGCAAAAATTAGTTTGTTTTCACTATTTTTAAAGTGTGCTTAAACACTGTGAAATTTGTACCTTTATTTTTGTTGCTGCTATAAGTTGTCGGCACATTGAAATGCATTAATGATGTGTAATATTCACATACAGCACTTGATTATTCCTGCAACATTTCAGTTTCTATTGTTTAAACAAAACAGCAACACCCTTTTCTTCATTAAAAAGAAATACAATGCAAACATTTTTTTCCAACATTACTTTTTAACTCAAATATTGTGATCAGGTAATCTAATATAATTATAGTACGAGATGAGATCTATTACCTGTATTCATGAGTCAGTTTGTTCCATGTTTAACTGAAGCAATGCAAATACTGCTAGTACTATTATTCACATTAATGGTCTACAATATTCATTCACTGGCACTGGCAGAAGTGCCTGGACTCAGTGAACTGCCTGCGCTAAGTCCTTGGACAATAGTGGACTTTGTGCTGTCTGGATAGAGTTTCCTGTGTTCACTGATAACCTACAGAGTAAATTGTGTCTGTTCCTCATCTTTGGTCATCTTTGGTCAATTACGTTTCTGCATCCCAGCAACACCCCTTTCAGCTGTATTATTCAGGACACACAGTTCAAGCACAATTTCTTCCGCCATCAGTTAGTTCAGATTTTCTGCCCATGTCTCTGGATCATCTTGAAGAAATGAGTCAGGAATGGATAAAATATAGAAAAATTCTTTGAGTCCTTGGTAACAAATTCATGCAGTTGTTTACTTTAAATGCAAGCTACATCAATACTTATTCTCTTTGAAGAATCTTCTGGTACCTCTCTTTTAAATGCTGTAACCATTAACCTTTTTCCTTCTGCATGCAGCTCTCGGTTGAAGAAAGAGAGCGCAACAAAGTCCTCACTCAAGTACCAGAGCTGTCCACTTTTCATCATCAGTCAAGTTCATCATAAGTTTGCCATCCAAGTGAAAAGTTAGTGTATTGTTAGGGTCAAAGTAAGCTTTCAGCTGTTTCAGCTGACAACACTTCCTGTTTTGTGTAAAATAAGTAAGTTGGTAAGTTACAAGTAAAATAAGTAAGTTAGTAAATCAAGGCATAGCATTTATTTTAATACCTATTTTGCATGCACAATTGCACATTAAAATGTGGATGCATTAGGCACACCCTGAATGCAATCCAAATTGAGTCAAATTTGCAAAACATTTTTTCTACCACAAAGTCACTTTTTAGGGGGTGAGTATGATTTGGCAAAACTTTAATTTTCAAGTGCATATTAGGGACACACTTCTCCACACACTCCTCTGGTTTGATGTGGGTCCCACAAGGGACCTCCAAAAAGCCCCAGAATGTGACCCAGTACTCTTTCAGTTCTGTACCTTCATTACTCTGAGCTGATTCTCCAGTATTTCTGCTGACCTGGCTCTGTCCCACTGTGCTAAACATGAGCTCTCCTACTGCATTGACTTTGGTTTTGCCCAGGGGTCCTGAACTGTTACTCCTGTCTGCTTCCAGCACAAGTGTTACAAATGGCACATGAGGCCCAAACAGAAAAATTTGCCAGGATTTGGTGTGGTGACCTGGAATTGACAGGAACATCAAAACATTGTGAGGCCTGCCTGCTCAGAGGGAAAACCAGGGGCTCTGCATTACCACTACTATAACCCTTGGACAGGCCAGCAATGCCCTGGAAACTTCCACAGATGGGTATCTGTGGGAACCTGCATGGCATCTGATCCCCTAAGCATGTCCTCATTATATCCTATGATCTGCAGTCAAAATGGCCTGAAGTAGCCTCCACAGAGTCAGTTACCACTCGGGTTGTCACTACCAGGAAGTATCAAGCACCATTACCATTGACAGTGGTCCACAATTTGTGTCTGTTAAGTCTTTCTTGATTGACTGGGGCACCTGATATATTCACACCACCCTTTAAAATCCTAAAGTGAATAGAGGCATGCAGAGGCTGAACCAGAACCTCAAAAATGTTGTCAGAGCCCACCAGGCTGAGGGCTGCTCTTTTACAACTGCTCTGGTTTGCACCCTTCTGCACTACAGGACCATGCAGCATGCTACTACTGGTAGCACCTCTCACCCTTCCTATGCTCAAGCGACAGCTTCAGGTGCTCCTGGACAGGCTTAGAGCATACCAGGCTCCAACTCCTAAAGCGTGTGCCCATGGTAGAGTGGTGGAATGAAGAGACAGCTTGACAAGTCACACAGGCTGAAGCCATTAGAAATTATTGTCCAGGATCAGGTCCAAATCTGATGACCCAATCAGGAGAACAAGTTCCTGTCTTCTTAGTTTTCCCTCTACAGGTCACCCAGCCACTAGACTCATTCACCTTGCATTTCTCTGACAAGTCCCGATGGCATGCCAGCTGTGGGTGCTAGTGCCCACACAACCTGCTGCTGAGCCTGATGCTGTCCCCAGGAGACTGCCAGATGGTGTCCACTTTCTTGTGCAGGGTCCTGTTCCTGTGGGGGAGCAACCCATTACACCTTCCCCATGGCCAATCAGAGTGTGCTCCAGACCTGCCCGATATAAGGACTTTGTCACAAACTTCTAAAAAAAATCTCTTTTAATTCTGACTTAGTGTATTTAGTTTATCTTCTTTCCAACAGTCATTCACAAGGATGAACAAAAAAGACACAAGGCTGGAGGGGTTGAGTTCATTTTCCTTTTTTTCTGAGGAAAGAAGTGGTATATAGGCACACAGTGCCGTGTTTATGTTTTGGTGGCATTGTGCTATGGCACTAATGTGATTGCATTGGTGTTTCAGGCATTTCAAACAATCAACAGCAGATGTGTGTTAAACTCACCCACAAAGTCCTTGTCTTTTTGTGACACAATGCCTAGCACTAGCCCTGCCTCCACCCTCCAAGGTCCTCCTCCAGACCCTAATGGTGGCCATGATACACATTCAGTTTGCCCTGCATCCTTTTCAAATCATTTCAAATGATCATCGGTAGAAAACCAACAGATGACAGAGATCAGAGCTGTTCACAGGCATGTGCATGCCCTCCTGAGCACTTTGTCTCAAGTTCCATAAATGGAATCCAATCTCTTCTATCTTCCCACATCCTGCTCTCTGGCTACATTGATTTCTTCTAATGTAGGTTTGGCAGCATGGGACTAAGTACAACAAATGCTAACCACCTATGTTTCAGGCTTGAGTTCTTCAGCAATAAAGTACCACTGTAGCAAGTCTGTCAAAAACAAAGGTTGGGGGCTTTGACCTGATACAATCAAAACCACAGGCTTTTAATTGCATTTTTAAAACTGAAACAGTCCACAGTCCACATTAAAAAAAAAAGATACTTTTGAAAAATACAATGAACATACACCTATAACTATTGCGTGGAACACATATAACAGGAAATTAGCTTAGGAAATTAAAAATGCATGACATGAAAATGGTGTATGTCACGCCCACAACCGCACAACTTGCCTCCGCACCTGTAGACCATCAGGGCACGCGAGCATAAAGGTGTGTGACCAGAGTGGAGCAGATTGCAGAACCACCACTGAGTGACCGCAACCAGTGCCTCGTGTCCTGTGCTATTCTTGTCAGAGTTTCCCTTACCTCCTCCTCATGTTTCCCCCCTGACAATTCCTTTGGCTCCCTGACTTGTGCTAATTTTCTCAACTCTGACTCTAGCCTAACCCTTTTCGGAACATGTTTGTGAATCGCTCGAACCCAGACTGTCACCGACCACGCTTTTGGATTTTGGCTTTTGGATCCCCCGTAATAAAGCACCTGCATCTCAGTCCACCATGTCCATCTCCTAAATTCGGAATGCAAGTTTACTCCTTTTCAGTGGAAACTGAGATAACTAAATTAATTTATTTGCTTAATAACACTGTTTTAAATCTTGCTATGGACTAAATACAGGCAGCTCCCAGATTATGAATGAGTTCCATTCCTAAGTCTGTCTTTAAGTGGGATTTGTACGTAACTCGGAACAGTTAGGTACCGTTCGTCTCTAATGTCAGTTAGTCAAATGTTTTAGTATATAGTATATCATGTACCTTTCTATGCATAAAAAAACATTAAAAAAAAACTCCCAAATACACTAAAACATCTTTAATATAAGAATACACTAATAATAATAATACAATGGAATGATGTAATGATAATAATGATAACAATAATAAATATAACTATATACAGTATTTACAATAGACAGAAATAAATAATAAATGTTACTACAGTATTTATAATAGAGAGAGTGACTGTGTGCATGTGTGTAGGTATAAAACAACATTAAAGAAACTTTAACGTTTGCTTTTTCAGCGTTCATTTCCGTGGCATTTCACCATTTTCAGAGCGCTTTATTATTTCTGCTTTAGTTGCAGTCATGATCATTTTCCTTTTCTTTACTGCATCACATCACTTGCATCACATTTAAGCTTATGTACCATGGTTAGGAGGGTAAAAACACACACACACACACACACATTTTCAGAACCGCTCGTCCCTTACGGGGTCACGGGGAACCGGAGCCTACCCGGCAACACAGGGCGTAAGGCCGGAGGGGGAAGGGGACACACCCAGGACGGGACGCCAGTCCGTCACAAGGCACCCCAAGCAGGACTCGAACCCCAGACCCACCGGAGAGTAGGACTGCGGTCCAACCCACTGCGCCACCGCACCCCCTCAGGGTAAAAACAATCAGCAAGAAATAGATCTCCCATGGCACCTTGAGTCAATGACCCTGGATTTGTTTTTCTGAGACAGTCATGGTTAATATGGAGTGTGTTTAAGTATTAAGTAATGCTCTTATTTAAAATAAGACATAAATAACTCATCTTGTTGTAGGGAGATGTTGTCCCAGTAACCTCTTCTGGTGCAAGACAGTGCTTTCACAAAAGAACTTGTGTCGTCAAACAGTTCACAAGATCAGATATGTGTTAACTGGTATCTTTCTACACAGAGTAAAGAAGTCACTTCGACTAGCACTTTACAGAATGGTCTGGTGTTTTCTCAGCATTATAGGCTCAGTTGCACTTTAAAATGAACAAGCAGATTGAATCCAAACAAAAATGAAACCACTAAACTGTTTGTGGGCTGCCTGCTACAATACTGCTACAGTATAAGCAACCATAATCTTATCAAGAGATTCTGATCCGACTTTTGAAATCACAGGGTAATTAAAGTTACATCAAAGGGGACACTTTCAGGCAATACAGGATTTTAAAACTGAGAGAAATGTGTTTTCTGGATAACCTAATGATTAAATTCTTGGATCAGAGCCTTTTCATGGTGGAAAGGCTTGCATGATCTAGGGATCCCCAGAGCTATATTCTTGAGAGCAGTATGCTCCTGGTAGGGTCTCCCACGTCAACCAGTTCTGAAGTGAAGATCTAGACTAACATGATCCAAAAAAACCCTACAGCAAATGAGAACAAGGGAACGTTTATCCTGCCCAGAATAGGGTCACTGGGACCTACCCCTGGAGTAAGGGCTGCTTGGTGAGTGCTTGGTGGCCAGGCAGCCCAGGTAACCCAGCTGGGCTCAGCCCAAAAAGGCAACATGGGGGGGCCATGTGGGCTCACCACCCACAAGGTCCAACATGGGGGTTGGGTGCAATGCCTTTCAGGTAGCAGGAGGGGGCAGGGTGGTGCGTGGTATCATGACACCTCACGGCAGAAACTGATTCTTGGTACATGGAACGTAACCTCACTGGGGGGAAGGAGCCAGAACTGGTGCAGGAGGTTGAGCAATTCCAGATGGAACCAAACATTTATATTTACATTTACATTTACATTTATTCATTTGGCTTTTCTCCAAAGTGACGAACCTCTCAGCAAAAATACAATTTGTGCACTACATTAAGAGAAAGAGACATGGCTGCAGACATGTGATTCTTTAGTAAACCTAGTTTGTTACTTTCCACTCGATGCACCGATGTTCATCGCTCGAGTAGGTGCATGAAACACAGGATAGATGAATCCTGATAACCGCCTACAAAACTTTTTTTATATATAATAAAGTATACAAACAAACATTCACATACAATGCCAGAGTAGCGGCTGGGTAAAGGCTTATCTGGGGATGCTCATGAAGTTGGGGGGTGAGGTGGTGTAGAGGGTTTGACTGGGTCTTGTTCTCCGGTGGGTCTGGGGTTCCAGTCCCTGCTTGTGGTGCCTTGCAACGGACTGGCGTTCCGTCGTGGGTGTGTCTCCTCCCCCTCCAGCCTTGCGCCCTGTTTTGCCAGGTTAAGCTCTGGTTTGCTGTGACCGTGCTTGAGACAAGTGGTTTCAGACGATGCATGTGTGATCATGAAGTTAAGGTGCAGGAACATTTACATCATACATGAGCTGGAGAGATCTTGGGTGAAGTGGGTCTAGAAAAGGTGTCTTTTTCAGACCCTTTTTGAAATTATACAGACAAACTCCTCCGGGTAGGTGGTCTCTCTCCTACTCAGGAGATGCACAGGGTGAGAGGCGCCGGGCAGAGGCGGGTCTGGGAATACTCTCAAGCCCCCAGCTGGCTGCCATACAGTTGGAGGTTGTCCCGGTGGACAAGAGGGACACTTCAATGCGACTTAAGGTCGCAGACAGGAAAACTTTGACTGTTGTATGTGCTTATGCACCAAATAGCAGTTTAGAGTATTCAGCTTTCTTGGAGAGAGTGGGTGGGATTCTGGATGGGACCCCACCTACAGACTCCATAGTCCTGCTGGGGGACTTCAATGCTTATGTTGGCAATGACTAGGAAATCTGGAGTGGGATGACTGGGAAGAAACGCTTGCCCAATATAAACGTGAATGGTAAAATGTTATTCTGCTTCAGTGCTAGTCATGGTTTGTCCCTAACAAACACCATGTTTGAACACAAAGATGGTCATAAGTGTATTTGGTACCAAAGCTCCTTGGGCCAAAGGTCAATGATCGGCTTTGACTTGAGGCCACATGTTCTGGACACTTGGGTGAAGAGAGGTGCTGAGCTGTCAACCAACCACCATCTAGTGGTGAGCTGGATCAGATGGCGGGGAAAACTGACGCACAGACCTGGTAGACCCAAACATCCCTACCCTTACCAATGGTCATGAACTCTAGGTAATGACCAAAGGAATAAGATCACTGATACAAGCAGCTGAAATGAGTTTTTTCCACAGGGTATTGGGACTCACTCTCCATGACAGGGTGAAGAGTTTGGACATCCAGGAGAAACTCAGAGTAGAGTCGCAACTCCTCCCCATTGAGAGAAGTCGGTTGAAGTGGTTCCAGCATATAGTAAGGATGCCCCCTGGGCGCCTCTATTTTGAGGTATACAAGGCATGGCCAACTGGGATGAGGCCCTGGGGTTGGCCCAGGACCCGCTGGAGGGATTATATCTCCTAGTTGGCCTGGGTGCGGCTGGGGATCCCCTGGGATAAGCTGGAGGAAGTTGCGAGGGACAGGGACTTCTGGGCTTCTCTCCTCTCCCTATTGCCACTGCGACCCTAGAAGGACAAGCAGGCAAGAAAATTGATAGATGGATAGACAGCATGTATTTATTTTATTTTAACTAAAATCTCAGTATAAAAATCTTGCAGTCAGTAGACAATGGAAAACATGAAATAGTTGTATGGCTCTGGTTTCTATTTTACCTGCAATTCAAATGTAATACATTTACTTATTTAGCTGACACGTTTCACCAAAGCAACTAGCAATGTTAATTTACCCAGAATTATTTACTTATATACCGTATACAGCTGGGTAATTTTACTAGAGCAATTTATGGTAACAGTCTTTTCGAACACAGGAATCCAGTTGACAGACTCAGTCACAGGTGCTTCTTTATTCAAAGGGACAGGCAAGGGTCAATTGATTCATGAAGAACAAGGATAACCAGAGGAAGAAACCAGGAGGACAGAAGCAGAATGTCAAGGAGCCAAACAGGAGAAGCACAAGGTCTAGGGAAGGGACACAAAATGAACATGGAGTGCTGCGGTTTGCTCAGATGAGGTTCCGCACTCAGGAGCTTCTGGGCTGCCGTTTTATCTTTTGCCTCCTGTTTAACTGCAGATACGGTCAATTGGGCAGGTGGTCAAAGGCTGTGACAGTAACCCCCCGCCCCACGGACAGCTGCTGCCGTCCAACGCCAAGTAGGGGGACGACCCCAGGCACCAGGCATTAGTTGGTCCAGGTGATCCCTGTGGTAGTCTGAAATGAGAACAGGGTCCAAAATGTCCCGTGCAGGCACCCAACACTGCTCCTCTGGCCCATACCACTCCCAGTCGACCAGGTACTAGAGGCCCCCATGACGCCGTCGTGAATCCAGCAGTTCAAGTACTGTATTGGCAGGTCCCCTGTCCACCTGTACTGGAGGTGGCAGAGTGGAGCTCTCAGAGGTCTGGAAAACTGACATCCCACAGAGCTTGAGCAGGGAGATGTGAAATGTAGGATTAACGTGCAATCCGGATGTTAAGAGTAGCTTGTATTTGACAGGGGTCATTCAGTGGAGTACGTTGAAGTGCACAATATAGTGTGGACTGAGCTTTTTGGACGGGAAGTGCACCTTGAGGTCTCCGGTGGAGAGCCAGAGCCTCTGGCTGGGAACAAAGGAGAGGTGGCATTGGTGTTGATTTGCTTGCTGTTTGTACCATTGGGTGCACTGCTGCAGATGTTCTCAAACAGTTCACTGGTCTTTCAGTGCCAATCATCCACAGCCAGTATATTACTGGATCCAGCATGCCATGGGAAGAGGGTAGGCTGGTAGTCCAACAAGCATTGGAAGGGGAACATACATGTTGATGCATGGGTCAGGGCATTGTGCGCATATTATGCCCTGGTCAGAAACTGGGCCTACTGGTGCTGCTTCTAGGAGCAATAACTGTGCAGGTACCTGGCAATGTCTTGTTGAAACCATTCCACCTGTCCATTGGCTTAGGGGTGATATCTAGAGGTAAGACTGACTGAAATCCCCAGCTTGTCCCAGAGTGCCTTCCATACGCAGGATGTAAACTGGGGGCCCCGGTCAGACACGATGTCCTTAGGCAGGCCAAACATGCAGAAAACCTGTTGGAACAATGTTTCGGCCGTTTCCAGGGTCGTGGGCAACTTCGACAAGGGGACAAGGGAGCAGGCCTTCGAGAATCAGTCCACAAGTGTGAGTATTGTGGTTTCACCGTCCAATGGGGGTAGGTCCACCAGGAAGTTTACAGCCTTGTGGGACTATGGGCTAGAGGGCACTGGAATGGGTTAAAGGAGCCCAACAGGTTTCTGTGTCGGGGTCTTGACCTGGGAACAGGTTATACAGGTTTCTACATATTCCAGGATGTCATTCCTCCTCGAGGACCATCAGCATCACCCTTGTAGGAGAGGCAGTGTCCGGCGCTCGCCCGGATGCCCAGCCGCAGGGGAATCATGTGCTCACTGAAGGAGGAAGGTTCTCATTGCTGTTGGCACATATTCTTTGCCTTCGGGCTTTTCGGAGGGGCCAGGCTCAAGTGTCTGAGTGGGCCGGAGGTCTTGAAAGAACTACCACCGGATCAGGGCCACCACGCAGTTTTTAGGCAGGATCAATTCAGGTCTCTTGGGCAGTGGGTCAGGGTTATGCAGTCGTGAGAGGGCATCAGCCTTGGTTCTAAGACCCAGGCCGGTAGGATATGGTAAACTGGAAACAGGTGAAGAATAGTGCCCACCTGGCCTGGCGAGGGTTGAGCTGACAAGCGGTCTGGAGGTACTCAAGGTTCTGGTGATCGATGAGGACGAGGACAATGTGCAGCCCCCTCCAACCAGTGTCTCCACTCTTCGAGGGCCAGCTTGATGGCCAGCAGCTCCCGGTTCTCGAAGTCGTAATTCTATTCAGCCAGAGACAGTTTACGTGAAAAGTAGGCGCAGGGATGGAGCTTGGGAGGATCACCTTGTCTTTGGGATAGCACTGCTCCCACCTTTACTACTGAGGTATCTACCTCCAGTGCAAAGGGCAAAGTGGAGTCTGGGTGGCAGAGAACCGGTGCAGCTGTGAAGCGGTCCTTCAGCGCCTTAAAAGAATGTTGGGCTCTGTCAGTCCAGGCCAACTTATCTGCTGTGAGGGCTGTCAGGGAGGCTGCAATGGAGCTGAACCCCCTGATAAACCTTCGATAAAAGTTAACAAAGCCCAGGAACTGCTGAAGGGCCTTCACGGTTGTCAGTCTCGGCCATTCTAACACTGCCCTGGTCTTCTCAGGGTCCATGGCCACCCCCTCCCTGCTGAGGATGAATCCAAGAAAAGACACCTGTGGCTGATGAAAAAGGCACTTTTCTCCTTTCATGTAGAGGCTGTTCTGGAGTAGTCACTGTAAAACGGCCTGTACCTGCCGCATGTGCTGTTCCTGGGTCCTAGAGAAGATATCAGGGTATCATCGAGATACACTTAAACGCAGTCATTGACCAGGTCACCGAGCACATGGTTTAGGAAGGCCCGAAACACAGAGAGCCCATTTGATAACCCAGAAGACATAATCTGATACTCATAATGCCCCAGAGTCGTGCTAAAGGCTGTCTTCCACTCACCCCCCCCCCCCCATGTACCCAAATCAGGCTATACGCACTGCGGAGGTCTAGCTTCATGAACACTGTGGCTCCCTGCACCCGTTCCAACGTGGCAGTGATCAGGGGCAGAGGGTGAGGGTACCTGACTGTGATGGCGTTAAGGACTCAATAGTCTATACATGGACGCAGGCCTCCATCCTTTTTGTATCTAAAAAAGAATCCTGCGGAGCCTGGAGACATAGAGGGGCAGATGATGCCTGTGGACAACTCTTTGGTGATGTAGTCATTCATTGCTTTCTGTTCTGGAAGGGACAGGGGGTAGATCTAACCATGGGGTGGTGTGATGCCGAGGAGGAGGTCAATAGCACACTCCCAGGGTCTGTGAGAGGGAAGAGTCGCCACCCGGGTCTTGCTGAACACCTCACTGAGATCACAGTACTCTGGGGGGACCACCACCGGTTGTGCCCCCTCTGGACTTTCTACTAAAGTGGCTCGGAAGGGCAGAAGCAAACACTAGCACGTGCACTGTCCCCCCCCAAGAGACGAATTACCCGGTGCTCCACCTGAACACCAGGTTATGTCTGATGAGCCAAAGGAAGCCCAGGATGACAGGCGTGTCCAGCACTTTAATTAAGAAAAATGCAAGCTCCTCCTGGTGGCACACACCAACCGTCGGTTGCAACATGTCCATAGAAGACGTCACAACAACAATGACACGTCACAGTACCACTTTGGGATGTTATGGGTCCTAGTGAAGCAGATGTCCATAAAACACCCTGCTGCCCCAGAATCCACCAAAGCATGAGTATGTATCTTGTCCCCCTCCCAGGCAGTCACCACTAGCACAGTTAACTGTGATTCAGGTCAGCAAGCAGCACTGACTTGAACACCCAGGTGTGCTACTTGTAGGGGTTGGATGGGACAGGAAGCACGAAAATAGCTGGGAGCACCACAACAGAGGCAAAGCTTGTCCTGAAAGCAGGGTCATGTCTCATCGGGGGTGAGACAAAACTGTACCAGATCTACATCGGCGCGGACGTCACCCTGATGGTTTCTGCGACTGGGGAATCAATCCATGGTTGGGGGGTCTGTTCCCTGGCAAAATTATCAATAGTAACGGCCACTTCAATGAAGCGGTCGAGGTCCCAGTCCTCCCCGTGGTAAGTGAGCTCAGCCTGGATACGGGGCGAACAAAGTGGATGGAACACCACGTCCCTCCTGACCAGTCCATTATGGAAGCTGCCCAGCAGGGCGGTGGAGTTTCAACCACTTTTTTTTCACCCAGGATCCAGAACTCCAGAGTGTAGTCAGCCACCATTCCATTGCGCTGCTGGATCTGCATCAGGTGGTCCTTGGCAGCTTGGGCAGAGAGCAGGGGCATTTTGAACCGCTGCCTGAAGACTGTATATGTGGTGTCAGTGACGGTCCTCCAGACAGCGATGGCCCATTTGCATGCAGGGTGAGTTAAGAGGGAGAGCAGGTATATAATCCAGTCTCGGTCTGTGTAGTACATCTGTGGAGCACTGAAAAACACTAGTTTACATTGCATTAAAAACCCTTGTCAGTTGTCAGGCGAACCATCATACGTATCGGGTGCTGTTAAGCAGAGGTCGGCAGGGGGCGAGCGCGGAACATCACTGTTGGCGTCAGGCTCGAGTGCTGTGTGTGCGCGGTCCCAGCTTTGGGAATTCCCCTCTCTCAATGCATTTGTGTGAGCCCCCAGAGAGTCTGAATGATTCGGCACAGGGATTGTTCATTCGTTATCAGGTAAGGTAGAACCTTCTGTCATTGTGAACACAGGAATCCAGCCAACAAATTCAATTACAGGTGCTTCTTTTCTCAAAGGAACAGGCAAGCAGATGGTCAGACACAGGCAAGGGTCAACTGATTTGCGAACATTGTTCTGAGGGATAGGCAGAGGAAGAAACCAGAAGGACAGAAGCAGAAGGTCGAGGAGCCAAACAGGAGAAGCACAAAGTCTAGGGAAGGGATATGAGATGAACGTGGAGCACTGCGATTTGCCGAGACGAGGTTCCATACTCAGGAGCATCAGGGATCCCTTTTTCTCCTTTGCCTCTTGATTAGCTGCAAGTGCAGTCAGAAGGCATGACAGTAACTATCTTGTTCAAGGGTACCACAACCAAAGGTGAAATTTGAACCTGAAACAGTGTTAACCACTACATTTACATTTATTCATTTAGCAGACGCTTTACACCAAAGCAGCTTCCAATGAACTCTATGTAGTGTTATCAGCCCACACACCTTACTCACCAAGGTGACTTACACTGCTAGATACACTGCTTACAATGGGTCACTCATCCATGCATCAGCAGAACATACTTTCTCTGTCATTCATACGCTGTGGGTGAACCTGAACAGTATTCCTTTGGACTGTGGGAGGAAACCCACACAGACACTGGGAGAACATACAAAATCCACACAGACTGAGCAGGGATCAAACCCATATTTTCTCACACAACCCAGGTGCTATGAGACAGCAGTGCTACTTACTGTGCCACTATGCTGCCTACCACTGCACTACCAGCTGTCCCTGTATGCTCATGAGAACCTTCCTCAGCACTTGTGCTTGAAGATGTTTCAATGCTTTCCTGTCAAAACACTGCAGAATTTATGCAGTTTACATTTATCAAAGTTAAATATCTTCCTGTATGGAAACTTACATGATAATGGCCTCAGGAGAACTTCTGCTTTACAGTAGCACCATTTAAGTGCTGATAATGGGTGGTGTAAAGTGGAACACAATTTTAATGGTGAGGTAATTTAAATTCCTTTGCAAATGTTCTGTTGCTACAACATTCAAACCTATGAAGTGCCCCAAAGTATGAGCTCTGCATGGCAAACTAATACTTCAAATGGTGAATAATGTTGTAATAATGCAATTGTATTGTTTGTAGGGCCTCTGTTTTATAGCAATATTTAAGAGGTGAACTGATGAATCCAAATTTGTCATTACACTTCACCAAGTCAACTTTGAACAAAAGTCTCCCCTAAAAATTGTTGATTGCTTTGGTGAAAAGCTACATCTAACGTGCATAGAAAAGCCCCAGTATCTTAGCTTCTTGCCTTTGATTTTTCTTTATTTTTTTTTTTTTGAAAATGAATACATGTAAATAAGAATGAAGCTTTTGTAGAACAATAGATAGGAATTTTAGAAATAATCATCCTACAAATTCTTAAATTAAAAATTTAACGGCTACAGTACAGTGTCTTTTGTAATTTTGACTAAATAAATAATAAAAGAATCACAATGTACTACAGGGTGTGGTGGCGCAGTGGGCTTGGCTAGGTCCTGCTCTCTGGCGGGGCTGGGCATCGAGTCCTGCTTACAAAGGCCAGATTAGTTGGTTATGAATTTAATAGTTCAGGGTTCTGAAAAGAAATGTTTGACATGATGAAATGTGTTTATTTATATAAAAAATAGCCAGCCAAAAGGAAGTTGTTAATAGCTGTTCCAAACGTTTAGACGATTAACAGAATGTCGAACGGGACTTCTTGGCTCTGTCCAAGTTTTAATCAATGGAAGTCTTTTCCCCTTTTTGTGAATGAAAAACAACTGGAACATTTCGGATAAAAACTCTGGGGATCTGACGCTGTGATTGGTCTCAAGGCACCAGCTCCGCCTACGGTTGCTATGGGCCCTACTTTTCTTGAAGCGGATTGGTGGGACAGCGCAAGCCGAGATTTCATTCACAAAGTCAGGTCATTCATTAAGACAAAGGGAGAAATCTGAGCTCTTGAAAGAAAACGAAAAAAGCAACCAATGAGCAACTCCCTTGAGCAAACAACTGCCTCAAAGCAAGAAAAACGAGTCTTTTCCAAAGCAACACTTAAGTCTGGAAAGAATTTACATCAGCGTTATTATTATTGTCCAATAGGCACCATTTTACACGAACCAGGAACTGTGTAAAGCAGAACATTAGAATAACAATAAGGTGAGATGTGAATAACTCATACTTTATTTAGTCGACTACAATCCATCTTGTTCATCCGAAAAGGCTGAGATTGAAAAACATCATACTATGAGATCTTTCCTGAAATCTGAATAATGAGCAGGCTCAGTTTTGCTATAGAAACACTTCGATCAAGTTACGTTTTCATAATCGAGTTGTTTGTTATAAGCAACAAAAAAAAATGTGGAAATTATATGAAAGGGTGTTTACGATGTGGTGAACTTGTTCTGCTAGTTAAGATATGTGAATATATTGTTATTGGAGATGCTTATACATGCGGTTTACCGTTACGTATCTCAAGACTGAAACTTGCAATGCTTCAGATATTGTTAAAACATTTAAAACGTTGCACTAACATAGGACGGCGTTCGCTTTTGTGTGTGAATGAAGAGCGCATTTGAGCGCTAGATGGGAGGAGTGGCGGTGCTCGCGCTCCTTTGCCTTCTCTACGTTTTTGTGAATGGAGCTCATTACGTATGCAGCGTTCCTGCCACTGCATTCACTAAAGTGTAGGGCCCCGCTGCTCGTGTCGTTCGAGCCTCGCTCTCTCGCACCCCCAGCCCCCATCACCACCACCATCTCTCTCCCTCTCTCTCTCTCTCTCTCTCTCTCTTCAGGCTGCGTGGATTTAATGGAACAACAGTTTAAATGACCGCTAACGGTTAACGCATGGACTATAAAATGGATGGATATTTTGACCAGCAAGTGCCTTATACTTCAGCAAATGTAAGTGTGCAAAAAACGCCTTCAGAAAACTGTGTGAGCGAGTGTGTGTGTAAAACGCTTTTGCCCCATGTTTGCCTCTTCTCGCTGTCCTCCCGTGTGCTCGATCATGTTTGCGAACGAGCTGCTCCCTCCACGTTGTGTCCTCCCTACTTTTCAGTCCTTCGCGATCCACTGGGATGCCCTCGTCATTTTTCTTTTTTTTAAGCGCCGCCGTCACTGAAATGTTTTAATGCGCCGACTTCTCTTGTTTACTAAAAAATACTCCAAAAACCTGGAAAAAATACATCGTAGTCTAGCTGTGCAACATTAAGACGTGTTTTTATCCTATCACTACTTCCATATGAAAATCCATTTGTCTATATTTGTACTTTACATATCCAATTTTTAAGTAGCCTCTGCACTTGTTTTGACATTAGGAATTAGCAAGAGAAGGCAAGAATCTCAACAAGAATGTAATGATCCAGTCAGTGATGCATGAAACACATTTCTCTCCATTTTAAAATCCTGCACTGCCTGAAATATTTCCATTTACACCCAGTTTCACTATGTTTCAGAAGTCACAGGGAAATGGGGCCCAAAACAGACTTTTGATGGGCACAAAACGGAGATACATGGACACGGAATTACCCCCTCAGGAATCTGAAGGTAAAAATATGTCTTTTTTTTTTTTAATTTCTGCATTTTGCAAATTGAAAAAAAGGAAAAGGGTTCACATAAATTGAAGAAAAAAACGTTAAACTGGTTGCAATTCTGAAACTGAATTTAGAATTTTGATTTTTGGAAATATTCAATGATAATTAGTATGAGAGGCCAAACCCGTGTATAATATGTGCAATAACATTGATATTGGCAACCAGAGTGATTAACCAGACATTTTTGTGTACTTCCTTAGATCTTTTTCAGGACTTAAGTCAACTTCAGGAAACATGGCTCACAGAAGGTAAGGAGGACGTTAATGAGTGTTTTCAGTTTTCATGCTCATGTGATGTAGGTGTGCACCACCCTTATAGAGTTTTGAGTGCAGAAGACCAGTTTGTTATTAACTGCTTTGATGCTATACATGTGCAAGTTCTCTGAGGTAGCAGGAAGAATTTAATAATTTTGGGAAAAAAAAAAGAAAACAATTGACTTCTGGTGCAGGAAAGGGTTTTTTTATTATTTTTTTCAATTTCCTTAAGTAACTGTGTTGCATTTCTTATTAGCATTTAACAGCAATACTGGAGTCTTTTGAGCTCTTACTGCAAACAAGTTGATATATCCATTTTCCCATCCAGTTCTCTGGTTAAAATTGGTTAATTAAAGAATTATTTGAATGGCCAAAGGAAATTTGTGAAATTATTCACCTTGTAAACTTGCTACCAATTTGTGAATGGAGAAATGCTTGATTTTGTGCTTCTAAAGATCTTATTAAATCAGGGGTTGATCTTAACCGTCTGAAGCCTTAATCTCAATAAAGCTTTGTAGGTGTCTGGATTATAGCACATAGAAAGGATTACCTGATTAAGTCTCCTGGAAGAATACTCATTTTTGTCACAAGTATACAGTTTTGTATCAGTTTTCCAGATTTGAATATATTTAATGTAATAAAATCTTAATGTTGAGTGTAAATAATGTGGCTACTTCCAGAGAGAATGCATTTATATTTGAGTGTCCTATATATCTGCCCTGTGAAGCTCTTAGTTTTGCTTATAAGCATATTACATGAGCCACATTATGAGAATTGCATAATATAGATGCATTGCATTGGAACGCAACCCTTACTTTCATTTGTCATAATTTCAGATGTCTTTTACCAATGCCAACTTGGGTATTGTGTGTCTGTAGTATGTTACTGCTTGAAATTTGCTGGAAAATAGTAACTTGTGGATTGTTCTGGTTTTCTCATCGATCTTTTCAGAGTCTCTATGCCCTTTTTTATATGTGACAAACTTAGCTGACAAGCAGCAGGGAAGTACTTCTGTCAATTTGGTGCTAGTTGCTGTAACATCTGTATCAGGAAAGTACTTTTTTTATAATTGGTTTTATTGCTCAGTGCCTTTAGCTCACACAGTACTGCAAAGGTTGAGGTGGCAACTACAAATCTGGAGCACTGGAGTAAAGAGTCAACCTTGTAGAGTTCAAATTACATTAAATTACTGACGTGCAGTGGTGGCAAATAGAGTGCAAAGGTTGCACTTAAAAACAGATGTATCTAAAAATTTAACACTGCAAGATTTGATCAGTTAAAGGAATAGCTTTTTGAAACTGGCCTGTGTTTCCTGGTGGTTTAATTGAAGATATTATTGTGCCATTGTGGTTATAGATGATTCACGGACAGAGTCAACACAACCCTGGGGCGCCTGTGCAAATGACTGGGAAAACACAGGGCTTGGAATGTGTTTTTTTAAGAGAGAGGGAGAGTGCAGACAAGTTTCAATGCAGAACTTCAGCAACCTGTCCCGTCTTGCCCTTTCATTTTTCTTTATTTTTATGACTGAGACTTCCTAGCTCCACCCAGGATCTCCCCTGCTAAAGAAGTCATCTGAGGTTCTTCCTAACAAAAAAGGAAATGTGCACCCACAGACAAACAGACACGCTCTTGGTCTTGTGCTGACTTGAACTTTTGAGTCTTCAACAAGGCTGGAAGCTAACCACCAACACAAACATAAACTAAGCCTGGATTACGCATGGGGCTTGTCTTCTAGTCATAAAGGACTGACACAAATGAGTAAAGGACACTGTCTCCTAGACTGTCATTCACATTTTTCTGAAAACATCATATATTGTTTCCTGCATTTTGAAAGTAGTTATGGTTATTTATTGTTTGGAAGATGAGTCACACCAAGTACTGGAACTTAATCTAGTATCTTAGGTAAAAGCAAAAAGAAAATGAGGAAAACAAGTAACGATTTAATTGCAAACAAAGTACTTAATTTAAATTAGTTTAAATGTTGACTTTGTAAAATTGCCATGCTTCTGTACCAGAAAAAAGGTGGTAAAATTGTGAAAACCACATTTATATTATTTCCTATTTACCTGCCTTTTAGTTTTCCAGCTTCAGTAATGTTTTCACATTAGTTGGGGAAAATAAGGAGAATGCACAGATTTTTAATGATAACCAGCACTGTACTTGTCTGGATGAAGTCAGAGACACCAGACTCTGGCTCCCTGTGGGTCCAACAGGTACTATGTAACTAGAACTGTAATCTGGAGAAAAAAATGGAACAGCACTAAGTAGCAATTATAGTTTCTCTGATATCTCAGATAACAACATATACTACTTAGATAGATCATTTAGATTTATCTAAATACTATATAATACTATTTTATATTACTGAGATATATCAAAATAGCTATTTTTTCCTGTGGTGGAATTATTTACACCATCACATTTTTATTCTAGTTGGAATAAATGGACAAGCAGTTATTGAAATTGGATGGATCAGTTAGAAGTATTTGGAATGCCATGTCCCAGACAAGTAATAATCCCTGTGACAATAGGAGGCGTAACTCTGTCTCATCAGCCCAAACCCCCCCACACCTGTTCATAATCTGATAATCAACAACCAGCAGCTATAAAGTAGCAAAGAACATACCCAAGGTTGCAGATTCTTTATGAGCACTCTGCTGCCTTTCTTGCAATAGCCTAGCAATGCTTTTTTATCACTGGTTTCCTAAGTCTTGTTCCGTGGCTGCTTGTGTTTGAGTCCCAAGTTCTGTGTTTCTGAGCCATTCTGTACGCCTGTCCAGTTCCCTCGTTCTAGTCCTTTATGTCGTCACGCCTCTGTGCTGTAATCACATATTCATATTTCATTTATTGATGTTTGATGTTTATTATACCACATCTGCACTCTATTTTCCAGTTTGCACCATACACTTATAAATACACTCTGCATCTGGGGTCATTATACTTTACGTCCATGTCTGGACTTTACAGCAATACGGTTCCGTGTTGGTGTCACCTCCAGATGCGACATAGATCAGTTGTGTTTTTCAGTAGGGTTCACACCTGCCAATAAACAAAGTCTGGGACACTCTGTACAAAATATAGGTGGATGTGAGGTGTTGATGGAGTGTGGTGGATGTTAATGGGTGTGTATGGATTGTACATGACTGAAAACTGGGCATAGCCAAGGGTTAGATTTAATATTTCACTCCTGATTTTTTTTTTTTTTTTTTTTACAAGCTCCAATTCAAGACCTAGAAGTATTATACTGCTTTTGCATTTGAACGTATGCTTGGTGAACTCCATATGGCTTAGAGTTGAAGGACTGCCATCGATGTAGACTGGTGATCCTCCCAAAAATTTTGTTTATTACACTAAAACTAAAGAGAGGTTAAGCACTTTGCAAGTAAAGTAAAGGTTTACATGTGCGCATATTCACAGATAGTTGAGCAGCAGACAGCAAAGGTGGTTGGGAGTACAGTAGAGTGTAAGTGGGCAGGCTACTGAGGGCATGTTCAGATGTGAACATCATATAGAAGGTGTATGCTTTGAAATGCATATGGTAAATTGCTTTATGGCACCAGCTGGGATGTTTCAGTTTATTTTTTATAGGGTACTCTTCTCAGTTGAGTGACACAGCCCTGAACAATAAATATAAGTAGTACAGTTATAGAAATAGAGGTGATGTATTACTGAGTTGGAAAAGTAGGTCAGGCTGACAGCAGAGAAGATGAGGAGAGGAAACAAAAAAAATTCACAGTCACAATGAAGAAGAGACAAATTTCTGCAGGTTGAAGGGCCAGTGCAGCACAACCTCCCTGGGCATTCTGCAGATGTTAGTGGTGGTAAAAGCTTGATTTAGATGGATATTTCAAAACATTTGCGGCAGAATTGGTTCCTCATTGATGGGAATTAAAAGTTTGGAGAGTAACAAGTAGTATTTTGAATGGACTGTGAAATGGAAGAATGAAAGGTAATATGATCAAATGCTAAGAGAAATGAGCCAGAGGAGCTGCCCCAAAAGCCGAGCAGGAGGAGGGGGATTCCGAGTGACAGGAAAAAGGGAACTCAAAGCAGGACAAGAGAGAGCAGCGCTGTGGTGAAGATGCACATTATAACATCTGCAAGTGGAGCTGTCCCAAAGAGGAACAAGAAGGTAGCAAGGAACACACATCACACAAACAATGTCAGGAAGAATTGGGTGTGGAACCATTTTACAAGCAAGGTATTTGGGGAGGCAGTTACCAAAAGCATCCTGGTCTGTGAGGCAACGTAGAGTGCAAAACAAGACAGCATGCATGGTATGCAAGAAACAATAAATCACACTCACACACTGGCTGAAACCACTTGTCCTGAGCAGAGCTGTAGCGAGCCAGTGCCTAACCCTGCAACACAGGATGCAAGGCTGGAGGGGGAGGGAACACACCCAGGATGGGATGCTAGTCCAGCACAAGGTACCCCAAGTGGGATTCAAACCCTAGCCCTGCCAGAGAGCAGGACCCAGCCAATCCCGCTAGGCCACCATGCCCCCGCAAACAAATGCAAACTGAAAATAAAGAGGAGGTAGCTGAAGTAAAATGGAGAACAACGTCATTCAGCAGCAGACAAGCAAAACTAAATTCGCCATTTGTAGGCAATTGGGAAAAATAAAACCACATGGGTGTCAGTTGCTTCCGACCTCACCAGGGTGTCCTAAAAAACAATATAGCCAAAGAACGTGGGAGACAGGCCACACTAGTGAATTGGACTGGGTGACAAACATTAAGTGAGAGAAAATGTGTGGATGTGAGCCGTGATACCGGGAAACAATGGAAACCCCGATGAGCTACAAGTGGTGGTGAAGATAATGACAGCTATGGAGATGGCAGTAGAAAGCAGTTTGGGGGGCTCACAGCAGTAGGATCCCCTGGCAATGTGTGCAGAGGGGGAAGCACCGATACCAGGGCTGCCAGAGTCTCACCAGACCAGAAGGTAGGCAAACCAAAAGGATAAAGCACAAGTGACACCATGTGCAAGACGTGTCAGTTTGCAGTAAGGAGCACACATGGGGCATGGACGTTACTGCACATTTATATGTATTGAGCATGATTGACAGCTGGACATTGTCAGGGGTTTGCCTAATACTTCTGTCCTGAAGTTTTGTTTTTACAAACTCCAAGTGCATGCTAAGCTTGTCTTTTAGGATGTCTATTGGAGTGATTTGAGAATTTTAAATGTTATGCTTTGAGAACAAGCTCTTTTTTGTCCTTTTGCAAACACAAACACTGAAAGTTGTACACATGACATCCTTTCCATGTTGAAGACACTGTAAAACTGTATTATGTTTCTTGGATATCTGTTCATGGTTTAAGGACAGAAAAGCACTCTAACCCTTTTCTGATTTCATTTAAAGTAGCTCAGACCAACTGATCCAATGCCATAAATAAGTAATTTTATTTTTTAGGGCCAGGAGACTGTGGATGAATGTTTTCCTTACACGTACTTTATCTAAGGCTTATTTTCAGTTCTTGGTGTCAACAGTGAAAGTGTCTTGCTAAAATGTACTAAAATGTTTAGAAACCACACCGAAGTATTTGCAAAGCCCCCTTCTGCACTGAAACAGTTGCCTGTGCCTGTGTGAAAGGCAGCCCTGATTCAGTAAAAGAAGATGGTTTTATCTATAAAATATTTTTTTCATGTCACTGGGGCTGTAGGTAGCATAGTGGCTTGTACCACTGAATTTGGAATTGAAAGATCCAGATTTGAATCCACTTTTTAGTATAATACCTTTCTTCGACTACAAATGGTCCAGCTGTACACACACACATTTTCTGAACCACTTCTCCCATACGGGGTCGCGGGGAACCGGAGCCTACCCGGCAACACGGTGTAGGGCCGGAGGGGGAGGGGACACACCCAGGATGGGATGCCAGTCCGCCGCAAGGCACCCCAAGCGGGACTCGAACCCCAGACCCACTGGAGAGCAGGACCCGATCCAACCCACTGCGCTACCGCACCCCCCGGGTCGAACTGTATAAATGAGAAAATTGTTCAGAACTGATTTGCAGAATAAATGCAGTGATTTATTTTTTTTTTCTTGCCCAATGGTTTGGAGACTCCTCCGTGAACCGCCACCTTATCGTGGTGGAGGGGTTTGAGTGCCTGAATGAGTCCAGGAGCTATGTTGTCTGGGGCTACATGCCCCTGGTAGGGTCTCCCATGGCAGACAGGTCCTGGATGACAGACGAGACAAAGCGCGGTTCAAAAACCCCTTATGACAAAAAAATCAAGGCGTCCGTTTACCCCGCCCGGTATGGGGTCACCGGGGCCCCACCCTGGAGCCAGGCCTGGGGGGGGGGCTCGCATGCGAGCGCCTGGTGGCCAGGTCTATGCCCACGGGGCCTGGCCGGGCTCAGCCCGAAGCCACAACGTGGAGCCGCTCTTCGGTGGGCTCACCACCTGCCGGAGAAACCATAAGGGGCCGGTGCGTTGTGATTTGGGCGGTGGTCGGGGCCGAGTGCCCGGCCGACCCGAACCTCGGGCGCCAACTCTGGTTTTTGGGACTTGGAATGTCACCTCACTGGCGGGGAAGGAGCCTGAGCTGGTGCGGGAAGTTGAGAGATACCGTCTAGATATAGTCGGGCTCACTTCCACTCACAGCTTGGGTTCTGGAACCACTCTACTCGATCGAGGGTGGACTCTCCACTATTCTGGCGTTGCCCAAGGTGAGAGGCGGCGGGCTGGTGTGGGCTTATTAATAGCCCCCCAGTTCAGCCGCCATGTGTTGGAGTCTACCCCGGTGAATGAGAGGGTCGTCTCCCTACGCCTTCGGGTCAGGGAACGGTCTCTCACTGTCGTTTGTGCTTATGCGCCTAGCGGCAGTGTAGAGTACCCGGCCTTTTTAGAGTCCCTGGGGGGCGTGCTGGAAAGCGCTCCCACTGGGGACTCTGTCGTTCTACTGGGGGACTTTAACGCCCACGTGGGCAGCGACAGTGATACCTGGAGGGGCGTGATTGGGAGGAACGGCCTCCCTGATCTGAACCCGAGCGGTGAGTTGTTATTGGATTTCTGTGCTAGTCGCGGTTTATCCATAACGAACACCATGTTCATGCATAAGGGTGTCCACCAGTGCACTTGGCACCAGGACACCCTAGGTCGGAGGTCGATGATCGACTTTGTAGTCGTTTCTTCTGACCTTCGGCCATATGTCTTGGACACTCGGGTGAAGAGAGGGGCTGAGCTGTCAACTGATCACCACCTGGTGGTGAGTTGGATTCGATGGCGGGGGAAAAAGCTGGACAGACCTGGCAGGCCCAAACGCATAGTGAGGGTCTGTTGGGAACGTTTGGCGGAGGCCCCTGTCAGAGAGGTCTTCAACTCCCACCTCCGACAGAGCTTCAACCAGGTCCCGAGGGAGGTGGGGGACATTGAGTCTGAATGGACTATGTTCCGCTCCTCCATTGTCGGTGCGGCTGTTCGGAGCTGCGGCCATAAGGTCTCCGGTGCCTGTCGCGGCGGCAATCCCCGAACACGGTGGTGGACACCGGAAGTAAGGGATGCCGTCAAGCTGAAGAAGGAGTTCTATCGGGCCTGGCTGGCTCATGGGACTCCTGAAGCAGCTGACGGGTACCGACGGGCCAAACGGAGCGCGGCTCTGGCAGTCGCCGCGGCAAAAACTCGGGCTTGGGAGGAGTTCGGTGAGGCCATGGAGGAAGACTTTCGGTCGGCCTCAAAGAGATTCTGGCAAACCGTCCGGCGACTCAGAGGGGGGAAGCGGTGTTCCACGAACACTGTTTACAGTGGAAGTGGTGCGCTGCTGACCTCAGCTGAGGATGTTCTCGGGCGGTGGAAGGAGTACTTTGAGGATCTCCTCAATCCCTCCGACACGCCTTCCGTAGAGGAAGCTGAGGCTGGGGACTCGGAGGGGGACTCGTCCATTACCCTGGCTGAAGTTGCTGAGGTAGTCAAAAAACTCCTCGGTGGCAAGGCTCCGGGGGTGGATGAGATCCGCCCCGAGTTTCTCAAGTCTCTGGATGTTGTGGGGCTGTCTTGGCTGACACGCCTCTGCAGCATCGCGTGGAGTTCGGGAACGGTGCCTCTGGACTGGCAGACCGGGGTGGTGGTCCCTCTTTTTAAGAAGGGGGACCGGAGATTGTGTTCCAACTACAGGGGGATCACACTCCTTAGCCTCCCTGGGAAAGTCTATGCCAGGGTACTGGAAAGGAGAATCCGACCGATAGTCGAACCTCGGATTCAGGAGGAGCAATGCGGTTTTCGCCCTGGCCGTGGAACACTGGACCAGCTCTATACCCTCACTAGGGTGTTGGAGGGTTCGTGGGAGTTTGCCCAACCAGTCCATATGTGTTTTGTGGACCTGGAGAAGGCATTCGACCGTGTCCCTCGTGGCATCCTGTGGGGGGTGCTTCGGGATTATGGGGTTCGGGGCTCGTTGCTACGGGCTGTTCGTTCCCTGTATGACCGGAGCAGGAGCTTGGTTCGCATTGCCGGCAGTAAGTCAGACCTGTTCCCGGTGCATGTTGGACTCCGCCAGGGCTGCCCTTTGTCACCGATTCTGTTCATTATTTTTATGGACAGAATTTCTAGGCGCAGTCAGGGAACGGAGGGTGTCTGTTTTGGTGGCCGCGAGATCTCGTCTCTGCTTTTTGCGGACGATGTGGTCCTGTTGGCTTCATCAAGTCAAGACTTGCAGCGTGCACTGGGGAGGTTTGCAGCCGAGTGCGAAGCGGCGGGGATGAGAATCAGCACCTCCAAATCCGAGGCCATGGTTCTCAGTCGGAAAAAGGTGGATTGCTCCCTCCGGGTTAGGGGGGAGTTGCTCCCTCAAGTGGAGGAGTTTAAGTATCTTGGGGTCTTGTTCACGAGTGAGGGAAAAATGGAGCGGCAGGTCGACAGACGGATCGGTGCGGCGTCTGCAGTAATGCGGTCATTGTACCGGTCTGTTGTGGTGAAGAGGGAGCTGAGTCGTAAGGCGAAGCTCTCAATTTACCGGTCGATCTACGTTCCTACCCTCACCTATGGTCATGAACTCTGGATCATGACCGAAAGAATGAGATCGCGGATACAAGCGGCAGAAATGAGTTTCCTCCGCAGAGTGGCTGGGCGCACCCTTAGGGATAGGGTGAGGAGCTCAGTCACCCGGGAGGAGCTCGGAGTAGAGCCGCTGCTCCTCCGCATCGAGAGGAGCCAGTTGAGGTGGCTCGGGCATCTGTTCCGGATGCCTCCTGGACGCCTCCCTGGGGAGGTGCTCCGGGCTTGTCCCACTGGGAGGAGGCCTCGGGGCAGACCCAGGACACGTTGGAGAGACTATGTCTCCCGGCTGGCCTGGGAACGCCTTGGGGTTCCCCCAGAGGAACTGGAGGAGGTGTGCGGGGAGAGGGAGGTCTGGAGTACTCTGCTCGGACTGCTGCCCCCGCGACCCGGCCCCGGATAAGCGGAGGAAGATGGATGGATGGATGGATGGTTTGGAGAGTAATATTGGGTAGGGCTTGTACCTGTGGTTTGATCATATGGGTATGCTGGTCTCATGGCAGTGCCTGGGACAGGTGTGGTTAAACTTATCACCCTTTTAGGTGTAACCAATCCAGGGAATTCTCCTCTCTACTTGGGATAGAGTTTTTGTCTTACCGGTCTTCCTGTTGTTTGCCAAGCAATTCCAAGACCTATCCTTGAATTGCAATGATTTTTTTTGGCCTTTCTCACTGGGGTATAACCCTCACCCATCTTTGTTGTTATTTCGTTTGGAGAAACGATCTCCAAAGAGGGATTTCTTAAAAATGTTCCTGAATGACTGGACCCATACAATCCGGAAAATAAATATCCATCCATCCATCTTCCTCCGCTTTTATCCGGGGCCGGGTCGCGGGGGCAGCAGTCCGAGCAGAGTCCTCCAGACTTCCCTCTCCCCGCACACCTCCTCCAGTTCCTCTGGGGGAACCCCAAGGCGTTCCCAGGCCAGCCGGGAGACATAGTCTCTCCAACGTGTCCTGGGTCTTCCCCGAGGCCTCCTCCTAGTGGAACAAGCCCGGAACACCTCCCCAGGGAGGCGTCCAGGAGGCATCCGGAACAGATGCCCGAGCCACCTCAACTGGCTCCTCTCGATGCGGAGGAGCAGCGGCTCTACTCCGAGCTCCTCCTGGGTGACTGAGCTCCTCACCCTATCCCTAAGGGTGCGCCCAGCCACTCTGCGGAGGAAACTCATTTCTGCCGCTTGTATCCGCGATCTCATTCTTTCGGTCATGATCCAGAGTTCATGACCATAGGTGAGGGTAGGAACGTAGATCGACCGGTAAATTGAGAGCTTCGCCTTACGACTCAGCTCCCTCTTCACCACAACAGACCGGTACAATGACCGCATAACTGCGGACGCCGCACCGATCCGTCTGTCAACCTGCCGCTCCATTTTTCCCTCACTCGTGAACAAGACCCCGAGATACTTAAACTCCTCCACTTGAGGGAGCAACTCCCCCCTAACCTGGAGAGGGCAATCCACCTTTTTCCGACTGAGAACCATGGCCTCGGATTTGGAGGTGCTGATTCTCAACCCCGCCGCTTCGCACTCGGCTGCAAACCTCCCCAGTGCACGCTGCAAGTCTTGACTTGATGAAGCAAACAGAACCACATCGTCCGCAAAAAGCAGAGACGAGATCTCGCGGCCACCAAAACAGACACCCTCCGTTCCCTGGCTGCGCCTAGAAATTCTGTCCATAAAGATAATGAACAGAATCGGTGACAAAGGGCAGCCCTGGCGGAGTCCAACATGCACCGGGAACAGGTCTGACTTACTGCCGGCAATGCGAACCAAGCTCCTGCTCCGGTCATACAGGGAACGAACAGCCCGTAGCAACGAGCCCCGAACCCCATAATCCCGGAGTACCCCCCATAGGATGCCACGAGGGACACGGTCGAATGCCTTCTCCAGGTCCACAAAACACATATGGACTGGTTGGGCAAACTCCTACGAACCCTCCAGCACCCTAGTGAGGGTATAGAGCTGGTCCAGTGTTCCACGGCCAGGGAGAAAACCGCATTGCTCCTCCTGAATCCGAGGTTCGACTATCGGTCGGATTCTCCTTTCCAGTACCCTGGTATAGACTTTCCCAGGGAGGCTAAGGAGTGTGATCCCCCTGTAGTTGGAACACAATCTCCGGTCCCCCTTCTCAAAAAGAGGGACCACCACCCCGGTCTGGCACAGAGGCACCGTTACCGAACTCCACGCAATGCTGCAGAGGCGTGTCAGCCAAGACAGCCCCACAACATCCAGAGACTTGAGAAACTCGGGGCGGATCTCATCCACCCCCGGAGCCTTGCCACCGAGGAGTTTTTTGACTACCTCAGCAACTTCAGCCAGGGTGATGGACGAGTCCCCCTCCAAGTCCCCAGCCTCAGCTTCCTCTACGGAAGGCGTGTCGGAGGGATTGAGGAGATCCTCAAAGTACTCCTTCCACCGCCCAAGGACATCCTCAGCTGAGGTCAGCAGCGCACCACTTCCATTGTAAACAGTGTTCGTGGAACACCGCTTCCCCCCTCTGAGTCGCCAGACGGTTTGCCAGAATCTCTTTGAGGCCGACCGAAAGTCTTCCTCCATGGCCTCACCGAACTCCTCCCAAGCCCAAGTTTTTGCCGTGGCGACTGCCAGAGCCGCGCTCCGTTTGGCCCGTCGGTACCCGTCAGCTGCTTCAGGAGTCCCATGAGCGAGCCAGGCCCGATAGAACTCCTTCTTCAGCTTGACGGCATCCCTTACCTCCGGTGTCCACCACCGTGTTCGGGGATTGCCGCCGCGACAGGCGCCGGAGACCTTATGGCCGCAGCTCCGAACCGCCGCCCCGACAATGGAGGCGCGGAACATAGTCCATTCGGACTCGATGTCCCCCACCTCCCTCGGGACCTGGTTGAAGCTCTGTCGCAGGTGGGAGTTGAAGACCTCTCTGACAGGGGCCTCCGCCAAACGTTCCCAACAGACCCTCACTATGCATTTGGGCCTGCCAGGTCTGTCCAGCTTTTTCCCCCGCCATCGAATCCAACTCACCACCAGGTGGTGATCAGCTGACAGCTCAGCCCCTCTCTTCGCCCGAGTGTCCAAGACATATGGCCGAAGGTCAGAAGAAACGACTACAAAGTCGATCATCGACCTCCGACCTAGGGTGTCCTGGTGCCAAGTGCACTGATGGACACCCTTATGCATGAACATGGTGTTCGTTATGGACAAACCGTGACTAGCACAGAAATCCAATAACAACTCACCGCTCGGGTTCAGATCAGGGAGGCCGTTCCTCCCAATCACGCCCCTCCAGGTATCACTGTCGCTGCCCACGTGGGCGTTGAAGTCCCCCAGTAGAACGACAGAGTCCCCAGTGGGAGCGCTTTCCAGCACGCCCCCCAGGGACTCTAAAAAGGCCGGGTACTCTACACTGCCGCTAGGCGCATAAGCACAAACGACAGTGAGAGACCGTTCCCTGACCCGAAGGCGTAGGGAGACGACCCTCTCATTCACCGGGGTAGACTCCAACACATGGCAGCTGAACTGGGGGGCTATTAATAAGCCCACACCCGCCCGCCGCCTCTCACCTTGGGCAACGCCAGAATAGTGGAGAGTCCACCCTTGATCGAGAAGAGTGGTTCCAGAACCCAAGCTGTGAGTGGAAGTGAGCCCGACTATATCTAGACGGTATCTCTCAACTTCCTGCACCAGCTCAGGCTCCTTCCCCGCCAGTGAGGTGACATTCCAAGTCCCAAAAACCAGAGTTGGCGCCCGAGGTTTGGGTCGGCCGGGCACTCGGCCCCGACCACCGCTCAAATCGCAATGCACCGGCCCCTTACGGTTTCTCCGGCAGGTGGTGAACCCACCGAGGAGTGGCTCCACGTCATGGTTTCGGGCTGAGCCCGGCCAGGCCCCGTGGGCATAGACCTGGCCACCAGGCGCTCGCATGCGAGCCCCCCCCCCCAGGCCTGGCTCCAGGGTGGGGCCCCGGTGACCCCATACCGGGCGGGGTAAACGGAAGCCTTGATTTTTTCTTCATAAGGGGTTTTTGAACCGCGCTTTCTCTCGTCTGTCATCCAGGACCTGTCTGCCATGGGAGACCCTACCAGGGGCGTATAGCCCCAGACAACATAGCTCCTGGACTCATTCAGGCACTCAAACCCCTCCACCACGGTAAGGTGGCGGTTCACGGAGGGGGGAAAATAAATATATAAATACAAAAGTTCTTGGCATTAATTCACACCTGTAACACCTGTTTGCATACAAGATTTAAGTCAGAATTCCATGTTCTAAGGACAGTGGCAGTAAACAAAGAGTTCTTGTATTTATTTAGTAAATGCTCTTCTCCAAAACAAGTTACAGTAAGCTACTTACTGCCATGTCCCCATTTCACATATCTGGGTATATTTTTTGCTACAACAATTCAAGATAAATGCATTGCTCAAAGATAGAACAGTAGGAGGAGGGATTTGAACCAGGGTACTTCGAGCATGAGGCAGAAGCTCTTCACACCTACACAGAACTCATCTGATCCATATTGTTTTGTGATGTTTCTTTGGGAAATGGAAGAAAGGAATTCCATCCCTCCATTTTCATTATGCACTTTTCCTCAGCAGTGTACTGGTGGCCCAGAGCCTATCCCAGGATCACTGGACGCAAGGGGGTATATCCTCGACAGGATGCCAGTCCTTCACAGAGTAGACACACACACGACAGGCAATTTATCATCACCAATTTTTCCATACTACACATCTTCAAACTGTGCCAGGAAACCAGAGCACCCGGAAGAAACCCACACAGACATGGGAGAACATGCAAAGTCCTCTTAGACTGAACTGGATTCAAACCTATACCCAAACAGCCCCAGTGACTGTGAGGTGGCAGTGCAAACCACTGCATACTGTACGGCCCGCAAAAAAAAAAAAAAAAAAAAAAAAAAAATTAAATTGTACAAGTTGCAATATAGGAAAATGTTTCAATAGACATGGCTATTCTGACAAAGGTCTTTTCAGTAACTCTGGATGAAGAGAGAATGAGGAAACAGTTGAAAACCCTGGTCATCTAGCAGGACAGGATATTGTAGCTCTCACCTTTGTCTTACCCACACACACACACAAACACACACACACACACACACATTAAACTGCTTGTCCTATTATGTGGGTTGTAGGGAGCCTGAGCTTAACCCAGCAACACAGGGCATAGGGCTGGAGGGGACACACCCAGGACAAGATGTCAGTCCGGCACAAGGCACCCCAAGCAAGACTCAAACCCCAGACCCACCAGAGAGCAGAACCCGGTCAAACCCACTGTGCCACCACCCTCCCTCTTTTTGTCTTCTCTTCAAATACAATATGAAGTCTTTTTTATTATTTGTTTTTTTTTTTTTGGTAGTGTTTCTATTGTTCATGGGTGTTCTGTAGAAAGGTGTTTTGTAATAAGGAGTTATTTTTGAACTGGTGGCTATACTTTGTTTAGTAAGTGTTACTTCACAAGAGGTGTGGTGGTGCAGTGAGTTTGACTGGGTTCTGTTCTCCAGTGGGTCTGGGGTTCAAGCCCTGCTGTGGGGTGATGTGTGATGGACTGGCGTCCCCTCCTGAGTGTGTAACCTCCCCTTTCAGCCTTGTGTGCTGTGTTGCTGAGTTAGGCTCTGGCTTGCTGCATCCCACCCTTGGGACAAGCGGTTTCAGACAATGTGTGTGTGTGTGTGTGTGTTACTTCAGCTGTGTTAGCTTCCATAGTTTTAGGAATGACACATTTGTTACACTTAGACATGTGTTTCAGTTGTCACATTTTTTCGTGCCCTGAGGAGAATTTGGTATGTATTTGCTGCTTGCCATTGTAAGAAAATACAATTGAAAATGGTATTTTTAACAGTGTAACCCCTTTAATTAACTGGGAAAATTGGCATAGGCATGCAAAGAAGGGCTGTTACGCGTTTGTAGTTATAATCTTAGAAATAAAATGGCAGAATCTACAGACTGTCAGGCTACATTCAGGTATTAAGCTGATAACAGGAAACTCTGTGGAAACTGTATTTTTCTGTTTAGGCATGTTGCTTATTTTAGCTTCTCAATGGCTTCCTCTTTTTAGGTGTGGTCAGACTTTTATGGCAAAGTGACCGCTCTTCTGGTGTTTTTAAAGATTTGGTAGCATTTAAGATTGTTATGTACATAAAATGCGTTACTTCTTTCATCCTCTTTTCCCATCTGTCTTTAAACATGTAAAACTGCAGACTATACCTCTGGTACTGAATCCATTAATTTTGCATTTAACCAATTCCCGATGTTAACACAGACAGCAGTATATTTTGTCAGGGGAGGAAGTGCAGATGGCCATTTGTCTTGTGATTGTTTTTGTTTTTGCTGGGTTACTTTCGGGCAGAAAGCACACAAGATCTGTGAAACAGCTGAAACAATTCCCTCTGAGGACTCAGGTACTGAATTGCAGTAATGCAGCAATCTAGGCAGACGATGTGAAGAATTTCTATCTACTCTGGAGCAGAAAATCCAATTATTGGATGTAGAGTGCATTTGTGTAGATTACCTCATTTGTCGTAACCTCTCTAAATTTCAGACACAGTCTTAAAAAACTTAAAACATTGTCAGTAGTTGAGGTTAAGCAAAGAGTGTATAAGTATGAAGAAAACTGACTTGCTTTAAAGGGTATGTAACCTGATGCACATGAAAAGACAAAGGTAGTTTGCACTCTGCTCCATAACAGGATTTTTGCTGCCATAACAGTTTTTAGATTGGTTTCTTTTTCAGTGCTTTCTAGGTGAGTCCTGGACCGAATGAAGCACTAAACACATGAAAAGCATATCCCATACATCTTCTTTGCCCCAGCTGGAGTTTGCCGAACTGGCGTCTTAAAATGCTCACTCTAGCAATGTCATTTAGACCTTGTTCACCAGATGCAGTTCCGATAAAGGACTGGATTCCTGTCCCACAGCAATCGTGCAGCTATTTCTGTATGCTTACACTAGTGAGTAGGATAATGTGGCCTACTGTGGGACAGAGGTGGTTGAAGGTGAAAGCACAGTAGGTCTGAAAATTGAGAATGACTTTATTGACACAAATTTCACCAAAGGAACTGGTGATATGCCTCATCAAAGGATAAAAAAACAAAACAAATAGGAACTCAGGCATGCAAAACCAGTCAACATGAATGGAAGAAACAGCCAGTATCACACCCTGGCCAGCTCCAGGGCAGCCCTCAGGCTGTCAGCCAATACTCCCCAGAAATCCCCTCTAGTCTCTCTGAGCAGTTGCCTTAAATGTCCTTGCTGATTTTTAGTCAAATGGTACCAGCCGGTCATCATTCATCCACTGAGGCAAGGAAGGGGTAGGCAGTGGGGAACTGCCCATCACAATCTAATCTGCACCCGATCATCTGCAATGATTTAACATGGACATATCCTTTTGCCATACAACCCCTATTTCCTGTCCTGTCTATTCCCAGTTTCTCTCACACCAGCCATGGCTCCCCACCCCCAGCCCTTCTCCTTTGCTGAGGCTTCAAAGGGCTCAAAGCAGATGACACATTTGTGAAAATTTCACTAAACTGCAGTCTGTCCAGCACCACTTGGAGAGCATTTACTACCAGACCCGTTTCAACAAGTAGTGGGGAGTAATGCATAACGGGGGTGTACTGTATATAAGGGCTTTGTGCTGTCTTTTTGTAGTATAAAATAACCTTATTCAGTCTAGGAGAACTTGAAATCATTTACAGATGAATGAATTCCAGCATTTGCTTTCTCATTTGATTTCCATTCCTCTGTGTTCTTACAACGTCAGTGCTTGGCATGTGAAGGTTCTCTTTGTAGGCACAGGCTGCAGCTCAGAGTTTATGCTGTGGCATTAGATCATTGCAGCCCACAGTTACATGGCACAGGAACTTAACTGGTAGAGCTCCATATTTATCCAGGCCACTTAGTGGGTGCTGCAGGTGAATATGTGACTACATGTGCCGTTTTACATGTCCTGTGTAAAGCAAACAGCTCAATACAGAGCATAAGGGAGGCAAGTACTTTTGTCCATTACGACACTGGATTGCACCTGGTAGTGGTCAGGTGAATTGAAGATGAATTATGATGAGAATCAAAAAAAGCAATACTGAAGAAAGGCCTCCTTTTCCATTTTTCCACCAAAGTCAAAATAATGTAAATATCCAGGCGCTGCAGCATAGGACTTTTTATGAGACTGAATGTGTTAGCTGATATTGCCAGAAGAGGTGTGGGTTTTTATTTTCTGATTAAAATAACATGTTAATAAGGTTTTCAGTGTTGCATCAGCCTTGGACTCATGCTTTATTTCACCTTTATTGATGCCTGCTACATGGATCACTAAATAGTCTTGCTGAAAAACGACTGACGGCTATACAGACCAAGGGTGTCTCTAGTTTCATACCACATGCCTGTGCTTACTTCCCTGCTGTAATGTTGGCTGTGGGCCTTGTACTGTAGGTGTTGCATCCTGTTCTGATGGAATCCAGCAGCAGCCTGCCGACCCTTTTGTTTACTCTCAGATACTTGTCTCAGTAAGAATTTTGGGGGTTTTCACACACCACAAACAGTGCCCCCCTCAATATCTAATTAAAGTCTATACAGACCTTAAGATACTAGTTATGTATTACTCACCAAATCTGGAGTCATGCTGAAGATAGGTGTGATTTCTCGAAATAATCCTCCACTAATTATAATTCAGACCCACAAGTTATGTTCCCATTGTCTACACAAGGTGGTTCATTCATTTTCCAGGTCAGAGCCTATGAAGTATTACACACTGTATACAACAACAGAAACAATTTGAAAATACATTCTCAAAAGTGTATTATTTGTTTGCAGAACTTACTGGCTGAAAACTTTCATAGAATATTACTTAACAGGTGATTAACACTGCCATGTAAAGTCAGTCAGGTTTGGTAGGGAGTTTTTATTATTTTAATTTCTGATTTACTGTTGTACAGTCTATGCCAAAAATATAATTGTCTGTCTCTCACTTCTCATTGCAAACAGCTCAGGTTCCAGACAGCGACGAGCAATTTGTCCCTGATTTCCATTCAGAAAACTGTGAGTACACATCCAACTTGTATGTGTATGTGTGTTTGTGTGTGTGTGTCTATCTGATTTTTGTGAATGAAGGATGATTCAGCAGAGGCCATTGAGAGAAACTGCTGGAAGCTTGGGGGTAACAATTATTTTTGTACTACTTACTGTAATCTCTGTAGTTCAGGTAAGTGGTGTTTGAAAGTTTGCGAACCCTTTAGAATTTTCTCAATTTCTCCATAAATATGACTTAAAGCACCATCAGATTTTCACACAAGTCCTGCAACTAGATAAAGAGAACCCAATTAAACAAAAGAGAAAAAAAATTATACATTTATTTATGAGGGAAACTGATCCATTGTTACACACTGTATGTGTGACTGGCAAAGGTATGTGAAGCTTTGCTTTCAATATCTTGTGTGACCCCCTTGTGCAGCAATAACTGCAACTAAACATTTCCGATAACTGTTGATCAGTCCTGCACATCGACTTGGCAGAATTTCAGAACATTTCTCCTTACAGAACAGCTTCAAACCAGTGATGTTAGTGGGCTTCCTCACATGAACTGGTCACTTCAGGTCCTTCCACAACATTTCCATTAAGGTCATAGCTTTCATTCGGCCATTCCAAAACATTAACTTTCTTCTGCTTTAAACATTTTTTGGTAGAATAACTTGTGTGTTAAGGGTTGTTGTCTTGCTTGAGTTTTAGTTCACGGACAAATACCCTGACATTTTCAATTCAAAATTCATAGTTCCATCAATGATGGGAAGCCATCCTGGTCCAGAAGCAGCAGCAGAAGCAGATCCAAATAATGATACTGCCACCACCATGTTTCACAGATGTGATAAAGTTCTTATGCTGGAATGGTTTGTCTTTAGCCAAAAACTCTCATTCAAGACAGTTGTATTTTTTACTAAACTGTTCTATTTTGGTCTCACCCACCGAGAGAAAATTCTTCTGATAGTCTTCTAGTTTATCCACGTGGTCTTTAGCAAACTTTAAACAGGCAGCAATGGAGACTTTAGGCTTTTGACAGTTCTTTCTGGAAACTATTGGCTTTCTCCGTGCAATCCTGCCTTACGCTCTATTGTTATTCAGTGTTCTCCTGATGGTGGACTCATGAGCACTGACATTTGCCAATTCAAGAGAGGCCTTTAGTTTCCTTAGTTACCCCTGGTTTCTCTGTGGCCTCCTGCACTGTTACATGCCTTGCTCTTGGTGTACAGAGACGACAGTAAGTACTACAAAAATAATTATTACACCTAAACAATTCTGCCATTTTTTTAACAAATAGAAATTTGTACAGCTGTACTGCAACAAAATTTTTCTCATGACTTTGGATGAATCTATAAAGAAATTGTTGATTTAAATATGTCAGGAGCACCTACATTTGCATAAATATTATTAATTCAGATAATAAGAAAATTTTATTGACCTCACTAATAAACACAAATGTCCAATACACCTGAAACACAAAAGATACTTTTAAATGTAGACATTGTTAGAGATAAAATGAAATCAAGTCAATGAACAATGCTGTTAGGGTTCTGTGTCTCTTTTCATATAAGTTAAGCATTTATGCAAATAGTGTCTCCATTTCAAACTGGTGAAAACATAATGGAGACACAGTGGGATAATGTGGGAGAAAGGATGAGGCTATAGAGAGCTCAAAGAAAAGCTGGAATTTGAGCCTGAAAGCAGGGAGGGGTGGGACAGTGATTGTGTAACACCTCCAGGTCTGGCAAATCTATCTAGACTGCTTCCCTTTTTTACTTGACAGGAAACAAATGACTTTCTGCCCCTACTTGTATTTTAAGCTGTGCAACTGGTTTTTTTTTACTAAATTTATTTATTATACAACTTGATTAACGCCGGGGCTGTGCTGACTAAGAAAGTCAAAATGCAGTTTAGCTCATAATCCGCTGCTTATTTATGTTTACATAGTTTTGTGTGTACTGAGAACAGTAGTAAATGGATGCTTTTCGAGGCTACCTTTCACCACAGTCATGAGGCTGTTCCCGTGTAGGGATAGGAGCTAAAGGCCCTCACAGCTGGAGACATTCTTTTCCTCACTGTCTGCACCATACTGTCCTTACTCTCAGTAAAACTTCCATTATTTGCCAGTACACTGTCCCTCTCCCTTTTGCACTACTGAAATGGCAAACTGAGCACTCTGTCTCCTTCTGCTGAATTGTGGCCCCTTTTCTTACCTTTACAGCACACAAATTTCAGGTGGATGCTGCCTTGCCCCCCCCAACCGACTTTTTCTTATTCTTCTCTTCTTCTCACATATAACTGAGTTTAAAAATACCTTTTATTCCTCACTACCTCAGTTTAAAGATCTTTATGGGCTCTCCAACATAGAAGTATATCCAGCAATGGTTTCTCTGTGTGGGCTGACTGTTCAGTGTGCTGCTTTGCGCTAATTATATAGGAGACAAAGAGGAGAAGAAATGGGCAGAGAGTGAAAGCAACATTCACAGCACTTGCTGCGCTGCCAGTTGGTTTTTACATCTCCTTGTCCTTCCTTGTTTTTTTCTTGCATCTCTCTCTGACTACTGACGTAGTTTAAAATTTAAGAAGACAACATACTTTACTTCTGCACAAGTCTTAAGCGCCACTCAAAATAGAGAAATATGTGGTTTTGGTGTTTTCAACTTTCCAAAATACAGCTGCCGCGCAACAAGTCTGCAAAACAGGACCCATCGCGAGGCGCCAGTTGTGCCACAGGGATCACATCTGTACACCAGGTTTACAGGCAGAATTTAAAAAAATACCTTAGGGGTTTTAATAATTATCAAACCTGTTGTTGGCTGGCAACATCTCGCTCACTGGATAAATGAAATACTTTCTCAGATACTTTCCCTTGCTTTCTTTGTAACACTCTCACACATACACAGTCACACACGTTTTCAATGTCCTCCGCTTCCTCAGGTGACCTTTCATTTGTGCAGTGCTGCAGCTCCACACACATTCAGATATTCCCTACGGTTTTTTTATGAATGGGGTGTTTGTAAGAGACCAGCTGAAGCAGCGGTTGGGTTGCTGGAGGGAATCTCCATTCATAAGTTTTGAGGCCTTAGAGCAACACAGTGAATAGGCTAGTGTGTGTTTTATTAAAAGGGCATGGGAGGGGTTAGTGGAGGAGCAACTGCAAACTGACCAGAGATTTTTGCGCCTGGATTTTCTCCTCAAAGGGAATTTTTTTCCTTCTCTTTAGGGTAGTACAGAATGAAAGATATCAAATTGTTTGCAAGGAGAACTAAAAATAACAGGGCAGTCCAGCACTGAGCAATAACTAACTACCAAGTGCAAAAGAGTAAATAACCAGTGCTATCACAAATGGTAGAGGGTTATAGTGATTGTTTAATTAGAAATGATAACACACACACCATCTGAAACCGCTTGTCCCAAGCAGGGTCACAGCAAAGCGGAGCCTAACCCAGCAACACAGGGCGCAAGGTTGGAGGGGGAAGGTGATGGGACACCAGTCCCCTGCAAGGCCCCCCAAATGGGACTTGAACCCCAGACCTGCCACACAGTGGGACCAGGCCAAGCACACCCTATATATTTGTTTGTTTTGTTTGTTTGTTTGTTTTATGTGTATATGTTCTGCATCAGAATACCAATTAGTAACTGTATTTCATTCATAGTTGAGTGTACAATTATATAATTTCAGAAGTAAACAAGAAGCTGATATGAGCATTAAACATTAAAAATAGAGAAGCTATATTGGAGACTTAAGGATTTTGAGCAGAGAGCTAATCCTCTTTATTAATTACTTTGTCTATGTCAAATCCCCTTAAAATTGTATTTACACTGGAAATTGACTGTTTCGTTACTTGGAAATCCCTCTACACCAAATCTACATTGCTAAAGTTGGAGTTAAAAGAAGTTTGTACTACAGAGGAAGCTTTGGACATCCTTCCTATTACATGTTGCGCAACTTACGCAACTGGAGACATTATTTTCCTCACTATCTGCACCATACTGTCCTTACTCTCACTAAAACCTCCATTATTTGCCAGTACACTGTACACGGTGGGTTGGCCCGGGCCCTGTTCTCTGGTCGGTCTGGGGTTCGAGTCCCAGTTGGGGTGCCTTGCAATGGACTGGCATCCTGTCGTGGGTGTGTCCCCTGCCCCTCCAGCCTTACGCCCTGTGTTGCCGGTTTAGGCCCCAGCTCCCCACAACCCCCACATGGGACAAGCAGTTTCAGATAATGTGTGTGTTGAAAATATTTTCAGTCTTATTTCTGTCCTTCTGTTTGTTCAGGCTTGTTACTATTAACTTTATAAGTGAAAACTGCCAACACTGAAAAGCTGAAATCTTGGAAAGTCCACACATTGTTATTTACTGTTTTTTGTTGCCTATTCATTTTCTTTACTTATTTTTTAATTTGTAGTTCCCATATTTAACTCCAAACTCATTTTATACAAAAGTGCTATAGTACTAAAGTACATTTTCTGTTTCTCTTGGCAATATTGGCTGTAGTCGCACCACTCCTCTTCTGAGTTACTTTTTTCCTCCATTTATTTTCCAAGAAGGATTCTGAAGTACAAATACATGAAATGAGTCTGGAATTGAAGTGAATACAATGATGAAACAGTGAAAAAGCAGAAATGTTGACAGCTTCAAGTATTTTTGAGGTCATTTTGCAATAACATCTAGAGAATAGAGAAGTGAGATTTTAAATGTGCAACAGTTCTCCTGTCACATGAAATTGGTGACACGTGTAATGAAGCACATGCAGGCTCGCACAACTCCACCTTGAGCAAACCCAGACTGAGAACTTGATTTCCACACCTCCCCCAGTCAGCCAAAGAGCACTCCATTCATTCATAGCTGACTGAGGGCCATGCTGAATCTTATCATTTTCCATATTCAATAGGTCAGCTTAGTTAATGGGTGACAGCATGTGATGAGGTGGTAAAAACAGGTTTGTAACCAAATTGCTGGCAGTTTCTGTTTTGAACCCTTGAAGTACATCATCCAGACTCATCCTAGACATTTAAATTGATAAAAATGTGAAAATACAGCTCAATGAAGTCACTTTGGATAGATACATCTGCTAAGCAAATAATGGAATGTAAATGAGATGGGAGTATGGGAATTATGAAAGAAATGACATGAGAAGGTGCTTAAATTCTTAACACTGAAGTGTTTAGCTGTTTTCTAGTCATGTTGGTCAGTTTGCAGGTAAAATATTCTCTGTCATACCCTCTGTCATTTTTATTTTGTGTTAAAGTGTGTTGCATGTGGGGGTGCGGTGGCGCAGTGGGTTGGACCACAGTCCTGCTCTCCAGTGGGTCTGGGGTTCAAATCCCGCTTGGGGTGCCTTGCGGCAGACTGGCGTCCCGTCCTGGGTGTGTCCCCTTCCCCCTCCGGCCTTACGCCCTGTGTTGCCGGGTAGGCTCCGGTTCCCCGTGACCCCGTATGGGACAAGCGGTTCTGAAAATGTGTGTGTGTGTTGCATGTATTCTTTGCATATTGACATAACTGTCACAAAAGTATTTGCGAAACTTGGATTTTTTTTTCTTCTACATGACAGAAATTTCTACAGTACTTGAATGTAGTCCAGTGTTTTAGTCCATACGCCAGTATGTAACAGTTCAATTCATTTTTATAGCGCGCTCTTCTCACACAGTGTTACAGATCACTGAACAAAGGCATAAGACAAAGAACCAAATAAGACAGTTGACTATACACTAGAGTAATTTTATTTTATTACAACATTCTCTACATGTGAAAATAGTGTCTCAATTGAATTTTTGCCACAGTTAACAAGAAGTGTCAGGAGGTCTTTGAGCATTATTTGTGGGGTGTCAAATAAATGTGTACAGAACCCACCCTAATGGCCCCTCCACTTCCTAAAACAATCAGTCACGACCATCACCTCTCACTTGTTTTTGACCACTCTGTTTACGTGTGTAACATTTATCTTGCTATCCCTCACTCCATTTTGGTTTGGCCATTCTTTGTGCTGTGGGAATCTTCAGATTTAATTCCAGTTGCTTCATTTAACTAATCGGCATACACCTCACATCAAGTGAAAAGCTAAAATACTGTGGTTATTTTTTTATTTATATTTATACTTTTAATACTTAGTAAAATGCTCCAGGTTAGATTAGAAATTAAAAAAGTGAAGGAAGATAAAATATAAAGGAAGCATAGAGTATATAAGTTTATAAGTATAAACATAAAATCACTGCCAGATTTTTTTTAATGCTTGGCTCACCAAACATGGGGAGGAATGCACATCCTGGTTCTTCAGAATTCTGTACACATTTCATAATGTGTATAATGTTTGTCCTTCAGTATCTAAACATTGTGCAGTTGTTAACTTCTGCATTTAACTTGTCAACCTTCATCAGACAAAAAAGCCACAAGGTATTTTACATTAGAAATGCAGTGATGTAGTTCGGAAGTGTACCATAAAGAAGATCCAGAAACCAGAATAAGTCGTCAAAAATAGAGCAATTAAAATGTTGAAATGACAAAAAGAAGAAATTTACTCATTACACTGCTAGAATTTGAGTGTAACTATGGATTAGCTATAAAATAATGTTTCCCTCAGAATGGTTGCAAATTTCCAGGTATATTTTCCTCCAGTGCTGGCAATCGGTTAATTTAGAATTTAATGCCTTGTAATGTCATGTTAAATGGATTGCCAATTATTCCAATGAATAATGGCGGAGCACTCACAAGTATGGCCATGAGCAATCCAATAAGTCATGCCAGTGAGTATTCTTGAGTCCATTCATATTCAACAGCAAAGTTTATTGGAATAATATGCTTTGTACATTTTCAGTGTCCTCTCCTGATCTCAAGACTCAGCTAATATGACAGTTTATTTGCAAATTTGTGGATGTGGAAAATTAGAAAACTTCAGCTATATACAGTATATTATCTTCCAGAGAGCAATTTGCGTATGTTCCCACATCCCACTGTTAGCTGGCAGCAAAATGCACTCAAAAGGAATAGAAGCCATAGCACTAAAGTACCACCTTCATTTAACTCTGCTGTTTCTGGGTGTTGGTGATCAAGATGATGAATATTATTCATGGCATAAATCAGTAAACAGCATTCACTAGGAGTTTGGAGAATGTATTTTTATTTTTAATAATTTCAAATTAGTTTTATTTGCAAATTAACTCAAAATTAATACAAATGTTCAAATAAAAGTCTTACTGTATATTTCTATTATAGCAATATTCAAGACATTTACAGAACAGATACAGCAAATAATTTGAAATGTGTTGCTGCAATTATTCTTTTATTGACCGTGTCGATATTAAGGCAAAGTGAAAGTAGGTACAGTGTCTATGAAAGTCTTCATCCCTCCTTGTATGCAGTGGAAAAAAGTGAATTCCTGAATTTACAAGAGGATTGAGTTATGAATAGACTTCCAGTCCCAGGTGTGTTTTGAAATTGGGGATCCAGTGTAAAGGTATTGAAAAATAATGTAAATGGTACACAGTGGTTTACTCTTTTTTAGAAATAGGAAACTAAGCTAGTTACAAAGCTATGTTATTTTTGCTATTTATTCATTTAGTAGATGTTTTCTTCAAAGAGAACTGGTAATGTTAAGCTACGTGCAATTATTCAACCATTTCATAGAGCTGTTTTTTTTAAAAGGCACAAATCATGGTAAGTACCTTGTTCTAGGGCACAATGGCAGTTGGGAGAGTCTGAAACTAAATTACACCTCATAGCACCTTTACTGTTTGGGATGGTGACATAAACTGGGAACTCTGACAAGTTCTTCTAAAATGGATGCATTCAGACAGCCTTTACAGATTCAACCTATACCCACTGTAACATACTAACAACCTTTGCTCCACAGCAACATTCAGAAAACTTTATTTTGATGTTCTTTAATAAGGCATTTGATATGATACTGATGAAAAACCAGGGCCAGACTCTTATTACTTTTAATGCAAATTGCTATGTATTTGCATTTCTTTTTGCGAGACTGGAAGACTGGATCATTTTAATCTTTGTCTCTCCAAAGTAACTCCTGTTAAATGTTTTCTAATCCATTTAACCTGGTTTCTAAGACAATTTTTCCTCTTCTCGCTCTCCAACAAAGAAGAAAAATGAACAAAAAGTTGTTGGCTTTTGTGGGACACTCCCCTTCCTGAGAAGGGATATAGGCACTGTCACAGTATTACCAGTAGGCCAGACTTTTTTGTGAATAAAAGATGTAATTACTTGAGTTTGTATTTGAACCTCTGACTGGGGACCTGCCCAGTCAGATATGCGCCCACTGCAGGCAAGTCATAAACACAGCTCTCCATGGCTGTAAATGAACAGCTGCTGCTGTTTACTCTGTAAGGCATGTCAAAACATCCTGTACTGTAAACTCGTTGAAATTTCCCCTCAAATAATAAACATTTCTTCAGCTACATTCGCGTTTCCACCTTGGGTGGATTTGGGTGGGCAGTGACATCAATGCTGAAGGAGTCCTAGGAAACTGTACCGAAGATTTAAATGATCCAAAACCTGAGGTGGGGGTGTTTTAGGAATTGGGATTGATGCTTGGGGTGAGAAGCATCATCTGACAGTGTCTCTAATCCACTGGTAACTAATATTGGTACCATGACTTTTCCCAGTTCTGCACTGTTCATTTTCAATTTGTTCTTCTTCCTTGAAGGCCACAGTGGTTTTTCAAGTTTATGTTGTTCCTTAGCAAGGAGGAGAAAATTCTGTTTTGGTGAGACACTTTTAAAGTCAAGCCATGCCCCTGCAGCATTAGACAATATGCCTTTTGCCTGGGAACAGACCTTCTGACAATAGCAGGTTTTGCCATCGGAAGGGGTTTGCCTATGCGAGCTTTGTAGGAGAACTGGGTCATTTTGTGTCCAGCAGAGGAGAAGGAATAAGTAAGGCCCTGCTGTTCTCTGAAGAAGCCTGCTGGAATGTGGTTTTTTTTGTACATGTGCACACATGTATATACATTTGCCTTGCTTTGAAATGTATTTCTTGATTCATTTAATTGATTTGACCTTTTTTGGTTTGTTTTTTTTTTTTTTTCTTTGCTCTCCTCCCTTCCCAGATGGCTTACAGTACTTAAGTACTAATTGCAAACCATTATCTTTCTTTCCTGGTTTCCTTTCATCACTACTATATTACTTGTGCTCTGCCGCTGAGCACTCTGTCACTCTGTTGAGAAGAGTCCTTTATAAAAAAAAACTGAATTGAACTGAGCTCTTCCTAGGGAAAGTGTTTTTATTTGCTAGTAGGATTGAAGTTCAAAACTTCTTCTATCATGGGTTTATATTGGGGGATGATGGGGGACATTTTCTTTTTTTTTTCAAAGTTCATGGGTGGCCTAAAATATCTATCTTACTCCCATTCTGAATGCATGAAATACTCCTGTAGGTGCAGATATATGATTCTGAAACCCTCCTTTTTTCTTTGTCCCTCTACTAGCGGTAGCATTCCATAGCCCTTCAGTGAAGATCAAAAAAGAGCCCCGGAGTCCTGGTTCAGACCCCAGTCAGTCCTGCAGCCACAAGCAGTCCTTTACCTATCCTAGTAGGGAGCAGTGCCTTTACACCAGGTGAGTCTGATGTTTGATAAGAAACGTAGTCTATGGCCCTGTATTTCACTGATCCCCTGGTCTTTAAGGGTATAGATTTAAAACCTTAAAACTGTGATAAATATTCAACAGGCACAGTTGTAGTTGTAAGGTGTGTGAATTGTGTTGGATAGCAAAGTTTGATGACCAATTATGATTTCAGCTTCAAATTCAGTTTATTTTTTACTGAGCACTCTTCTCACACAGTGACACACAGTGCTGAAAAAAAGATTAGGAGATATAATACAAATAGATGTATACTGGTTTGGAGAAAAGCATCCAGTAAATGAATTAATGTAAATTGAAATGTAAATAAAACATTAAGAGCTATATTAGTTATTAAAGCTGTAAGGTAAGAATAAAGTTAAAACGTTGCAAACTACATTGAACTAAACTACGTTTATTATGTAATCTGGTCTGACTGTCTAAAAAATAAAGAAAAACCTTATTAACTGTATACCTACATCTCCAATCTGCCATTTCTATCCAAAATTTTAGAAAAATATTATAGGTTCCCAAATTGTAAAATACCTTATTCATAATAATATATGAATATGGTTTCTGCTCTGGTTATGGGTAACAACAGCCTTTACCCATTTTCGAATAATATTTTCATCTCATCTGATGCCTGTCATACCTCAGTTGTTATGTTACTGGACTTATAACTAAGTGCTGTGTTTGATAACGTTGACTATAATATCTTACTCAGTAGATTTGAATCAGTGGTTGAACTAAATTGCACTTTTCTGAAGTGACTCTTGTATATATCTTACTGTAAACAGTTTTTGCACTAAAATCTGATGACTGCATCCCTTCATTTTTGTCTATGGTTGAATATGGTGTGCCTCAGGGCCCATTATTATTCTCCCTGTATATGTTACTACTGGGTGATATTATTTGTAAGCATAATGTAAGTTCTCACTCATATGCTGATGACACTCAGTTTATATGTTTGCGTTAAGCCTGATGATCCATCATGTATTGTGTCTTTAGCAAACTGTTTTACCAATATAAAATTATGGATGAGAATTTTTTTTTGTCTCTGAATACCGGTAAAACACAGACACATGTGGTGTGTGGTGGTGCTGAAACAACCCAGTGATGTCAGTCTTTACCACCCCATGGTTTAAGCTTCATACATAAATAATGTGTTAAGAATTTTGATGTTGGACAGAAAGCTGTCATTTGTGGGTCATGTTCCTAAATTTACTAGGTCACCCTTCCTTCAGTTAAGAAATATCGCTAAATTGAGGTGATTTTAATGTAGGCAGGATGCTGAGAAATTAGCTCATGCTTTTGTTTAAAACAGGTTTGACTATTGTAATGCTCTGTTATTAGACTGTCATTACAAGCCCATTTCCAGGTTACAGTTAGTACAGAATGCTGTTGCCAAAATTGTTGCAAGAACCAGGAAGTACACCATATAACACCGGTACTTCAATCACAACACTGGCTTCCACTCAATTTTAGAGTTGATTATAAAATCTTATTTTGACCTAGAAGATAGTAAATGGCATTGCTCCTGCTTAACTTAGTGAGATTATGATTATGTCCCATGAAGTTGTCTTTTTTCATTTAATCCAGGTTATCTTAAAGCACCTGTGATTAATAAAATCTCAGTAGGTGGGCATGCCTTTAGCTATAGTTTGCCTAAACTTTAGAATAGTCTGCCAGTTATTGCCAGGAATGCCCTGTCTGTCCCACCCTTTACATCTAGGTTTAAGGCTTAAATCTTCAGTCTGGCGTATCAATGACCAGTGTATTTCCTGTTTGCTGTGTTGTTTCTTCATTCTGTATACGACTCTCTAATCTCATTAGGTTATCAGTTACTAACCCTTTCTTTGTTGTTGAGTATTGTTTCCCCATGATGAGACCTGAAGAGGCTAGCCGTGATACCAGCACTGTATGTTGACAGAAGCTGATGACTACCTTCCATCGTGAATGTGCCTATGTGAACAAGGACATCAAGTTATTAGGACTTAGCTACAATGTTATAAACAGCTGTTAATTGACTCAAAAGTTTTTTTTTTTTTTTAATCTAGATTGTTTGGAAGGAGTGGCCAGCCACTTGCAGTTAAGGTTTTTTCTTCCTTTACCTTTTGGTTAGAAATTTTTTGTTCCTCTCCTCTGTGACTAGTAGGCTTACTTACAGTTTTAATAATTACAATGTTATTGTAGTAATTTAATGTGTATCCAACAATCTATTGGTCCTACGCCTGTGTTCAGCACTCTGTGTCACTATGGGAGAAGAGTGGTCTATAACAATAAACTGAATTGAATAAGTTGATGTCCAGGCTCAGACATGCTGTACCATGGCATGCAGTCATCAGCTTCTATAAGCATAAGTGTTGGTAACACAGTTGACCTCCTGCGGTTTCTTCATGGGGAAACAATGGTCAAGAAAAAAGAAAGGGAAAGTAACAACATATGGAGTGGCTAGATGGTTTTATACTAAAAGACAACACATAGAGGTACAGTAAACAGGAATTTCACATTAGTTATGGATTTGCCTGAGCAAACATGAGTCTTTAGCCTGGATTTAAAGGCTGGGACAGAGGAAGTGTTTCTTGAACAAAGAATTGACAACACCTGGCAGACTATCCCAAAGTTTTGGTGCTCTATAGCTAAAGGCACACCCTTATACTGAGATCTTATTAGTCAAAGATGCTTTAAGGTAACTTTCACATGATAGAGGAAGACAATATTCTAGAAAATAAAAAGTAAGGTGGAGTGATGCCAAATTTCAGTAAACACATTCATACTTACACTGTCTGAAACTGCTTGTTCCAAGTGGCGTCATTGCAAACCGGAGCCTAACCCGGCAACACAGGGCCCAAGGCTGGAGGGGGAAGGGGACACATCCAAGACGGCGGGGTGCCAGTCTGCCGCAAGGCACCCCAAGCGGGACTCAAACCCCAGACCCACCAGGGAGCAGGACCTGATTCAACCCACTGCGCCACCGCCCCCCACTATAAAAAATATAATTTGGTATTGAGCATGCCAACTGACAACTGATTAAAGGAAAACCTTCCGGCTACTGCCATCAAACCTCTGCAGCTTCTACAAAACGCTGCTGCATGAGTTGTGTTTGATTTGCCAAAGTGTTCCCACGTATCTCCTCTTCTCATTTCTCTGCACTGGTTTCCTATAGCTGCCCGAATCAAATTCAAGACCTTGGTTATTGTCTACCAATGCATCAACAGAACTGCTCCCAGCTATTTACAGGTCTTGATCAACCACTACACCCCAGCTAGACCCCTTCGCTTGTCTACTTCTGCGTGCTTAGTGGTCCTACACACGAAAGGTAAAGCACGGAGGTTCTTGGTTCTGGCTCTTTTGTGGTGGAATGACCTTCCCCTCCCACTCAGAACTGTGGAAACTCTGTCTACATTCAGGAAGGTTCTGAAAACTCACCTTTTCCAGACCCATTTCATCCAAGATGTCTCCAGCTCATGTATGGTGTAAATGTTCATGCACCGTAACTTCATGAGCATCACCAGATAAAACTTTTATTCAGCCACTACTCCAGCAGTGTTTTTCTTGTTTGTGTATCTTGTAATATTAAAAAAAATATATAAATTTTTTTTTTTTGGTAGGAGGGTATCATGATTTGTCTATCCTGTGTTTTCATGCACCTAATTGAACGATGAACCTCGGTGCAGCAAGTGGTAGGCAACAAACTAGGTTTACTTGAGTCACGTGTCTGCAGCTGTGTCTGTTTCTCTTAATGTAATGCATAAATTGTACTTTTGCTGAGATGTACGTCGCTTTGGACAAAAGCATCTGTTAGATGAATAAATGTAAATGTAAATGTAAAACCTAAAGCTGAGGAGAAAAATAATACTCTGGGGTACTAGAACTAGTGGCTACCCATCCTTCCTCCTCATTCTATTTAGTGACAGAGGACCCATGTGTATAAAACTGAAGCCATTAGAATCTATATCTTGGTTCGTGTTTGCTGATCCTTTTGGTGGCAGTTGGCAGTCACGGACTTCTGGCTGCTGATCCCAGATGGTGAAATTAGCTGTTATGACATGACCACAGGACAGCAGGACTGGTGATCTATGATGCCAAGAGAGGCCAGTCCAAGGGACAGCAGCATTAGGGGCTAGTTGTCCAGGATACTTGGGCACTTCAGGGAAAAATAGAGAGAAGAAAAAAAGAGGGCAACTTGTTAATACTTCAGCTATGATCAGAATCAGCTCTTGAAATACAAGGTTAAACAGGAGGATTTTATTTGGTTTAAAACACTGCAGCTGTGGCAGGGAGAGCATTCCACAATTTAGGGACATGGGGGCAAAATTACCTGGTTTTCATACAGACCTTTGAGACCCTGAAGAAAGTCTGATGCTGATCTGTTCCACTAGTTCTGAGCATGATCAGAGCAATTGTGTTTACCTATGATGTGAATCCTTCCCTTCTACCAGTGCCTATGAACAGAAGACAGTTGAGGGGCCCAAGACCTCTAGCCCTGGGACTCCCATGTCTCCAATGCAGCATTACTCCTCCAAACCCCCCTTGAGCGTTCAGCCTGACTTGGGGTACATGAACCTCGCAGCTGGCACCCAGCGCCTCCACAGCCACAGCTTCCCTATGGAAAACAGGTAGTTTGTCACAGCAAACAGGTTTATCAGGTTACTTTATTTTCAGGTTGTACATTGTTTATGTTTTGAATTTTAAAGTTATATCACCTTCAAATTTTGCAAGCTGTTTTTGTTTACTTGCTATAAATCTACGTTTTTTCTTTTCGTGTAAAATTTGATGATTTGGCAGCAGTACCTTAAGCTTAATGGTAATATTTTTACTGAAATGTTTCACATGTCATCTATCGGTCTGGGTAGGTGTTGAAACAATTTTTGTTTTGTGTCTCTATCAGCACCAAGTACTCCCAGCCTCCTGCAGAGATGTGCCCACAGTATCCACCCCTGGGACAGAGCCTTCAGCGGGCCCTCCCAGCCCCCAATGGAGGTGGAAGTGGTGGAAGTGGGGTATACCACCGGCAGCTGTCAGAGCCCTGCATGCCATACCTGCAACAGAACTTCAAACAGGAGTACTTAGACCCCTTGTATGATCAGGCTGGTCACATGCCGGGACACCTGCCCCAGCGATATCCGTCAACTCACATGATGGTCAAACAGGAGCCCACTGACTACCATTATGATCCTGGTGAGTTGATGATGCACAGACACTGAAAACCTTGATCAAACCACACAATTCAGCATGGTGAGTGGTCAAATTAAAAATAAAAAAAAAAATCATGTTATGAGGGTAATTTTTAGTTAACAATATCAATTTAAAACATTTACTTATTAATAGAACTGGTGCTGTCCTATTATTGCACTATATACATACAGTTTATTGTGCAATTTTTCTTGTGCTGATCATATGAATAAACTAAACCCCCTTTTTTCTAGTTCTAATACTGATTACAGTCATACACTACATAGTACAGAAACTACTAATGTAGGGAGATACAGAAAGGTATTTTCTTACTAATCAAGTTGATGTCCATTTACCTATCACAGGTTTCTACTTTCGATATTTGGTCACTTCTCAACAGTTGTCACTCACACGCTATGAGTGACTCAGAGTCACTAATCAACTTAAGCAGCATGTCTTTCAACAGTATGAGGAAACCCACACAGACACAGGGAGAACTCCACACAGACTGAGTGAGGAGTCAAACCCATGTCCTCTTGCACCACCCACCAACTGTGCTGCGCAGACTTTTTGATTTGAACGCTAAGTTTCTCTGAATTGCTTCAAAACAGTTGAGAAAAAAATCAGTATACAGGCAGACCCTGCTGTTCACACATATTCTGTTCCTGAAAATGGTTTAGATGACAAAAAGTTGAATAGCAAGAGTCCATTTCCCATTATTCCTTACCGGGGAACATTATAATCGGTTCCCAGCCCATCCCTACATCCCTGACTAACTTTGACAAATGTCTCTAAAGTGCTGTAAAATGCCTGTATAAATCAAAAAAAATTATATAAAACATAACAAAAAAAACAACAATAATAATGATAATAACATTATATATTAATATAGCATTATACAGTGTATGCAACAATAGAATTTAAGTTAAGCTCCCAGAATGGATTACAATGATAACTTGAAATGAGAAATGATGCACAACTAAGAGAAAATAAAGCAATAGGATGCTGAATACCTACCAATGCTGCTCTAAAGGTATTATCAGTGAATAGATGGTGTTATAAATACAGTAATATGGTATTTATTATAATGTGGAAATAAGTGGGGGTGCGGTGGCGCAGTGGGTTGGACCGCAGTCCTACTCTCCGGTGGGTCTGGGGTTCGAGTCCCGCTTGGGGTGCCTTGTGACGGACTGGCGTCCCGTCCTGGGTGTGTCCCCTTCCCCCTCCGGCCTTACGCCCTGTGTTGCCGGGTAGGCTCCGGTTCCCCGTGACCCCGTAAGGGACAAGCGGTTCTGAAAATGTGTGTGTGTGGAAATAAGTTTTCTGTCTGCTTTCTGAGAATGTTCAGAGGAAGAAAACATGTTTATAGAAGGTAAATTTAATATTTTTTCAGATGCTTTGACAAAAAGGCTGTGATGGTGGAAGGGATCAGGGAGGATAGCAAAGAAGGGTATTAATTTCTTAAGAGCCACCATACTGGGAGGATCTGTATTTTGGAAACTTTCAGGAAAATCCCATAAGTTTGCTATTTTTCCAAAACTATATGCATTCTCATTGCTTGGATGCAAAATATATAAGTCAGTAACTAATTTTTCACATATCATTGTACATTGCTCAGCAGTAAACAGAAGAAAACAGTTGTGTAAATTGTTTTAAATTAAACAGAACAGTGGGTTCTTATTTGTAAGCAGCCCATCAAACATGTTTCCAACTTCACCTTGTTGTATAAATCAACTGCTGCAAAGCACTAAATCAAGAGTCATGAGCACTTTATTTAGAGGGTCATCGGTGTATTGGAGAAGCTTCAAAAATGGAACAACAGGAAGAAAGGCAGCAGCAATGTACTACTGTCAAAAGAGGAGGTGTTTATAAGTAGGAGAAGGGAAAGGTACAGTGAAGGGCAATACGTATTTCAAATGATGATACAGTAGGATCACTGCAGATGACTTATTTTGAGAAACACAGAAGTCATGATAGTGTAATCTATTGAAAAATATATGCTCAGTGAAGTATTTTATATGTGTAAACTTTTACCTGTATCTTTAGTCTGCCTTTTTTTTTTTTTTTGCTATTTTAATTACTTAATTACTTAAGTCCCATTTTTGTGCAAAGAATGCAGTAAAATATATGGAACTCATCAGAGAACTTATTTAAAACATTTATTTTGTGTGGCATTTGTGTTTACTATCACATAAAATTGTACCGTTCTTGAATCATTAATGATCAAAAAGGTTTGGTCGTTAGGAATCATTATCTCAATTGACTGTCATACTGAAGCAAGGCATTTATTATTTTACTTCTTATTATTTAAACATTCATTACATAATAATAGTTGAATTTTACAGTGGATAAAATATTTTCTTTCAAGGATGGTGTGAAGTATTTTAAGTATATTAGTCATGTTATAGGTAAATTGTTAGTTTTCGCTAATATCATAAACGGTTTTGCATTATTTGTTTTGAAAATGTGAACATTGTTTTCAGAATTGAATTTAAACAGCTGAGAAAACTTCCTAAACTAAATTAAAGTAAACTAAAGGTGATTATTAGAGTTAGTGACCTACGGGGCTGGCACGAATAGAGGTCTTCAGTAGATCAGGAAAGATTATTATTTGTTACATTTTTTACTTAAATCTTACGTGAATATTAAGTGAGAGGAACTTAGAGCAGTAATAAAAGTACTATAAGCATTAGGACCAGTCTTTTCTGTTAACAAACTGAGTCTTTGGTTTATGACTAACCACACAATTGTCTCGTACCTTGCCCGAGGCTCTCAGTTCCAGTGTTCAGACCAAAGGCCATGTACTTCCTCCCTGTCCTGTGCTAGTTTCCCTCTCAGCTGCTTGAAGCTCCAGGGCTGCCTAATCGTTCCCTTTCTCTGGGACTGGATCGCCTCCTCCTCTCTCTGTGAATGGGAGCCTAAGGAATTTCATTCAGAAAATGGAGGGCACTGGAAAGACTAGAATCCCCAGCAGACAGCTCCCGGGTGTCAGGTTGCAGCAGCGGCTTCCTCTTTGTAGGCAGATGAAATCATAATGGAAAAATGAGCGTGGCCGCAGTAACTCGAGCCACACTCTCGTACAAAAACAAGAGGGAGGGGGAAAGGGGGCAGGAGAAAAGAGAGGCTAAAGGGCACAGTAAAAAGTCCACATTCTGGAGAAGAGAAAAAAAACTGATGCTGTATTTTGGCCCATACAAGTTTGAAGGAGATATGTTGGATGTTGTTTTTAAAATGGTCAGCAGAGCTGCATTGCCCAATTTCAGGCTCACCCTGAAACAACATAGACATAAATCTTATGGTGCTAAAGGTGTTTTTTAATAGTTGAATCTAGCTTTTGTGCCAGCAGAGTAGGTCAACTCACAGGTGTGTTAAATACAGTATTAGATTTTAAATCATTAGCCTAAATGACTCAGAATTACAGTCATACTCCAAGATACACCCAGCTGAGTTATTAGAATTCGACTTTATGAGAAGTTTCACAATCATTTGCACATTTCTATAATTCAAACTCCATGGTGACAAAACTCAACACATAAAAAAATCAAAAGAAAAATCTATAAAAGGCACAAACAACTAGCACAAAATCACATGCACACACACTTTCAGAACCACTTGTCCCAGACGGGGTTGCGGGGAACCGGAGCCTACCCAGTAACACAGGGCGTAAGGCCGGAGGGGGAAGGGGACACACCCAGGACGGGATGCCAGTCCGCCGCAAGACACCCCAAGCGGGACTTGAACCCCAGACCCACCGGAGAGCAGGACTGCAGTCCAACCCACTGCGCCACCGCACCCCCTCATCACAAAATCACAGTTTTGATTAAATAATATATTATCCATCCATCCATTTTCCTGACCGCTTGTCCAAGTAGGGTCGTGGTGGCAATAGGGAGAAAAGAGAAGCCCAGACATCCCTGTCCCTTGCAACTTCCTCCAGGTCAACCTGGGAGATCCTCAGCCACTCCCAGGCTAACTGGGAGATATAATCTTTCTAGCGGGTCCTGGGGCAACCTCAAGGCCTCGTCCCAGTTGGCCATGCCTGGTATACCGCCAAAGGGAGGCAACCAGGGAGCATCCTTATCAGATGCCCAAAACACCTCAACTGGCTCCTCTCAATGCAGAGGAGTAGCAGCTTTAGACTGAGTTCTTCCTGGATGGCCAAACTCCTCACTCCGTCATGGAGAGTGAGTCTGACCACTCTGTGGAGAAAACAAATTTCAGCGATCTTATTCTTTTGGTCATTACCCAAAGTTCATGACCATAGGTAAGGGTAGGGGCGCAGATTGACCGGTAAATGGAGAGCTTTACCTTATGGCTCAGCTTCCTCTTCACCACTACAGTCCGGTACAGCGACCGCATTACTGCTTCCGATGCTCCCAGTCTGCAGCTAATCTCACGCTCCCTTCTCCCCTCACTTGTGAACAAGATCCCAAGATACTTAAACTGCTCCACCTGGGGAAAATTCTCTCCCCTTACCTGGAGGGGGCATCCCATCCTTTTCTGTGAGAGAACCATGGACTCAGAATGGAGGTGCTGATCCTCATCCCAACCACTTCACACTCAGCTGCAAACCATTCCAGTGCGTGCTGGAGGCATCCATGTGAAGGTGCCAAAAGGACAACATCATCTGCAAAAAGCAGACACATCACCTTCCAGCCCCCACATATAATGTCGTCCTGACCTTGGCTGCGCCTTAATATCCTGTCCATGAAAGCCACAAACAAGAGTGGGGACAAGGCACAACCTTGGCGAAGTCCAATACCCACACTGAACGGTCTTGATTTAATGCTGAGTATGCAGACACAGCTCTCGCTCCGAATGGCCCGCAACAGTGACCCTGGCACCCCATACTCCCGAAGCACCTCCCACAGAATTTCTCCGGGAACATGGTCCTAGGTCTTCTCCAAGTCCACAAAACACATGTAGTCTGGATTAGCGAACTCCCATGCCCCCTCAGTTATGTGTGAGAGGATGAAAAGTTGGTCCACTGTTCCACAACCAGGACAGAATCCGCATTGTTCCTCTTCAATTCAAGGTTCAACTTTTGGCCAGAGCCTCCTTTCCAGTACCCTGGCATGAACTTTCCCAGGGAGGTTACTCCAACAGTTGGTGCACATTTTCTGGTCGCCTTTCTTAAAGATAGGAAACACTACTCCAGTTTGCCAGTCCAAAGGCACTGTCCCCGAGGTCCATGCAGCATTGCAGAGGCGTGTCAGCCATGACAGCCCACAACATCCAGGGTCTTAAGTAGTTTCGGGCAAATTTCTTCCACCCCCAGTGCTTTGCCACTCTGGAGCTTTCCAACTACCTCAGTGCCCTCCACCAGTGAAATGAACTCTGATACCCCAGAAGCCTCTGGCCCTGACTCCTGTAAGGGAGGCATATCTCTCGGGTTTAGGAGTTCCTCCAAGTGCTTCTTCCACCTCCCGACAATGTCCTCATTTGAGGTCAGAGTTTCTCCTCCTTTGCTGAGCACAGCATGAGCTCCTCAGACCACTCCTCAGCCGCCGGATGGTTCTCCAGAACCTCTTTGAGGCTGACCGAAAGTCATTTTCCAGGGCCTCTCCAAACTCTTCCAACGCTCCAGATTTTTCTTCTGCAGCTGCAGCCCCTGCCGCCTTTTTTGCCTGCCGGGACCTATCTGTTGAGTCAGAAGTCCTCAAAGCCACCAGGCCCTATAGGCCTCCTTCTTCAGCTTGACAGCTTCCCTCACCACAGGTGTCCACAAGTGGGTTCTTGGGTTGCCACCGTGACTGGCACCCACAAGCTTTTGGCCACAGCTGTGGCTGGTTGCTTCCACAATGGAGGTTTTGAACAGGATCCATTCAGACTCCATGTTCCCTACCTCCTCCAGGACCAGGGAGAAGTTAGAAATCATTCCAGATAGGGTCCTCTGACAGTTCTTTCCAGCACACCCTTACTATATGCTTGGGTCTACCAGATCTGTGTGTCAGTTTTCCCTGCCATCTGATCCAGCTCACCACCAGATGGTGATTGGTTGACAGCTCAGCACCTGTCTTCAGCTGAGTGTCCAGAACATGTGGCCTCAAGTCAGATGAAATGACTGCAAGGTCAATCATTGACCTTTGGTCCAAGGAGCTCTGGTACCCAGTACACTTATGAGCATCCTTGTGTTCAAACATGGTGTTTGTTATGGACAAACCATGACTAGCACAGAAGTACATTAACATTTCACCATTCGGGTTTAGATCGGGCAAGCCGTTCTTTCCAATCACCCCACTCCAGATTTCCCAGTCATTGCCAACGTGGGCATTGAAGTCCCCCAGCAGGACTATGGAGTCTGTAGGTGGGGCCCTGTCCAGAACCCCACCCACTGTCTCCAAGAAATCGAACACTCTGAACTGCTGTTTGGTACATAAGCACACACAACAGTCAAAGTTTTCCTCTCTGCAACCTTCAGTCTTATTGAGGTGACCCTCTCACCCACCAGGACAAACTCCAACCGTACGGCGCCAGCCAGGGGCTTGTGAGTATCCCTACACCCTCCCGGCACCTCTCACCCTGTGTAACTCCTGAGTAGGAGAGAGACAACTGTCTATCGAGGAGCGATGTCATGCGTCATCCTACCCCCTTCTGCTACCTGAAAGCCATTGCACCCAACCCCCATGCTGGACCTTGCAGGTGGTGGACCCACATGGCACCCCCACGTTCCCTTTTCAGGCTGAGCCCAGCCCGGTTACATAAGCTGGCCGGCTACCAGGCCCTCGCCCAGGAACACTACCACCAGGCCTGACTTCAGGGGTAGGTCCCGGTGTCCCTGTTCCGGGCAGGGCACGGGTCATACTCTTAATCTCTTTCATGGGGATTTTTGGACTGTGTTAGTCTGGATCTTCTCTCTAGACCCGTTCGCCTTGGGAGACCCTACCAGGAGCATACTGCTCCTGACGATATAGCTCTGGAGATCCCTAGGTCATGCAAGCCCTTCTGTCACGACAAGGCCAGATCCAAGAAGGGCCCAGATACAGGAATGATTTTTCAGCTAAATGTAGTTGAATAATCTCACAACCAATAATTTCACAAAACACACATTTCTAGAAACACTACAGAGCTTCTGTTAAACACTGGTGTGCTAAATGGATAGACTTAAGTTTGCAAGAGACCGATATGATGTCGTGGTCACGGCATCGTTTAAGAAACGGCAGACTAGCGATGTGGTGCATCAGATGATGCAGAACTTAAGTTGTTTAAAAGTACTCTAAATATTAGAAAATGGAACAATAGATGGATAGTTCACAGTTTTTTATTTACACAATTTCAATGAATTTATTTATTCAAACAAAAGTCAGGCAGTGATTCTCTTATTCATCCACATAATGTCATTTACATTTACATTTGACGCTTTTCTCCAAAGCGACATACATCTCAGAGAAAATACAATTTGTGCATTACATTAGGAGAAAGAGAGACATAGTTGCAGATATGTGATATTTAAGTGACCTTAGTTTATTTCTTTACACTTTATGCACCGATGTTCATTGCATGAGTAGGTGCATAAAACTCAGAATAGATGAATCCTGATCACCTTCCTACAATTTTTTATTATTTTTTTTAAAGGTGTACACACACACACACACACACACACACACACACACACACACACACACACAAGCTGAGGCTGCTCATCCTAAGCAGGGTCGCAGGAGCTAGAGCCTAACCCGGCAACACAGGGCATGAGGCTGGAGAGGGGTCACCAGTCCATCACAAGGCACTCCAAGTAGGACTCGAACTCCAGACCCACCGGAGAGCAGGACCTGGCCAAGCTCACTGTGCCATCTCACTTCCACTGGTACATAAGCATTTACATACAATACAGGAGTAACAGCTGTGTAAAGGCTTATCTGGGCATGATCATAAAGTCACGGTGCATGAACGTTTACACCGTACATGAACCTGAGAGATCATGGGTGAAGTGAATCCGGAAAAGGTGAGTTTTCAGACCCTTTTTGAATGTAGACAGAGTCTCAGCAATTCTGAGTGAGAGCGGGAGGTTATTCCACCACAACAGAGCTAGAACTGAGAAGCGTGCTTTACCTTTCATGTGCAGGACCACCAAGAGAGCAGAAGAATACGAGTAAAGCGGTCTGGTTGGGGTGTAGCGGTTGATAAAGTTTTGTAAATAGCTAGGAGCAGTTCTATTGATGCATTTGTAGGCAATAACCAAGTCTTAAATTTGGTCCGGGCAGTTATAGGCAGCCAGCGCAAAGAAACGAGTAGAGGAGATACCTGGGAACGCTTTGGCAAGTCAAACACAACTTGCGCAGCAGCATTTTGTATCAGCTGTAGAGGTTTGATGGCAGTAGCAGGAAGGCCACACGAGAGAGTTGCAGTAGTCCAGACGGGATCTCACCATAGTCTGGACAAGTAGTATTTCTGTCAACATTTCTTGCATTTGTTTTGGTCAAACAAAACATTACTCAACCCTTTCTATACAAATGTGCTGTTGTGTGACTAGCGAGTGAACAATTAAATCATTTGATTGCTTTTACCTAATTGTCTGACCTTTGCACATTGATGTGCTGAGCTCAATGTTACAAATGCCAGTGTTTTCCATATGAAAGCATGAGACTTTATCAGCGAGAATTCTGTTGAATGACATGTTTTAGCGTGTCATGTTTTGAAAATTGTTACTGCTGCAGTTGAATTATCAGCAAAATTTGTTAAATTTAACCTAAATTACAGATGTACTTAAGCACAACTTTAATCCAAAGGATTATTGGTTTAATGGAGTTAATTAAGAGCTTGCCAGAAACAAAATTCTACAGTCACAGCGGTCCCAGTGAATTAGGGCTGAGCGTCCACGTACACACAGACAGCACTGCATCTTGGACCAGTACATCCCTGATCTAAAAATAACAGTACAAGACATATAATATTATAATTAATGGAGTTTTTGTCCTTACTCCTCTCCAAATAAAGATCTACACCAATATAGTTCCAAATCTGATCGGCTATTATTTTTTCCATTGTCAATATATAAACACATATTAGAACAACTGACATCTTTTAATAAACTTGCAAGATGTTTGATAGACAAAAAGGAACTCTTACCTTGTCAACAACAAAGACCTTTCCATCAAACATGAGTGTTTACCTGTTTAAAGTCGGGTGTTGTCTGCTACAGAAGAAACTGCCATCATTATAATGCAAACTGCAATTTTTCCATCTATAGATGTACCGGGCTGCCCTTCCATGTACCAGCACAATGAAGGCTACTCAAACCCCCTGCATGGCAACGAAGGTAAGTGCCTTTCTTTTATTAAGTCACTTTCCCTTCTGACACACAGTGCTTTTATGGTTTCAGTCAAGAACAGTCAATAGAAATGGTTTCTTCCTGAGCTGTGCTAACACATAGGAATGTCCTGCATCAGCTGACTTGTTAAACTACTCAGAGGATCTCAGAGTCCATCCCTGCACAAGTTTCTCTGACATTTTCCTGTGAACAGACACAAATCAGAACAGAAATGAACAGAAATAATCATAGAAAAGGCAACATTTCATATTTCATTTATCTTGAATGCCATGACATCCAAGACCCAGAATTGATGTTTAAAGTTCTTCCTTTGAGTTTATTTGAAATATTTCATTTAAAAAAATTCTTACTGCTTATCAAAATACACTGGAGCTATAAATGACTACAAAGAGATCAATATTGAACCTGAGTAGAAGACTAATCTTTTGTGGATTAGTATATACACCCGCACACAATGTCTACAAGTGCTTATCCCAAGCGGGCTCGTGGCAAACTGGAGCCTAACCCAGGAACACAGGGCACAAGGCTGGAGGGGGAGGGTACACACCCCAGATGGGATGCCACTCAGTGGCAAGGCACTCCAAGCAGGACTCAAACCCCAAACCCACCACAGAGCAGGCCCTAGCCAAACCCACTGCGCCACCACACCCCCCTGGATTAGTATACTAATGGGGAAATAATATGAGCATTTTGTATTTGGATTGGGGGGGGTGCGGTGGCGCAGTGGGTTGGACCACAGTCCTGCTCTCCGGTGGGTCTGGGGTTCGAGTCCCGTTTGGGGTGCCTTGTGACGGACTGGCATCCCGTCCTGGGTGTGTCCCCTCCCCCTCCAGCCTTACGCCCTGTGTTGCCGGGTTGGCTCCGGTTCCCTGTGACCCCATATGGGACAAGCGGTTCTGAAAGTGTGTGTGTGTGTGTATTTGGATTGTTGTCAGGTTTTAATGACCAAAGTTCCTTGAAGCAGTGTTGGTAGATGGCTCCCAGAAGGGAGTTCACTACTTGTGTTTCTTGAAGTTTGGTGCGGTGCCACCTATTTTCACAGCCATTGATTAAAGCTGTTATTCTTTCACTGTATTTGATTACTACTTCAGCCTGCCTCTCAGCATGAACAAGTGAATAAGTTAAGCAAATATTAACTTGTACAAGAAAAGCTAATATCTGACTGTGCTCTTTTTGCTGTAGGCTACCCGTTTGAGAACGATTCTCGTGTTGTTCCCGAGAAATTTGAAGGTGAGCACTGGATTGTATTATGCTAAATTCCACAAGAGACAATGACCTACAGTATATAATGACCTACATCTTTAATGCCTTCATTCATCTTCATTTCAGTAAGTTAACATGTGACTGTGACAGCCTACTGCACAAGTAACTGATAACAATAAGGTATCATAATCTTTAGAAGGCTTTACAATAGAGACCAATGTGTGTGGCTGATGCAACAAGTTTTATTTCCTCAGCTGAAAGGATCTTCAGGGAATCTCCAAGGGCATTTGATGGAAAGAGACATCTCACCTTCTTATAACATTTATTAACGAACAGGTCTGAGTCAGTTTTGTATAGGACTGTAACCTGTTCTTCTGGTAATATCTGGTCAAGCTTTTCTGGGCCCAGCTCAACAACATGTTGAGAGTTGTTTGAATAACATATCGTCAAGCTAAGTGTCCTCAAATCTGTCAGCAGATTTTTATTTTTTTTTGCTCTGTATAGCTGTATACAAAGGTTTCAGTATCAGATAAACATTTTACATTTACATATATGTTTATTCATTTAGTGGGCACTACTCTCAAAATACGAGAGTAAACACGAAGGCACTTCTCAAGAGACAAAAGAATTATAGATGCAATCTTGGAATTGTCGAAGTACAGTCAGTTTGTTCTGTACTGCACTTTTAGCCCATGTACAGGCTGCTTGTAGGACTGTAGGGGAAATGGATCTGGGAGAAATGGATTTTGAGACCCTTCTTGAATGTTAACTGAGATTCAGCAAGTCGTTCAAGAGACATTTGAACTTGAGCTCATGACCTCCCGAACAGGTGACCTGAAGCAAGAGGCAGGGAGTGTGTTCCGAGAGAGTGCCCCCTACCAGCGCCGTGGATCTCTGCAGCTCTGGCAGTTCTTAGTGGCCTTGCTGGATGACCCAGGCAATGCTCATTTCATTGCTTGGACTGGCCGTGGCATGGAGTTCAAGCTTATTGAGCCAGAGGAGGTGGGCATTTGAATCATCTCAAAGAGTATGAGATTCCAGGTGCACAACCTGCCCAAACTACTACAAACTACTTCAAGACAAGACAACTGAATTACAGTAATTTCAACAAGTACTTTTTTCAAGATAATATCTGTTGCATTTGAAATATTTGTGAATATAGATACTGGTTTTTTGCAAGGATACTCTTCCCATTTTCAGAGTCTGCTCTAAGAAAATTTTAAACCAGAATAATCTGTCTACTCACACTTTTTAAATGATTAAATTTGTGCCTTAATCAAAAAGCCCAGGGGTATTTCTCGTTGGGCTAGAGGGACAATGAAAGGACTCCTCTTGTACTGGCACTGAGGGTGCTGGAGTTTGCCTGAAGGTTGAGGGTGTACAGACTGGAGAAACTATATTTAAAATTCACTTTTTAACAGCTAACCACCATGTTTTCCTGTCTGTGGCATTCTGTTCCAATAGTGAATACTTTCATAAAGATGAACAGAGGGAGTATGTACTGTAACTCCCATGGTACACTATGAGCTGAGAGGAGAGTATGTATGTCAGTAGCACCCTCTCGAAATGCATACAAAATTTCAAAGGTAGTCAGGTGAGTGCAGACTTTATACTTAATACTATAGGAAAATATAACTTTGTGAAAGGACTGTGTAGATTTGTAGCAAGGGTTCTGTCTTACTGTGGTCAGTCTTGCTCATTGAAACTAAACACTTTACAAGAAATACTAAATAATGCTCCCTTGATAAGTTGACCTACTTCTGATCTTTACGGTCTGATTTTGAGCATGCCAGGGATGGACTAATGTCTCAACATTTACCTGATGCTTTTCTCCAAAGCAACTTGCAGTATTGAGCTACCTACACTTATTTACCCATTTACATAGTTGGGTAATGTTACTGAAGTAATTGAGGTTAAGTACATTTCTCAAAGGTACTAAATCTAGAGGTGTGATTTGATCTAGTAACTTGGGGGTCCAAAGACAGCAGCTCTAACCACCACACTACTAATCTTGAGTTTCCGTAATTAATAATAAAACGTGCTGATGTATACATGTAACTTACTGAAACAGTTCCCAAATTGAAACTTTAGATTTCTCTATGGTGCTACTTTTATGATTTCAAACATGTTAAACAAGATTTTTTTCTTTCTCCAGTTTCAAATATACTTAGTCAACTGAATGATCCAAAATGCACTTTTGTAATTCTAAAACATCTGCCTTTTTCATGTTCAATGAACCTTTTTCCTGTTCTCCTGAGCTCTGAGTGTATGAAAACATTTGTTGGCATGCGATAGCAGAACTTTCCTTCTTCCTCAACCTCTGTGTCAGGTGGCCAGGCTTTGGGGGATGCAGAAGAACCGTCCAGCCATGAATTACGATAAACTGAGCCGCTCGCTGCGCTACTACTATGAGAAAGGCATCATGCAAAAGGTGAGATGAATTCAGAATAAACACAGATAAGGATTATTTTCATGACAGGTTTTATGCATTGCATATGCAGCTAATACTGCTGCAGTTAGAACTGATGCCTCTGAGAGATGTCTCTCTCATCTTCTCAGATCACCTCTCTCTCATGGTGGCTCTTTTGATCAAGCACCTGTTTCTGTCTTTGCATGCTCACAGGTTGCTGGCGAGCGCTATGTGTACAAGTTTGTGTGTGAACCTGAGGCCCTCATCTCTCTGGCCTTCCCAGACAATCAGCGACCCAGCCTGAAGGCCGAATTTGAGCGCTATGTCAATGAGGAAGACACCGTGCCTCTGTCTCACTTGGACGAAGGCATGGTCTACTCCTCTGAGCAGGTCGCCAACCACATGGGACCCCAACCGTATGCCAAAGGCTATATGTATTAACATCCCGCGTCCTGCCTATCTTGCACATGCCTACCCTGCCCCTGTTGTATATATGGCTATGGTGTCTTTTTTTCTTTATTGTTTTAAATTAACCCTGTTAGGGATTCCCATGGTTTTAAAAGCTGCATTTTTCTCACTTCTGAGGCCTGTCAAGTCCAAATCCATGACAGTGACAAATCCGATTGCTTAATAAACGCCCAATATTAATACTTTTCAAAGGGTCAGAACTTTTTATTCATCTTCAGTGAGATACATGAAGCCTTGCTTGTGCATGGGTCTGAAGTATGTCATACTTCATATTTCCATCTCTAGCTGGAGCAGAGGCCACCAGCCCTTGTCTGGTCCAAGTATTTTCCAGCTGTGACTCATTATATACTAACCCCATTTTTTTACAGCTTAATTGCCACATATATATGCATATTGAGACAGGTGTGTCAGGAATACTTGTGTGAAATGTTAAAGTTGGTTTGTTTTTATACTTAATTCATTAAATTTGTTTGTTTTTTAATTTAATTGATTCTGCAGTAAAAACCACTATTCCAGTGCAGCCAAGCATGATTTAAGTGGCAGTTAATCTAATTGTAAAGAATGTTTTTCCACTGTTTATTTTTTGTATCACCTCTGCTGTGGAAATAATAGTTGAAGCTATGGTTATACATGCCCTACTGAAGGAGAAAGCTTTTAGAAAAGTTTTATCAGGGACCCCTTTTGACAGTTTAAACATGCTTTTGTATACAGTATGTCTTCTATCCACTACCTCTTTCTGATGCTGTAAACCTTTGGCACTTCACTACTGAGTTCAGAAGTATATTGCCTTTATCACTGTCGCATTAAATATGGCACAAGGTAAATGGCTAGTCAGCAGAAGAGACGAACATCAGTGCACAACAGCAGAATGCAGAAAGACTGAACTAAAACAAAGAGCATACGATACCCTGGCTGCCTGCGTTGTCACAGCTCACCAGGCCACTGGGGCCATTCCAGACCTGTTTTTGGGCTCACAAGGACCATGGGGAAAGCCTAGCATGAGACAGCAGGTCCAGAAGGCATCCAGATGGCTTGGAGAGCACACTATCTGTTCACAGTTGGAAACTTGTCAAGAGTTTACACTGTTAGAAGAGCTTCTGCAGACAGCAGCTGGACTGTCAACAACACACTTACTGGGCCAGCCTTAATGGGTTTAATGGGGTTGTTGTTCTTTTACCTGGCTTTCTAAATCAAGCACTTTCTCAGGAAGCACAAAATGTTAGCACAGTTTTTTCACACCTGAATTGCCACTGGCAGGTTATTATTAGATTCATTTTTTAGGTAAATTTGTAACTTCAGGACAGCTAAATATGGCCCATCAGAGTAAAGAAAATAGTGACACAAACATCTGTAGTTGGTTAATTTGGTTCAATGAGGGACAATGAGGGACAATGAGGGAACAGGATTCCTAACATTGAGTAGAGTACAATATAAATTACACATAAACTTGCTTAATTTCCTATAATTACAAAAGCCAACAGACTCAGTGGGTGAAAAATTCTATACCACCAGAATTCTGTCAATAAATTCTGTCAAAATTCTACAGATGTGCAAAACCAAGTTGCTTTGGATAAAGAACCCAGTCATTTGGTTAGGAAGTGAAACTCAAATCATGGAATCCTTTTGTTTGCTCCAGGCAATAGATAAAGACTGGGGATTTGGAACAGCATACTCTGAAATACAACCCATTGAATGGAATTGGGTAGACCGTGACCTCAACTGGCAGGCACCCAAGATGTACATCTGCACTGGTTGAGTACAGAGCAGCATGTTCATTCACTCCAATGGGGCTGCAGTTCAAAAGCCACAGCTGACATGGAATAAAACAATGTTATATTAAATAATGAGATGCTTGTACAATTAAAATGGTTGTGGGGTGTTCATTTTGTAGATCCTAGTTTTGTATTATACAGATTAACCCACTGATCTTAATAGGCATCTGAACACATAAAATTATCAACAAAGGTTTAAGTTAATTTTTGGTGTTTTTTTCAAACTTTGTACATCTGTGGTGTTTTTGCTCAGATTTGATTAACCAAAGGAAATGAGTGGGTGAGAGTATAATAAAGAGTACAGTATCTTGCTGGCGAGAAAGAGGCCAGGAAAAATGAACATAAAGAATAAGCAACAACTCTGAATATGATCCACACCTTGAGTCAATTGAAAAGGAAGAATTAGCTGGAGAGGAAGAGGCCCTACTCATCTGAAGAATGGGAATTATTTGTGGCCTTCATCTGCCTCAGAAGTCATGACAGAATTGGAGGGTAGATGTGTGTCAAGCAATAGCTGGAGGGGCTGGACCACTGAGACTTAGAAACATACATGGATCTATTGATTTTTTCTGGTGTATACAGATCAAGGAAAGAAGTCACCACCGTCTTATGGCATGCCATGTCTAGTCAGGCAATTTTTTTGGACAATGCCACGTAGACATTTCATATCCTCTCAAGAGTCACTCACTTGACAATCAAGGCCCACAGCCTGCATATCAGTGAGACAAACTTGTTGTAGTTAGAGATGTCTAGGACATCTGGGTTGAGTGGCACTTATTAACAGTCCATCGGGGGTGCAGTGGCACAGTGGGTTGGACCCCAGTCCTCCTCTCCGGTGGGTTTGGGGTTCGAGTCCCGCTTGGGTCGCCTTGCGATGGACTGGCGTCCCGTTCTGGGTGTGTCCCCTCCCCCTCTGGCCTTACGCCCTGTGTTGCCAGGTAGGCTCCGGTTCCCTGCGACCCTGTATAGGACAAGCGGTTCTGAAAATGTGTGTGTGTATTAACAGTCCAGGTCCTGAAGTTACTGTAGAAGAGTACCTGATCCCTTTTGAAAATGCTGTCCTCTCAAATAATATATAAATAAACCACGCAGTACAACATAATAACACAGAGAGCACACAATTCCAGAACCAGCTACACCTAGAATATATAGATATACACTGGGATACCTGTTGGTGGATGGCCAGAATAGAATCAAGATATGTGTCTCTTGCTTGAGATGACAGCTAGTCCAGAAAAAACTGACCATGGTACAGACAGAAAAACAACCCCAGAGCTTCTCCCTGCACTGCTAGCAACAAAAGATAAGGCTTGACTTTGATTGAAGTTTGCCTTCACAGAGATACACACACATGCATTATATTATCTAAAAAAAATCCTGTTGATGAGGACACATCAGATGGATGCCTCTGTAAGCACTATGGAGGATAAGAAGTCCAGTGAAATCCTAAATTACAGCTGCAACAAAGTGGGAGGTGACAATCTGAGTAGAGTTATTAGCACATAAACAGTAGCACTCAAATATTTGGAATCACCAAGACACTTTCATGTTTTTGAAGGAATTGATCCTTTTCATGAAGATACCATTAAACTGATTTAAAAATATAGCCAAGACATCATCACTAATGTTACAAATGGCTATTACTGCTTGAAAAGGCTGATTTATCATTTATTATTCACATATGATTGCTGAGCCCCATTTTCAGAAGTCATTACTCCAGTGTCCTAATAGTAAACTCTAATGGTAATGGCCCTAATGGTAGAGAAACCTTTGTAATTGTGTTAGCACAACTGAAACCTATTATTAATAGGTATAAACCAGAATCATGTGCCACAGAGACAGTAAATACCATTGCAGGACAAATGCCAAAACTTGTACTCTGCCACTCATGTACTTGAATGCACATACTGTATATATAAATTTTTGCAAACAATACAAAAATGTGAAAGTCCATTTTCTCTTACAAGATCTTTAGAGATTGCACTTGAAATGTTTAATTCATCAATGTTCATTTTAAAATATATTTTGACATTTTTATATCTTTATAGATAAAATCATGTTGGTCACTTTTGACCAGGAACACAGCAAGCAGAACACAACACAATGAATAGTAGGCTGTATAGATGAAGGACTACATATTTTCACCAATGTAAAAGTTTTTTTTTTTTTTTTTTTAAATCAATAACCCACTAAAAGTGATCATCATGGCTTGGCTTCATGAATGAAGATTTAGGAAGGGCGCTGCCCACTGCTGCTGCAAGCTCACTGGTGGCTGACAAGGCAATACAGGACAGACAGATCTGACCGCAGTGGCTGCAAGGGAAAGTCTGTTCTGAGTTTGGTGCTGCAGTGTCACATCTCTTCCTCCATCTCCTTTTGTCCTCAAGACCAGCCCTGCGTGTGTTCTCGAAGGAGGAGACAGCCTCATGAATGGTGTGTCTCCAGGCCTCGTGGTCGGAGGCTAGAGCAGACCACTGGCAGTGAGCACCAAGGGATTTATTAGAGAGTCCTTTACCTCTTCTTCGGTGTCTCTCTGTCACGGTGGCCAGTGGTGAGTTCACCATACAGCACAGTCTTGGGCAGGTAATGATCCTCCATCCAGGAGATGTGCCCTGCCCAGCGCAGCTACGTCTTGAACAGCATGGCCTTGATGCTGTTGACCTCCGCCTGTTCAGGGACTTCAGTGTTGGTGATAAAATCATTCCAATGGATTTTGAGGATGCTGCGGAGGCAACACTGGTGGGAGCGCTCAAGGAATCACAGGTGGTGACGGTCGGTGACCCACGACTCGGAGCCGTATGGGAAACAAGGGCTGCATCATCGGCAAAAAATATCTCTCGGATAAGATGCTCCACTGTCTTGGTGTGGGCCTTTAGTCACCTCAAGTTGAACAGGCTGCCATCGGTGCGGTATAGGATATATACACCATCCTCATCATCAAGGTCTACTGTGGCCCTTTGGAGCATCATGCCAAAGAAGATTGTGAAGAGAGTAGGCACAAGGATGCAGCCTTGCTTTCACCATCGCCTATTGGGAAGGGCTCTGAGAGGTCGTTGCTGTGTCTGACTTGGCCACACTGGTCTTCATGTAGCTGGATGATCATGTTAAGGAATTTTGGAGGACATCCTAGTTATTCCATGATTTGCCACAGACCTTTAATGCTCATAGTGTCGAAAGCTTTGGTAACATCGACAAACATCACATTCAGACCCCTTGTTTTGTTCCCTATATTTCTCTTCTCTCTGAGAGCAAATACCACGTCAGTGGTGCTCCTGTTGGCTCTAAAAGCCACACTGGCTCTCTGGGAGAAGTTCTGTTGCAATGGTAGGTATCAGTCTGTTTAGGAATACTCTTGCAAGGGTTTTCCCTCCAAGGGAAAGCAGAGCTATCCCCTGATAATTGGAGCAGTCTGACTTTTCCCCCTTGTTCTTGTACAGATTCTACTGCATCACGGAGGTCCTGAGGTAGTTTACCTTGTTCCCAGCAGCATACAAAGAGCCTGTGGAGTTTGATGTGTAGTGCTGGGCTCCCATGCTTCCAAATCTCATATGGGATTCTATCTACTCCTCTTGCCTTGCCACTTTTCAGCTGATTAATGGCTTTGACAGTCTCTTCTACGGTAGGGGTCTTGTCCAGTTCTGTTTTCTCTGGCTGTTGTGGGATGTAAAGGATTGCTGAGTCTTGGACCATGTGGTTGGCAATGAAGAGATTCTGGAAATGTTCCAACCACCGGTTCAGGATGGACGCCTTCTCTGTGAAGAGTGTTTAGCCATCTGCACTGTGCAAGGGACTCTGGACCTGGTGTGAAGGGCTGTACACAGCCTTCAGGGCTTCACAAACCCTGTGTAGTCACCGATGTCTGCCCAAAACTGAGTTTGCTCTGCAAGGTTGGTCCACCACTTGTTCTGAATCTCTCATAGCTTGTTCTGGAGGTTGCAGGATGCAAGGCAGAAGGCTGCTTTCTTATCAGGACAGGATGGCTGAGCAAGGTGTGCTTGGTGGGCACATCTCTTCTTTGCCAGCAATTCTTGGATCTCCTGAAGCAGTGGAAAATGTGAAAACCCTAAAGTTTCTAGGAGTAAATGTGTCAAGCAGCTGACATGGACCTGCAACACCTCACACTTGGTCAGAAAGGCCCAAGAAAGACTCTTCTTCCTCATGAAACAAACAGACTCAGCTTCCACAGAAACTCCTGCTAAACTTTTACAGGACCGTCATTGAAAGCATCCTGACTAACTGTGCCGTTGTGTAGCATGCCAGCTGTACAGCCACCGAGTGGAAGGATCTGCATTGTGTGGTGAAGGCAGCCCAGTGCATTGTCCGGATGGAGCTCCCTAACTTCGACACTACCTATGCTAGTCGACTGAGGAAGAAGGCTGGCAGTATCATGAAGGACACCAAACACCCACGTCACCCTGTTTGAACCGCTGCCGTCTGGCAATTGTTGCCCATGCTCTTGTTCATGGGATGACAATATGTAGGAATGAGACAAAAGGCAGAGCAAAAGCTGAGCTGCTTCGCCATTGCTTTGATATTCAGAATGTTGAGAGAAGAAAATGGGTAACACATTCAGGTAATTCAACTGTACTGTACTGAAAGGCAGACAGCCAATGGTAGTAGACCACAGATCTTTTTGCAAGAACAGGAGAATGCTCATGTAGACATGGTCTTGCCAATAAATGATAAGGCTACGATACAAACTTGAATTATTGAGGAAAACTTGTTCCGAGGAACTGAAAGCACATGAAACAAATTTGTCCCATTCAAACATAACGCTGAGTAAAACACCTGCATTTTCAATAAATTTACATTTATTCATTTAGCAGACGCTTTTGTCCAAAGCGACGTACATCTCAGCAAAAGTACAATTTATGCATTACATTAAGAGAAACAGACACAGCTGCAGACACGTGACTCAAGTAAACCTAGTTTGTTGCCTACCACTTGCTGCACCGAGGTTCATCGTTCAATTAGGTGCATAAAACAGGATAGACAAATCATGATACCCTCCTAGCATTTTTTTTTTTTTAATATTATTATAAGATACACAAGCAAACAAGAACAATTCCGGAGTAGTGGCTGAATGAAGGCTTTATCTGGCGATGCTCATGAAGTTACGGTGCATGAACATTTACACCATACATGAGCTGGAGAGATCTTGGGTGAAATGGGTCTGGAAAAGGTGAGTTTTCAGAACCTGCTTGAATGTAAACAAAATTTTTGCAGTTCTGAGTGAGAGGGGAAGGTCGTTCCACCATAATGGAGCCAGAACCGAGAACCTCCGTGCTTTACCTTTCGTGTGCAGGACCACCAAGCGAGCAGAAGTAGACGAGCGAAGGGGTCTAGCTGGGGTGTAGCGGTTGATCAAGGCCTGTAAATAGCTGGGAGCAGTTCTGTTGATGCATTGGTAGACAATAACCAGGGTCTTGAATTTGATTCGGCCAGCTATAGGAAGCCAGTGCAGAGAAATGAGTAGGAGAGATATGTGGGAACGCTTCGGCAAATGAAACAACTTGTGCAGCAGCATTTTGTAGAAGCTGTAGAGGTTTGATGGCAGTAGCAGGAAGGCCACACAGGAGAGCTGCAGTAGTCTAGAGGGGAAGTCACCATGGCCTGGACAAGTAGTTGGGCAGAGTCAATATACACGCACCCCTTGATATAAAAGCTCTCTTTATCCACAATTTTGGTATACTGGATCTCGGGCTTTTGATTCTCAATTTTGAATTTATGGAACAAAAATGAGTAAACAAAATTTATCCAAAGCCTGTCCAAAAACATTTGAAAGTCCCGCATTGCATGAATGAAGCACAAATGCAGTAATGGACTGTTGTCTACTGGATATGAAGAAAGCACAATTCATTTCCAAACCTTACCGCCTGCAATATACCCATTTATAACCTCACTGTACTTCACAATTATGAAGTGTTTTATGTTTTGCTTCTATAGAAGCATGGGTTGCTAGTGGATAGTTACTGTAACAATTTTTGGAATGGATTAATTCAGGATATCCAAGGATACCTGTTTACAAGTTAAGACCTTTTTCCAAAAAATATGGGTTGTCTACAGTGAAGTGTGTCAGTAACATTTTACTGTACATTGTTAGTTGTGGCCTATCTGATAGGGTTCACTACCATAAAATTTTGTACTGATTACAGTATATCTGTTACAGTTACTTATATAAAGTTACTGAAATCACATCCTTGTTCCAGACACCTTTTGAGCTGGAGTCTATGGACACTCCACAGGAATTTATCTTTGCTGTTGAGTGTATGGAGGACTGACCCAGTGTAAGTAGTGTATCTAGCAGTGTTAAGTCACCTTGGTCAATAAGGTGTGTGGACTAACAGCACTACGTACAGTGCCGTGAAAAAGTATTTGCCCCCTTCCTGATTTTTAATTTTTTTGCACATTTGTCATAGTTAAATGATTGAGATCATCAAATTTTAATATTACACAAAGATAACCCAAGTAAATATAAAATGCAGTTTTTAAATGATAATTTCACTTATTAAGGGAAAAAAGCTGTCCAAACCTACCATGAACGGCCTGATTAAGGTCATGCCACAGCATCTCAATCGGATTAAAGTCCGGACTTTGACTAGGCCATTCCAAAACCTTAATTTTGTTTATTTTGAGCCATTCAGAGGTGGACTTGCTGGTGTCTTTCGAATCATTGTCCTGCTGCATAACCCAAGTGCGCCTGAGCTTGTGGTCACAAACTGACGGCCGGACATTCTCCTTCAGGAATTTCTGGTAGAGCGCAGAATTCATGGTTCCATCAATTATGGCAAATCATCCAGGTCCTGAAGCTGAAAAGCAGCCCCAGACCATCATGCTACCACCACCATGTTTGACTGTTGGTATTATGTTCTTTTTGTGAAATGGTGTGTTAGTTTTACACCAGATTAACTTTTTGGAAGGTGTGCCTCCCGTTACAACTTTTGTCTCATCAGTCCACAGAATATCTGCCCAAAAGTCTTGGGGATAATCAACAGTTTTTTGGCAAATGTGAGATGAGCCTTTGTGTTCTTTTTGGTCAGCAGTGGCTTTCGCCTTGGAACTCTCCCACGGATGCCATTTTTGCCCAGTCTCTTTCTTATTGTTGAATCATGAACACTGACCTTAACTGAGGCAAGTGAGGCCTGCATTTCTTTAGATGTTGTTCTGGGTTATGTTATGAGCTCCTGGATGAGTTGTCGTTGCGCTCTTGGAGTAATTTTGGTAGGCCGGCCACTCCTGGGAAGGTTCACCACTGTTCCAAGTTTTCACCATTTGTGGATAATGGCTCTCACCGTGGTTCGCTGGAGTCCCAAAGCCTTAGAAATGGCTTTGTAACCCTTTCCAGACTGATACATGTCAATTATTTTGTTTCTTATCTGTTCTTGAATTTCTTTAGATCAGGGCATGAGGTGTTGCTTTTTGAGATCTTTTAGCATGCTTCCCTTTGTCAGTAAGGTTCTGTTTAAGTGATTTCTTGATTCAACAGGTCTGGCAGTAATCAAGCACGGGTGTGGCAAGTGAAATTTAACTCAGCATTCCAAAAAATGTGGTTAATCACAGTTCATTAATGATTTAACAAAGGGGGGGTGGGGCAATTACTTTTTCACATAGGGCCAGGTAGGTTTGGACAGCTTTTTTCCCCTTAATAAATGAAATCATCATTTAAAAACTACATTTTGTATTTACTCAGGTTATCTTTGTGTAATATTAAAATTTGTTTGATGATCTCAATCACTTAACTGTGACAAATATGCAAAAAAAATAAAAAAACAGGAAGGGGCAAATACTTTTTCACGACACTGTAGTATCCCTTGTAAGTCGCTTTGGAAAAACAGCTCTGCTAAACAAATAAACAATGTAAATGTAGATAGACTTTAGCCTCACAAAGAGGAGGAGGAGAGGACTCATCATCCACTGTGCCACTGTGGATGCCCCTGGAATGCGTGGAGGCAATAGCATCAATTGGCTGTTGTAGAATCCTCCACCACCATGGCACCCATTGGACCGTATAACTTGGAACATTTAATAGCATTGCTCAGTGGTCTTCGGGATGACGGAGGAAACAAAAAACTCCCAATTGAAAGGCAAGGACAAAAACAAACCTTAGGGGGTCCAAGTCCCAGTGGCTGCCAACCCCTCTTGAGCATTCTACATAGATAGAAATACTTCAAATTAATAAAAGACAAAAGTCCTGTAACAGACTGGAAACCTGTTAATAAGCAGATGTAAAGAATAATGTGGCCACTGAGTCTATACATAGTGATGCTCCAGAACTCCACAATATCTTAGTTTCGTTAACTGTGAAAGGGCAGGAGAAGGATCTGTTTTGATGTACATTAGGGTGCCAGTAAAACAAATCAAATTTGCAACATTGTTACTTTTGATACAATGTTCAACCAGTAAAAACATTACTGCAGTAGTTATATGTATCATTTGTTCATAGCTCAAGAAGATTTTTTTCTTCATTAATGTTTTTCCCAAACATTGTTCTTAAAGGGAAATCTAAATAGTCAGCTGCTCAGCAAGATGTCATACTACTACTACTGCACAATATTCATAGACACCTGCCACACTATAAGAAGTATTTTACTTGCACACAGTCGATGCAAACATTATAAATACTAGTGGCCTTACCTAAAAGCAAAAAGATAGTCCACTGAAAATGCCTAACTTTCAAACTCATCTAATGGAGGAAAGTTAGTTTAGTACTGCCATGACATTGGAAGCAGGTGCACTTTATATAATTACCTGTTTTCACAGTAAAATTGCTGACAATAAGAACAGAAAAAGTTTTCCAAGAATAACTACCAACACACTCAAAATAAAAACTAGTATATATCACCAAAAGTCAGTTGTGAAGGACACAGATATAGAATCTTATTGCGCAACCATCAGCCATTTAAATATTTCGTAGAAAAAAAAAAATCCAGTTGATCGTTACATCAAAAGGATCAAAATCAGGTAAGACCTGAAAAATGCTGAGCTTTAATTTTACCACACCCGTCATCAGCACAATAGTGTACATCTGCAATACCAAAATCTTTGCAGTCAGGCTTTGTTTCATTCCAGGGTGCTTCCGACTTTTTTTTTTGGGCGAGACAAGGCAGTATTTCCAAAATCTATGGGATAAAAATGTAATTTTGTTTCAGTGCTAAGAAACACGATTTTCACCACGAAAAGATATACAAGAAAAAAAAAAAAAAAGCATCAGGAGAGCGATAACTGGCATATTACGTAGGAAGGAATTCTTTTTCACTGTTCATAAAGATTTTAAAATTATAAATTTAGATTCAACTGTAGGCCCTTATGAGCCTTTTCAAACCCCTCTTCTTTAAGCACTGCCTGCCAGTTTATTCATGATACCGATGGTTCATGAACACATTACAGGTATGCTTTTTACATGTTAATGTATGTAAGAAGCAAGGCAGTTTCCTGTCAAAAAAGAACTGCTTTTATTAAAAATACATTAAGGATAGTTAACCCATGCTCTGTTTTTAAGAACAGATATGAAAAATACTTCAACAGTTCTGTATGATGGTTTAAACTATGAAAACAGGGACTGGTTCGGGCAGTATTTACATCATGTGGATTTAAAACTGAGGAAACTGTCATGGCAACAATAAGGGAATGTTACTGCAGGGATCAAATAAGACAAATGCCACAAGTCTGAGTTGACGTCTCCCAAACAGTTGAGAGGCCAGCTAGCGGCGACGGAAAGCCCGTGAGATCCTCCAGGCATTAGGCTCCTCATAGCGATTGTAGAGTGGCTCCAGACGCTGCTGCTTCTTCTGCTTGCTGAGGCGGGTGGGGTCGGACACCTTGAAGAAGGCCGGTGCAAACTCCACCAGCCACCGCGGATCGATAGTGGTCACCTCTCGCATGTACTCCTTGGTGGTCAACACCAGTTCATGGTACACCACCCTGAAGCAGGGGCGGAACATCGAAAAAGGAAAGAAATGGAAAAGAATGATGTCATGACAGCAATCAATGACAAAATTTAAAATACGTCTACATGGTGTGACATTCAAACATTACACATCTTTTCCATAAATCATGTAATTTTATAGATTACTGAAAGGGAAAAATGTTGTATTTAATTAACACAATTGCATTACTTCTGTGGTATATGGCCTCATTAACCATAAGAACCCTGATATATCAGTAAGAGTTAAGAAGTCCCTCACCCACCATACATATACTGTCAAACTAGTGTTGTGCATGCTTCATAATGGGGGGATTATGAAAATAAATAAACTGTTAGCCTTTGTACTGGTTGCCTTCTACATGAAAACTTTGCTGTCCAACACATTCATGGTGTACAAATTTTCTCTTTAAGACAGACAGCTGAGTGTACAAAGACTTACAGAAGCTAGCTTTATTCACAGTGTGTACATCAATAAAAAGTGAAAACGAAAATGTCTGTCAGTCCACCATACTTATACTCTTGTCCAATGCAGGGTCATGGTGGTCTGAAGCATATCCCAAAAACAGAAGATACATGAACACCACAAACGACAACCTATCACAGGGTAGTCTTTCTCTTTCGCTCACACACAAAGGGCAGTTTAGAATAAAAACTGAATCAAATGTCTTTTGGATTCTGGGAGGAAATTGGGAAACTGTAGCACCTAGAAAAACCCCATCTATACATAGAAAAAACACGCAAATTCTGGACACACCAAGCTGGATTTAATCCCAGGTCTGAAACCACAGCTCAGAAGCTGTGTCCCAGTAGCACTAACTCACTTTGTCACTCGGGATATTTCCATTTAAAACTGCTTTTTAAAAAAAAAAAAAAAAAAAAAACTTTCTGAAGTGCATCTTTCTGTGTCCTTTACAGCAGTTGCATAATGACACACAAACTTAGGTGAAGATCATATAGTGAATCAGTAATATATCCCCACTGTACTCACCACTCAGGCTGGCGATTGAACAGTGCACTGGATGGGTGGATGTACACAACTTGCTGGTCAATCAGGGTGCGGTAACCCTCCTGGGGGTCCTTTTTGGCTGCGTTGCGAAAGAAGCCACTACATATGGCCTTCTGCACACGAACAGTAGCCTTTCCACAGGAAACCACATCTAGCTTGTGTCTGTAAGAACAACATGTTCCAATTGTAGACCTGGCAACTCATATTTCACATGTGCAAGTAATAATAAGTCCTTTCTCTAATACACTTACTCATAAGTATGTATAATGCAAAAAAAGAATAATTTACCACATAATTTATCACCTTTCCCTGGTGGCCAGTAGGCATACTTATAGCTCTATAAAAGTACTTTATTATGGTAGCCATTAGTCGACTGTCGTCTTTGTTTGTATCTGTTTTTCTTGTGTTATGCCTGTGTTAAAGCGTGCTGTATCACTGCGTGAGAATAGGGCTCTATAAAAATTAATTGAATTATTATAAACACATACAAAAGGGGGATTTTTTTTTAAACTGGGAGGCATGGTAGAATAGCAGGTAGCATAACAGGTAGCTCTGATGCCTCACAGTGTCTGGGCTGTGCAATCAAATGTAGCTTTAATCCCTATTCAGTCTCTGTGCAGTGCTAGCGTAGAACTCCATGAAGCTGGCCCTCCTAAACACAGCACAAATAGGGGGGAGGCATGACTGGTGCTACATTTTTGCCGTTATTGTTTTTGAGATATTCACAATTATTTTTTCCAGGCTATAAAGTCAGTCAGCCCCTTATAACTACTATACAGTACAAGTGCACAACTGAAAAGAGTATATAATAAACATTCTACTTACCGATCCATGATGCCAAGCATTTGTTTGCGAATGTCCTGGGCACGCCGCAGAGAGCGGGCCTGGATGAAGTTCTCGTAGCACCAAGGGTTGGAGAATTTGTTGTTTTTCCACGAGTTGTAGACGGCCAGTAGTGTGAGGTGATCACCTTCTGGCTGGTGGAACTTAGCCTTCTTTTGGTCTGCTAAGGCTTGCTTGTCCTGGCATGCACAGAAGCACAACCATGTTATACACAAAAGCTTTGTTTTGTACCAAATGTAACAAACAGGTAAAGTGACTGATCTGAGTAAAAAATACACTGTGGACACTGGTCTCTTTCAATTATCTGCAAGTGTATATAATAGACTCAACTGCTCAGGAGCTGCCTACCTTGGGCCTGTAGAACACATTTTGTACAGACAGCATGGACACGATGGTCAGCATTTCTTCGCTGCAGCCCAGGTGGACAGACATGATCAGCATCTTACACAGCATAGGCTCCAGCGGGAATTCCGCCATCTAAGACGGCAGAAACCAGAGAGTATCGATGAATTAACCTACGGTTCCCTGTTACATTGTAGCTTTCTCATTTAAAAGGTAATGGCACTCTTTTAGAAACATGGCAGGGACTTAACAGACTAGTAACAGATGTGACAGATACTCACCCTGCGGCCGAGGCGTGTCAGCAGTCCTTCATCATCTAGTGCCCCCAAGGTGTACAGCTGCTCCATAGCTGTAATCAGGGTCTCCATTGGTGGTGCGTCCATGAAGTCAAATGAAAGGAGGTCATTGATACCCATGGCCTGTGGAAAGGGGAGAGAAGCTTAGTTCTGAACAACTGACAGGTATACAACTCTTGTAACTCAAAAAACACGTAGGATCTCTGTTACAGCTTCGTGAACATGTTTAAGCCAGACCCAATAATTTTTTTTTAATGTAATCCTAAAACACTGAGCAACAAGCCACTTCAGAGAATTTTCAGCTGAAGAGCATTTACCACTTGGAAGGGGTACTGACAGAGGTATAACCTGTTACACCTATAGCTTAGTCTTAAACCGAGGTCACTGCCTGGATTAGTTCTTCTAAACATAACGATGAGAATGTCCCACCTGGAAAAGGATTTTATCTGTTCTTATCCCTATTATTAGCCCATTACCCCTCCCAGGCATTCTAAATTAAAAAAAAAAAAACAGACTTTTAATCCAACTTAAACAGTTACAGTATTAAATTTACCACACTATTCACTATTTCTTCTGCTGATGTAATGCACTCATATTGTGCGTCACTTTGAAGAAAAAAATCTCAAATAATTAAACGTATTGGTCATTTTGATTCCAATGAATGGCACAAGAAGCTTGTAAGCATGGACAGGGAATGTATAGAGGTAGGACTGGGATGATGAGAGAAGACACTACCTTCAGAGACAGCACTGTGCTGGCCAAGTTAGTCCTCTGAATCTCAGGCACATTGGTGGTCAGCATTTCATCTCTGTAGGCACGCTCAGTGTACAGCCTGTAGCACTTGCCTGGGCCCGTTCTCCCGGCACGACCTGCTCTTTGCTTAGCTTGAGCCTGTCAAAATGAACATTTAGGATTTTAGCTGTGCACCCTATAAAAACTGCCAATGTATTTTAGATATTACTTGTAATGTTTCAAAGGAAATCAGCTATATTACATTATCTATATATGGGGGAAATCTAATAACATTGTAACAATGTTTAGTAACTAAATCACATTTAGCAGTGGAGCTCTTAAGATTACTGAGTTACAACACGCCAAACACACTGAGCCCATGTGAAAAAAACCTGAAGGATTTACCTGAGAAATTGGTGTGACAACCAGCTGATCAATGCCAGTCTTGGAATTATACACTTTCTGCTTCACAAAGCCTGGGTCCACCACATAGTAGATCCCATCAATAGTCAGGGAAGTCTCTGCAATGTTGGTGGCAATGACAACCTGAAGAGCAAACAGTTTTACTCACACTGCCCATTTTATGGTGGAAAACAAAAAAATGGCCTGTGGCTCGCAACACGCAGCTGTTACCTTTCGGCTGCCAGGTGGGGCAGGGTCGAAGATCCGGGTCTGCATCTCACTTGGTAGGGCAGAGTAGACAGGTAGGATGATAAGCTCAGGGACGTCTGGCCCAAGGGATTTCATCCTTTCGTACAGGATCTCGCAGGCTGTATCAATCTCTTCTTGGCCTGTGAGGAACACCAGGATGTCGCCTGGCAGTGGAAGACAGTCATTGGTTTTTGGACACCAGTGGTAAAACACCTCACCCCATATTTAAAATAATGTACATTTCACAACCATAACCTTACTGTAGTACCCTTGACCTTGAATTACTTCCGTCAGAATATCCACTTGTATAAAAATGTAAATCTGCTTTTTCTCTTTGTGATCATTCCTACGATGCTTTGGAGAAATGCTAAATAAAAATAATTCTGATGAAGAAACCAGAAGTCTGTGTTACAGTACAACAGCCATATTTATATAGCAAGTGATCACTGCATGCACAAAGGCCACTGTCAAAAGACAAGGTTTATTCAATTCATTTTTTTGAGCACTATTCTCACACAGTGACAGTACTGAAGAAAGGATCAGAGACATAATACAAATAAAAGGTTGGCTATACATTAAATTAGTACACTATATTAATTATCAAAGTTATAAGTAAGCCAGGAGGAAAGCAATTTAAAAAAAGAAAAAAAAAACTCCCAACTGAAAGGGAGGAGAAAAAACACAACTCCGGAGGTCTAAGTGCCAGTGGCTGTGCACCCCTCCTGGGCATTCTAGACCAAACAAAAAAAAAAAAAAAAGACTTAAGCCAACTTAAACAGCTATAAAATAGATGCCAAGTCTATTTTAACAAATATGAAGCTGATGCTACATCCAAAGGCATCTAACAGTGACCTGCTTGCATATGCAAAGGTGATGAGGATTGTACCTGGTGGCTCAGTGAGGTGGATCTGCATGACTGTTATAAGGCTGGCATCCAGATAGTCGGTCTCTGGCTCCTTGGTATACAGCACCTCAACAGGATATGTGCGACCCGGAATGGTGAAGATTGGGGCCTCGTAGAAGTACTGGGAGAATTTTACTGCATCCAGTGTGGCAGACGTTACAATCAGTTTCATATCTGTACGTTTCTGTACAGTCTGAAAGAGACCAGGATACACACAGAGACCCATTGTCAATATTTTAACTATGAAGTGGCCACAATTTACATTTATTAACTGAGCAGGCGCTTTTCTCCAAAGCGACTTACAATGGATACTATGTAGCGTTACCAGCCCACACACTTTATTCACAAAGGTGACTTACACGGCTAGATACACTATTTACAATGGGTCACTCATCCATACATCAGTGAAACACACTCTCTGTCACTTACACACTATGGGGGAACCTGAATAGCATGTCTTTGGACTTTGGGAGGAAACCGGAGCACTCGGAGGAAACCCATGCAGACACGGGGAGGACATGCAAGCTCCAGACAGACCGAGCGGGGATTGAACCCACATCCTCTCGCACCACCCAGGCTCTGTGACACAGCAGCACTACTTGCTGTGCCACTGTGCTGCCCAAATTTCCCTCAAATCATGCTGACTGATGGTATACAGATGCCATCCACCAAACACAGAATTAAATCCTTAGGAGTCTGGAACAAGAGAGATGCTGGTAATGCAGGAGAAAGCAAAGCTCAAAAGAGAATTTCACACACTGAGCCAGATTTGAACCTATGTCTGAACACATAGCTGATGAGAACTGGGGGGGGGGTCCCGTACGTTTGGTTACATACAGGGAAGGTGTTACTACCATGTAACATGTTACTACATTCTGGTGGGCCAGGGTCGGGCCACAGCCATTGTCACTCCCACCCATACTGACAGCTACACCTTGAACAAAGTCTTCAACATGAAACAAGCAGCATTTGTAGCTAAGGAATGAAAACAAGAGACTGGCAGGAGCCTAGGCGAGATATTAGGAGTTTTTGTGCAGACTTTGGAATGTCTGGAAGGATGTCTTGCATATTTGATGCCTGAGAATCGTAGATGTTTAGTTTAAGGAAAAGCAGAGTTGTGCTGGATGCCTGATACTTCCTTCTTACAGTGAAGTCCCAGTTGTTTAATAATCGTCTGATGGCTGGGAAGCCACTTCTGTTTCTTTTGAGTAGCTCGATGTCAGGTACTTTTGTGTGTCTGACTATACAAGTCCAATTCCAAAAAAGCTGGGACAGTGTGGAAAATGATAATAACAAAAAGGAGTGATTTATAAATTTACTTTGACTTGTATTCAAACAAAAACAGTATAAATTCAAAGTATTTCATATTTTACCTGATGAACTGCATTGTTTTTTGAAGATATAAATTTATTCTGAAATTGATGTCTGCAACACGTTCTAAAAATGTTGGGACAGTCGAGTGTTTACCACTGTGTAACATTACAAAGTCTTTTAATAACACTGATTAAGCGTTTTGGGCACTGAAGACACCAGCTGGTTAAGTTTAGTAAGCAAATTTTCTCCCCATTCATCCATTATGCAGGTCTTCAGCTGCGCAATTGTAGGGGGTCTTCATTGCTGTATTTTGTGCTTCATAATGCGCCATACATTCTCAGAGACAGGTCAGGACTGCAGGCACGCCATTCTAATTCCTGCATTCTCTGCTTACACAGCCATGCACTTATATTCCAGGCAGAACGCGATCTGGCATTGTCCTGCTGGAAAATGCAGGGACGTCGCTGGAGAAGACGGCAACTGGATGACAACATACATTGCTCCAAAATTTGTAGAGATTTTTCTACATTAATGCTGCCCTCACAGATGTGCAAGTTACCTATGCCATGGGCACTGACAACCCCGTACCATGACAGACACTGACTCTTGGGCCTGACGCTGATAACAGCTTGGATGGCCCTTTTCCTCTTTGCTCTGGAGAACTATTTGAAACGTTGAATTGTCGGATCACAAAACACGATTCCACTGTGCTACTGTCCATCTCAGATGAGACTGAGCCCAGAAAAGTCGGTGTAACTTCTTCACAGTGTTGACATATGGCTTCTGCTTTGCATAATAAAGCCTTAACTTGCATTTGTGGATTCATTGGTATGCAGCATTTAATGCAGTATTCCCGAGCCCAGGTCATGAGATCTATTACAGACACACAATTTTTAAAACAGTAACGTCCGAAGGATTGGAAATAATGTGCATTAGGAAGTGGTTTTTGGCCTTGCCCTTTACGCACCGAGATTTGATTCCTTGAATCTCTTTATTATATTGTGCACTGTAGAGGGTGAAATGCCCAAAATTCTACCAATTTGACTGTGAGGATGTTCTCAAAGTGCTGAATTACTCATTGATGCATTTGTTAGCAAATAGGTGAGCCTTGACCCATCCTTGCTTCTGAGCAACTAAGCCTTTTTTGGAGGCTGTTAAAATACTACAACAGGATTGCCTTGCAGTATTTAACATCACCTGTTTCACATCACCTTGTAATTTCCATTTGTCACATCGTTATTAGTCTTAAACTACCCCATCCCACCTTTTTTGGAACGTGTTGCAGGCATCAATTTCAGAGTAAACATATCTTCAAACTATGCAGTTGATCAGATAAGACATGAAAATGTCTTAGCTTGTCTGTATACTGTTTTTGTTTGAATACAAGTCAAAGTAAATTTACAATCATTCCTTTTTATTTTTATTAGCATTTTCCATACTGTCCCAGCTTTTTTGGAATTGGGGTTGCACATGGGGAGGAGGAATAAACCTGCATTTAAATCCACCAACCATCATTCACTTCCTAAAGCTGACATAACCCTGAGTGTAATATATAAAAGTCAACACTTTGTCATGTGGAGACACTGAAAATGAACTAATTCTCTAAGCTCAAGATGTAAGCTCTTCCTGAGAAGACAAGCAAAGTTAAGCTGCAGGGTGATGGACATACCTTTTTGAGCAATCCAAAAAGGACATCTGTGTGGATAGTTCTCTCGTGGGCCTCGTCCAGCATGATGATGGCATACTGGCCCAAGTCCGGGTCAATCAGGCACTCCCTTAGCAACATACCATCTGTCATGTACTTGATCACAGTCTCGGGGCTAGTGCAGTCCTCAAAACGGATCGTGTATCCCACCTGAGGGAGAACAGGGGATGGGAAGTCGGCTGTTTTGATCAGATCAATGAAGGGCAAATCAACTCAGGTCTGTACAGTTTCACCTTTATGTCTGTGACAAAATGATGGACTCACTCCCAGAGGCAGAAGAAACATGGAGAAAAGTTAAAAGAAACTTGTAAATTACATACATCCACAACAAAGTTGAGAAGATCTGTTCCATAAGACTAACTAAAGATTTGACGGTTGTCCCATAAAACATAGATGCAGTACTATTACAGTGCAGATACGCAAGACCTATGTCCTAAGCATTTATTTTCCAATTATAAATGCAGTAATTATTGCACTGCTGCTATAGTGGCACTGTAGAGATTTTTTTTTTTCTGATCAGCCTACAGGAATGTAACAGAAAAGGTACACTCACCTCCTGCCCCAGACAACAACCATACTCCTCAGACACCCTCTTGGCCACAGACATGGCAGCCACACGACGAGGCTGGGTACAGCCAATCTTGCCACGGGTGGTATAACCCGCCTCTGCCAGGTACTGAGTAATCTGGGTGGTTTTTCCAGAGCCTGTTTCGCCAATCACAATCAGAATCTGGTTGTCGTGAACAGCCTGTGAAGTAAGAATATATTTATAGACACATGTATGTATGTATGTGTATAACATGTGTATGTATGAGTGTCTATAACATCATTAATCTCAAATGAAACTGAAGGGGTGCTTTCTTCCATTCAATGGATTATATTTTCATTGCGTAGGCAACTGGACAGAAAATTTTAAGTAAAGTCTTCAGTTCTGTCAATAGGCAGGAAAACATGTGCTTGGATCAGCAGAATTGGGGACAACTTTTTGTTCTTACTACTACATGAGACTCCCTACATTATTGCATCTAGTTAAAATACTTATATTTATTACAGATTCATGTGATACATATGTATAATGCATATTCTTTCTGCCTGACATTAACAAAATACTGGAGCATCTTAAATATCAAGACTGGGTATATTAAAATCATTAAAATATTAAGAATATTGTAAATATTAAAACTATCAAATATAAACCAAAGCATTCATCTTTGGTGTTTTTCATGCAGTTTTACCTTTTCATGGTTGATTCCTAGGAAAATATTTAAGAATTTTTCTTAAAATAATTTAAAAAAAATCTATTTCTTCAGCAAATCTTTTCCGTAATGTGCACGGTTTAGTACCAAAAACAGGTCTATAAGTAAAAGGCTTCCTTCACCATTCCAAGAGTTATTTTAAGCCTACATTTGTAATCAAGGTAAGAACAACTAATTTTCTGTTCCACTAGATTTTATGTTGAACTTTTTTTTGTCTATAAGGCAAAAATCGAGTCATTTGAGAAAATTTCATTTTTGCAGACTGACCGCAGACAGAACCCATACAAGCACAAACAGACTAGTGTATTTCGGAAGGGGCAAAAAGTGCTTCAGAAAAGACTAGAAAAACAAAAAAAAAAAAAAATTAATGATCAAATAAGAGCATTCAGAAACCAACATGAGACACAAAGCAGGCCCCATCTGAGACAAGATGACCAAGCAGGACCATTTAAGTGAGGGAGTAGATTCCTACTGACCTGGATGAGCTGCTCCTTCAGCTTATAAATGGGCAGGCTCTCCCTCTGCTCTAGGATAGACAACTGTGTCTTCTTGCCATAGGAGGCCTTGTTGCCACCAAATGCATGCTTCTTCCATTCAGGGATGTCATTAGGCATCATGCCAATGCCTCTCATGTTAGCTGCAATCTGCCGTCCATCAGCTGCAAGTATGTGAGAGAGGGATAAGAAAGGGCCAGACCCAGGGTCAGACAGGGAAATCAGTCCAACACTGGCGCCTGGGGACACAATGTGCCGCCATGGGCTCTGATAGGACGGTGACTGACTACTTCTGCCTAAGACTGGCCTTCCGGAATTCAAATCCCCATCTCCAGTCCATTTCCACCACAGTTACTACACATTTGGAGAAACACAAAAAATACATTCCAGTTTTATAAATAGTGAGCAAAAATTGTTGTTGTTCTTCAATGGAAATCCATGTTCCCTCATGAAGGCAGAATATTTAACTGAGAAGGTAGATTGCTACTGACCTGGATTTTTTATTGCATAAATGTAATAATACTATGCCCAACACATAAATATCACATCAAAGTCTGTATGAAGAACACAAGAGCACAAAAAAACTGCATACTATCATAATGAACCCTTACATTTATAATATTCTTCCTTTATCTAGCATTTAGTGTGAAGTACTATGTACATTAACAGTACTTTTAATCTGTGTACACCAGAAACACATCACTCAGTATTCGGAAAACTACTGTAAGGTAAGTGGATATGCAACTGGGACACAAAATTGTCTGCTTTCCTGTTTGGAATAACGCCTAAACACAGTATTTACAAACAAAGGCTGGTGACTCAAAAAAAATTGGGAATTAAGTAACTGCCTGCTGACACATAATTAAAATAAGCAAGAAGTGAACAGTACAGTCTTAAAAATATGTATTACAACAGATTAAACTAAATCTAGCATACCAGAGTACTATCACATGAGATGTCTGAGGCAATACTCATCATTCATTGCATAAGTAAAAAGAGTCAAAGCCAAAGCCTCACCATCGGGCAGGGGATCCACCCAGTGTTTGTTGAGGCCCATGGGGATGGAGTCCATCTCAGCTTCTCTCTGGGCCTGCTTCATCTCCCGCCGCTCTTTGGCCAATGCACTCTGCATCATGGCTGCCTGGGACAAGGAGCCATCTGGGTTCTGAGAGAGAAAAATCAGTACAGAACATCGTGGCTCATCAGTACACATCTACAAGGTTGCAATGAAAAAATCTAAGAAACACAGGCTTATTAATTATTTAATAAGACAACTGCAAAAGTTTTCTAAAACAATAAAATAACTGCATTAGTGTATCACTCTCAAATATTAATCTAAAGAACAATCTGAAGAAAAATGTGATGTCACAAAAAGTACAGGCAAAAATTTGCTGGTGTTTAAGTTGTCCTGACCAATATCCTCTAAAACCACCAATAACTAATTTTGTACCTTAACAGTAAACGTCTGTCAATTAAATTAATCACACAGCAATCTTCTCCAGAAGTTTAAAAAAGTAATCACATCGACTACATCGAGAACTTCCATGCTTTGTGCTCAGCTGTGTGTGAGGAATCAGCTGGTGATGCCAGTGAAGAGAAAGGCCCACCTTCACAATTTTCACAGGGCTCATATCCATGCTCTGTTTGGTGTGTCCCCGCAGAAAAGGGGGTTCCTCCTCCACCAGCTCAATCTCCAGGTCTTCATCTGTAAAAGGACCAAACATGTGGGTCCAACAGTCATAACACTATTATACATTTACATACATGGAGATGAATCAGTACAGGAGGCTAATGAAAGACCCTGTCTTGTGGTACAGGGAGACATCAGAAGGACAAAAGTTGGTGGTGGATTTCTGCCACGTGAGGAGCACCAGACACCTGTCAACATAAAGGAGGAGGAAGTGGAGATGGTGCAGAACTACAAGTACCTAGGGGTCCACCTCAACAACAAACTGGACTGGTCAGACAATACAGTAGTCGTGTACAGGAAAGGTCAGAGCAGACTGTACTTTTTGAGGATGTTCAGGTCCTTTGATGTGTGCAGCAAGCTGCTGGAGATGTTCTACCAGTCTGCTGTGGCCTGCTAAAGAAGCAGACTTAGTGAGATCAAACACCTGAATAAATTCATATAGAAAGTCAGCTCCATCACACAACTGACCATGGATCCTCTGGAGGCAGTGGCAGAGATAGATAGTTATGCCAACAACCCCTCTTGGAGCATAAGCCACCGACCGGTACTCTCAGGGCGTCTCTGACCTGAGTCAGTCTCTCCAGCCGCCCCAGGTATGGCTCATCCTCTTGACATCTGCCTCCAAGTCATGGTGCCAAGTATTTCTTACATTTACATTTATTTATTTAGCAGATGCTTTTCTCCAAAGTGACTCACAATGAACTCTATGTAGTGTTACCAGTCCACACACATTCACCAAGGTGACTTACACTGCCACATAGACTACGTACAAAGGCTCACAACTAAACATAAGTGGAACACACTCTCTCTGTCACTTACACACTATGGGTGAACCCGAACAGCATGTCTTTGGACTGTTCGAGGAAACCTACACAGACACTGGAGAACGTGCAAACTCCACACAGACTGAGCGGAGATCGAACCCATGTCTTCTCACACCACCCAGGTGTTGAGACAGCAGTGCTACTTGCTGTACCACCGTGCTGCCCATGGTGGGGCGGACTGGAGGGTCACAGTTGGACGGCCTCTTCTCCTCTTCCCCTGGAGATTCCATGTGAGGGCTTGTCTAGTAATGCTAGAGGCTGGTCCACAAAGGGTGTGGCCTATCCATCTCCAACATCAGTGGCAGGGAGGATGGTGAAATTGAAGGGCATCATGACCAATTCTGCCCATACCCATTATAGACAACAGACATTATAGAGTGGAGCATTATAGACATTAACCTGGAGCGCCTCCTCCGCAAACTGCCACCTTAACGTGGTGGAGGGGTTTGAGTGCCTGAATGATCTCAGGAGCTATGCTGCCTGGGGCTACATGCCCCTGGTAGGGTCTTCCAAGGCAAACAGGTCCTGGGTGACAGACGTGCTGGAAAGCGCTCCCACTGGGGACTCTGTCGTTATACTGGGGGACTTTAACGCCCACGTGGGCAGCGACAGTGATACCTGGAGGGGCGTGATTAGGAGGAACGGCCTCCCTGATCTGAACCCGAGTGGTGAGTTGTTATTGGATTTCTGTGCTAGTCACGGTTTGTCCATAACGAACACCATGTTTATGCATAAGGATGTCCATCAGTGCACTTGGCACCAGGACACCCTAGGTCGGAGGTCGATGATCGACTTTGTAGTCGTTTCTTCTGATCTTCAGCCATATGTCTTGGACACTCGGGTGAAGAGAGAGGCTGAGCTGTCAACTGATCACCACCTGATGGTGAGTTGGATTCGATGGCGGGGGAAAAAGCTGGACAGACCTGGCAGGCCCAAACGCATAGTGAGGGTCTGTTGGGAACATTTGGCGGAGGCCCCTGTCAGAGAGGTCTTCAACTCCCACCTCTGACAGAGCTTCAACCAGGTCCCGAGGGAGACTGGGGACATTGAGGCGGTTCGGAGCTGCGGCCGTAAAGTCTCCGGTGCCTGTCGCGGCGGCAACCCCGAACACGGTGGTGGACACCGGAGGTAAGGGATGCCGTCAAGCTGAAGAAAGAGTTCTATCGGGCCTGGCTGGCTCATGGGACTCCTGAAGCAGCTGACGGGTACCGGCGGGCCAGACGGAGCGCGGCTCTGGCAGTCGCCGCGGCAAAAACTCAGGCCTGGGAGGAGTTTGGTGAGGCCATGGAGGAAGACTTTCGGTCGGCTTCAAAGAGATTCTGGCAAACCGTCCGGCGACTCAGAGGGGGGAAGCAGTGTTCCGCCAACACTGTTTACAGTGGAAGTGGTGCGCTGCTGACCTCAACTGAGGATGTCCTCGGGCGGTGGAAGGAGTGCTTTGAGGATCTCCTCAATCCCTCCGACACGCCTTCCGTAGAGGAAGCTGAGGCCGGGGACTCGGAGGGGGGAGTCGTCCATTACCTTGGCTGAAGTTGCTGAGGTAGTCAAAAAACTCCTCGGTGGTAAAGCTCCGGGGGTGGATGAGATCCGCCCCGAGTTTCTCAAGTCTCTGGATGTTGTGGGGCTGTCTTGGCTGACACGCCCCTCGTGGAGTTCGGGGACGGTGCCTCTAGACTGGCAGACCGGGGTGGTGGTCCCTCTTTTTAAGAAGGGGGACCGGAGATTGTGTTCCAACTATAGGGGGATCACACTCCTTAGCCTCCCTGGGAAAGTCTATGCCGGAGTACTGGAGAGGAGAATCCGACCGATAGTCGAACCTCGGATTCAGGAGGAGCAATGCGGTTTTCGCCCTGGCCGTGGAACACTGGACCAGCTCTATACCCTCACTAGGGTGTTGGAGGGTTCGTGGGAGTTTGCCCAACCAGTCCATATGTGTTTTGTGGACCTGGAGAAGGCGTTCGACCGTGTCCCTCGTGGCATCCTGTGGGAGGTACTTCGGGATTATGGGGTTCAGGGCTCGCTGCTACGGGCTGTTCGTTCCCTGTATGACCGGAGCAGGAGCTTGGTTCGCATTGCCGGCAGTAAGTCAGACCTGTTCCCGGTCCATGTTGGACTCCGCCAGGGCTGCCCTTTGTCAACGATTCTCTTCATTATTTTCATGGACAGAATTTCTAGGCACAGCCAGGGAACGGAGGGTGTCCGTTTTGGTGGCCGCAGGATCTCGTCTCTGCTTTTTGCGGACGATGTGGTCCTGTTGGCTTCATCGAATCAAGACTTACCGCGTGCACTGGAGAGGCTTGCAGCCGAGTGCGAAGCGACGGGGATAAGAATCAGCACCTCCAAATCCGAGGCCATGGTTCTCAGTCGGAAAAAGGTGGACTGCCCCCTCCGGGTTAGGGGGGAGCTCCTCCCTCAAGTGGAGGAGTTTAAGTATCTCGGGGTCTTGCTCACGAGTGAGGGAAAAATGGAGCAGCAGGTTGACAGACGGATCGGTGCGGTGTCCGCAGTAATGCGGTCATTGTACCGGTCTGTTGTGGTGAAGAGGGAGCTGAGTCGTAAGGCGAAGCTCTCAATTTACCGGTCGATCTACGTTCCTACCCTCACCTATGGTCATGAACTCTGGATCATGACCGAAAGAATGAGATCGTGGATACAAGCAGCAGAAATGAGTTTCCTCCGCAGAGTGGCTGGGCGCACCCTTAGGGATAGGGTGAGGAGCTCAGTCACCTGGGAGGAGCTCGGAGTAGAGCCGCTGCTCCTCCGCATCGAGAGGAGCCAGTTGAGGTGGCTCGGGCATCTGTTCCGGATGCCTCCTGGACGCCTCCCTGGGGAGGTGTTCCGGGCATGTCCCACTAGGAGGAGGCCTCGGGGCAGACCCAGGACACGTTGGAGAGACTACGTCTCCCAGCTGGCCTGGGAACGCCTTGGGGTTCCCCCAGAAGAGCTGGAGGAGGTGTGCGGGGAGAGGGAAGTCTGGGGGGCTCTGCTTAGACTACTGCCCCTGCGACCCAGTCCCGGATAAGCGGAGGAAGATGGAATGGATGGAACCTGGAGCGCTTTTAGCCACCGGTTCATTCCACCACGGTGTGCCAGGTAGTGCTACTGGGGTCTTTTCTGCTAGCTACCACCAGGGAACATAATGCCTCTTCCTCCTGATGCAGCTCTCCAGCCCAAATTTGAGTCAGAATAGTTTGTCAGGTGTTAATTGCAGTTAATGGTATACTGTACCTGCTAATGTGCAGCTTGTCGCGAGTCTTTGTGTAGTATCTACATGCCTCTGTATGAAACTGAATTTCCCTCCAGGGATCAATGAAGTACCTATCTGAAAGCACTACAGCTCACTCTTTTCACTGTTATTCATAGACTGTCTCTCTTTAGTCCTATATTTAAAGTCATCTGGGAGTGAAAATTTTCTGTAAGGCCACACCCACCTTCTTCATCGTCCACTTTAGGGAGAATGCCAGTCTCCTCATCAAAATCGGGGAACTCTTCCTTAGAAAGGACGTTGGCAGCAATCATCTGAAGACAGAGATAGCAAATATAAAACAGTCAAGCATTTAATTATTCACAACTATTTCGACAAAAAGAGAGAAGCAATAAAATACTGTAGTTGAAGGACAATGTCCCAATTACCAGAGTTGGCGCCCGAGGTTTGGGTCGGCCGGGCACTCGGCCCCGACCACCGCCCAAATCACAATGCACCGGCCCCTTACGGTTTCTCCGGCAGGTGGTGAGCCCACCGAAGCCGAGATACTTAAACTCCTCCACCTGAGGGAGCAACTCCCCCCTAACCCGGAGGGGGCAATCCACCTTTTTCCGACTGAGAACCATGGCCTCGGATTTGGAGGTGCTGATTCTCATCCCCGCCGCTTCGCACTCGGCTGCAAACCTCCCCAGTGCACGCTGCAAGTCTTGACTTGATGAAGCCAACAGGACCCCCTCCGGGTTAGGGGGGAGTTGCTCCCTCAGGTGGAGGAGTTTAAGTATCTCGGGGTCTTGTTCACGAGTGAGGGAAAAATGGAGCGGCAGGTTGACAGACGGATCGGTGCGGCGTCCGCAGTTATGCGGTCATTGTACCGGTCTGTTGTGGTGAAGAGGGAGCTGAGTCGTAAGGCGAAGCTCTCAATTTACCGGTCGATCTACGTTCCTACCCTCACCTATGGTCATGAACTCTGGATTATGACCGAAAGAATGAGATCGCGGATACAAGCGGCAGAAATGAGTTTCCTCCGCAGAGTGGCTGGGCGCACCCTTAGGGATAGGGTGAGGAGCTCGGTCACCCGGGAGGAGCTCGGAGTAGAGCCGCTGCTCCTCCGCATTGAGAGGAGCCAGTTGAGGTGGCTCGGGCATCTGTTCCGGATGCCTCCTGGACGCCTCCCTGGGGAGGTGTTCCGGGCTTGTCCCACTGGGAGGAGGCCTCGGGGCAGACCCAGGACACGTTGGAGAGACTATGTCTCCCAACTGGCCTGGGAACGCCTTGGGGTTCCCCCAGAGGAACTGGAGGAGGTGTGCGGGGAGAGGGAAGTCTGGAGGACTCTGCTCGGACTGCTGCCCCCGCGACCCGGCCCCAGATAAAAGCGGAGGAAGATGGATGGATGGATGGATGGATGGATGAAGGACAATGTTAACTACCCTCAGGTTCTGAAACTAAATGCTGTCCTCCAGTGGACAATGACAATTTATTTTAAATTTCACTATTTAGCATTTATTTTATATTTTAGCTCTTTCCAACAACAAAAAGTATTTGCCACTTAAGACAAATGGATTTTAGAGAAGTAATAAAGGCAAAGTATATGATCAATGTTATAATAGCAAGGATTCTTGGGAACCTTGAATCTGCAACTTTTTTCTTTAAAACAAAGTGGATTCTAGTCTGACTGACCTGCTTGATTTCCCATTTCTCTGGATCCGAGATCTTGGTGAGCCTCTTACGTTCCAGGGTGTCATCTTCCACTTCAGGAGCATGGCCAAGGTTGAAGTTGGTGGGCCGGTCAGGGTTCCTCATGGCAGTCTCCTCACTACCCTCACTTCCCATATTGCGGCGTCGGTTAGGATTCAAATCCTCCCCCGTGTCCTGGTCCACATCCTAGCAGATTGAACAAATGAATTGTGTCATAATCCACAGTGAAATTCAGGATGAAAACCTGCTGAGAGAAAAGTGTAGATGCATGTCTTTTAGCTACATATACATATGATCACACAGAAACATCAAGTGAAGAAAACTGTTTGATAGAATGTGGTTTTTTGCATTCTCATTTCATTCTGATTTTTTGCTAACCCTGACCTTAAGGACCTTACTGGCATGAAATTAGAATAATTTTGCCAACTGTTGTACATTGTGTTGCATGTTTTGTTTTTTGGAATTAGAATGTCAACTGATTCTTTTGAATCTGTCAGCCACTATGGTTCTTCTGTAAGCCTCAACAAGAGTAGGGCACTGGAGGTTTCCTTTTACTAAAACAGTGACAAATGATAATGTTCAGCTATGATAATGTTATAGCATTTTTTTCTATTTTGTGAACTTATTTGTCATGTATTATAAATGTAACTTCTAAATACTGCCTACATATTTTCTTAATTATATACGAAAGACTGATTTTTTTAGAATTTGCTAATTTTCCTCCTTATGGCTCACAGGTACATCTTACTCAAATCAGCATTCTGGTTTAACAAACCTGAAGTCTGTGACTTTTACAACAGGACATGAAATCGAAACGGCTGAATAATACACATATACTTTCAGTTTTTAAACGTTTAGGCTTTAAAAACTAAAAAAGTGTTCTGTTGCATCCTGGAAGTATAGGGCAAATGCGAAGGTAAATCCCCCAGACAACACTGTATTACACTACGACCAAGAACCACAAGAACGACCCGCCCCAACTAAAAAACAGAGTAACAAACAAAATACAATTTATTACAAAAAAACTGGAAATCGTTTGTGTCTTTGAAAAATTGTAAGTTGAATGTTCCTAGCATGTGAAATCAGGGTACTTTTGGCACATCCACCCTGACCAAACCTTTTAACAGGTACACACACTATACTGCCTACACAAGCACCTTCACTTCACACATCTGTTGTCTTTCTTTTGTGTCGAACGATGTCAATGTAACCCCCAGGTTTGTACCCAACCTCTTGCTGCAGTACCCTTCATTCAAGCTTAACTGACAACGCTTTTTACTTTTACCCAGAGTAACTTTACGGACAAAAACTATTGCTTTTATCTGAACATTCTCTGTTCTGAAAATGAGTGGGAAATATGCAGTCAACCCTTCATGTTCACATACTTTTCACATAGTTTAATTCCCAGAGAAGTTTCTTATTTTGCCATTTTCTTTTCAAATTTGATTTGCGCTGGCAGCACGTAGGGTTGCAATAGTAAACAAAGGCTTATGTCAGGACACCCTGTGCTATAGCTTTTCTTCCATTAAATGTGGGGCTGCTGAAGGTCAGCAGTGCTACAGATATGGTTAAAATTAATGACTCACTGGAGAGGAGCATAAATATGATAGGGGAATTACAAAATGTCTTTGAGCCCTAACAGCAACTGTATAAGGAGCTGAAGGAGCAGAGGAGTCAGTGTTACAAAATTTTTGAGAAAGCTGCCTCACCGTTCTAAATCGAAGACTTAAACTCAACCTTTGGGACAAGTTTGTGAACCTCTCGGAATTACCTGCATTTCCACATGAGAACCTGTTGAAGAATATTACAAATTCCAGAGGGTTCACAAACCTTTTCTCACTAGTGCACTAAAAAAAACAGCAGGTAGTGTTGTGGTTAGAGCTTGTGCCTCGCACTTGCATGAGCCAAGTTCATGCCCCACCTATTGCTATGGTATCCCTGAATGAGATATACCAAAAATTGTTCCAGAAAAAAAGTTACTTAGCTGTATAAACTGAACAGATCATTTAAACCATAAAATTTTGACAAAAACACCAGCTAATTGAAGAATGCAAATGTAACATCACGGTTAATGTTTTTTACCCTTTGTGGACTCAAAGATAGTGCTCAGAACTTAGTACTTATGCATAAGTACATGTTCAATAACTCAATACTTAAAATCCACTTGGGGGGAAAAATGGTTTAAGTGACTCACCTTCATGCTAAGGCTAGTTTTGGAGCCAGTGAAAGACAGAACTTTAACCTTGACCCTTTGTCCTTTGCTGACAACATCTGCTACATTGGCCACACGTCCTTCTCTCCTGAGCTCTGAGATGTGCACCAGCCCTTCCCACCGTTTCCTGCCATGACAAAAAGGTACATGTACTCTCAAATGGATGCTGCCCTAAAAGTAAGATGAATTACTATGAATTTTTAGCAGACAGAAACAGATAAAAAAATGTATTAAAAACATGTTTAATTCATTTGCCTAAAAGGAAACAGTATCTTCAGAGAGAGCAGAATTTCCCACTCATTTTGAGAGCAGCGAGAGGGACAGGGACATAGTAAACACACAAGCACCGAAGCCCTGGCCTACTGACCTTAGACCCTCAAGCTGCACAAAGCAGCCAAACTGCATGATGCTGGTGACCTTGCCATTATAGATGTCACCAACAGAAGGCTCCTCAGGAGGGGGTCGGTCCACGTGCTTGTCCTTCCAGCGGTCCACAACCCTCTCCTTTTCCCATCGTGGGCTGGGGGAGCGGCTGCGGGACCGCCTGCGGGAGGAACGGCCCTTGTATCGGTCCCGAGAGCGAGACCTAGAGAATGAGCGATGACGGTGCCTCTTGTCATGGTCTCTGTCACGGCCTCGACTCCTGCTTCTGCTCCTGCTCCTTCTCCTCCTTTTACTACCTTCATCAGACCTATACAAAAAGAACACAATATCAGATGTGCAGATAAGATGTTACACTGAAAGGTACTCTACTGGCACTGCTTACTGAGCCCATGCTTTCTACATAATGTGTATATAGTTTGGGTAAACAATACGAAAACAGGAGCAGACAGCCTATGCAGGAGGGTCTATGAACATCACTGGCCTGTTCCCTTCACCTGCGCTTGCTGGACTTGGTGTTGGTGCTGCTTACACTGGGCATTAACATCTCCAACTCCTTCATGGCATCAGCAGCCACCTTCACGTCATCCTCATCCAGCATGGTCTACAGTAAGCACAACAAAGGGCAATACTCCCAGCTGCACCACAATAACAAATGCAAGGTATAATACAGTATTAACACCGTTATTAAACTCAAGATCTGTAACATTCCAAAAGGAAAAATACTGTGTGATTAAGACTGATATTTGTCTTTTTACCACATAAATGCTCTAATACATTATCACTCACTCTGGTCAGAGGATTGTCTGGCCGGCAAAGTGCAGGAAACATCTCCTTCAGCTTATCCCTCTCACTCTTTGGCCTGACCATGGGCTCTTGACACACAGCAACACAGGAAGAGTTCATTTAAAATGTATGACGTGAGCTAAGTGCTTAGTTTGTTACTAGTCTGAAGACACCATAGATCCCTTCTCTCTCAGGGGAATCCTTACACAAAACAAAAAGCTAAGAGATTAGATTAAACAAAGCAATTCTGTCAGTTCAGATGGTAATATAAAAAAAAAGTGAGGTAACATCTGCGCAGCAGACATGCCTACATTTCTCAAAGAATGAAGAATAGCGTTGACTTTCAAAAATATTTATTTCCTAAGAGATGACCCATTTACATTGTTCAATATTTAATTGTGCGGTGAGTTACACTCATGACGTAAGGTTCCACCCTTTAACCCAAAATTAAAGTTGTCGTGAATAGATGGATTTAACCTGAGAAAAACCACACAGCCACTTTAATAAAGATTAATAAAATGTGACACAGTTGCAACCGTTACTGAACATCAAAACCTTAAATATCAAACGTCCCAAACCCAAAAGTACAACCAACACCTGTCTAAGTCTGAAACATTATAAGTGCACCTTAAAAGTTACTAAAGAACAGTTACTAGAAAACAGTTTACCTTTGCTTGTAGATGCTTTTGCTGGCGGTCTCATAGTCTGAATGAGTCTAAGCAAATTGCTGATTAGAGAATCCTGTAAATGAGCAATTGAAGTGTTTATTAAACACGAGCTCCATATTGCAGGGAAAACATACATCGATGTGCACCTACTGTCAACAAGCACATTCCCTAAACAGGTGCACGGAGGTCCCACACCAGTCTGAGAAGCACACCATGGGTGCAACGCCAGTGTTTTGCAGGGCAGCCAATCGATTGCACACACTTTACAGGCAATTTATAGTCACCAGTTAACTTGCAACCAGTGCTGTGGAGTTGAGTCGGAAGCAAGCATGGGGTTACTGGAGTTGGAAAAAATGTACCGACTCTGACCAAATGTACTGTATATGCCGGAGTAGAAGTCGACCCCCAAAAATCAGAGATGTAATATATGTTTAGACATATATTTCCAGGATAAGTCAACCCCCAAAATAATGTGCAACTTTTGGGCAGTGCTGTGGAGTCTGAAGCAATTGTTGGATTACTGGAGTTGGAGGTTTTGTGTACTGACTCCACAGCCCTGCCTGCAACGCGGATCTTTGGACTGCGGGGAGACACCAAATCAGTGGACGTGTATAACGCCCAAGTGTACAAGATATTGGTAACACTTTAGAATAGTGTTCCATACTTTCTAGGTAGTTAATAGGTAGATATGCAGGAACTAATGCAGAACTAATGGGTAGTACTACATTAACACTGCAGTTACTACTGATAACGAATAAGGAAGAGTGATTAATCAGTAGATGTTTGGGGAAAATCACAATTAGATAATTATTAATAACTATTAAATGCTGTATGCCTCCTCCAGTACACACATTAACTGAGGCTCATTAAAAGTAACTATGAATTAACTACTAATCAAGTCACATACAATTACCTATGGCAAAAAACAGGCAATATATGGTCCTGTTAATTAGTAATAATACAATTTTAAGATTACTCTTTTACTTCAGGAAGTTGGTCAGAGTATTTTGAACCTTGTATGTCCCCATCACCAGACTAAGGGGGGTGTGGTGGTGCAGTGAGTTTGACCGGTGCCTCGCTGTGTGACGGGTCTAGGGTTAAAGTCCTGCTTATGTGTGTGTGAGCAGTAACTGCAGTGTTAATGTAGCACTACCAATTAATGTTGCCGGGTAGGCTCCGGTTCCCCGTGACCCCGTATGGGACAAGCGGTTCTGAAAATGTGTGTGTGTGTATGTACTGCATAACAACCTATTGACTACCTATGAAGTATGGAACAGTATTCTAAAGTGTTGCCAACACATCATTCCTTGCGAGATGTACAACAGGATGTGACACATCAGAAGGAAATACTCACTGTGAATTCAGCTCCATTTTTCAGCAAAGCCATTTTGAATGCATCAAAAGTTGGGTTCTTCTCAGCAAGGCTGATTACAAACTCAGCTGTGGGTAGAGCACACGCACGACACGGTTAGTGAGAGGAACACATCCAAAACAGAAGTGCCAGTGAAACGGGATACACTGTTTTTCTTTTTTTATTGAACAATTCAAACATTCATAACACAAAAGCTTTAATCCAGATCAATCAAACCCAGCCAAGGGGAAGTAAACAAAAAAAAAAAAGTAAATAAAAATAAACACACAAAACATTAAAACACTCCAATAACCAGACATATGAACAGCTTAAAAATTACAATAATGTAGTCTAATGGCCTTATTACACTCCGATAATGAATTTAAGCAGTATATACACTAAGAAAAAGAATTTTTTTTAAATTAGCAAATTTGGACCTGTGTATGATATTTGACTAAAATTATTAACAAATTAATGATATTAAATTATGTTTCTCTGTCCTTTTCAAAATGTAAATATACACAGTTACGTATTCATGCAGTGCAAACTAAGCAAAATCCTTACACAATTCATCGATGATAAATAAACTGAGACATCTCTCGACCACAGCTTTTTGGTGTAACAACAGTGCTGAGTGCCAGGTGAGCCACACACGACACGGTGTCTGGATGCAGGTTGTAATACACAAAGAACAACTGACATCATCCCTCAATCAATGATCTCATGATTTTTCCAGAACGCTGGTGGCACTCAGGACCCAGTCACCACCATCACACAGTGCAAGAAGTACTGCTTTTTCAAAGCCCAGAGCATTTTACTCTCTTTCCCTCACTAGTCCAGGGTCAGAGGAAGATCTGATGTTTTTTTTCCCCAAGATGATTTCCGACAGCACTCTCTGCTCTGCGGCCCATCATCAGACCGAGCTGTGTGTGTGTGTGTGTGTGTGTGTGTGTGTGTGTGAGAACCTGGCCCGGCCCCTGCGCATACTGTACTCACCGAGGTCTTTATCGTTGATTCCCAGGTGATTATCCAGTTCCGTACACACTTTTGAGACTAAAGACAGGTATTCCAGCTTCTTTAGCTCATCTTCCCCCACGTCCACCATTTTTGCCGTCACGCTCACGGCTAACCAGACCTAGCTTAACCGTAACTGCTGTTCTCTTTACTAACTGCAGCACCAAGACGTGCTTCTGAGACCAAAACTAAAAACTTCGTTTCACCACATATATAGTCATATTTAGATTAAAGCGACTCTCGTTTTGTAAACTGAACTTCAACTGTATATATAAAATAACTACATCTAAAGCTATCGGCGGTTGTCACACTAACTTACGCATTGAGCGTAACACGTACAACGTATGATGCGTAAAGTATCGCGAGTGACGTAAAATTGGTGTTTGAAAAAAATCTACACCGCCATCTGGTGTCTCGGAGTCTCTCGTTGACTCGCTTGCAAAGAAATGATTTTAATGGTTCTTTTTTCGGTTTTCCCTGTACCTGGTTTCAAAAAGGAATTTCCCCTGTTAAGGTTTAATATTACAGCATTTTATTCACTCTGAAAAATGTATTAGCTCTCTATTTAAGTATAATGTAGGTATCCAAATGTTTCAAGTTTATTGTCATACATACAAGTACCATGGCATGTACATGTATCATGAAAATCTTGCTGAATGCTTCTTTACAGACTATGGGCAAGGACAATAGAAATACTGCACAAATAAAACAATGACAAACAAAACAGTGACAGTAAATAACAATAGCAGCAATGACAGCAATAACAAATAATGGTAACAGTAGTAACAATAATGGTAACAGTCAGAGAACTCAGAACGAGAGAATGAGAGTGCTTGAAGTTACAGTGTAATTTACCAATGTGCTTGAGTGGAGCAGTCCAACTCTAGTTACTAAAGGTGGCGCATTGTTTAGTGTTGTATGGTCTTACAGCAGTGGGGTAAAAGCTGTTCCTGTACCTAGCTGTGCGGGTTCGAATAGACCTAAGCCATTTTGCAGATGGCAGGGAAGAGAAAAGCGCCCGTGTGGATCGTCTTTCTGAGGCAGTGTGTGATGTAGGTGTCCTCGACTGCTGGTAGCTGTGTGCCAATGATTTCCTCAGCTGTTTTGACCACCCTCTGTAGGGCTTTTTTGTCCTGTACGGAGCAGCTGCCACCCCAGAATGTAATACACCCTGTGAGGACGGACTCCACAGCACACCTGTAGAAAGTGGTGAGGACTGTAGTGGACATCCGGGCTTTCTTCAGACGCCTGAGGAAGTGGAGATGTTGATGGGCCTTTTTGATGGTTGATGCTGTGTGCTCAGTCCATGTGAGTTTGGCAGTGAGGGTGACCCCAAGGAATTTGAAGCTGTTGACCCTCTCTCCAATGTCCCCTCCTATGTAGACGGGTGCCTGAACCGTATCCTGTTTCCTGAAGTCAATCACCAGCTCCTTAGTTTTACTGACATTTAGAGACAGGTTGTTGTCCTGGCACCACTCTGCCAGGAGCCTCACCTCCTCTCTATAGGCCGTCTCATCGTTGTTGGTGATCAGACCCACAATGGTGGTATCATCAGCAAACTTTATAATGGTGTTGGAACTGTGACTGGCCACACAGTCATGTGTGAACAGGGAGTATAACACTGGGCTCAGGACATTTCCCTGTACTCTTCCCATGTAACTCTTTCCACTGAAGTTGAGAACTTCAAGTTCAAGTTAAAAATTTGTCATAAGTACAAGTACCATGTACAAAGTACTAGTACTATGAAATTCTTGCTTGAATGCTTCTCCACAGACTATAGACAAACAAAATATAGTAGATAATACTAATATGTAAAAAATATATTGTGACGCACAGCACCATGGGCTTGAATGGGGCGAAAAAAAAACGCAGAGGCAGCGTTTATTACAAACGATTTATTTGAACACCAGCACCAAGGGACTAATGCTCTCGGTCCGAGGATCCCGTTTCCTTCAGGACCTGCGCCTACAGCCAGCCTTCCCAGCCTGCTTAGCGCCCCCAGGCTCTCGCCGCACCGCTCGCTGTTCGGCCATCTTCCGGCGGAGGACCCGGCAAAGCTCCCCTGCTTGCAGCTCACGCTTCTTGCTATGCAGCCCTCCTCCTTCTGCGGCGTTTGCGCCGCCGCGTCGCTTCTAGAAAGCTTGCCGGGGCTTCAGGCTGGGCGCTTTCCCCACGGCGCGGCGGAATCTCTTCTTGCTCCGTGGGAAAATTGTTCGCCTCGGTGGGTTCGCTCACCTCCGTTACGGAGCCGTGCACTGCCTGTCCCCAGACTAGGCGCGCTGCTCCGCGTTGTCGAGCATGTTATCCGACCTGCCCGGGAAAGCGGCTCTCACCGCGGGGGCGACTTTCCTCAGCCGTAGCGCTTGATGGTGTTTCGCTATGTGGCGCGCAGCGCCCTGGGTTTGGAGGGGCCGAAGAAGGACTCAGAGGAAGCGTTCATGACGAACGGTTTATTAGAACACCGGCACCGGAGAAATAATACTCTCGGTTCGAGGACCCTGTTTTCTTTTGGTACTTGGGTCTACAACCAGCTTGCTTAGCGCCCCTAGGCTCTCTCCCGGCCCATTCCTAGGCACAGTCACCCCATTATTTTCCCCTTAAGTGCCCCCAGTGGTTACACACCCACATTTCGCATTATTCCCTATGCAACTATTTACCTTTAGGAGTTTCCCTCCTAAATAACAGTAACGCGAGTCGTTACAATATATATACATATACCAGGATAATAATAAATAGGCAAAAGAATTACCGTTCTTCAATAAAATGACAACGCAAGTGAGCTTGGAGGGATCAGTGCCAAGTCAAGTGGCAAAATTGACAGTGTAAAGTCCTCGACTGCTGGTAGCTGTGTGCCCGTGATTTCCTGAGCTGTTTTGACCACCCTCCGTAGGGCTTTTTTTTGTCCTGTGTGGAGCAGCTGCCACACCAGGATGTAATACACCCTGTGAGAACAGACTCCACAGTACATTTACGTGTATTCATTTAGCAGATGCTTCTCTCCAAAGCAACATACATCTCACAGAAAATACAATTTGTATATTACACTAGGAGAAAGAGAGACATAGTTGCAGACATGTTATTCTTGAGTAAACCTAGTTTGTTTCTTTCCACTTTATGGAGTAAGTGTTTGTTTTTATTTCTGTACAGATTAAAAAGTATTTATTTTTTAATGAAATGGAATAGAAAGTAAAATAATATTAAAGTACTGAGCACTGAGTAAAGGTGCTAAAGTAGTATTGAGCTGTTCCATGCAAACATATATATATATATACGTTTATATATGTATTCATATCAACCCATAGGTATTTCTCTGCTATGCAGAAAAATACACACATTCTTCACAAATGTGTAATGAGAAAATCAGAATGTATCCAAGTCTTGTTCATAATTTGTACTAAACAATGGTAGTAGAAGCAGTTTAGTCTTGTGTAAACATAACTCCAGTTTTACTTAGAGTGCACTTGGCACTCCTATGGGTCAAACAACAGGTTATGAAAAGGTGTACCTGTGTACCTTATGGGGGGCACGGTGGTGCAGTGGGTTGGACTGGGTCCTGCTCTCCAGTGGGTCTGGGGTTCAAGTCCCGCTTGGAGTGCCTTGTGATGGACTGGTGTCCCATCCTGGGTGTGTCCCCTCCCCCTCCAGCCTTACGACCTGTGTTGCTGGGTTAGGCTCCTGCAACCCTGTGTGGGACAAGCAGTTCAGACAGTGTGTGTACGTGTAATTTAAACACCTTATGTTTAAATTAAATTATCATTTCAGTTATTCATTTTCAAAGATACAAATATTTCCTCATTTTTTTTTTTAATTTATAAATAATAAAACTTTCATCACCCTTTCATTTTCTAAAATTTCTCTGTGCTGTGGAGTAAATCTGGGCTCTTTTTCTGTCTTCTACCTGTAGAGGGTACCAAATTGCAGAATAGAAAATGAATTTATGGCGTGAGTGAGAGAATGGGCATCACTGCCTTTCACAGCTATTCACGTGCAATTTCATTCCAGGTGTTTTAATGTATTATAGCTATAGCCATGACTTTCACCGAAAATAATCACTGAATAAACCGAAGTGTGTGTCTATTATTGCACTATTTTGACTGGAAACTAAAAAGGATCAGATACTATGTGTTTATGTGATGCACGGTCTCTGTCTTGTGCTCATTTTCATGGAAGTTTACCTTGACACACATGGTCAGCATTTAAGGTGAAACGCTTTTGAATATGTTTTCTTCATATGATCCTCCATGACACTGCCACTTACCCTCCTTTGCTTCAGTCTCCTCTGCCGCCTGGTGCACAGAAGCAATATGACACTGCCTCCTGTGTATAAACCAAGACAACACACCAAATAGGAGGTTTTGGAAGGAATGCATGTTTTTATTTTTACATTTAGTACCTAAGCCTGAGGGTGCAGTTGGGTTCTGCATAGACTATAGAAGGGTAAATACTATCAGCAGGCAGCACGGTGGCATAGTAAGTTGCCCTGCTATCTCACAGTGCCTTGGTGGTGTAAGAGGATGTGGGTTCAATCCCTGCTCAGTCTGTGTGGAGTTTATATATTCTCCCTCTGTCTGTGTGGGTTTCCTCCAGATGCACTTTGGAGAAAAGTGTCTGCTAAATTAATAAATGTAATGCTATTGAAGGAGAACTGTGCAGCATTATCTGGATGATGTGGTTGTTTATACATCTACTTGTCCTGAGTATATGAAAACACTGCAAAAGGTTTTCCACCAATTACATGAGGCTTCTCTTGCTTTAAACCTGTTGGGTTTATTGGAATAGCGAGGTATTAAATCATTTTTGCAGCAACTTTTGTAGAGTAGTGTGGCATGTGTGTGTAAATTGTAATAGTCGGGGACAGCTAGTAGTGTAGAGGATATAGCTACTGCCTCTGGCTCCAAAGTTTGTAGGTACTTGAGCAGGGTACTTACCCTAAATTTCTGCAGTGACATTACCCACCTGTATAAATGAGTAAATAATTGTAGCCTTAACATTGTAAGTTGCTTTGGAGGAAAGTGTCAGCTAAATGAATGAATGTGAGTATGTCAACATGACTTTGAACAAGTCACACCTCTTCTCTGCAGTACCACTGTATTGGCTGCTCTTGATTTCAGTCAGCATTTTAGGCTGGATGTAGCTGCCAGTGATGTTGGAGCCGGGCCTGCGTTAATACAAGCTGATGATGCAAGGTATTGAACAGCCGGTTTGTGTTTATTCAAAGAAATTCAACAAGCACCAGATTAATTCACACCCAGTTGCTACTGGTCAGCAGAAATGGAAGAAGGTTCATAAGCTGCATGGCCACCTGACTAGAGAGGCGGAATCCATCACAAAGATTTGTGGGGTTCATGCTGGTGTTCTCAACACAAACTGTATTTTGTATGAAACCTAGTTTTCATCCATATGTGCAGTGGAAGTGTGACAGCTTTGCAAGTAGTATGTAAAAATGTCAAATGTGCAATTGTATGTAATTTATGTGTGAGTAGTTCATTGTAAAGGTGCAACAGGATGTCTTTATCGCATTACGCTGTCAGGGAGTACCATGCTAAATATTGTATCCCATAATGGAGCTGCAGTGGAGGCAAACAGTTCTTACAGAAATAACAGAGAAAAATGCAATGTGTTCTGCTCCTCCTGTCATTTCCCAGAAAGGGCACAAACTGTATGTCCTCCCTTGTCCTAAAAGTCATTCTCTCTCAGCTCATGTGAGTTCTTTTGCCAGGCCATCATAATCATTCTTCCATCCGCTGTCCACTGTCCAAGTCCATTTCTACGTGTGGAGAAATTCAACGTAAGTGATGCTCAGGGGCACAAGAGTTCTTAATCACCTTCAATGAAACCCCAGAAACAGGGCATTTGGAAACATGCATCGTCCACTCAAAAGCAGCATTAAATTCCAGAATGGTGCTTAGAACACCAAGCACTTTTCTCAAGTATTTCCACAAGTATACAAATAGTGCACAAATTGAATTTTCTCTGAGATCTATGATGCTTTGGAGAAGAGCGTCTGCTAAATGAATAAATGTAAATGTAATGTAATGTAATGTAAACAGAATGCAGTTAAGTTGGGGGCATTTTTGCCATTGCAATTATGATAAAATGGCAATTCTGCTAAATAAACCTCTGTGCATGGACCTGGCCTCTTAAGTGCAATGCTGCTGTGGTCTACTGTGTCAGACAGGTTTGAAGTGCAAGCCCAGAGAGCACATGAGGTTGAGGACAAAGCAAGGGCTCCTGCACTGGGGGCCATGTGAAGCCAGTGTTTTGGGTCACAGCTTGAGTCCAACACTTTTAATCACCGGTCCAGTAAGTAATGCTCTAGACCCACACTGCACCACTGAAAGGTATGCATGGAGACCACAGACAGTTTCGCTTTGCAAGCCTCATGTACGCTTGTCAGGCCATACAATCCGTCTGCAGAGACACATCCCGAGATGCCTGTGTCCGAGTCTTCGAGAAGACAAGGGTCCTCCCAGAGCTAGGGCCATTATCTTAGAGTGCAGGTCTCATTCAGACAAGCCCAATGCCCGTGAGGTGAGAAGGCGATATGTTGAGGGGATCGGTGTGTATGTATGGTGTGTAGCGAAGCTGAGGTGCCGTACAGGGACAGTAACATTGGAACTGATAGTGTGCTCTGCTGTGGGACATATTGGGCTGCCTAGGCCCCAGGGCATTATGGGACATGTCACTGTGTAGTGCTCCCTGCTCTCTGTGCATCTGGCAGCTTTTCCTGCACAACTGCCTGGAACCCGAGCCCTCTGTGCATTTATTGATCAATACAGTCGCCGTTTTTCTGTTTGTCCTTTCGGGGTGCCAACAGTGCTGGCCACCATTTCTACTTTTAAGTCATACAGAAGAGTTTTCCAAATGTGCAAATCCAGTTAAAGGAGGTGAAGAGGTTTCATTTAATTTCTGCTAATCTTTCTAATTTGTACCAGTGTTTATCTGCAGCATTGTAGCTGGTCATCTTAACCTTCATCTCAGTTCTCACCCCCAATGTTGAACCAAAATGCTAAGCACCCTAAAGCTTCGCCCTTCTCAATAGCCATAGCTATTAGTCCCTGTGCTATGTTTGTCACATGCTTTCTGGAAGGGATGGCGGGTAGGGTGGGGTTGTCCCCACTTGGTCCTACCCTCTGCTTCAGTGTCCTCACCTGACCTGACTGAGTGGAATCAAGGACATGGCTCGGAGAGCGACGGGAGCTGCTTATGTAACGGCATGTTTTTTTTCCCTCGGTGTGTGTTGGTGTGTGAGAGTTGCCATCTGAGCCACATCTGAGACATGTGGGGAACACAGACCAGCGCTGTCTTTTCTGACACTCCCTTTTCACCGCGTGTGTGTGTCTGTGCTGCTAAGACTTAAGGTGAGGCAATGAGCTTGAAGAAAAAGAAAAACAATTATTAAGCTTCTTTAAAAACCCATTACTTTTTACTTGTGTGATATTGGGCTCACTGAGCTTTCTTTCCCCTGCCTGTTTTTTTTTTTTATTTTGGAGTAGGAGGCACCGACTGGGCAAAGTAGAGAACTGTTTGCGCTGTTGAATCCTGCCGCAATCTTGCCTTTGCATGTGTAGCTACACATGTACTTCTCTGCAGAAAACAGATTAGTGCTGGTGTGTGTGTGTGTGTGTGTGTGTGTGTGTGTGTGTGTGTGCGCGCGCGCCACACAGCTGGTTATGATGTTTGCCTGTCAGTCTTGCTGCAGAGTGGAAAATTCCGAGCTACAGTATCACTGAATGTGGGGAAGGAGGAGAAGAGGGGGTTGGGCTAGCTCCAGGAGGGGGCGGGGCTTGCTCTAGAAACAAGAGCAGCGATTGGTGAAACTAAAAACTGCCTTCATGAGGTCACTGCCTCCACAACAGGCCGACATTGAGTCATTCTGAGAGCAGTGGTGAGCAAGGGAGAATCTTCCTCAATGGAGCAACATTTCGCTCGCGTCCATTCGTCTTAACATGATGAGCTGCACATAAAGCACGTGTGTGAGTGTACATTGGCTCAAGGACATGTGTATGATACCAAGACAGAATGCAAACACACGGAAACACCTGAGTTGAAAATTACAGCTCTGAATTCATGCTCATAAACATGTGATGACTGAGCAGATTTCAGGAGTGTCAGCTCCTCTTACAGAGGATACATGTATAAAGACACAAATTACAAAGAGATATATTCGGTTCGATTCAATCGATTTTTATAGAGCGCTTTTCTCACACAGTGACACAGAGCGCTGAACAAAGGAATAAGACAAAGAAACAAGACAGTTGACTGTAAACTAGGGTCATATATTCGGTCTCTATTCAGTCTTCATAATGTTCCCCCCTAAGCACATGGGGGAAGCACAGGGTTCCCGAGGACTTCTACAAGGTAACAGCTTCTTCCTGTCACCAGGGGGACTCAGCTGACCTTGAGACTCTTAATGTGGAATACATGGCAAGGCGGTTTATGTCTCGCTCCCCACCCAACAAAGTGTTTCCCGATCCTGCACCTGGAGACCTTATGTGAATTATTGTTTTCATTCTAATGCAACTGCTAACTTAAACTCACACTAACTAGTGAGGTGAATAATTCGATATTCCAATAATTTAAATAATCGACTTGAGTAATTTTGGTGGCACAGCGGTGTTTTCTCACAGCGCCTGGGTGGTGCGAGAGGACATGGGTTTGATCCCCGTTTAGTATGGAGTTTGCATGTTCTTCCTGTGTCAGTTTCCTCCGGGTGCTCCGGATTCCGCCCACACTCCAAAGACATGCTGTTCAATTCCACCCATAGTGTGTGAGTGACAGAGAGAGTGTGTTCCACTGATGTATGGATGAGTGACCCATTGTAAGTAGTGTTTCTAGCAGTGTAAGTCACGTTTATGCATTTAGCAGACAGACACACACACACACACACACACACACACACACACACACACACACACACACACACACACACACACACACACACACACACACACACACACATTTTCAGAACCGCTTGTCCCAGACGGGGTCACGGGGAACCAGAGCCTACCCGGTAACACAGGGCGTAAGGCCAGAGGGGGAGGGGACACACCCAGGACAGGACGCCAGTCTGTCGCAAGGCACCCCAAGCAGGACTCGAACCCCAGACCCACCGGAGAGCAGGACTGCGGTCCAACCCACTGCGCCACCGCACCCCCATTCCATTTAGCAGACACTTTTTTCCAAAGCAATGTACATCTCATAGAAAATATAATTTGTGCATTACCTTAGGAGAAAGATACATACCTACAGTGTGATTCAGTTAGTTTCTTTCCTTCACGATGTGCACCAATGTTCATCACACAAGTAGCTGCATAAAACTTTACCAGAATATCGAAAATTCCTAATAACCTTCCTTGTAGTTTTTTTCTGAGATGCATATAAACATTTACATTACATTGCAGGAGTAGCTGTGTAAAGGATTGATCCAAGCATGATCGTGAACATTTATACTTTACATGAACTTAAGCGATCATGGGCGAAGTACGTCCGGAAGAGATGAGTTTTAAGACCCTATTTAAACATGGACAAAGATTAAGCAGTTCTGAGTGAGAGGGTTAGGTTGTTCCATGACAACAGAGCTAGAACCGAGAACCTTTTGTGTGTGGGACCACCAAGTGGGCAGATGTGGAAGAGCGCAGCAGTCTGGATGGGGTGTAGCAAATGCTCAAGTCTTACAGATAGCTGGGAGCAGTTCTATTGATGCATTTGTAGACCATAACCAGAGTCTTAAATTTGATCCGGGCAGTTATGGGAAGCCAGTGCAGAGAAATGATTAGAGGAGATACATGCGAACGCTTCGGCAAGTCAAACACAACTCGGGCAGAAGCGTTCTGTATCAGCTGTAGAGGTTTCATGGCAGTAGCAGGAAGGCCACATGAAAGAGTTGCAGTAGTCCAGACAGGATGTCACCATGGCCTGGACAAGTAGTATCTGCAGGTCCAGGTTATGGCTTTGATGTGCTGAGAGAAAGACAGACTTGAGTCAGTCATCACTTCCAGACTCTTAGCTGAGGAGGTAGGCAAAATGACTGAGTTGTCCATTTGATTGAGAAATCATGACAGGAAGACATGCCAGCTGGGAGGTGAAGAATCTCTGTTTTGGAGAGGTTGATTTGTAGGTGGTGATCAGACATCCAAACAGAGATGTCTGACAGGCAGGCAGCAATGCACACGGAAATGTCTGATGGTCCAGGTGGAAAGGAGAGGAACAGCTGGATATCATCAGTGTAGCAGTAGTATTTGAATCTATGGGAAGCAATGATAGGGCCAAGGGAGAAGGTGAAGATTGAGAAGAGCAGAGGATCCAGTACTGAATCCTGTGGGACACCAGTTGAGAGAGGCAGAGGAGAAGAATACATGCATGTTAACTAATGAGAACTAGGCATATCCCATGCCTTGAGAACAGCTTCAGTTCATGTATAAATGTTGTCATGCAAGTGCTAAACCAATTTAGCTGTATTTTGGTCCAAGCTGGATTTTGAAAGAGGAGGTATAAATTTGCACAGCTTTCCAGAAATTCACATGAATGCTCAATAATGACTAGATCCAGTGACTGAGGAGGTACATAGCAGAAGGTTTTTGACTGGCGCCAACAAAACCGATTCTAAATTTGAGTTAATAGGAGAATTATTGTCTTGAAAATCTGGATATATTGTGAGAAGAGCACTTATTCCACTGGGTGCACCTGATTGGGTAAAATTCCTTCATGACCTATAGCCTTTAAAAGACCATGGAGAGTAATCACCAGGTGAGCAGATTCCCAGGACATTGGTGTCCACTACCAGAGCCACATTTAGCAATGGTTAGAAATAGACAGTGTGGGTTGAAGGCAGTTTTTTGCATAAAACTCTGTAGGAAGAGAAGTACAAGAGAACTCAAATCATGTAGCATTTGTTTCTGCAGGTTCAGTGTGTCTCAGCAGTAGCCCTATGACAAATACCACTTTGTGCCTTGTGAATATAATTTTTTTATGCTGTGATGATTCTCAACCCTTGTCTCCTCACCACATCAAATAAGTGTGCTTTGTTCCCTGTGAATCTTCACAATTCTGTATCTTACTTTTTCTCGACCTTTACAGCTGAACTATCTCACCCATTTCATTGTGACCTTTAAGTCATTTGATGGTATCTCTCTTTGAGAATGTCAGATGAGTTCAAATAAATTAAAACCATGACTATAGACTCATTTGTTCCTGGAAATATGGGTGATGATAAAATAAAATAAACTTCACCGAAGGATTGAACCCATATTACAAATTCAAACCTCTGTTCTCCCTTTTTCATTTAGTGCAAACGGGCATAGCATACAGTGTTCCTTAACCATTATGTCACTTTTTAGATTCCACAAGCAGCCATTCCTTGAGATTAATAGTTGATCACTGTGACTGCTGCAGTATTGCTTGGAAGCAGACTTACATGCCCCTCTGAAACGTTAACTGCAGGCAAGGGTGGCTGAGTCCATGGCAATGTCAGTGATGGTCCAAGCGCTCCATGCCCTGCCTGAGGGGACCAGGAAGATCCCTGTTGAGTCACAGACAGCTGGAATTGGTGTTCCTGCTGCATTCCACTCAGCACAGAATCTCCCTGCTTTCTCACATAGGTTTTTTTTTTTCTACAGCAGTGAAGTCATACATTTGGAAAGATTCCCTGCACTCCTTGGCAAGTGAAGTTGCCAAGATAATATGAATCACCCAGTTCATTCCATATGGCTTTCGTAGTCTCCATTCAGTTTTTCCCCGAAAAAACAACATGGAACGTGAAAAAGCGAAAGTGACGGAAGTACAGACAAGGAAGGGAAGACTGAGAGTGAGGGAGGAAAAGGAAGGGAAATGGAACCAGCTAGCGGTAAGAAACAGACCAAAAAGCCAAAGGAGTAAATTTAGTCACATATTTATTACATAAATATATAGTAAAATAGACCAGCGACAATTACCATAAAAATATCTTCCTTTAAAATCCTGACCATAAACAAAGATTTGAAAATCACACATTGACATTAACAAACACACTGATTGTCTGGACCTGTCGTCAGCAGCCCACCACAAAATCCTGACATCACACCACCCACTGAACAGTTTCAGGGAAGGAGAGGGTAAAATGTTGAAGGGGATTTGTGTGGCAGAAGATGGATGGAAAGGTGTTTCGGGTTTGGGTGGTGTGAGTGGAGATCACAGTAGATATTCGGAGGTTATGTGTGTATCTGTAAGGTTTTGTGTGGAGTGCTCGCTCCACTATTTGGAAGTTGTGTTTGTTTGATCTGAACACATTCCAACTAATATTCCTTTCTTTTCTCGTAATTCTGTAACAGTGCGACCGCCTGTTTCCGTGAAAGAGAGAGTGCGGTGTGTGTGTTTTGAGCCGACTCTTATCTTTATCTCTGTGTGCAGCATACTCTGTGTACCCACCACCACTTTCCACAGTCACAGGTTGGTTTTTATGAAAACTACAGCCTTGCATGCTGTATGCGTTCTGTGACACTGTGGTCACAGCCACAGGGAAGGTCATCAGCTCCACTTTAAACACCAAAATGTCACAGTAAGAGCTCACTGAAACGCCCCAGATGGCACCGAATACTGAGAATATGCATGACTGTGCCACTGTTCTATTGCTTGTCCAAGAGCACATGGCCAAGGGATACTGTAGAGCAGGCTCAACACCAGCAGCACCACCATCTCCCATGTGGCCGCTGTCTGACTCCTGATCTGGCCTTGTCAAAGGTTAAGACCCCTGAGCACTAGTGCAGCAAAACACTTTTTTTTTTTTTTTCTCAGCAGCCTCTGCAATCACAGTGAAGCAAGGAACTAAGATTGAAGAGTGGTACAAAAAGCTTTTTTCTTTTAAAATTTTAATCACTCGTTGAATTAGTTATAGTAGTGATACTAGCAAGAGATGTTGCTTTGTTTCCTTTTGTTTTTCGTGATTTTTTTTTTTTTTTTTTTTTGCTGGTTGATGCACAATTTTTTAAACATATATTTTTACTTTTATATTTTTACAATCTTAACAAGGAACACATAAGTCGGTTGGATCATCTTTTTTGGGAAATGCCTTTTAGAAGCCCGAAAAAGTCAGCATTTCAAATATATACATGGGACATAAACATGGCATAAAGCAGAGAAAGAAACCAGAAGCCAAATAAAGGAAGCTGGTCTCATCCTACCTAATGAAGTATAATGAAGGCCTAGACTGGCCTGGTATCTACATGACCAGTAGGATTCTGTGGGCACCAGTAGCCTTTCTCTGGACTGGACAGTGGATCAGAAAAGCACAGACTTCAGCTAATAGATTGCTCGTATAAGTACAAGTTTCTACAACCCAGATGTGCAGGGCAAGTTTTCTGCACCGTGTTGTGAAGCAGCTGAGACACAGCAACATGCATTTTAACATGGATCCTTGAGCACTTGGCCAACTCAATGTGCTACTGTTGGCTAGAAGTGGGCATCCATGGAGCCAGCTGGTGCTCTCTAGAAATGTCAAGATTTTTAAAAATTCTTTTCTATTCTAAATTAATTCCTAAATGTGTCAATTTATTATCTGTGCAGACATTCAGACTGCAAAAATTACAAAAATTCATGTTGACGGATAAATGCTGTGCATGCTGCTGTATTAGAAGAACCTTTAGCGCTGTGGGAGTTGAGCTGAGGGAAGAGGAAGCTCAAGCACCCTTTGAGGCCCGCAGTCCTGAGTAAGTCTCACTGGTAGACCCGTTTTCAAACTGAATATAAAAAGACTTTGCATACGTACTTTATTTATATACATATGTACTGTATATAAATACTGTATATAATTCTCATTTATCAATATATTTATATATCTCTCTACAAAATACTCTATTTTTTGCTTTCTCTTATCTAATATTAGATAACTAAATTCGTACAAGTCTACACCTCTGTATGCATACACGAAGCAACCTAGATCCCGCAGGCAGTGAAGGAAGGCCCTCTCTCTGTGAGCACAAAGGACACTGGCCTCTTTCGCCTTGCTGTGTGACAAACCGAGCACCGCAGCCTGAACTCTGGTTGCTGCCTCTATGAATCCCCTGTGGTTAGTGCCTGCGTGCCACAAAACCTGGCTGAAATAGCTGGCTGGTCATTGCTGGTTAATCTGGGGCAGTACTGTACCCCTGTCCATTAGAGTAAGGCAGATTTTAAGATAGCATTTTCTTCCAAGCATTTGTTCATGACAAAAAGTCAGATGCCTCCAGCCTGGAATGGAATCAGAGACCTGCAGCACTGCAGGCAAATTCACACCTCCATCGTTGTCATTTTCAAAAAGATGCTTGAAGAGAGCACTCGCTGTTCTCCATTTTCCTCACACGCACACATCCCTGACACACATTGATCCTGAGACCAAGTCACACTCCTCCTGCCATCAGGCTCATAACCTCACGCTAACCTGCGTCCCTTCAAGTCCCAAAGCTACACTTGTGGGACTCAGATGGGTCTGCTGGAGCAGGTTGCCTCTTCGGGAGGTGGGATGACTGTGGGATGACAGCCTGTGACTGTTTCAGGATCACCTGTGTTCCAGCAATTATCCCAGAAGACGATGTGGGTGCACTCTGCACCTGTGATATTGTTAGGAAACATAAAAGCTAAATCGTATTGTGACGGAACGGAAATTTCCAAATGCTTCTTTAAACACGCACTTGACAGGTACTGTAGCAGGACAATGCAGTGAGCAGTTTAAACCATGCAACACTGTTGAGGAACAGCACAAATAGCAGTAATAGGCACCAATGAAGGAGCAACACAGATAAAACACGAGTTTGGTTCTCTCTAGCTACACAATGTCCATAAAAGCACATCTTCACATGCATTTTAGGCAGCGGACAAACACACTAACACGCACAGCTTGCATTTCTCCTCTTCTGGACCACTGGCATTACTATACATCATGAGTCACATCATTAAGAAGGAGACGAAGTGAAAGCACTTTGTTTACTCGATACTGCTGCAAGATTTGTGTGCAGAGTAAGCCGTCTGGTTGCACAGCCTCAAAAGGTGCTTTGGGTTGCAGAAGAAGCAGGACAGGCCAGAGCCAGCCCAAAGAGGACCCACAGAAGCCCCCCCCCCACCCACACACACACACACACACACGTGCACACACACACACAGTCAACACAACAGGGAGGAATGGAGAATCACATCAGCCTTTGACTCAAACTGACAAAAATAAGCTGTAATAAATCTAAAGGAGCATCCTTTTAAACCATAAGAGAGGGAATGAAGAGGAAGTGTGTGCAGCGTACTCATTGGGACCAGGCAGTCATCGTTCCCACAGACATTAACACTGACTCCCTCCAAAGAGCTGGAGCTGGGAAGTCACTGCAATCAACCACATAGTATCACAAAAGTGCCTTACAGGAGATCAGTCGCAAAAGAGAGAAAGGAAAAAACACCACTGTCCCTTTATGTCATGTCCTTACATTTACAGGTATGTGTCTATTTATATGCATTGTGTATGCTGTATATACACAATTTATTTTAATTTTTACATCTCTGATCATATTGTTCACTTCTACTTTTCAGTCGCAGAGAGCAGGGGGTGTCACAATATGAGCTTACAACTGACATTTGTACCCACACTCTCTGACTTCCAGGGGTACAAAGAGCTCCAAATAAAAATTGCTGAGCTGTAACAGAATTACACACTGCGATCTTTCATACTTCCTTACACAGAATGTGACTCTTAACTCCTGGAACACTATTAACTCTTATATAGCTCAGGGATCCTGCTTGATCCATTAGACCATTTGTACAATAAGTAGTTATTCAACAACATGAGAGACAATTCCAAAGCTGGTCATATTTCCCCAGGCTTCTAAAGCATATTAACAGCAAAGATGTAACTTATATGAAATCAATTAATAACTCACTCTGTGCCGTAACACTAAAAGAAACTGGACTAATCACTAAAAGGTTTTAAGTACAACTTCCAGGGTGGAGCCCTGCTGTCGTTCACATGGGAAGGATACTTAGTCTGAATTACACTGACATTTACATAGGCTGAAATATTATAAAAAAAAAATTCTTAAGTATATGAATTGCTAAAACTGCAGGATGTGTAAGACTTTTCAGGCAAAAGCGTCTGCATGACGATCCAGTAGCTAGTTTGGATTGAGTTACAATGGCAGTCTGACGCTGGGAGCTACTGTATCTTTAAACAGAGACAGATTCAATTGTTCCAGGACACCAGAACATTCGGCTTGGTGCATCACACTGTCACACCTTCTGCTGAACCAAATTCACAAAAGAAAGAAGAGCCAAGGAAAGGAGAAGTGCAGGAGAGCAGGACAACACATAACCACCTACTAGTGGAAAAAGAATCAGTCAACAAAGGTTGTGCCAACAATGTTACTATGTTACTACTACTAAAAATACATGCACGGTGTCTAAAACCACTTGTCCCCAGCGGGGTCGCGACAAACCGGAGCCTAACCCGGCAACAGAGGGCGCAAGGCTGGAGGGGGAAGGGGGACACCCAGGACGGGACGCCAGTCCGTCACAATGCACCCCAAGCAGGACTCGAACCCCAGACCTGCCAGAGAGCGGGACCCAGCCAAGCTTGCTGTGCCACCGCACCTCCCTACAACTAAAAATAATGACAATAAAAATGTTCTTTTGTTTACCTGAGATATTCTTTCACTAACTTTCTATCTTGTTGTAGATGTATGCGCATGTGCCATGCATTCTCTTATATCTGTATGTTTTTAGACACCGAAGGGCTGAAACCATCACTCTCAGATTCACCCAGGGTGACAGTATGTGCCAGATATTACTTCAACTACATGTAATTAATTCTTCTTGATATTTTACATTTATTTTTCATTCATATAGAACGTTAACTTCTTTGCATCTGATATCTAGCAAATACTGTACCGTGTTTCCATGACTTTTCATGGACATAATGCATAGGTGTAAACAGCATATACAACTAAAGATGGAACAAGTTAAACCAAGGAAATGGAGGTAGAAAGAAGACAACCTGGTTTAAAATCAGACTGATAGGCAGCAATGTTTCTTTTAACTTTTTAAATTAATATTCTAAATAATGACCACATGATGAGCAGTAGGTAAGGGAATGCATGACCCCTGGTTCAGCCTTTACAGTGAATACACTGTATTGTTCTTCTGTTGCATTTGCCTCAGATTTGCTCCTCCCTCCCCCAAACTAGGTGACTGGAAATAACCCAGTTTACTATGTTACTTTCTGCACTTCTGGATTCAGACCTCTCAAGAATATGTTTAGAAAATTCAGCTAAAAATCCAGTTAATGATTTTCATATACAGACAGTCCCCAAATTACGATGGTCCGACTTTCAATTTTTCGACTTTATGATGGCGCGATACCGATACACATCCAGTAGAAACCATACTTCGAACTTTGAATTTAGATTTTTTTTCCCGGGCAAGTGATATACAGTACTATACTCTCTCGTGATACTGGGCAGCGGCAGTGGTCCGCATCTCCCAGTCTGCCACGCGGTTGCTAGTATATACAACTGATACTCTTGAGTGTTCTGTGTTGCCAGCGTTTTTTTGGATACCCCTGTATCTACGTTATGTTTTGTGCATCCATAATGTTTACAAAACGCCCATCTGTGTCTCCTGCTACTGGTGGGAGGAAGAAGAGGAGGGGAATTACTCTTGAGGAGAAACTCAGGATAACTGCCTAGCATAAAGGCCATCGCATGTATGCTAGGTTATGATGTTCAGTAGGTTAGGTGTATTAAATGCATTTTCGACTTATGATATTTTCGACTTACGATGGATTTATCGGAATGCAACCCCATCGAAAGTCGGGGACCATCTGTACAAAAGTGGCATACTAAAATTAAACTACATGTGCACATGTACATTTAATGTTAACACTCATTTTTCAGAAATAGCCGTACGCATAAAATTATTGTGTAATGTCCAACCACAGTGGTACAGATCTAGTGAAGCTATGGTAATAAAAAGTGAATGCAGCTGTCTCAATAGATGTGAAACAGCTGCTGAATGATGAAAATAGGCTTGCTAGCATTATCTAAGTGCTTTGGCATTTTTTTACAGGGTATAGGAGAAACAATAAAGACTTCTCATAGAGAGGTCAAGGCTTCCTAGCTATGCAAAATTTCTCTTGCCTCCAAAACACACACTGAACACTGTTAATGTGGTATTAAATGAACAGATTGGAAGTGTTTTCCCCGGCACACTAGGTTCAGTACGTACTACTTTTAACCCTAAGTATTGTTATTTGCATTCTGAGATTAGGGTGTAAAGCAAGGACTCATTGCTTTTAACTAAGTTAACTTTTAAATTTCTGGTTCTAGAGACATACTGGACACATGCGCACACCATCGTTTCTAAGTAGTGCTAAGTAGCCTTCAAACTCACTGCTTCATTTAATCACTGTGATGTGAGGCACTCAGCTCAATCATGCTGTCCTCATTTGCTTCACTGTCTCAAATGCCTGTGCTCTTATAGGCTGTTAAAATGGGTTTCAAACAATTGCAAAGTACACAACTGAGTTGAGGATTAAAAAGGACCTTCCTATAAGCCCTCCTTCACAAGCTTGATCGGCCTATTTAACACGTTGCTCTAAATCTTTTTCTATTCTTCAGCACTAGGGGTGGCAGGGTCATTGCTCCCGGGGAAATGAACAGACGGAGCATCACTCACACTGAAGTGCTACAAGTTTGGGAAAGGAGCAAGTGCTTCCATAGCAGTTTGACTGCTGGAATAGTGCAGGGAGCTCATTCTGCTGAAGCGAGGAAAGTAACTGCATAGACGTCTTGCTACTTGCGTGTTTTGCAAACTGAAAATTTGGCATTACACTGCAAGCAAAATGCTAACATATGATTTCATTCATCCATGTCTACATGTCTGGGAAACCCAGTGACCAGACCAGAGAAGGTGGATGTTTCTTTCATAAGAGACTTGATGAGAAAACAACAAGATAAACAGAGTTCTGAGGTCTCTCCTTGGTAATTCTTTGTAGGTATGAATATGCATTTTCTGACAATTAGTGTCTTTGGAACTGTCACCCCTCTCTCCATCAAAATGTAACTTGTGTCCCACCCACCCCCATGGTTCTCTTAGGTCCTCAAATATGCATCTAGTCATAAGAAGAGCCCCCATCCCCATCCCCACCTGTGACTCACATATTCCTACATGCTTTTTCTCTATCTCATTAGACCCGAATACAGAATGGCAACACAGCCAAAACACATATGCGTGGGTGGGAGCGGGGGGACAGGGTGTAGGCTCAGGAAAACGTGAGGCAGGGAGGCAGATGATTTTTAACCTTATTTAAAAATGGATATATCAATGTGTGTATGAGTGTGTAAAGGTGCATATACAGATGTATTACACATGTATTCATCAATGAAACGTGTATCAATACAAGATCCAGAAAGGAGTAAAAACAGAGAATAAAATCTATTGCACCTTGCAGATGGGCAATATTCTGAGTTTGTTGCTTATAAAATCATATTGACACCACTTGCTACTGCACTCTGCTGGTGACCAGAAGTGAGGTTCTGTGTGCTGGGCTCAGTTCCAGCCCGGTCCTGTTAGCTACATTCAACAACATGAAGCGCACAGCCATTACAAAAATAACCACCCAAGCTTTACCCTGAGGCCTGCTCTTGGACTGCTGTTATACTGAGGTCTCACACAAACCAATGGCAAGTACAGTGAGGAAAAGGTAAAAAACTAGGGGCATGATGCTAAACTAAATCTGCTTCACTGTCTCTTAACACTGCTGAGGCTTCCCACGTCAAACAGTGCCGTTACTGCTACCAGTAACATGGCTGTCTTATGCCAAAATGCATGAGGCCATTGGCTGCTGGGCAATTATTCTGTAATCGCTGCAGATGCGCACATTGTACGGGCATTTATGCCTCAACGTTCCATACTAAACAAGCACGTATGCGTATGCATGTGCCTGCACATTGCAACTCTTTCCAAATCCATTTGATTTTTGTGTTGTGTGAGGTATGAGTAGATTGTGTCCAAGTCAGACGTTATATACTTAGAGAATTTTTCAGTTTCTGTTGCATTATTTTTCTTGTTTGTGTTTTTACAGTCTTTTTTTTAAAAATAAAAAAAAAAACAAACAAACAAACATAATGAAAAAAATATTCCTGTTTACGTTTCTTGTAAATCCCTCCCAATACAAGGGACGGATATAGGACAGACGTACAGACAACAGAGCAGTTGGCTTATTGACACATACTAGGGGTGAGGTGAAAAGAAGTGAAGTTTCTCTTGTCTAAGTTACACTGCACGCATGGTCAAAAGTGACTACAGCTGTTTTTCTTTAGTTTTGCTTTTATACACATAGCAGTTAAGAATCAACAACAAAAACACAATGAAATAAAATGAGATTTAGAAAACAACAACAAAAATAAAAATTAAAAACAGCTCATTCTCCAAGTTCTTAACTTTCTTCAGGAGAATTTAAAGTCTTCTTTCATTTTGTTTTTTGGGTTTTTATATCTTTCATTATATTTTTTCAAATAAAATAAAATTAGATCTGTAAGGTAAAGCAGCATTGTAACCCCTGGTGTCATATGCCACACCCAGTCAGCTCACAAAAGCACCAATCGGGCGTCTTTTTTTTTTTTCCTTTTTCTTCTTCTTTAAACTCTTTTTCATTTCCTATTTCAAAGCCCCAAAAGAAGTTCTGTACCCACATCGATGGAATGAAATTTCTTTCCTTTCTCGCTCAACGACAACAGGCTGAATCTCGCCTTCTGTCCAGAGGACGGATCAGGAGCAGAAGGTGGAGGGGAGACTGAGGTGTCCTTCTACTCTAGCTAATGACGTAGACTCTGTGGAGGTGGTTACTTCAGCTAATAGTGAGGCCACGTTGGCCTGCTACACTAGCATGTTCCGCAGGGATCACATCCTAAGTGCCACATGCTGATTGAATACATTTAACTGCAAGGCAGGGTTGAGGGGTCTTCTTTGAGAACTGTGCACATCTGTCTGTACCATCATTTGCACCGGCCTTTTGCGTGCCTTTCCTTGCCACCAAGCCACTAAAATTACATCCAAATACTCTGATTCTCCCTGCCTGATTTTAAAAGAAGATGGGGCAGATACCTTCTTCTTTCCCTCCAATGGAGGCTGTCTGTGTGTCCAGTCTATAGTCTTTGTGCGAATCGAGCTAGCTGGTCTCGTCTAACAGGAGGGAGGACTTTGCCCTTTGGCAATTCCAAGCTGTCACGCACCTGCCTAAGGCCCCATGTGAAAGAGCTCACTGCCGAAATTTAAGGGAAACAGACAAATTGTCTGCACACCACCTTTAGGTTTTTAGCTTTGAGGAAAATGAGAACACTTAAGAAAATGTGTTTTTAATACTGACAGTGCAACTGGGTGGGTTGAATTTGCTCATGCACAAACTTCTGTTTAACAGAATGGACTAGTCTTTGGGAGAGCATGGATCATGGGGTGTGGTTTGGTGGGGGGCTGCCACTGCTTTCCTGCAGACACCCAAAAGAATGATGCAGGTGGCTGGGCAAGTGGACAGGAAATGGGAAGTGAGACTGGATCCAGTTCCTGATAAGATGTAGAGCTCTAATTGGATGGAGCAGCAAGCAGAGTGAAGGACAGCAAGGAACGGGGTACAGAAGGGCCAGCAATCTCCTTTGGAAAGGCCCTGATCTCAGTTGCTGTGTCCACTTTTGTTTCATACCCAGTGAATGAGCCCCAGCTTGTTCAACTGGATATGTGGAACTGCTTTCCACAATCAGTCTTCCAGCTCTCTCCTCTCCTGACCGTTAATATTAGACATCTTTCTCCTCATGCCATTCATTTTACTGCTAACTGCATAGCACTTAATGAGGTTATCTTTTTTGTTTTCTCCTCTAAAACAATGCTTTAATCCCTGCCCCAGACAGACTGGACAAGGCTTGGCCCTTTCAAGGTTCCAGTTTTGTGCGTCTACGTCCTTTCTATGACTCTTCAAAGTGGCTGACAGCTCCCAAAGCTCTGTGTCACCGCTCCTCCGTTTTCTTTTCCATTTCTACAGAACGGGATTCCAAAGTGACACTTGGTCCCACTTTATACATTTCAATAAAAATAAATTGACATCACTTTATCTCACCGAAATAAGGCTAAGAAATGGAAAGAAAAATGTTACAAAAAACCTAAATCAAGGACCCTCCTGTCTTCAGTGGTATTATGTGCTGATTTTATGAAACACTGGCTGACTGCAGACAGCACTGTGTAAATGCACAAGTAGTTGTCATGAGTAACTGTAATGAGTATTGGTATGCCCTGGTGTGTATTTCATTTTAAGAGGGAACAGAGGCTGTGGGCAACTGTTCTGTGACCAGAGATGAGATAGTCTGTCTGTAAAGGGGCAGGACCGCAGCCTGAGTGCCCACACCGTGGTAAATGAAAGCCATCACACTCATTCTATTCCTGTCAGAAGAAAAATGCTGAGGGGTATGCTTAAAATACAGCCTTTCTCCCAACCCTCTTATTGGATTTCCATCGATATAAAACACAAAACTTGAAGTAAACAAGAAGATTCCACATTATAAACACAAACTTTTCTCCCCAAATGTCCTGCTCACCTGTACTCTATCATGATCAGGACGTGCGGCACTGGACACTCTAAAATGCACTGTTCCACATTGGAATTGCCCAAGATTATGGGTGAGTGAATAGGTGTCTATCTACCAAAAGAGATCTGCTGTTTCCAGGACAACTGCATGCAGGGCACAGGATCATGCTATGGGGTGTCAGTCTTTCTGCCTCTCGTTGCTCTTACAGAGAAATTGGAGGCCTTGACACCCATTCCACTTATACTGCCGTATCCTTTCAGTGGAAGGGAAGGGATCAGCTGGGATTTGTGAGAGGGTCTGATGCTTGCAAATGCAGTACAATGAAATGGAAAGGTGATTTTGCACAGCGAGGGGACATCAACTGGAGACAGGCAAATGTTGAACGTGTGATGGGTTCATTTCCTTTACAAAACAGGGTAACTCATCCGTGGTTTTCCTATCCCAGATCCAGGGACTGATGGGTAGAAAATGTATTGCAAAGTCAATACTAAATACTTTTTGGAAAGCTTTTTGTAAAAACAGCTTTGAACCTGTCTTAAAACAGCCTTGTGTCCCACATAACCTCATGTAAAGCAAGAGAGAGGGTACAGCTGCTTCCCCTAAAGAACATACACAGTAGAGGGCTTCTGTGTATCCATGCATGTGGGTGGGACGTGCGGATTTGTTTCTGTTTCAAAATACTGTGGATGTGGAAACTCACTGAAAATTCACTGAAACCCAGAATAAAATGAAAGTGCAACTAGTGTGGGAAATGGCACATGAAGTACGGGCCTAGCTGCAATGACCACTGCAGGGTCTTAATGAGGTACACAAGGAAGTGGGTGCAGGCACGACGTCAACCACCAACAGAATGGAGTGTGAACACATCTGTATGTGTGTTTACAGCTAAGTATGTGTCTGATACCTACTTGAAGATTAAGACAGAAGGGCCACCTGATTTATTTGAAAGCAAAAAGGGAAAAGTTTTTATTTTTTCCTTTGAAGAGCTCTGCTGCTGGTGTGTTCTGACATCTGATGTTCAAGGGGTCCTAGCAACCCAACCCCCCCCACCCCAAACCACAGCCCTTCCTCCAGCACCTTCCCACCCCCCCATTGCCCCAGATCAGACCTCCTGGTCCTCGAAAACCTCCAGGAATAATGGGGGAAACAGTTCGGTAGGACATTCCACCTTCATGTGCAGGAAACGACTGGCGTGGCAGGCCCCAATCATGCGCAGGTCCGTCACCTTCATCAGCAGCTTTGGCCAGAAATGGGGAATGTTGTGCTTCCGGTAGTTGATGTAGTGTTCAAAGGCCAGCAGGTACATCTCCTGGCACTTCTCTATCTTCTCTACGCAGGTGAGGCCAGAGCGGTCTGTGCAGGTACACAGTAGGAAATTATATCAACCAACAGTGAACGGACAAAAGAAAATGGTGAAAGGACAAAAATGCAAATCAAAGAGGAGCAAAATTTCTTTTCAGTTCAAAAACAGTTCAATTCAGTTCAACAATTTAATTCAAAACCAGTTCCTACATACAGTTACAACATAGGGAAAGCCCCTTTCCCCCCATTGTTATCGACTATCCTGCTTTTCCAGCACTGTAGACACACTGATCTGTTGAAGACCATGTCAAACCCTTACACTCCTGGTCTAGTAAATTTTGTTCATGCCACAGAAGCTTTGAGATATACATTGGTTTGTTGTGTTATGAATGTTTGCCTTAACAGTTTTTAAAGATAAAAATACTTTCCAGATCATTTATTTATTTTTAATAGCCCTTTCTTCTCTTTTCAGAAAAATAGTGTGTGTTGCAGAGCAAAAGCTCCTTGTTTTTCTGTGCCTAGTTCTTGGCAATAGAACCCATGAAAGTGCCAGTACAAGAGTGTGTCACTGGAACACACACACACATTTTCAGAACCGCTTGTCCCATACGGGGTCACGGAGCCTACCCGGCAACATAGGGCGTAAGGCCGGAGGGGGAGGGGAAACACCCAGGACGGGACACCAGTCCGTCACAAGGCACCCCAAGCGGGACTCGAACCCCAGACCCACCAAAAAGCAGGACCATGGTCCAACCCCCTGCGCCACCACACCCCCAATACTGGAATACACTTTTTTCTCAATTTATGGACACAATTGAGAGCAGAAGCCTATTCATAACATAATGCATTTCTTTTTAACACCAACTGTTTACATTAACTTACTATACATTAGCCCTTTCAGCACCATTACATTATAGTCACATAAACTGTTGTAGCAAGGCTGCCCACAGTCGGTAACAGTTTTCCAGCGCAAGTAGTCTATATATTAACAATTAATCTTCCCAAATATTTTTACAAGGCATATTCAGACCACAACAACCTTAGTTATCGTGAGGAAGTACATGTTTTAAAACTATTTTAACAAACTGAATTGGGATTCTCAGGACCAAATCTGTGACCCTCTGTGCGATCTGGTTTCACATCCTGTGCTCTTTGCTAGACACATGGAGTCAGGTGTGTTTCCTCCCCTCTACTCATGGCTCCTCACCAGAGCTCATGAGCAGCACAGCTTGTAATAGTGCCACCTCCGTGTCGTCCAGATTGAACTGTGCCAGGCTCTTTCCCAGGTCGAAGATGGCATCTGACACCACTCCCAGACCACCATTCTTCAGCTGCTCTCGCTTGACGGCCATCTCTCCGCTCAGAGTGAGCGTCTCGCTCTCAGGGTCATAACGCACAGCTGCCCTCAGTGACATGATCTCCATGCAGCAGCCCTTCAGCAGGATGATCTGATCTTCACAAGGCAGCTGGGGTGAAGGGAACAATGTAAATTAGAATACATAAATTAGCACTTATACATACATAAAGACCAATACACATGTCAAACCTGTAGTCCTCCCTCCTGCACACACACGTGTACATTTGCCTTAACTGCCATAAAGGTCAAACCAGTTTCTGTGGGTATCACTACTGATGTGCTATTCTAGTAAAGTCAATCACTTTGGACAAGATGTAACAGACTTTCTAATTCGCACTACTATGACACTGATTATCAGACTGCAACATTTTTTCTGTTATATACATTTATTCCACCTTATCTGTCAGAGACATGTAAATCAGGTGAACCTCTCTGGATGAAATTGGAGTACAGACACCCCTCTACTTACGTAAATTTGACTTTCGTAAAGTGGGACTTAGGTGAAAAATTCCCGGCATACACATTATTAAAATACAGCACTTTTATTTTACGCAAAACATCTGAAATACATTAAGTGCAAGTCAGCGAAGCCAGACAAGGCTGCAAGCTGCATCTTCCCAGTTCCCATGTGTTTTGAGCTGTGAACACATCTCCTCTCCTTAGTGTAGTGCGCTTGAAGGAAAACGAGAACCGTCTCGCAAGTGTACAGCAATCGATTTGGAGATGAAATTGAAAATAATAAGGAAGTATGAAGGTTTTTTATTATTATTAAACAATTCAAACACTCACAATACAAGAGCATTAATCCAGAACAGTCAAATGGAAGCATGAGGGTGGACAAAGATTATGGTTTACAGCACAGGAACCAGGTTTAGCCATATTGACTATGAATACGATAGTGATAGATGCTGCACGTATAATGGAGCATGTGATGATGGCATGTGCTGATTTTGAATGGGGGGAGGACGGGGAATCTGACATACGTAACTTTTGACTTACGTAAGGAGTTGAAGAACGGTCTATTAGCGCAAGTCGAGGGGTGTCTGTATCTATTAAATTCAGTAAAAGAATCAATGTAAGTCTAATGTACTATTGATAAAAAAATGGTAGGAGGTTATCAGGATTTATCTGTCCGGCGTTTTATGCACCTGCTCGAGCGATGAACATCGGTGCATCAAGCGAAAGGTAACAAACTATGTTTACTTAAGAGTCACATGTCCGTAACCATGTCTCTTTCTCTTAATATAATGCACAAATTGTATTTTTGCTGAGATGTACGTCGCTTTGAACGAAAGTTTCTGCTAAATAAATAAATGTAAATGTAATGTAAATGTATATGATGGAAAAATGTTTACCGCATTTAAAAGAGAATTTTCTCAAATTGCCTCCATCAAACAATCATCCATCATCCATTTAAGAAGGAAGGAATATTAAAGTATTTCATGGGCTTGTAGTGTCCTCCACCATTATGTGACTCCAACTGGGTTTATCTGTGCTGCCCTGGGATTTCGCTCTGATTCGATCAAAAATAAAACAAGAGCTACAGAATTAAAGCTGTGTAAAGACAATAATCTTGGAAGTGAAAAGATCCACACAATGAAGATGATTATAGAGAAAAATCTAAGCAAACAATAATTACTCAATTAGGCTGGGGGGTGAGTTGATCCATGTCTGAAGACACACTCAAGGATGCATAAACAATCAGTGACCTGTGGATGTAAGTGTAACTGTGCTTATTATATCTCTGCACAGTTGATACAGTTTTAAATTGTTGTAATTTTTTTTGTGTTTACACAGTTAAACTATTTATAAATTATACAATTTTTACAATATGTTTGTACTGCTGGGTACTGTATTGGAGAAGTTCAGTTTAAGTACCTTCTTGATGGTGCAAAGCAAGGACTCCATCTGGGACTTGAACTGGTAACTTTACAGCTGTCTTTAACTACTATGCTAGCAGCTTTTCATGCTGGTTAGTAAGATTTTCAATTGTCTTTTAATATCTATAACAAATACCAAAGATTAAGGCACATTGACATACACTGCATCCTTGGAGGCACAGAAATGATAATAATGCAAAACTGGTGTCCCAACCCTAGAAGTTTCATTCTATTAGTCAGATAAAATGACAGACACTAAGGTTCAAAACTTGAGTCCTTGAATCAAAGGAGACGCCATGTGGAAAGCTGCTGAAAGCAGGTACACAAACATACAGCAGACCACCTTGTGTATGACAGACGGACCTCAGAGAACATAGGTAGTTTTTTGGCAAAGTCAACCACACGGGTGATGGCAGGAGTGATGATCTTGGTGAACTCGCTAAATGCCTCCAGGTCCACCTTGTCCCCATCTGATGTGGGTGCCACTGGAGACTGGCCAATGTCTTCTGGCTGCAGAGAGAGAGAGGCAAAGGACACAGACTGGTGAATAGTCGATGATCTGGGTGGCATGGCGGCACAGCGAGTAGCGCTGGTGTCTCACAGTGCCTGGGAGGTGTGAGAGGACATGGGTTTGATTCCTACTCAGTCTGTGTGGAGCTTGCATGTTCTCCCCATGTCTGTGTGGGTTTCCTCTGGGTGTTCCTGTTTCCTCCAACAGTCCAAAGACATCCTGTTCAAGTTCACCCATAGTGTGTGAGTGACAGAGAGAGTATGTTTCACTGATGTATGGATGAGTGTCCCAGTGTAAGTCACCTTGGTGAATAAGGTGTGTGGGCTTATAACACTACATAGTATCCATTGGAAGTTGCTTTTTTAAAAGTGTTTGCTAAATAAATAAATGTAAATGATCCAGACATAAATCTTAGCAAATAATGGATGAAAACCGTGGGGGCAGAAACAGAGCAAGAGATAAACATAGAAGCAAAAACTACACAGACTGACTTGAGTAAATAGGTATAGCTTGGATATTAGATAAGACATTTGAATTGTTCATTTGATCAAGGCATTCAGAAAATAGTTTTTCCTGATTTAAGGACAGATATTGAAAGAAGGTTCTTCATTAAATGATAAAATGAAGTTTCCTATGTATTCTGGATCAATTTTTTTTCCAGCATGTACACTGGCTGCTACTGTTAAGAACATTTGAGTTACGAATTTTCAAACATGTAGCATTTTGCATTTCACTTTAAAGTGTATTCTCTTCATCATTCTACTTTCTAAAATTTCTACTGGAATGAAAGAGAACTAAGTTTTGACATCCTACCACATCCTGGCTTTCCCAAACAGTTTAGGATTGTTGGACCACCTTAATCCAGCTCACTTCCACAGTGTTACCAGATTGTGCCTAATTTTCCCTGAGTGTTGGGCAATAACAATTTGATGAATGTTGCACGTTTGTGGGATGAACAGGTCAGCTGTTGGCACTAAGTAGAGCTTTGTGGGGAGAGGATACTTTTATTTTCAGTCATTTTACACAATTTTAACGTAGATATAAAGTAGTTAATAAAAATGTTCAAATGAAAAGTCACAGGCAACATGGGACACAACAAGTAGCTCCACTGCCACACAGCAGCTGGATGGTGTGAGAGGACATGGATTCAATCCCTGGCCAGCCTGTGAGTGTTTCCTCCCATAGTCCAAAGACATGCAGTTCAGGTTACTTGTTGATGCTAACTTGCCCTTAGTGTATGAATGGATGAGTGACTGCATGTGTGTCTGGCTTCTCTGCGATGGACTGGCTTCCCATCTAAGGTGTACCCCCTCTCAACCTTGTACCCAGTGCTTCTGGGATAGGTTCTGTTTTCCTGTGATCCTGCTCAGGACAAGTGGCTATAGAAATTGGATGGATGGGTGAAAAGTCTTCCAAAGTAATTTGTATTTATTATAAGTATACGGAAGATTTTCTATAATCTATCCTGCAAACAAATCAAGGTACATCGGTATTATTAAGCTTTTACTGATTTTAGAAAGTTGAAAGTGACCAGAACCTGAACACTGGACATGTTTATGTGATGAATCAATCAGGATTGAATAAGAGATTGTGTATTTTTATTTTCAGTGGCCTTAAATTAAGTCTTGCTTTTAATGTAATTTTAAGTTAATAAAGAATAGTAAAATGAGTGTTACACTGCAATGGACAAGCATCCTGTGCACAGCATACCCTCATTGCTACCTATGCTTCTGGGTTAGACTCCAGACTGCTGCAACCCTCATTTAGGACATATAGTTGTTGATAACGGATTGATGGATGAAAGTGTTACAGTGTAATTGTATTTATTTATGTATTTATCTGAGTTTTTATAGAACCTAATCTGTAAATAAACTGGTAGAAAAAGCAATTGTATATACATGTGTATCATTATGACTATTTTTGCACATATCAGAATTGGGTCACACCCAAATATCAGTAGTACATCATAGTGCAGTATTTGAAGAAGCTGCAAACATGTACAATGTGGGCCACACACACAAAAAACAACATTAAAATGTCAGAACTTCTACAGTAAGAATGTTATCTCTGTCCAGCAGGGTATGTATGATACTTACCTCGGGTACTAGTATCATGCATTCATGATAATGTACGTCCTGTGTTGCCTAATGCAAATATTTGGACAAAGTGTTACATTGCCTGGATACAACATGGGTATGCCTACAACAGTGAACCAGAACTGCTGCCCCAGTTTGGAATTTCTACAATCAGTGCATTCCAAATAAACTGGGGTTCTGCTTATTGCATCCATGTTATTTCAATGTGCAACCATTTAGCTGAAGAATACCACAGCTCGAAAATACCACAATCTTAATGTCACCACATACACCAACACAAGCAGTTCAAGGAAATGTCCTAATACTGTAGTAAACAAACATCTTAATCATTCCAGTCCTGGACTGTAACAAAATGTACAAACTCACACAGGATTCTAAGTATATCTATGTTTATCGACTAACTGATGAAATGTTACATCCATTCTTTGTAAATACGAGTTCTCAGCTAATTTAAAGTAGAAAAAAGTAGAAACTCAATACACTGTATAATGTGAAATGCACGTGTTAATGGACATCATATCAGATGATGTGATTTATATGTTATCTAAATTGTTTTCACTGTACACACACACACACACACACACATTTTCAGAACCGCTTGTCCCATACGGGGTCGCAGGGAACCGGAGCCTACCTGGTAACACAGGGCGTAAGGCCGGAGGGGGAGGGGACACACCCAGGATGGGACGCCAGTCCTCCGCAAGGCACCCCAAGCGGGACTCAAACCCCAGCCCCACCGGAGAGCAGGACTGTGGTCCAACCCAATGCGCCACTGCACCCCACTTTTCACTGTACATTGATCAGAATTTGAATGGAAAAATACATCTAAATAATAATTTAGATGAAACTGTCACTGAGATAGGTCGCATTTTTCTTGTATTCTTTGTATTATTCTTCTCAGTTGTACTTTTTTTGGAGATAGGAGTGTACTAAATGAATAAATATAAGTAAATGTACAAAACCCCAAGTCGCAGAATGTCAGCTAAGTGACTGTTTGCTTTTACAAAACTGTGTACTTATAAGAAAGTTGCTAGTTTCAGGTGTTCCACAAAATAGAGCTTTGCAGCTGAGTAAAAGAAAATTGAATTAATATGTTTTGAATCATAGTAGCACTTGTAATGGCAATCGAAACATACGATAGAATTTACTTCAATGAAACAGATTCTTCTTTAAAAAAATTCTAATAACTTAAAATAGTGTAACGACCCACATTACTGAGATGTATGATGTTTGAGCAGAAAAAAATGTTTATTGTAACTAGTTGAGAATTATGGGTAAAATGTAAAAGCGTTGTACAACTGCTGTGGGGGCTTATGGCGATTATGAGGGGACGAGTGCCTGTTGGATAATGTGGAGGGAAAAATAAAACTTGAGAAAAGCTAAACAGGCTGGGAAGGCTGGCTTGAGGAGCAGATCCTTGAAAGAAAAGGGATCCTCAGACCAAGAGCATTGTTTCCTGCCAATACCTCTTGCCATGTGCCAGGGTTACAATAAACATCCATAATGAATGCTGTCCATGCATCCTTCTTTACCCCATCTGAACCCTAAAGTGTAGCGTGATACAATATAGTAAACTGTATATGTGTACACACTGTATATATTTGATGTTCCAGTCAGTGATGTGTTTTAATACTGTATAATTACAGTACTAGTGGATACTAAAATAACGATTAACTCAGTGCTAGTTCAAAGCGTTATAATTTCATTTCCCCTGTCGAGCACGCAGTAATTTCTGACAAAAAAAAAAAAAAGAAACACTGGCTGTATTGGGTACATAATACTAAGCTATTTTGTCAGCTGTTTTTGTCACACATTATGCTATTCAGTTACTCCTGACGCCACAACATTAGATTTGGTCATATTATATAAGAGACAGAATTAACAAACATCACTACTGTGATCTTCAGCTTTTCCTTTTAAATAGTTGAACAAGAAATTAAATTAATGAAGTACTCGTAAAACATTAAGGATGGGAGGACAGGTCAAAGCAAATGGAAGAGACACATCAGTATGATGAAGAAATCAGTCATTGGGTTGGTCTCTTCGAAGGGACATGAAAGACAGAAAGGCAAACACTCCCTGCTCACCAGGAACTTGCGCTTCTGTTTCCAGTGGGAACCCTGGGCATTCGTATGGCGATGGGCGTCAGTCACCATGCGGATAAGCTCCCACTCAGAGCTTGTGGGCTCAGGCCGGTTCTGCAAGGTCTTCACCATCTCCTCCTTCTTCCGCCGCTCTCGGTTCTCCTCGATCAGACGTCGCTTGGCCACCCTCTTTGATTCGTCCAGAACCACTGTGGGGAGAAAGAATGTGAGGTTGATGTAAAAGAAGCAAGAGAGACGGGAAGTGTTAAATACAAAAAGAGCAAAAGATAAACAAAATAAATCACAATCTGGATCAACATAGCTGTTACCGTTAAGAGCGAAGGCATATTGTGATGGTGAACATAGCTGTAGAAAAATAAAATAAACTACATGTATCCCAGGATATGCTAAATCTATAGTATTAGTTTGCCTTAAAATCTCTCACAAAACAATAAATCACTTTACTCAGTTTACACAACTGGATCCACACACACACACACACACACACACACACACACACACACACACCTACCTCAGTCTCCTGACCGTGCTCAGCATGATATGGACCACGTTGATATTAACAGTGTCTTGTGTTACTGTGTTTGGCTTAACCATGGCACCAAAATGTAAATGTGATGTAAGTGATGGTGATGCATCAAAGAAAAGGAAAACAATCACGACTGAAACTAAAGTGGAAATAATAAAGTGATGGGGAAAAAGGTGAAATGCCAACGAACATTGGAAAAGCCAACATTAGTTTCTTTGTTTTTTATACACACACACACACACACACACACACACACACACACACACACACACACTCTCTCTCTCTCTCTCTCTCCTCCTCTCTCTCTATAATAAATACTGTAGTTACATTTTTTATTATTATTATTATTATTATTATTATTATTATTATTATTATTATTATATTAAAGATGTTTTAGTGCATCCGGAAGTGTTTCTGTAATGTTTTTTATGCATAGACAGGTACAAGTTATAGGATATAGTAAGACAAACATTTGACAAGATACCCACCATACCTAATTGTTCTGATTCACGTCAAAATCAGACTTAGGAATGGAACTCGTTCGTAATCCGGGGATGCCCGTAATGCGAGCTAACAAGAAGTAGCCTGCACTAATATTCTGTGCGTTTAGCTGTGGAGGTTGGGTCACTGAGGTGCACTTACAGTCCATGGCCATGCCCACAGCAATGCACTTCTTGAAGCGACACAGCTGGCACTGATTGCGAGTGATCTTGTCAATGATGCAGCAGCTGTCATACTTGCAGGAGTAAGAGGGGTGGAGGTTTTTCTGGATAGTACGTCGGAAGAAACCCTGGTAAAAGCAGGAAAATGAGACAGGCGGAGAACTCAAATCACCTGCCTTGTTTGGGTTGACTGAACAGAAGCATCTCACAGGAGAAAAGACCTGTTATGTGAAGCCACTCTCAAAATCTTGGTTTTGAGGAACATTACATTTTTGGATTTTTTTTCTACATGCACTGCTTTGCAGCTCAGGGCAGCTGTGAAAACCAGAAACTTGGAAGATGACAGAACTGGGGAGTGTAGTACTGGGCAATCACACGTCAAACAGCAATCGAAAGGGGACAGGCTCTTCAGCCAGAATAGTGAAGCGCCAAGCAGGGAGATCAGAAAGTCATACAAAAACAATTGGACGTGTCAGGAACAGTGGGAGACAATGTCAGCGCTGTCACTGGCTCTGTCTGGGGTGGGATGTCTTGCCAGAAGACAATGTTTGATCTTGATGTGAGAGAGGATGCTAAAAATGTCACGCTCGCAACACGGTTTGTCAGAAGCTGTATCTTTGCATCTGTAGCGGGTAGTTAATTTTTACATCTTTTAAGGCACAGATCTTGCTGTGAATTTCCTCGGAGAGTGTGAGATTAGACTGTGTTGTCTCCAAGTGTGTAAGCATGAGTCTTTTTCATGCAGCAGCTTGGGTTACCTGGCACTCAGAGATTCTGCAAGGAAATGTGTCCGTGCATGAATTTGTGCCACTGTCCCTTTCGATGTGCATCCTGGCTTTCCTCATCGTTAAAAATCGTCCATCTGCACAGACATGCAACCGTACCCTCCCCATGTTTCAAACACACGTTCCTGTATTCACCATCTCCTTTGAGTGCATGTCTGACCCCGGGTGACCCTGAGTACCTGTCCCTGCAGGAAAGTGTGGCACACAGCAATGACTCACCTTGCAGCCCTCACAGGTGATGCATCGGTAGTGGTATCCAGTGGCCTTGTCTCCACACACCACACAGGGCTCATCCTTCTCCAGGTAGCTGGGGATGTACCCTGGAACAGAGAGGCTCAGCACTAGGGGGCGGGGGCAGCACCGTTTGGCCCATGAGGAAGAGTAGGAGGAGGAGGAGTGAAGGAGGGGGCAGCGTTACCAGAGGAATGAGACTGCGGCTAACATGCTAATACCATACACTGGAGCTTGCCGACTCAAACATATACATCAGGGTTCTGAATGCACACTGTGCTGCCAATGTGGAAGAACCATTCATTTACTGAATTCATTTTCATCATTTCCATCGCTGTACAGTGCCACGATAATTTATGTTCCTTTCCTCAGGGTACAGATACTGATATGTCATATACCCGCACAGCGCATTGACCACCTCCCTTGCTGGACTTTTAGCAGAGCCAACTGCAAATGACCATGACCAGTACGCCCATCAGATGAACAGGAGCGGCACTGCAGGCGCAGTCTGTTGTCAGACCACAGCCACAACTACTCAGCCGAATGTAATGAAACCAAAAACTACTCAAGTACTGAGGTTACTGGGATTTAAATAAAGCTTTTTAATGTTATAAACCAATAGCAATGTTAACATGTACAATATGCATTTTAACTAATCTTTTTAATGAATACAATTTGCTGTACAAATAAAATTAGAGAATCATTTACTGAAATCAAACAAAAGAACACCTTCTACTAGTTATGATTACTAGCCCTTATTTAGTTACACCTTTTGTCCAAGCTGACTTACTTTTAGGTACTAAAATATTCACAGAGATAACAATTTACCCATTTATATAACAAATTTACAGCTCTAACCATTACACTACCTGCTGGCTCAAATGACATTACATCATTCAGTTGCCATTTATCAGATATCTTTAACCAAAGTGTTCACCATTTTAAAGAGCAGGGTATTTACACTAGAGGAGTTCAGAATAACGCAGTACAGCAGTGAGAGGATTGGGATTCGAACAGATGACCTTTAGGTTACCTGTCATTATCTGTAACTGCTACACTACTGACTGTCCCATAAAACAAAAACACAAAGTAACACTGACCAAATAAATAAAACATGAAAAAGTGCAGTGAGTTGAGATGCACCAAATCCAAAGAGAGGCATAGAATACCATCAGGTTTGTCACATTCTCTGAACTTGTCGTACTCACTCAGATAATGTCACTATAAATAGTCACAAGAACTGGCTTGAATACAAGGTATATAGCTATCTTACTGCAGCTCACTAAACGTTTTCTAACTTTGATACTAAGTGAAATCCCATTGCTGATGCTCACACTGATATTCTGGTGAGAAAGTAAACAGAGCTGCTTACCTATTTAGTAGACAGTAGACTTAGTCGACAGTTAGGAAGCTGGTCAATTACACTGCATTAAAGGGTTGTTGCAGTTTTACGGTGCTCTTATCAGTATCACTTTATTTTGTTTTTGCTGCTGCTATATAGCGACCCACGTTTCCTCTGTGTAATTCCATGTATTGATCTAGTTCATCTGTTTCTGCGTGCTGCATAGTAACTTTACTTATCTACAGTTTCGCCATTCCATCCTATAGTCTGACAGCATGGTGTGCTGAAGACTATGAATGACTCTGGGTGTAAGTAGAATAGTCATACCGCTTCTTTGTTTACTTACAAATTATGTTATAGTTTTGGTTTCAGTTCTTAGCCTATGCAAATTAGTAAGCTTCACATTGCAGGAACTGACATGTAGCATAGTGGGAGGCTTGTAGTGTGGAGACCAATGCAGTCCACCAAGGGAGGCCACAACTACTACACGGGTTCTGCTGTCCATATTCTGTTCTATGAGGTACCATGTTTGTCTGACACATCCGGCCCTAGAGTTATCATTGCAGACCCTAACGTTTTCATTGCAACAGTAACCTGGTATTCTTCTCTCATCAAACCTGGTTCGACTTCCTGACTAGCTGAAATGTGAATCACTCCAGAAAATAAAGCCATTCCTGCAGCCCCCTCCACTAACTATTCCTTCTCCCACATCTCTTTTCCTTCCAGCAGAGGTAGAGGCACAGGCCTCCTCATTTCTCCCCAGTGGGAATATTTGGTTCTCTCTCTCCATCTTCCTGATCTGTCCTCCTTTGAATTCCATGCTCTCTCCATTCCTGCCACAGCTACACTCTTAGTGGTTGTTCCCTATTGGCTTCCAGGCTGCTTCCTGGTGACCTTGAAATCTTATTGAGTTCTCCCCTGTGGACAACAGTCCACTGATCGTCTTGGGTGACTTTTACTTGCCTTTAGTGCTAACAAGGCAGGCCGTCATCTTGAACTTGACCTGAAACTGCAGTTTTCCTGCTCTCTCTGTCACTCTGCTTCATGTTTCTCACCATTTCTTCAATTCCTTTCAGCCCTCCATCACCATTACTAAGCTCGCTTTTGCTTCTACACTCTGTCACATTCTGCGGTACCTTAAAATCTTTCTCACCCTCTTCCCTCTCCTTGACTGTGCTCTTTTGCCTCTTCCTCCTTGCCTGCCCACTACTGAAAATTTCACTTTGTTCTTCAGAGTTAAAGTTAATTCCATCACCAACAAATTCTCGGATTCATCTGTGCCAGTCGTGTTGGATCTAACAGCAAAGCATTATTTTCCGCATTTGAGCCCATATCAGAAGGTGAAATCTGATACCTTCTGTTCTCAGAGTCTTTCCTAGGCTGTTTTTTTCACTATGGGTCTGGAGGACAAGTTATTCATGCTTTATATCCTTTTGACTTAAGGCAGGATTCTCTGGCTCACAGTTCTGCACCAGTCCTTGAACAGTGGCCACCCTCACTGAGAGCAATGACACCGCAGGAGGGTGATGTGTCCCTGTAGGTTTGTGTGAGGGGGAATCTGCGTCTGATGCAAAGTGAGAACTTGCCCAGTGTCGATATGGCCGGAAACAATGCAGACAAATCAATACTAAGCTCCAGTTACCACAGTGGTACTCAGCTGCAGGCCTTGTTGCGTTTGTGTCCAATAGCGCCATGTGCTGCAGCAATGAAAGCTGTCCTATTTAAATCAGACCCTGTGATGACTCTAAGGCCGGTCACATTTTTTGAGCTTGTTTGCTCACTAAAGACTAAAATACCAGTGATCCAAGTGACATCCATAAGAGACTGTCTCTTAAATGAGAGCCTGTCTTTATTACCCCGTTTTGACCAACAAAATGAACCACTGGTCGTAGTCTGTTACCAGCCACTAGTGTGCCTCAGCATAACCGTTTTTGCTCTAAAAGCAGCCTCCTTCTTTTCATTTTCTCTCTCAGCCTACGAAGACCCTTCAAACCCCACATTCAAACCACTAGACGACTGTCGCTGAAGCAAATAGAGCAAAGAAGTTCTAGTATCAGTTGACAAAAACCCTTCGGCCAACGTGTTTGCGTGCCCTTGCTGCTTACCAATAGCTGCAGAGCTCACTTGAAATGCTTACTCTCCAGATCGAAAGGGCAATCTTGGTATTTTGTTAGTGGCTGAAGAAGTGTACCATGTGTGCCTGGTACGCAATACTGCAATTCCAGGAAAGAGATATGGGGCACGTAACTTGCAGCAAGCCCCACAGCAGCTTGATACGAGATAAGCACGCAAATAATAATTCTTTGTATGTAACAGTTGAATATGATCCTGTAACATTCACAATACTGCTTTATTGCAAAGGCCACTGCAAACTCCTTCTGCCATAACAAGAAGGTTGAATGAACAGGAAACAATCCCTGGAACTGAAAACAAGGCTTGTTTCCTGCCTCAGCTTTTTGCAAGTCCTCCAGTGTGGACCACACCAAACTCCTTCCATGCAGCAGTGTGTTAGCCCTGTCCTCCTCACCCCCTGCAGACTGGTCTCTTCAGTGGTGCGCTTAGTAGGCCCTTACCAGACATACTCTTCACTGAACATTGGCTGTTTTTCCTCTTCCTCTTCGGGCAATCGAGCCACCTGCAGGGAGAAACAGACAGACAGAGACAGTGTGCAAAATTGAACACAGCGGACTGGCATGCAAACGCCTTCATTTGGTCTGGAGATAACACGTCTGCTGCTATAACAAGTCAGCCAACTATCCTTTAGAGCCCAGTTCAAGAGCAAAGCACTGGTTCCTACTTCTGGTGACTGCCATGCATCTTGGCACCCAGTGACAGCACTACTTCAGTGTCCTCAGTTGGGTTCGAGAAGCGCGGGGAGAATGGTAAGAAAAAGCAAAAGGCAAACAGGGACATGGATGCGAATAGATCAGAGCGTGTCGCATGCTGCTAAGAGAAATTTGCCAGCTTTACCATCCTCAGGGACAGCTGTGAACCTCCTTTACATAATGAGAGAGCGTCCTAAAAATGTAGCAAATGCCGGCAGCAGCAAATATAATTCCTCAAGAGACTTAGCCTTGTTTGCCAGTTTCTCACCGGAGAATATCCATGTATGCAAAACTCAACAGGAAAAAATATCTACAAGAGACGTAAACTGTCGATAGCAATTCTTTAAATGCTTACAGAGACATAAATCACTGATATGGAAGAACTGGCATAGAAACACATGAACGGGACAACGGGAATGGTTGTAGTACAGGGCTCTGTATAACTAAATATCGACTGATATTTCAGTGTTTTCACACCAAAAGTCCAAAAAACTGAACAACCCTCAGGAGTTTTGGCATGGGTTATGAGACCCCTAACTGACAACTACATTTGCTGTTTAGCCCCTTAAGAGGATGTTGTTTCACAAGATTCTTAATTTTGCTAATTAATATATAGTATGATGTGTGCACAACCCCCATAACACACAGCACCTTGTGTCTTTTCAAACTGTAACATTATTATAGTATACTGCCAGCCTATGTTGCAACTAAACACAAATGTAATTACTACGATTTACTCCACTGCGGTTTACAACTTCTGAAATGTCAGACCGAATTGTAATTAAGCCAAGATGGTGACTACACTAAATGTGAGCAACATTGCCTGTTTAGTCAACAGCTCTCTAGTTACAACAGCTCCAGTGCCATGCCATAAAAAGAACAAGAAAAAAAGCAGTTCTCCTTGGTATTATTATGATACTCCTCTGCCTATCCTTTTTTCAGTCAAAGCCAAGCAGCAACACTGAAACATTGCAGCAGCAGCTTGAAGCTTTTTGTGAGCATCATAAGAGACCTGGAGCAGAGCAACAGCTAGGACTACTCAGAATTAAAACTCATGGCTCAGGAGGTCAGACAGCTTCCTTTAGTTGCTGTGCTCTCTGTAAAAGCAATTTCAGCATTAAAGTACAAGGCGGCACAGCGAGTAACAAGGCTATCTCATAATGCCTGGGTGGTCCAAGAGGACATGGATTTGATCCCTGCTTAGTCTGTGTGATTGCATGTTCTCCCCATGTCTGTGTGGGTTTCCTCTGGGTGCTCTGGTTTCCTCCCACAGTCCAAAGACACGCTGTTCAGGTACACCCATAGTGTGTAAGTGACAGAGAGAGTGTGCTCCGCTGATGTATGGATAAGTGACACATTGTAAGTAGTGCATCTAGCAGTGTAAGTCACCTTGGTAAATAAAGTGTGTGGGCTGAAAACACTACATAGAGTTCATCAGAACAGCTGGTAGTGTAGTAGTTAGAGTGATGGCCTTTGGACCAAAGGTTGCAGGTTTGAGCCTCACTGCCAGCTGAAGTACCCTTGAGCAAGGTACTTACCCTGAATTGCTCCAGTGAAATTACCCAGCTGTACAAATGGGTAAATAATTGTAAGTTGCTTTGGAGAAAAGTATCAGCTAAATGCATAAATGTAAACACAAGGGTGCAACTGGCACTTATCAATGGATGTGTTGCTGAGAATGTTTTTGAAGAAACTATCTGCAAGCCTGAGCCATGTCTTCCCCAGAATCAGCTAAACCCTCTACATCTGAATCTCTTTTTGCAAGTTGGAATGCCTCCTAATGATCCTGTTTTTATTAAATATTTGGTGACATTACATGTTGCTTTTATAAATTTAAATGTGTCTTCAAGCTTAGGTTATGTACACATGGATTTCTGCCACGTTTGTGACGAAATCTGAATAGAACAGAGGGACAAAGACTGAAAGCATGGGAAATGTACCCTACAATGAGCATAGATGACCTGCACAAGGTTACCTGGAGCGACAGCTCAATATTAAAAGAAAGTAACTGCAACCAACTCAAATTTCCTGGTACATCATAAAAAGTACATGTGGTCACAGACTTATGATGGGGTTACGTTCCACGAAACCCGTCGTAAGTCAAAAATATCATAAATCGAAAATGCATTTAATACATCTAATACACACCTCTGCATGACAGAATGGGGGATGCGGTTCGCTGTGGTTGCCCAGCATTGAAAGAGAGTATTGCACCGCATATCGCTTGCCCAGGAAAAAAATCTGAATTCAAAATTTGAAGTACGGTTTGCACTGAATGTCTATCGCCAGCTCACCACCGTAAAGTCGAAGAAATTGTAAGTCGGGGACCACCTGTAAATTCTAAATTATGACTTTGCTTTAGGCTCCATAGACTGACTTTTCTAAGGGAACCAACCACACATCACATCTGAACCGCTTGTCCCATACAGGGTCGCAGGGAGTCGGAGCCTAACCCGGCAACACAGGGCATAAGGCTGGAGGGGACACACCCAGGACAGGATGCCAGTAAGGACACCCCAAGCAGGACTCGAACCCCAGACCCACCGGAGAGCAGGACCCGGTCCAACCCACTGCACCACCATGCCCCCCTCAGCCAAAAATCAAAGATACATTTTTCTCAGACTTCCCATGGCTTTTCAGCATCCATTGCAGATAGTGTTAATTAACACTGAATTATGTCAAGTCACAAAACAGCTTTTATCATGGGCAGCACAGGGAAAGGTAACATCAACTTGTGCTGTGCACATTATTCAAAAGGCTCATACAAGGGTTCCATTGTGGCAAAGAAAAAACACACACACATATACACACAAGCACACTGCTCATCCCTTCTCTCCTGAGCATAAATTATTCTGCATGCAGTAAGAGAGGCTACAAGATTTCACCATTAGGAGACAGCAGCAGCTGGGATCATGAGTGCTAGACTACTGAAGCTGTGTTGTAGCAGGGTGACTGTGTTTGAACACTGTGTAGAGCATCTGATCCAAGTGAAATGTGTGTCATGTTATATGTGTGTTACTCCGAGAAACCACACCATGGCTGCTGAGACCCATAGTACTTAACTAAACTATAAGTAAGTATCAGCACTTATCAAGTAGGAAAGATTCATGTGTTGCACATGGATGAACATTATCTTTAAATGTTTTAGAAAATATATATATATTTTTTTCCCACTTGCATGGCAGTTTTATTCAAAGAGCAAAGACAGAACAGAGCATCTTATGAAGAGAAAACAAGATTTCAGCTCAGTGCGGTTCAGGCACAAGGCACATTTAAGTATTTTTTCATAGCCAGCTTGTCGTGCAAGTCAGGAGCAATGGCTTTGATGAGGCTGCTTTACATAATTGTGCCACATCTTGTTGATTCTAAAACTAGCAGAATGATCATAATGTCAGGCACCAACAGGGAATGAATTAATAAGAAAAGGCTTTTTTAGTATGATTTGCTAATGAGACATGTTTTTTAAATAAATGTCCTACATCTCTTTGGCAAAACAATACATTGCAAAATGAAATGACAGAAGGTACAGGTTTTTGAGCATTTTGAAATTTGTAGTACACTACCGCACTTAATAATCGTAAAACTGACAGGTGTCTCCATCTAGTTCTCAGACAATGGAACGTTTTTACCTGAAATCAAACAAGATTTCCAAGGCTATATTTATAGACAATGTCTGTTAGAAAACAATGGCAAAAAAATCATCAGCAAAACAAAGGTTTCTTCTCTCTTAATGCAATAACACTGATGGTCATATATATGAATCATATACAGTGTACTAAAATTGTATTTTTAAAAAGAAAAAAAATGCCACAGTTGCCCCATACATACACATAAATACAATACATACACACATTAAATTACACATCTACAATCATACACCGGAACTTAGCTCATTTTCATGTTTGAACCCTTTGCACAGAGAAGTCAGCACCCAAAGACGCAAGCGAAATGCAGCTGTAGAGAAGAGAAAAGCCCTCTGGGTGAGAGATACCTGATGATGCAGTGGGACTGGAGAATGTGCATTGCCAAGGTGGGATGTCCAAGTGTCCCTTGTCACCGAGAGCTCTTGCATCTGGAGTGTGTCTCTACCGACAGCACTTTCCGTTTCGTGTACCTTATTTCTGACGCTTTCCCTCATCCATGTGCTCTCTCTCTCTTTCTCTCTCTCTCCCTCTGCCTCGCTGTCAGTCGCTGACCCCTCCTCTGCTTCCTCTCCTAGTCCCCACCACCCCGCTGTCCCTGTCCCTCCCGTATTCTCAGTTCACTGTCTCCTTCTCTAAATCGGTACCTCTCTTCCTCGACTCTGACCAGATGCGCTCCTGCGCTATGTGTCAGTCCTTGGGGGTCACACACTGTACTCTGCAGTGTTACATAAGTATGAGTCTGATTTTGGAAAACTACATCTCCTCGATATTTGCAGATTGTAGATTAAAAAGGCTTTCATAACATAGTTTTTTTTCCCCTGTTTGTAATAGCAGGACTGATCACATTTAAAAAGCAGAAACATTTTTGGTTCGAAAACATGGCCAGTTTTCATCATCTGGGGTGCTAAAAATTATGTAACAAATTGCAACCAAATTAAAGCACTGGTTTTTGGTTTTAATCTATTTATTACATTACAGACTCACACAGACCAACCATCTTATGATCAGTTTACCCTCAACATTCTTAATAATGCAGATTCACTGCACAAGCTTTCTTTTTGTATCCTGTTTTACAGAAGGTCTAACTGGGAATGGCAAATAGACGCTGCTAAAATTATTACACTGGTGGAGAGTACACAGCCCCGGCTGTCCTTTTGATCGCATTCCTCAGAACTTATTATTACTGTACTCATTGAAACTTGTCTTCTTTGAGGTAACTGAAAGTGTCAGGTGTGTACCTACTTACATAGCTGGATTTCTTAAAAAGTAATTCAGACTTCATTAAGGACAAGAGGGCTGCAGGAGTGAGAGTCAAACTGAGATCATTACTGGGACAGTACCTCCTAACCCAGAAAAAACACATTGCTCATAATATTCTTACCACAAGAACACACACACACTGGCTGAAGCTGCTTGCCCTAAGCAGGGTTGTGGCAAGCCAGTGCCCCACCCGGCAGCGCAGGGGACACACCCAGTCCGGGATGCCAGTCCATCACAAGGCACCCCAAGCGGGACTTGTACCCCAGACTTGCCAGAGAGCAGGACCCGGCCAAACCGGCTGCACCACCGCACCACCCCCCAACACCCTTACCAACAACACCCCAGCAACACCCCAGCAACACCCCAACACAAGAACAATAAATGGCTATCACTATCATGAATGATTTACTAAAGCACTGTATTCTAAATTGTAAGTTTTTTTGTTTTCTGAATATGCTGGCATACAGCATGGATGTTCCTCATCACTTACTCCTGGGTCTCAGTCTACAAATGTACATGGCAGAGAAGGAGGAGAGAGGCAGACTGTGCAAAACACACAATGACCCCCCTGCCTGTACCCGCACATATTTTTAGCGGATCTTTGTGATGAGATGAGCATGACGTGGGAAACAGAACTGTTGTGCTCACAATGTTAGTTTTCTTCCAGAAGTGAAATAAGTTCAAGCTAACACAGAATTTTCTTGTATGTTACAGATAGACTTTTTCATTGAAAACATTTCAGGAATGTACAACTTCCATGGACATTTTCCATACTCTTGAACAAAAGGGGGTAAATGTTTATTTACAAACAGATGAATTCCTTTTCTGAATTCTGGTAACTACTTTAAGATGACTAATGCAGTTGACTAATACACTATTTTCACACACACACACACGTCTACAACCGCTTGTCCCGAGTGGGTTGCACTGAACAGGAGCCTAACCCGGCAACACATGCAAAACAAAAGTATATACACACACACATTGTCTGAAAGCGCTTGTCCCAAGCGGGGTCGCGGCGAGCCGAAGCCTAACCCGGGAACACAGGGCGAGGGGCTGGAGGAGGAGGGGACACAGGACGGGAGGCCAGTCCGTCGCAAGGCACCTCAAGCGGGACTCAAACCCCAGACCCACCAGAGAGCAGACACAGGCCAAACCCACCGCGCCCCCCTTCAAAAGTATATACACCATGTAAAACAATTTTTTCTCCATTTTCTTTATTTACTTTTAATTGTTATTTGGAGTGGTGGTGCGGTGGGTTTGGCCTGTGCCTGCTCTCTGGTGGGTCTGGGGTTTGAGTCCTGCTTGGGGTGCCTTGTAATGGACTGGTGTCCCATCCTGGGTGTGTCCCCTCCCCCTCCAGCCTTCCACCCTGTGTTAGTGGGTTAAGCTCCGGTTTGCCGCGACCCCGCTTGGAACAAGCAGCTTCAGTCAACGTGTGTGTTATTTTAATTAATCTTCACTCCACTGCATTCTGTAAAACTTCTGTTTATGTCAGCACAAAAGCAACTTGTGTTTCCACAACCAGCCAACAGGAGGTAAATAAAACACACACACACACACACACACACACACACACACACACACACACACACACACACACATTTTCAGAACCGCTTGTCCCATACGGGGTCGCGGGGAACCGGAGCCTACCCGGCAACACAGGGCGTAAGGCCGGAGGGGGAGGGGACACACCCAGGACGGGACGCCAGTCCGTCGCAAGGTACCCCAAGCGGGACCCGATCCAACCCACTGCGCCACCACACCCCCTTGTAAATAAAACATAAAACAGAATGTGAGACTAACGTAATTCAGTTACTTTGCACAGTGTTCATAGCTTGTATCTGGTGTTTGAACCGAACCTGTAAATAAATTGAAGATCTACTGACAATCTTTTGCAGTTTTCATGATATTACCTTTCCTTAGCCTCTTCCCAAACTCGTGGGAGATAACTATCCCAATCCTTGGCTTTCATCTCTACTCCAGAGCACACTCCTCCCCTGTTTTGCTCCCTCTCCATCTCTTATATGCTGTCTCCCATGACACTTTTCTCCTGCTCCATCTACTTCTGCTTTCTATCATTACACTGAATGAGAAGAGTGCAAATGTTCTATGAACAGCAAAGGCAATTTGTGTTGTTTTTTTTTTTTTGTACTGGAGTACCCCTTGATATTTACAGTATGTTATCAGAAAAGCACCACTGGACTGATGCTGTATACCCACACAGCATCAAGACTTCCCTCAAAGTAGTCAAAAGAAGAGTCTATCAATTTCTGGACCATTCTTTGCACATCTAGCATAAAGTATTTTTATAGGGTTGTTCTTTGCTGCAGCTCCAAAATTGCATTATGTTATATAATATAGCAATTAAATCTGTCCTTCTTACAAATAGACACACTGTGATGCAGGGAAAGATGCTACACCAATGAATTAATAGTATGAGATCAATGGAAAAGGTCCTCCACTCAGTACAATGATGATGATAAAGCATTCTAAGATTACCCTATCATTTCAAAACAATGGACTGTGATCCTAAAAAATGCAGTGCCACTTAGGTCAAGTGTACATAACATCATTCTATTAGGACATTTCAACAGGTTAAAAAAATTCTTGCTTGCATTCTGATGACAGAACAATTCACAAATTGAAGGCTTTGTTTCTCACTTTCCCAAGAAATTGTAGCCACTGTACGTATGTGTTTCACAATCTTTCAGTCAGCAGTTGTCAATCTTGGTTCAAGAAGATCCTGGTGTTTGAAAGTGTCAGCTGTACCTCAGTATGAATTTGTATTATTTGTTGGGGAAGTCTCCTAATGGCAAGAACCTTCTGCCACTTAGAATAAAAAATAACATGTCTGTGATTTCAGTTAAGAAGAGTACTGAAAACATTCATATTCATTTCTAGGCTTTGATTCAGTAGTCTACATAATTTCTAATAGTCTATTCATTATTTAAACACAATACAATTTTATGCTGTCTTAAGTTTTACTAAGAGATCAAATTAGCACAAACCTGCAATGGTTTCTTAATATTTTCAAAAAAACACGTAGTCTATTAATCAACGGTCTCTGAATACTGAAAACTAAAAAAGTCTTTTTCAAGAAGCATTTCATTCGACAAAAACTGAACCATGCAGGATATTCAGTAATCATTTTGGTTTTGCAGGACTAGGCCAAAGAATTGCTGCTTTAGGTATATTCTTAGCACCAAGTTGTATTATTGGCAATAGCTGTTTGTCACTTCACATTGACACTGAGAGGTTGTTTTGATGACATCATGAATCCCCAGTAAAACTTTTAATGTCAATAAAAATTGCACTGCATATGTCTCTGCCTAAATGGATATTCCTGATGTGCACAGTGGCATCACTAGGAGGGTGAGGGGGGTGCAGGCCGCATTGGGTGACACCAAAATGATAGTATATAAAATTTTTGTGCAGTGTTTCAACAGAAATGTTTTTTTTCTATATAAAAATATCCCTGTAGTTATTTATAAGAAAAAACACACTGTTTGTAAGCCCAGCTTACATGTATCAATGTAGCTACAAGGCTAAAGCTCTATGCCAATTTACTTTTTAAACCTTCTAATGCGCTCCACTCAGAGCTCTCATTATTACTCAATTATAATTACGCTTCAAATTATGTGGTTTCATCTGCATGTGCTACAAACATGCGCTGTTGGTTTTGTCGCTGCTGCTACTGTTTTTATAGTTGCTGATTTTGTCAAATTTTCTGGTGTTTTAGCTACAGCACTGTGGTAATTAGTATTTGTGAACCTCTATCAATAATGTTAAAATAAACAATTTTCATGTAGTTTTAAAATTTTTACTTTGAATTTTGTTGTTTTCTTACCAAATTTTCACCACATGAAACTACGTAAATGTAAATACATTTAGGCTGTGAGTATGATATTGTAATTTAAAGGTGTAATTTTAATTTTGCTAGTTATTTATGTCACTACTATTGCCATTACAATCAGTGATATACAGGAATTATGATTTACGAGTAACATTAGTACAAAAAACATTACTAAGGATTCTGTACAGTCTGGTACGGGAGGAGGTCCCTGGGGGGGAGCACCATGAGTTACTGCACTGGGTGACACAAACCCTTGTGATGCCACTGGATGTGCATGCACACTGGCAGTTACCCTGGATGACTTATTTACACCTGCTGTACAGCTAAAGAATCTTTAAGACTGGTCTATTATCAATATAGTAGTAGGATGGCTGTATTGTGCATTCATGCAACTGGAGTGTAGAAAATTCCATGAACCCCTAATCTCATCTAGTTTGGAATAAAAGGGGCCTTAATTCTGAGTCTTTGTTAGAGTTGCTTAACCCACCAGACTTGCTAATCTATGGACAGGTATTTATCGGTGCAGCACAATCAATCCACACCGTAAAGGCTGCACATTCATTTTTGTCTTTCAATCAGCACAGACCATCACTGAGATGGAATTCGAGGCCAGATTTCAGAAAGACACCTCGTCACAGCCTTGTCACATGTGATGTAACTAGTTACAGAGAAAGAAAGGACCCTCAGCTAGGGCAGACAGGTTAAACACATTTAGAAACCCGAAGGTCACTGGCAAAGAAATCAATCAGTCACAACAATCCATTTGTCAGGGTCACTTGATAGACTCCGCAAACTAACTCCTCTCCATTTCCCTCCTTTTAAGTTATTACTGGCTCATGATGTTACCTCCATTGGTAACAAAATGTTCATTCCAAAAAGGGCTTGCACTGTATTTACCTAAATGGTGAAACAAGTATTGCATCCAAAAACACTCCCCACAACTGAATGATATGGTGCAGAGGGTAATTTAACAGGAAACTGCTGCCAGCCTACTGGCCTCAGAAAGCTGAGGAAAACAGTGCCTTTTTCTCTCAGTAGATATTCTGATGTCGATACATTATATAGAAGCTTTATACATTTCTCCACTGCAGAGAGAGAAAGACATACATTCCAAGACAGAGAATACTGCCTTTCTTGAAACTACAGTAACATTCACAATGAGAACTAACATGCATTGCAAAAGCCCTACTAGTGAATTAACCGAATTTTATAGCAGTGAAAGCTTCAGAGACTACTTTACAAAGCACATTGGATTGAAGCCTGTCAATGGAATCATCTTAGAAAAATGAGGAGACAATGGTCATGACTATCTGCAGTGAAGGCCACAGGTCATGTCCTGAGAACAGTGCTCCGGTCAAACCACTGAGTTAGGTATATCACCTCAGTTATGCCACTGCTCAAAATTCAGGCTACATTAAGAGGTGATAAAACTACAAAGAGTAAGAAGTGTATGTGAGGCTAAAAAAGCAGACAAGTTATGGAGCACAGAGTAAGACACCCCTCCACCTATGTACACAGCTCAAAAAAATCAAAGGAACACTTTGAAAACACATCAGATCTCAATGGGGAAAAAAATCATGCTGGATATCTATACTGATATGGACTGGGTAATGTGTTAAGAATGAAAGAATGCCACATCGTTTGATGGAAATGAAAATTATCAACCTACAGAGGGCTGAATTCAAGGACACCCCAAAAATCAAAGTAAAAAAATGATGTGGCAGGCTAGTCCATTTTGCTGAAATTTCATTGCAGCAACTCAAAATGGTACTCAGTTTGTATGGCCCCCACATGCTTGTATGCATGCCTGACAACGTCGGGGCACGCTCCTAATGAGACGACGGATGGTGTCCTGGGGTATTCCCTCCCACATCTGGACCAGGGCATCACTGAGCTCCTGGACAGTCTGAGGTGCAACCTGGCGGCGTCGGATGGACCGAAACATAATGTCCCAGAGGTGTTCTATTGGATTTAGGTCAGGCGAGCGTGGGGGTCATTCAATGGTATCAATTCCTTCATCCTCCAGGAACTGCCTGCATACTCTCGCCACATGAGGCCGGGCATTGTCGTGCACCAGGAGGAACCCAGGACCCACTGCACCAGTGTAGGGTCTGACAAGGGGTCCAAGGATTTCATCCCGATACCTAATGGCAGTCAGGGTGCCATTGTCTAGCCTGTAGAGGTCTGTTTGCCCTCCATGGATATGCCTCCCCAGACCATCACTGACCCACCACCAAACCGGTCATGCTGAACGATGTTACAGGCAGCATAACATTCTCCACGGCTTCTCCAGACTCTTTCACGTCTGTCACATGTGCTCAGGGTGAACCTGCTCTCATCTGTGAAAAGCACAGGGCGCCAGTGGCGGACCTGCCAATTCTGGTGATCTATGGCAAATGCCAATCGAGCTCCACGGTGCCGGGCAGTGAGCACAGGGCCCACTAGAGGACGTCGGGCCCTCAGGCAACCCTCATGAAGTCTGTTTCTGATTGTTTGGTCAGAGACATTCACACCAGTGGTCTGCTGGAGGTCATTCTGTAGGGCTCTGGCAGTGCTCATCCTGTTTCTCCTTGCACAAAGGAGCAGATACCAGTCCTGCTGATGGGTAAAGGACCTTCTATGGCCCTGTCCAGCTCTCCTAGAGTAACTGCCTGTCTCCTGGAATCTCCTCCATGCTCTTGAGACTGTGCTGGGAGACACAGCAAACCTTCTGGCAATGGCACGTATTGATGTGCCATCCTGGAGGAGTTGGACTACCTGTGCAACCTCTGTAGGGTCCAGGTATCGCCTCATGCTACCAGTAGTAACACTGACCCTAACCAAATGCAAAACTAGTAAAAAAAAAAAAAAACAGTCAGAAAAGATGAGGAGGGAGAAACTGTCAGTGGCCTCCACCTGTAAAACCATTCCTGTTTTGGGGGTCGTCTCATTGTTGCCCCTCTAGTGCACCTGTTGTTAATTTCATTAACACCAAAGCAGCTGAAACTGATTAACAACCCCCTCTGCTACTTAACTGACCAGATCAATATCCCAGGAGTTTAATTGACTTGATGCTATACTCTGATTAAAAAGTGTTCCTTTAATTTTGTTGAGGAGTGTAATTCGACATACATAAATCCGGATTTCCGTAAAAAATTCTCAGCATACACATTTACGGATAGTACTTACGCAAAATATCCGAGACATGCTACGCACAACTGGGCGGAGCCAGACAAGGTAGGAAGCCGCATCTTCCCAGTTCCCACGTGTTTTGAACCATGAATGCATCTCCTCTTTTTAGCGTAGTGTTTTTTCACATACTTTTTTACCCATTTCATTATTCACAATCCCTGGTGGTAAACGTGCACCTGAAGGATTCACTTACTGCATCACTGTCCACATTTAAGAAGGGTCTTAAAACTCACCTCTTCCGAAGTAACTTCGACCATGATCTACTAAGTTCATGTAACGTGTAAACGTTCATGCACTATAGACCTTCATGCAACTACTCCTGTAATGTAACATAATGTACAGTTCACACACATTGTCTGAAACAGGGTTGCAGCGAGCCGGAGCCTAACCTGGCAACAGATGGCGCAAGGCTGGAGGGGGAGGGGACACACCCAGGACAGGATGTCAGTCCGTCGCAAGGCACCCCACGCAGGACTTGAACCCCAGACCCACCAGAGAGCAGGCACAGGCCAAACCTGCTGCACCACCACGCCCCCTACTATCTGTACATATATAAGCATCTCGTCAAGCATATATATATATATATATATATATATATATAATATTTATATATTATATATAAAAGGGGGGTGCGGTGGCGCAGTGGGTTGAACCGGGTCCTGCTCTCCGGTGGGTCTGGGGTTCTGCTTGGGGTGCCTTGTGGCGGACTGGCGTCCCGTCCTGGGTGTGTCCCTTCCCTCTCCGGCCTTACGCCCTGAGTTGCCGGGTAGGCTCCGGTTCCCCGCGACTCTGTATGGGACAAGCGGTTCAGAAAATGTGTGTGTGTGTGTGTGTGTGTGTGTGTGTGTGTGTGTGTGTGTGTGTGTGTATATATTTTATATATATATGTACATGTGGCTCAGGTCTATTCGAACCCGCACTGCTAGGTACAGGAACAGCTTTTACCCCAGTGCTGTAAGAGTATACAACACTCATCAATGTGCCACCTTTAGTAAATAGAGTTGGACTGTTCCTTCCAAGACATTGGTAAATTACACTGTCACTTTAAGCATTCGCATTCTCATGCTCACGTTCTGAGTCCTCTGGCTGTCTACTGGTATTATTGTTATTACTGTTACCGTTATTTATTGTTATTGCTATTGCATTACTCACTGTCATTGTCATTGGTCTGTTTTGTGCAGTATTTATATTCTCTCTGTCTTGTCCATAGTCTGTGGAGAAGCATTCAAGAAGAATTTCATGATACTTGTACACGGTACTTGTACGTATGACAATAAACTTGAAACTTTAACTTACATAAGGGGTTGAAGAACGGTCTATACGCGCAAGTCAAGGGGTGTCTGTAATATGTTCATTCAGCCTTATGTAAGCAAACATAGAGAACATACTGTAATGTGGAGATCCACCTAAATGAGTTTGACTAGATTGAGAGTGCATCAAAAGGGCACACTGTGAGGAGATCTAGTGATTCTCACAAGCTGGTGGAGACTAATTGTGAGAAGGTTATGTGGGACCTACCTTTTCTCTTCGCCCTCTGAGATGTTAGGGTCTTGCTCTTTGTGCATGTGTTCCATTCACCTCAGTTCCATCCAGCAGCCAATCTTTCGAGACCAAGGCGGGCCCCACCCTCGGATGCACAGTTGGCATTCGCAGGTTATGATCAGTCAGTCAGCCATTAGAAGGTTGCAGCACCCAAGGTTATCATGGAAACCCACATCAGTGACATCAGAAGAGTGGACACTGAGCCTTTGTCTTGTGTTAAGGGATGTGGAAAAAATAAATACCTGGAATAAAAGGAGGGCTAAGGTTAATTTTCAGAATAATTATATGATCACTGATATCTTGTGACAATCTACATTTATGAATTTGTATGTGCATATCTTTGTAAATCAACACTTCTTCCACTATTGCATATAAGCAGTCATTTTTAATTGTTTGCAATTTTGACTTACCCAGTATGATTTATTAGTTGAATACTTTTTCTTTAATTTTCTACAACAGCATGACAATTCTGCAGAACTTGCCCGTTTAAACCTCAAGTGTAGATTTTAAACTCTGATCCCTGCTTCTACACTTATATTGATTGTAAGAAACCCACATATAAAAAAAAAAAATGTAATGAATCGGTGATTGGCTATGAGTCTGAGTGCTTGAGGAAGCCTATAGACAAAAAAATGCTGAGGCAAATCCAAAAAAAGCTGCTCTATAATTGGATACACTGACTGCAAAAAGAACACTACAGCAGCTTCATCTGCAATGGAATGAAGTGAAGCTAATCCAATTTACTTTTTTTGCCATAGGAGAACAGGAAGGCCTAGTATGTAATATAAGTGAAAATATTCAAAATGGAGGTGGTTAAGGGTGGTTCAGGCAGATGCCCCTCCCACACATTACAATACTAGGGCCTCAAAAAGAGAAACAAGCAATAAAATTTCAAAATAAAAATTCACAGCATTCAGATTTTGACTAAATTATGTACTGAAATTGCTGCTCTGACATAAACTATCAAAAATTAGAAAGGAGGGAAAGAAACAAACCTGAAATAAGTGTCTCAAACATAGGGTGTTATTTCAATATCTTTTATTAAGTGTACTTAATGAAAATTTTATATATATTATAATTTTTCCCACTCGCCCCCTCTTTTTGCGGGCGGTCTTACTCCTTCAAGCTCGGGTCCTCTACCAGAGGCCTGGGAGCTTGAGGGTTCTGCGGAGTATCTTAGCTGTTCCTAGGACCGCGCTCTTCTGGACAGAGATCTCGGATGTTGTTCCCTGGATCTGCTGGAGCCACTCTCCCAGCTTAGGGGTCACAGCCCCAGGTGTTCCAATTACCACGGGGACCACTGTTGCCTTCACCTTCCACATCTTTTCTAGCTCCTCTCTCAGTCCTTGGTATTTCTCAAGCTTCTCATGTTCTTTCTTTCTGATGTTGCCATTGCTTGGGATGGCGACATCTATCACTACGGCTTTCTTCCTCTGTTTCTCCACCACTACTATGTCCAGTTGGTTAGCCATTACCAATTTGTCAGTCTGGATCTGGAAGTCCCACAGGATCTTATCTTGGTCATTCTCGACCACCCTTGGGGGTGTATCCCACTTTGATCCTGGGACTTCCAGCCCATACTCGGCACAGATGTTCCTGTACACTATGCCAGCCACTTGGTTATGGCGTTCCTTCTATGCCTTGCCTGCTAGCATCTTACACCCTGCTGTTATGTGCTGGATTGTCTCAGGGGCATCTTTGCACAGCCTGCACCTGGGGTCCTGCCTGGTGTGGTAGACCCCGGCCTCTATTGATCTTGTACTTAGAGCTTGTTCCTGTGCTGCTATGATTAGTGCCTCTGTGCTGTCTTTCAGTCCAGCTTTGTCCAGCCACTGGTATGATTTTTCGATATCAGCCACTTCTTCAATCTGCCAGTGGTACATACCGTGTAGAGGTTTGTCCTTCCATGAAGGTTCCTGTTCTTCCTCGTCCTCCTTCTCGGGTTTCTGCTGCCTGAGGTATTCACTAAGTATCTCATCAGTCGGGGCCATCTTCCTGATGTAGTCAAGGATCTTTGTTGTTTCATCCTGGATAGCGGCTCTGACGCTCACCAGTCCTCGGCCTCCTTCTTTCCGCTTAGTGTACAGCCTCAGGGTGCTGGGTTTGGGGTGAAACCCTCCATGCATTGTCAGGAGCTTCCTTGTCTTGATGTCAGTGGCTTCTATCTCCTCTTTTGGCCACCTTATTATATCAGCGGGGTATCTGATGACCAGCAGGGCGTACGTCTTGATAGCCCGGACCTTGTTCTTCCCATTTAGCTGGCTTCTCAGGACTTGCCTTACTCTCTGCAGGTGTTTGGCGGTTGCTGCTTTCCTTGCGGCCTCTTCATGATTCCCATGCACCTGAGGGATTCCAAGGTACTTGTAGCTGTCCTCAACATCTGCTATGTTGCCTTCTGGTAGTACAATCCCCTCAGTTCTGACTACCTTCCCTCTCTTTGTTACCATCCAGCTACACTTATCCAATCCGAATGACATTCTGATGTCATTGCTGTAGATCCTGGTGGTGTGGATCAGGGAATCGATGTCTCGTTCCCTCTTAGCATACAGATTGATGTCATCCATGTAGAGGAGGTGACTGATGTTTACTCCATTCCGTAGTCGGTATCCGTAGCCAGTCTTGGTGATGATCTAGCTGAGGGGGTTCAGGCCTATGCAGAACAGCAGTGGGGACAATGCATCTCCTTGGTAGATGCCGCCCTTGATGGTGACTTGTGCAATTTGCTTGGAGTTGGCCTCTAGGGTTGTTTTCCACTGCCCCACTGAGTTCCTGATGAAGGCTCTTAGTGTCCTGTTGATCTTGTATAGTTCTAAGCATTCCAGGATTCATGAGTGAGGCATCAAGTCATAGGCTTTCTTGTAGTCAATCCAGGCGGTGCACAGGTTGGTCTGTCTGGTCTTGCAGTCTCGAGTGACTGTTCTGTCTACCAGTAGCTGGTGTTTTGCTCCTCTGGTGTTTCTACCAATTCCTTTCTGGGCCCCACTCATGTATTGAGCCATATGCCTGTTCATCTTAGCTGCTATGATACCTGAGAGCAGCTTCCATGTTGTGCAGAGGCAGGTTATCAGGCGATAGTTGGATGGGACTGCTCCTTTCTGGGGGTCCTTCAGGATCAAGACTGTCCGGCCTTCTGTTAACCATTCAGGGTGGGTCCCATCCATTAGCAGTTGATTTATTTGTGTTGCCAGGCGCTCATGGAGTGCAGTTAGCTTCTTTAGCCAGAAGGCATGGATCATGTCAGGGCCTGGTGCTGTCCAGTTCTTCATACTTGAGACTCTTTCTTGGATGTCTGCCACTGTGATGGTTGCTGGATCCTGTTCAGGGAGGTTGCTGGGGTCCACTCTTAGATCCACTAGCCCCTGGGCTTTGTTGTTATGTGATGCCTCCTTCTCCCATATGTTTTTCCAACCTTGGTGGGTCTGCTCTCCTGTTATTACCCTGCCACTGAGAATACACTTTGGATGGTTCTATGGAGAACATCTGGTTGATTCTTCTGCCCTCTATCTCTCTTGTGTACCTCTTCAGGCAGTTAGCCAAGGCTGTGAATCTTTGCTTGGCAGTTTCTAAGGCCTCAGGTATAGACAGCTTGCTGTACTTCTTAGGCAGGGTCTTCATCCTGCCTTTCTGCAGTGCCAATAGCTGGCTAACTTCCCTTTGTGCTGCCTTGATCTTGGCCTCTAGCCTTCTTTTCCATGGAGGATACTGCTTCTTATGCTTGGTATTCATCTTGTAGCCAAGCATCTCAAGGATCACTGTTGCTCTGTTATACATCAGCTGGTTGGTCTCAGTAGGGATTGTTCATAGTGCTGCATTCACATCTTCTAGTAGACTTTCAGTAGGTACTTCACTTGGTCTTGGTAATCAGCCACAGGTGTCCTTCTTATCCATGAGCTTATCTCTTAGGTCAGCTGCTCTTGCATTCAGCTTACAAGGGCTCATTGTTCTTGGGGCTTGGTACCCAATCTCAGAGTGTGGGGATGATGATATCTCCCCCGACCTGTCCCGGCTCCCCCTTGCCATAACATTTGTGTTGTACCTCCTCAATCTCTAGTTGTGATAGCAGTTGTTGTAACACTGAGCTACTAGAATTAGTCTTGATGTTGGGTTTCAAAGTATCCATAGGTCCCACATCCTCTTTGTGTAACCCCTTTCACTGGGGTTACTTGTGTAGTAGCATTCCAACAGTTCCTTATTCTCCTCTCTTGTCCATGCATGCCTTGTTCTAGTTCTAGTAGCCCACTTATCAGTATGTCCTGGTTCCCCAACAGACCTTGTTAATCCAGGCAACATCTGAGCCAGCATGACTCTCTTTCTTTCACTCTCATATCCAAGGTAGGCAGAGCCAAGCATAAGAAGGTCTTCCCTAAGGACCCCCTACTGGAGGTAGGCCATGACCAGGATTCAAACCCCAGTTTCTCAGGTGAAAGGCAGCAATCTTACCACTACTCTATCCAGCCACTCATATCTATATGTATGTTCCACAACTGCCTGTTCAGTGAGTTATGTTTTGATTTATACTTGCAATACAGTTCTGTGTTCCTCCTGTGCATCAGGGGCCATAGAAGTATAATGGGAGATAATGGGGAGAACGCATTAAAGCATTCAACCTTGAATGCTGACAACATGTGTCATTTGCCAACAAAGACACAGCAAAACTGTTCAAGAGGACTGGCTCATCCCATAAGCCAGTACTATGTTTGTTAGCATCCGGCCACTTTGCTTCATTATCTATGTCATCAAAAAACAGTTGTCAGACAAATTCCCCAATTTATTTTTTTGTAGTTTTTATAAAACTGTCAAATGCAGCTATAATTTAAAACTTATTTTGCGAGACTTTTATAATTTTATTAACTTTGAGCTACATCAAAATAAAAATTACAATAACTGAAAATAAACCCTATTCAATGCCAACTGTTACCCAGGTATATGTGCAACATTTGTCACATTGTTATCAATCACCGACTTTCAGGAATACCAGACACCAGCAAAAAAACACCGTAGAGCTCATGTACTATTGATAACCGGGAAGCAGTGATCTACAGTTAAAGTCAGTTGAATTTAACTGTCTGACATTCCTACACTGTCTAGATTTGTTTTGCTACCAAATTAGGACTGTTTAGTTGCACAGCAAATTTTTGGGAAATAAGTAAGTGAAGAAAGTACTATTAAAATGAACAAATTAACAGAAAAAATGTGTCTTTGAAATTTTGTAACCAAAATGTTTGGAACAGAAGGATTCAGTATATAAGCATTTCTGTCATCAGCTGAGAACTTTTCATAAATAAAGCACCAGAGGGAGATGGGTGTAAATCACTTCATCAGACATGTGCCAAAAGCATAAGGCGAAACTGTGTCCTCATAATGCTAAGATCATTAAATCAGCACTAATATTGGCTAATCCATTCAACATTTCTTGTACGAGAAAATTACACAATATATGAAAAAAATCAGTGTATTCTGACCATACATCCACTACATTTATTATAGATGAGTATCTCATGCGTGCTGTGACAGTTACCCACACTCATGAATCCCACTACATATCTCACTGTGAAGGTGTATACTTGCAATATGACTAATTGCTCTAGCTATCCTACTCAAAGCACAAAGTTATGTCTCTAGTCATTAAACATGAAACAATGGCATGCTTGTTTTCACACAATGTGTAACACTTCTTTGTGTCATTTTTAAGGTTCTTAATGAAAAAAACATCCATTTTCAGCACAAGCTGAGCATAAATCTGGCTATCCTTCAGAATTTTTGCATGCACAGAGTTGTGAATTTTACAATGCTTTTGCAGTACAGTGTTTATTGTTTAGGTGTTCCACAGATATGAGCTTCATTTATTGATTATGAATTGATTATGTTGCAGACCTTCAAGATTAGTTCTCCTTGTACTAATGCAATTCACTTCAGATTAAGTATACAACACAGACATTCTCTAACAACATACATGATGTTTCAGACACACCTACTCACCTGAAATTTTATTGCACAATTAATCATTATATGATTTTGTTTAACCACTCTTCTGAATCAAGTTGGGGTTACCACAATCAATCAATCAATCAATATAAGGTTTATTTGTCAAATGCACAGCAATACAGTGTATGGCAGTGGTTGCTGGCAATGAAATGTCTTTTTCTGCAAGCTTGTGGGGGGGGATACAAAAAGTAACAACATACATTAAGATTACAAATAAGTTAAAAACATATGCAGAAAACAGCACAACAGAAATTTGATAACAATGCAAACCATCTCAAGACAAGTGAACAGATTTCTTGGCCACTATGCATGTAGTGATACAGCACTTCTTTACATGCTATATGCTGCCTATACACCAGATGCTTAGTGTAGACCACCACTGGTTGCACTTCCATGTCATTGCATCATAAATATTGCCATAATCAGAAAGGGGGAGAGAAACCAAGTCATCTAACCCTCTTGATAATGCAGGTCCATTTGCGTTCCCAGAACCTCCTCTCTACAGAAGGCTAATATGGCACAACAGGAAATCAAACTGAGAGCCCCACATTCAGGTCTATAATATTGCAGCAATGTTTGGGGGCGGGGGGTTGGTTGGAAATTCACAGCGACTTTATTTACTAAATTCCAAATCAGAGTTCCTTCCTGAAAAAAACTGACTTCTTTCCCCACATTACTTCATTCAAACTGACGGGGGCACGGTGGCGTGGTGGGTTGGACTAGGTTCTGCTCTCTGGTGGGTCTGGGATTCGAGTCCCGCTTGGGGTGCCTTGCGGCGGACTGGCGTCCCGTCCTGGGTGCGTCCCCTCCCCCTCTGGCCTTACACCCTCTGTGGTGGGTAGGCTCCGGTTCCGTGGGACAAGTGGTTCAGAAAAGAAAAGAACTGAACTTCATTCAAACTCTACTGACATTCCCAGAACTACTGTGTTTATGGCATTTAGTACAATAATGATTCTGATACAATACCAAGGCTGTCTACACTGGAAGCTGTTAATAATACTGTCCTCCATTGTTTTTACAGCAGCAGCTCCTGTGCCATCAGAAAGGACAGATGCGGGCGCATGGTTATGTGCAGCTTCGTCTTTCGTTCAACAAGAATGTTTTCAATAAGCAGTTCATTTCTGGTGGCCCAGTTTGCTTTTCCATCAGCAACCTACATGCTGGTTCACAAGAATTAGTTATTAGTTATTACTTATTATATATTATTAGTTATTATATCACAAGAATAGTTATTTTGTAAATTTGTAATTTATGTCTTGTGTCTTTTTTCTTATGTCTTTATAATTTATGTCATAAGCTGCTGGGAGGATTCACACAGTAAGAATTTCACTGCATGGGGTAACAGCCTGTTTACCACACACACACACACACACACACACACACACACACACACACACACACACACACACACACACACACTTCCTGAACCGCTTTCCCCATACGGGGTCACGGGGAACCGGAGCCTAACCCGGCAACTCAGGGTGTAAGGCTGGAGGGGACACACCCAGGACGGGATGTCAGTCCGTCGCAGGGCACCCCAAGCAGGACTTGAACCCCAGACCCACCAGAGAGCAGGCACAGGCCAAACCTGCTGCACCACTGCACCACCACGCCCCCCTGTTTACTGTACATAAGAAAATAAACTCTTGAATCTTGAATCTTCAGTCTTAAACTTGACCCACAATTATCTGTTTCAAGCAAACCTGAGTATTTTTTTCTTAGCATACACATTCGTATGGAATCTACTTTCATAAGGGCTACAATTAAATTACAATTAATTTGAGTCCAAACTATGAGTACATGTGTGAAAGAAGCCTTAGAAAATAGTTTCAGTGCCCAGTGAATGTTACCATTAAAATGCCCTGCTCTGTCTGTCGAACACTTTTGCATTTCTGAACAATGAGGAACTCCAGACCCCAGGAAAAGTATGGAAAAAACAAAACAAACAGAGCCCAATTATAGCAGCAGTAAAAGTGGAGCGGACACCTTCCTCCATGTTTCTCTTGACTAATGTTACTCCACGGACCTATTACTTCTTGTGACGAAGGCTATGTTTTCAAGCAAACTTTAATTTCCGTTGCTGCCACAGGCAGTGTGTGTCGGGTCAAAACCACATCACAGGGAAGCCCGTGCAGGTGTGCAGCCGGGTGGTGGTCTCTGTGGGTGGGGAGACCGGGTGCCAGAAGGGAACCATCGGGCAGTTTTTCTAAGACATGCCCATTAACTGGTTGCTTCCACAACACCTACTGTGCCTATGTGTTTGACGGAAAGTTATCTAATGAAAAGCAAAATTCCTTAAACCAATGAAAAACAGACCACTGTACTCTTTCGGCCCCATTGTGTGGTAAAAATTATCAAGGTGTATTCCACTGTGAAATAAGTCAGAAGGCACTGCTGAATCACAAACATCTGCAGCAACAACTAGGAAACATATGTTTTCTGCGATCTGTGTCACCAAGTTTGTCATTGGATAGGAAAGGGCAAACTTTATTTGTTCGCCTATAGCAGTTCCACCATTTTCAGATGAAAGGATACCCTAGTTTACAGCTCTCGAGTACAGCCACCCTTATGCTGTACATGAAACTTGACTAACTCACTGACAACTTCCCCCATTCATTTTTAATTAACTTTTTTTCTTCAGTCTGTAGAAACTTCGGAAGCGGCAAGATTCTTTCATGTTGTGATAAAGCAACATTTAACAATCAAAAAAGAGTGCCGACTTCCTAAAGTTGCCTTGTGGTCTTCAGCAGTCTGTCGTGTGTTCACATACACACACTCATACTCGCATGCATATACACTACATGATTTATTTTACAGCAAAGCCTTGTTTTTGACGGAGGGAAATTTTAAAAATGTACCGCCTCCAACTAAATGTACCATATATGCCGGCATATAAGTCGACTCACAAAAATGAGAGATATAATACAGGTTTAGGACTATATTCACCAGATAAGTCGACCCCCAAAATAATGTGGAACTTTGGGGCAGTGCCGTAGAATCAGAGTCGTGGAGTCGGAAGCAATTATTGGGTTACTGGAGTCGGAGGATTTGTGTGCCAACTTCACAGCCCTGCTAACAAGGTAGCTGAGGGCAGCACAAAGCTGTGACTACATTCCCCGATAATGCATGGCTAGCAGTGCACATTAATAGGGTATATTGTTCTCATCGCTCTTGTTACCAGTGAAAGGAAATAAGCTCTAGGCGTGAAAGTGAAATGAGAATGAAGACAAGGGAGATATGATGAAGGGAACACAGATCAAAAGACAAAACACTGCAATGAAGACCATTTAAATGACAGTAAGAAACGGTAGGGTCTTCTGATCATCAGCAGGGCCTGAAAAGCGGAGTTCATATCTAGGTTTCAGTCAGGTATAGAGCAGTGGATTATGGTTCCTCCTTGCCATGCTCAGAATGGTCCTCACCTCTTTTTCCATAGTAACTACAAAATAAACAAAGGAAGGAGGGACAGTAAAACACTGGGGGGTTTCATTAAGAACAGGTGTTTGGTGATGGCAAAGTAGCCCAGGTCATAGGCTAGCGATACAAACATAAGGCCTCCTGCAGTGAAAAACCATAGCAGTTTGGCATCCTCTCATGGGATGCATAAGTAAAGGGGCTGCCGCACATTTTTTGCCACCAACCTCTATCCTCAACCTACCCCATATTTTTAATTTGTGCTCCTTAAATCTGAGCAGTATCTCTCTGCGGAATCTCTCTTTAATTGGATGTTTTAAAATGCATGAAAAAGAATTCACTAGCTGATGTATGGTGCACTACTGATGGGCCTGGCATGAATAAAATATGGCCCTCCTTTAGCCGGGCCTGGCCTGCTGCAGGAGGTAGGCGGGTTCGGCTGGTGCACATCTCCTTCACAAGTTCTTTGTAAAAGAATCTGAAATTTTTGTTCCCGCTTCAGAGGGCTAAGAAGTCTGATTAAAGTCTCTCAGAAACATCACAGGATGGTAAGATGAGAGGAGGGCAGCTCCAATGTTCAGCATGCACACATTCAGGGAATAACTTTTTCAGTAATGACACTGGTTATGTAATAGGCCAACAAAAGCATGGGGTGGGGGTGGGGTGCAACACTCAAGGACTACGATGGTCCTCTTCAATATCAGACAATGAAGCAGAAAGCTCTCTTTTAAAGTACTGATCCGATTATCCACACACTGTATCTACTACAATTTTAGTGTTTTACACACCCAGAAGAGCTCATCTGTCATAACAGAAATCTCACATGGCGACTGTTCAACCACTCACATCTCTACTGTTCACCTAATAACAATATACATATGACAGTTGATTAATTTCTGGAGATTATTCATGGGTTTTACATTTAAATTTACATTTATTCATTTAGCATATGCTTTTGTCCAAAGCGACGTACATCTCAACAAAAGTACAATTTATGCATTACATTGAGAGAAGGAGACATAGCTGCAGACATGAAAGTTCCAGGGTTCCAGAGATTCTACTTGTTAGCTAACTTTCACCAACTAGGCAGGCAAAACATAGTCTTCATGCCTATTCCAAAGTGGCCCTGGACTCAGAGGATATGCCCTCCTGTTCAGTGTTGGGGGTAGGAAGCCAAGTGCATGCTGGATAAGGCACAGTACTTATTATTCTGAAAGGGCCTCATGAAGCCACATTTTTCATGTTAATTTGTTTTTTTTACTCCGATCTTGCTCTCTGTTGTTTCTTCATAACATTTTTCATTCTTCCATTCCCTGCATCACTCTCTGTTGCTCTCAGCACTTAATCCTGTATCGCAGATGCAGATGTGTAGCTAGGAGTTCTGGGCCCACTTTTAAGAATATTGTTCTCCCCCCAAAATAAAAGACTCACATGCACTTTCCAGGTCTGCTGTGTATTATGCTATAAATGGTGCATTTTTTGTTCTAGTCTCAATTTTACAGTTAATATGTACGGATGCTCCTTGACTAACGACGGGGTTATGTTCCGATAAACCTATCGTAAGTGGAAAAATCATAAGTTGAAAAAGAATACAGTACCGCACCTATTGAACATCATAGCCTAGCCTAGCCTACCTTAAACAAGCTCAAAACACTTACCATAACTTACAGCTGGGCAAATTCAAGCAGGAGACACACATGGGCATTTAGAAGACATGATGGGATGCGAAAACAGAAAATAAAAAAACACTTTCAACACAGTATCAGTAGTTTACACTTGTGGTTGTTTACACTCATTGGTGTGATCGCTACAGAGACTGCAAGCATGATTGAGTGGATGCAGTGGCTCACTGCCATCGCCCAACATTGGGAGAGAGTATTGCACCACATATCACGGGTGCGGGAACAGATCAAAATGCAAAATTCGAAGTCTGGATTCTACCGAATGTGTATTGCTATTGCATCATTTTAACTTCGAAAAATCGTAAGTTGAATCATCGTAAGTAGAGGAGCATCTGTACTGTAAAGGTTACTTGAAGCATTCTTTTTGATAAAGAGCCAGTACCCTGCCATGTAATGGATGTCAGTGTCAGTCAGTGGTAGTTTGTCCAAACATCTTCATTGTTGTAGTCATTCAGATCTAGTGTAGTCACGTGAATCTGTGTTTATTTGTTTATCCAAATAAGGTCTTTACCAGCTGAAGAAGGTCCATGGTCAAAATGTACTTGCATTATAGCATTAATTTTGTGTGGGAAAAAAAAAAAAAAAAAAAATATATATATATATATATATATATATATATACACTGTAGTTACTGCTGTTATTGCTGAAGAAAATAAATAAACTTGTCGGCCCACCATTCACTCCACTAGTAACGGCCATGCGCCAATGCTTCTGAAAACCACTGTTTTGCAGCCAAACAATACACTGATGCTAGATTTTTTACTTACAGGCCATCAGACTACTTAACAGCAAGTAGTCCTGCACTGCGACACTTTATTACTTCTCTTCCAGACCCCTGGATATTACAATTCATTTATCCATCCATCCATCCATCCATCCATCCATCTTCCTCCGCTTATCCGGGACCGGGTTGCGGGGGCAGTAGTCTAAGCAGAGCCCCCCAGACTTCCCTCTCCCCGCAAACCTCCTCCAGCTCCTCTGGGGGAACCCCAAGGCGTTCCCAGGCCAGCTGGGAGACATAGTCTCTCCAACATGTCCTGGGTCTGCCCCGAGGCCTCCTCCCAGTGGGACATGCCCGGAACACCTCCCCAGGGAGGCGTCCAGGAGGCATCCGGAACAGATGCCCGAGCCACCTCAACTGGCTCCTCTCGATGCGGAGGAGCAGCGGCTCTACTCCGAGCTCCTCCCGGGTGACTGAGCTCCTCACCCTATCCCTAAGGGTGCGCCCAGCCACTCTGCGGAGGAAACTCATTTCTGCCGCTTGTATCCGCGATCTCATTCTTTCGGTCATGATCCAGAGTTCATGACCATAGGTGAGGGTAGGAACGTAGATCGACCGGTAAATTGAGAGCTTCGCCTTACGACTCAGCTCCCTCTTCACCACAACAGACCGGTACAATGACCGCATTACTGCGGACGCCGCACCGAGCCGTCTGTCAACCTGCCGCTCCATTTTTCCCTCACTCGTGAACAAGACCCCGAGATACTTAAACTCCTCCACTTGAGGGAGGAGCTCCCCCCCAACCCGGAGGGGGCAATCCACCTTTTTCCGACTGAGGACCATGGTCTCGGATTTGGAGGTGCTGATTCGCATCCCCGCCGCTTCACACTCGGTTGCAAACCACTCCAGTGCACGCTGTAAGTCTTGATTCGATGAAGCCAACAGGACCACATCGTCCGCAAAAAGCAGAGACGAGATCCTGCAGCCACCAAAACAGACACCCTCCGTTCCCTGGCTGCGCCTAGAAATTCTGTCCATAAAGATAATGAACAGAATCGGTGACAAAGGGCAGCCCTGGCGGAGTCCAACATGCACCGGGAACAGGTCTGACTTACTGCCGGCAATGCGAACCAAGCTCCTGCTCCGGTCATACAGGGAACGAACAGCCCATAGCAACGAGCCCCGAACCCTATAATCCCGAAGTACCTCCCACAGGATGCCACGAGGGACACGGTCGAATGCCTTCTCCAGGTCCACAGAACACATATGGACTGGTTGGGCAAACCCCATGAACCCTCCAACACCCTAGTGAGTGTATAGAGCTGGTCCACTGTTCCACGGCCAGGGCGAAAACCGCATTGCTCCTCCTGGATCCGAGGTTCGACTATCGGTCGGATTCTCCTCTCCAGTACCCCGGCAAAGACTTTCCCAGGGAGGCTAAGGAGTGTGATCCCCCTATAGTTGGAACACAATCTCCTGTCCCCCTTTCTTAAAAAGAGGGACCACCACCCCGGTCTGCCAGTCCAGAGGCACCGTCCCCGAACTCCACGAGGGGCGTGTCAGCTAAGACAGCCCCACAACATTCAGAGACTTGAGAAACTCGGGGCGGATCTCATCCACCCCCGGAGCCTTGCCACCGAGGAGTTTTTTTGACTACCTCAGCAACTTCAGCCAGGGTAATGGAAGAGTCCCCCTCCAAGTCCCCGGCCTCAGCTTCCTCTACGGAAGGCGTGTCAGAGGGATAGAGGAGATCCTCAAAGTACTCCTTCCACCGCCCGAGGACATCCTCAGTTGAGGTCAGTAGCGCACCACTTCCACTGTAAACAGTGTTGGCGGAACACTGCTTCCCCCCTCTGATTCGCCGGACGGTTTGCCAGAATCTCTTTGAGGCCGACCGAAAGTCTTCCTCCATGGCCTCACCGAACTCCTCCCAGGCCTGAGTTTTTGACGCGGCGACTGCCAGAGCCGCGCTCCGTCTGGCCCGCCGGTACCCGTCAGCTGCTTCAGGAGTCCCATGAGCCAGCCAGGCCCGATAGAACTCCTTCTTCGCTTGACGGCATCCCTTACCTCCGGTGTCCACCACCGTGTTCGGGGATTGCTGCCGCGACAGGCGCCGGAGACTTTATGGCCGCAGCTCCGAACCGCCGCCCGACAATGGAGGTGTGGAACATAGTCCATTCGGACTCAATGTCCCCAGTCTCCCTCGGGACCTGGTTGAAGCTCTGTCGGAGGTGGGAGTTGAAGACCTCTCTGACAGGGGCCTCCGCCAAATGTTCCCAACAGACCCTCACTATGCGTTTGGGCCTGCCAGGTCTGTCCAGCTTTTTCCCCCGCCATCGAATCCAACTCACCACCAGGTGGTGATCAGTTGACAGCTCAGCCCCTCTCTTCACCCGAGTGTCCAAGACATATGGCTGAAGATCAGAAGAAACTACTACAAAGTCGATCATCGACCTCCGACCTAGGGTGTCCTGGTGCCAAGTGCACTGGTGGACACCCTTATGCATGAACATGGTGTTGGTTATGGACAAACCGTGACTAGCACAGAAATCCAATAACAACTCACCACTTGCGTTCAGATCAGGGAGGCCGTTCCTCCCAATCACACCCCTCCAGGTATCACTGTCGCTGCCCACGTGGGCGTTAAAGTCCCCCAATAGAACGACAGAGTCCCCAGTGGGAGCGCTTTCCAGCACGCCCCCAGGGACTCTAAAAAGGCCGGGTACTCTACACTGCCGCTAGGCGCATAAGCACAAACGACAGTGAGAGACCGTTCCCTGACCCGAAGGCGTAGGGAGACGACCCTCTCGTTCACCGGGGTAGACTCCAACACATGGCGGCTGAACTGGGGGGCTTTTAATAAGCCCACACCAGCCCGCCGCCTCTCACCCTGGGCAACGCCAGAATAGTGGAGAGTCCATCCTTGGTCGAGAAGAGTGGTTCCAGAACCCAAGCTGTGAGTGGAAGTGAGCCCGACTATATCTAGATGGTATCTCTCAACCTCCTGCACTAGCTCAGGCTCCTTCCCCGCCAATGAGGTGACATTCCAAGTCCCAAAAGCCAGAGTTGGCGCCCGAGGTTTGGGTCGGCTGGGCACTTGGCCCCGACCACTGCCCAAATCACAATGCACCGGCCCCTTATGTCCTCTCCGGCAGGTGGTGAGCCCACCGAAGAGCGGCTCCACGTCATGGCTTCGGGCTAAGCCCAGCCAGGCCCCATGGGCATAGACCTGGCCACCAGGCGCTCACATGCGAGCCCCCCCCCCAGGCCTGGCTCCAGGGTGGGGCCCCGGTGACCCAATACCGGGCGGGGTGAATGAGATCTTTGATTTAATAGTCGTAAGGGGATTTTGAACCGCGCTTTGTCTTGTCTGTCACCCTGGACCTGTTTGCCTTGGGAGACCCTACCAGGGTCATATAGCCTCAGGCAACATAGCTCCTGAGATCATTCAGGCACTCAAATCCCTCTACCTCGGGAAGGTGCCGGTTCACGGAGGGGTTGTATTTATTTGTACTTGCCGTTTAATACTTATTTGTACTGCCTTACTTATCAGCACATCCTTGTGTTTGTTCATGTCTGTTCACATCCATATGAGCCTCATCACAAGCATTTCAATGCCCAGTGTACCCAGTATAACTGGGCAAATGACAAATAAACGACTCTGACTCTGAGATTTTTTTATATACGTATATAGTAAAAACTGCACTGGTTCATTTAGCTGACACTTTTCTCCAAAGCAACTAACAATGTTACGTTACCTACAACTGTTTACCAATTTGCACAGTTTGCCAATCTTACTGCAGGATTCTAGGATGAGTACGTTGCTCAAAGGCATTACAATGGGAGGTGAGATTCAAACCTGCGACCGTGGGGTCCAAAATCAGCAGGTCTAACCACTATGTTACCAGCTGCAACATAACACAGTAATACAATACAATAATACAGGTGGTCTACACCCACCTTTCCCAAACCAACTCCTCTTTCACACATCAAAAAATAAAGACAGTGATGGCAATAGGGCAGAAGTAAACGAGTACCACATTCACTGATACATCACACTTTGTGATGCCCGTAAAGAGCACGCTGGGGTGCTTTACAAGGCATGGCTAGTAAAATTCATTACATTTGTCCTGTGTTGGAAAAAAGGCACAGGTGGCAAGTGACCAACAGGGAAAGATATAAGTGACACACACCTAATGTACATACATAATTATCCAGTGATACTTAGAGGTGCAGCAGGTAGCGTTTAGAGCTACTGCCTTTGGACTTGAAGTTTAACTCCCACCTCCTGCTGCAACTGCCTACCCCTGAACAAGTGTATCATAAATTGCTCCACTAAATTTAACCCTCAGTGATTAAATAATGGTATGCAGCTTAACACAGGAAGCTGCTTTGTAAAAATGGTCAACTAAATGAACAAATGTAATGGACAATATAAAAATATCACCATGAGGATCAATATCCATTATGCAGAGGTCTGATAGCTTACTACATGAAGAAAGGGTTCGTACTAAGCATTTGTCAAAATTCAGATCAAGTAAGAGCTCTACCACCTCCTTTTTTGTGAATGTAGCAGCACTCAAAGAAATTATATTTATTCAATTAATTGACACTTTTCTCCCAAGCAACTTAAACATTAAGGTGCTTATAATTATTTACCCCTTTACACAGAAGAGTATTTCTCCTGAAGCAATTTTCAGGTAAGTACCTTGCACAATAAATAGTACAGCTGGAGACAGGAATCAAACCTGCAATCTTTGGGTCTAAAGGCAGTAGCTTATGTTACTTTGCTATCAGCTACCCTATGAGGCTAACTTAACCTGCTCTTGACTCTCTTCCTGGTCTTTCTTCTTTTTATAAGGTGGAGCACATTGCTACCCAGAAATGCTTGTCCATAGGAATTCAAATACAAGACTAACATAGCTTTTGCAGGTCTGTGTGATACTGTTTCTAGTTTCTTCAAAAAATGTTTTCTGTAATCTATTAAAAAAAAAAAAAAAACTCACAGGTACAGACTTTAACTTTTCAGCCCTCCTTAAAAAGCAAACAAACATTTTCATGTTTTCCATTTTATAATGACATCCTACCCATATGTAATTTATTTTTGCACAGTAATACAAAAAGCTTTGCTGTAGGCCATATAAAGATGAGTTTGTCTAATAAAAACTTTAAGTATGACCACAACACATGCCCTTCGCACTTATTTACCTGAAGCGTACAAGCCAACACACACTGACTGAAACAGCTTGTCTTACGTAGGGTTGCGGTGAACCGGGGCCTAACCCGGCAATGTAGGGCGTGATGCTGGAGGGGGAGGGGACACACCGAGGACAGAATGGTAGTCTGTCAAAAGGCACCCCAAACAGGACTTGAAGCCCAGACCCACCAGAGAGCAGGCCTTGACCAAACCCACTGCACCACCGCACCCCTCTGTGTGAGTCATCTCCCTAATAATAAATGTAGATAAGACAGGTTAGCTGTCATAACACAAGAGGGCACCAAAAAAGTCTGGCAGCAAACTTTAGCTGTGTCCCAGCTCTCCGTGTGTTACATGCAGAACTGTTTCCAGCTCTATTTTCCGAAACCACTGCACAGTGAGTCCAGCAAAGAATTGTGTCATGGTGAGGCTTTGTGGGAGCTCAGTCAAGCAGTCGTGGAAGATGTACAGTGGCCCAGACAGAACGAAAGAGCACAGAATTGGATTAAGGACAGACAAAAGGTGTGGTTGTGAGGGGATCTGGCCAGCAGCACAAGACTAGAATGTCACAACTATGCCCGTATCTCAACCAGCAGCACCTGGGTCTGATTAAGCACCTGGCTTCAGTTGGAGCACTCGGCTATAAAAGACACTTCTCAGCCTCTTCCCAGTTGTGGAACCTTACTTGGGATAGCTGTCCTGCCTGTGTGCTCAAACGTGCCTAGCATTGCTTTTCCCCAGTCCCATTCCACATCTCTTTGGTAACGACCATCCACCTGCCTTGTCCCCTCACCACGACTTCAGATCCTCGCCTCTGTTCAGGTCGCTCAGACCTCTGTGTCCTCTGTTTTCCATGACATGGAAGGTCATGGGCCGCAGTGGGCCTTTACTTACAGACAAACACAGAATGTCTGTTTCCACAACAAGAATGTTGTACCATTTTTCCCTTTGTGAGCAACCGTTCAATGAGTCAGCCTCACAGCTGAACGAAAGCAGAGAATAAGTTTTCCAGGATTGGTGATTAAATGAAGACATTACACCATGAGATAAATGATTTGAAGTGCACGACAGTACCAAGGTATGCCTTGGCAGAGTCTCAGGCCACCAGAAACATTGTTATTAATGAGCATACCAAGCCAAGGCTGGCTACGGAAACAAAGGGGGGAATCCCCAGCTCAAGAGTGTTGCAGTGCCACTATGGTATGCTGACATCAGCAGCGAGGGCAGCCCTTGGCATCACTGAGATTAGGCAGGTTGAGTTGAGAGGCAGAACTGGGAGGGGAAGCTAGGCTGGGTGCCCATAGCATGCAGAGGCATGGGACACAAATTGACACTGCCAGTGGATGCCTGTCTCTCCCTCTCCCTGGAGTCTCTCCTACTGGATCACTGCAATGTGGACTGCTATGAAGAAGCCCAAATGTGAAAGTGAAGGGGGGCAGTGCTAAAGAAAAGGTAATATCTTTTGGCCCATTCCTCTAAACAACTTATTCAATACTGAGTCAATTACAGTACGCCCTACCAGAAAACGCGCTCACAAACAAACAGACACACACACGGACATACGCAAAGAAACACATGAAAAAAGGTTCACTTTCAAACAGAGCAATCTCTTTAAAGAAAAGAGAATAGATTGCTGCACTGCTCCAGAGAAAATACCAACAATTGTTCCGCAGCTTGTACAAATACAGCAAGAGTACAAGCGCCAACCACTATGCAAACAACACAAAGTGTGGCCTGGCTGAATGGGTAAACACTAAGGCAAATAAAAATCATGTAAATAAATAGTTCATTTTTGCAAAAAAAAAAAAAAAAGAAAAAAGTATTTGGGGTGAGTTCAGAGAGTTTAACTGGGAAAATCTCCAGTCTCCATAATCTCTGGGCACCTCTTCAGAGCTCTGCAACCTTTACATTCACAATCAGGACTGAATCACTTAAACTTGCAGAGGAATGAAGCACAAATCAACTATGCGCCATCGGTGTATAAGCTGGACCCTTTAGTCCCGTTCTTCATTTAAAAAGCAAACACTAACATATGTTAACTCTTGGACTTTGATTCAGCTTCGTCTTTCAAGCCAGCCACCCCATCAACACTCACCTAATATCTCAGTGCCAACACCAACAATCATTCTAAAGCTTCAAATAAGGTCCTCAAATCTTAGTTACCTCCAGAATGAGCTTTAAAAGGTGGGGGTGGGGAATGGAGGGAGAAGAAAGTATGTGTACACTGCCATCGCAGCTGCTGGCTATCATAACCTCCAAATAACAAGATCTTCTGAGCCACTGTACCATCCCCTCCAGAGCTGACCCTGCATGTGGTGAAAGGGGAGAAGGTGGCTGACTTGGCACACAGTACTGGCAGAAGGTGATTTTCTTGGCACAAACTGGGACTTGGCTGAACTAATCCCAGGTGTCTGTGTGGTCCTGGATCCAATTATCACGGCCCCCCTCCATTCCATTGAACCCCAACCCTCAAACCACACCTCAGCCACCACATCATCATTCTATTTCATATCTTATTAGCCACTCTGATATTTGCACGCATCTACTGCCCACGCAGAGAAAGATGTCCGAACAGATAAATACTAATTATGAAAAGAAACAGGATTAAGGAGGGAGAAAGATGGAACAAAAAATAAACAGTGCTGCCCCATGGATTTCTATGCTGAACTGCCCCAAGGTATCCCCTTACTGTGGACCACTGGCTCAGTGCTCATTATCCTGTGTGCGTGTCCTGGCTCACAAGAACAGATCCTGTTTGCTTGCCTGCCTGTGTTTGGTCAGCAAATCCATAAGATGCATGGCACTGAGGCCGCTGTCTGGTCATAAAGAAGTTTCTGAAGAAGGGCACAGAGTCTGGGCATTGGTTAAACATGGAGTTGGTATACTTATTTTAACATAAACATCCAACCCTCTGCAACTGTATATTACTCTTAAGTAATTCTAGTTAGACACTCTTGGTGTGTTTGTCTTACATTATATTTATTCATGTAGCTGACACTTTTCTCCAAAGCAACTTACAATGTTAAGGTTACAATTATTTACCCATTTATACAGCTGGGTAATTTTTACTGGAGCAATTTAGGGCAAACACCTTACTCAAGGGTACTACAGCCAGAGGTGGGGATTGAACCTCCATCCTTTGTATCCAGAGACAACTGATCAGAACACTACACTACCAGCTGTTTGTATATAGTGCATCAATATATATCATATACAGTGGTGGGGTCTTGAACCTTCATTAAAAGCCAGAGCTGACGACAATCAGCTCCTTTGTTTTGTCGTTTGTGTTACAGATATGGACTCTGATTGCCAAAAGGATTGTGGTGAGACCAGCCGCACACTCCCAGTGCCAAGCAGAACCTATGTATAGAATTAATGAACAGACACTGATTCAGTGTGTAATTTAGAGAGTATGATGCTTGCAGCTACAGGGGCCATTTTCCAAATCTTCTTTCAGAAAGTGCAGGAAAGGGAGACAGTAAAACTTTTTACGGCACAAGATGAGAAAGTGGAAGAATAGTTGTGGTTGTTTTCCAACAATTGTCTCCTTAATGTGCACGACCCTGTGTGTGAGGGTAGTAGGGAGTGAATAAGAGAGTGCAATATCGTACAGTCCAAGGCTGCAAGCCCAGAATCATCGAGATGCAGAGCCAGATTTTGCTGAATGCTAAATTCCAGGACTGATAGCGACAATTTCCCACTCTCTCTCACTGGAAGAGAACAGGCTAATGTTGTGGAACAAACAGACAACAGTTGCTCTTTCAAACTGACCGAGAGTGTTGTTAGTGCCCCATGCCACCACTGAACTTAAAGTTCTTCTTGGTGTGGATGGGGTACCGGCTTTGTTGTATGTGCAGAGGCTTGTTGGCAGTCTTTAGCTAAACACTTCATTTTTTTCTGTTTGTTTGCAGAAGCAACAGAAAGAATAATAATGACTCTCTGTTAGTTTGCCTCAGACACTTAAAAGCAAGTCTTCAGGCCTTTTTAAGACTTTGAGAATTGCTCTTGCGGAAATCAATGATTTCAACATGGTCTGTTCCTCTAAAGTGCAAAGCTGTGTTTCTCTACAGCTATAGCGATGGTCAAAAAGGGTCTTGTACAATCAGAAAGAGGGGTGATAATCTGTATCTACAGCATAGTGGAAGGTGGAAGGATGCGCCACACAGAACTTCAGCTAACAAAGTCAGTCTGATCATTCAAATAGCAAGTAATGTGACATGTTTCATTACTCTGCAAAATTCTTTCTGACTGGACCCGAGTGCAAAAAAAAATCTCGGAAAGGAAACTACAATATCTTTCACAGCTCTGAGGATGCTTTTTAGTGCTTTGTTGGGGGGGGGTGAGGTGGTGCAGGAAGCTTGGCCTGTGCCTGCTCTCTGGCAGGCCTGGGGTTCAAATCCTCCTTGGGGTGCCCTCTGACGAACTGGTGCCCTGTCCTAGGTGTGTCCCCCCCAGCCCCATGCCCTGTGCTGCTGGGCTAGACTCCAGCCCACCATGACCCCACTTGGGACAAGTGGCTTTAGTCAATGTGTGTGTGTTTATGAGGGTCCTGAACAGAATCTGGCATTAGATATAGACCAGCATTAAAAGGAGGTACAGTTTTCATAATCCCTTACAGTACTAATGCCAAAAAGTGGAGAAATCACACACATCCTTGCCTATTTCCTCTTTCATGCACAAGTACACAATCAAAACAAACAGATACAATGAAGAAGCCAAATCACCAACTCAGAGGAGCAACAAAGCAAAACAATTTCATCTTCTGTACCCTTTGAACTAAGCAGTTTTTTCATTTTTACCAGGCTGCTTTTGCTCAGCACTTAATGGGGCTGGGTGAAGGCTATGAGTTATGCTTCAGTAGATGGCGTAAGCAACGCATCAAAATATAAAAAGACAGGCTCACTCTCTACCTTTCCAAAGGTGCATATTTGTTGGTTTAAGAGACTGGCTTTGACTGTGGTAAGGGGCAATATACCTCCTGAAAATGCTCCACTTCGTATGCTTTACTGCATTAGACTCCCGCGAAAGCCTCCTTTACCTCCGTATTGCAATGAGCTTAACATGCCATGTTTTAATACAGAAAAAAATAAATCTCTTTGAACAAACGTACGTAGCTAGGAGCTGATGGAATAATCACAAGAGAATTCAATAAACTTTCCAAAAGTATGTGGTTCGAAGAGATCATTTCTATTTTCAGACAGAATGCTGGGATAATGCCATTAATGTGGAAGGGGCTAGGTTAAACCAAAGGACATGTGTGGAGTTTGCCTGCAAGTAGCAACAAAAATCACATTTTAGTCCTGGATGCTACCACTGGGGGGTCTGCAGAAACATACATTACCACCGGCTCAATTATTACATATGTAATAATACATTAAATATTTATTTGGGTTATTGCCATTTATGTTTCAAAAACATTTCTTCTTCCTATTTTTCACATTTTTATTAATTCCCACATCATATTCCTCTCTATTGGTACTGACAGGTAACACAGGATGTGATAGGACAGGTTGGATAGGATAGTACTTCATTTATCCCTGCAGGAAAATTCACACACACAGAAGCTTGACACAAGAGACATATCAACAATGTGCAGTTATATCCAACAAAATAACAAATAAATAAATAGATAAAACCAACATTTACAAATTACCATTACTTTATAAAATATAACAAGTGAATGCAAAGACACTAAGGTACTGAGCCCCATTCAGTTTGTAGTTGATATGTACTCCCAAGTACTTGTAGAAATGAACAACTTCTGTGTTTTTTATGTCTGTATCCTCATTGATAATTGGGTTCAAGGGCTCGACAACAAGTGAAAATCTGCTCTCAACTCTTTCCTCTTACTAATACTGAGTTGGAGACGGTTTACCTTACACGATGAAACAAAGTCCACAATTAGACGCCTGCATTTCTGTGTTTCAATACCTTCTTTGACACACCTCACTAACGCAGAATTCTCAGAGAAATTCTGAAAGTCATACAGCCTAGACTTGTATTTGAACTCAGAGGTGTAGAGGGTGAACAAAAATGGAGGCAATACCGTTCTCTGAGACACACCTTGGTCTTTTAGCACCACATCAGATAGACGGACCCAAAGTGTACTAAACTATGGCCTGCCTTTTAGGTAGTCCAAGAGGTGAGGAACAAGTGGAATGGCTAGATGGCATTTAAGGTACTGGAGAAGATGAAAACATAACTATCACTGTGCTGCTGTTCTTTTTCCAGGTGGGCATAAACCCTGTGGAGCATGTAGATTATTTAGTCATCCAGACCAATACAGGCCTGATAAGCAAACTGCAGAGAGTCCAGATGGTCTCTCACAAGAGGTCTGATGTGACGTCACCAACCCATCAAGGGTTTTATAATGTACAACTTGACAGCTACTGGCATCTAATCATTCAGACCATACTTACCCCTTTTCTTTGGGACTGGGATGTGGCAGGATATCTTCCAAAAAGGTAGAACTCTCTACAGACTCAACAACAGGTTGAAAAGATGTGGAAGACACAAGAGAGTGGGCTAGCACATGCTTTTAACATCCTGAGGCTGATTCCATCAGGACCCACAGCTTTGCCAATATGCAGTCTTGGACAAGCGCAGACATCACTGTGTTTCCACCAGGAGAAGTGGACCGGAGAAACATGATGGTCATCCATGTACAGGTTTGTTAGCCTGCAGAAAAGGTAATGAAGGCAAGGTCCATGCTGATGGTTGGTGTTTTCAGATGAAGGAAGGGGGGGGTGGGGGAGGGCATCTGTTGAATGACCGATTCAGCTCATTGGCCCAATCCAGAGTCCCCTCCATCATGTCCCCCACAGACTTGCCCATGGCTGTTATCTTCCCCAGACCCAAGTTGCTATGCTGGAGCCTCCAGCTTGTCCCTCCAGGCACACTTCCCTTCCCAAAAAACCTTTTCCAGCTTCCACTGTACCTGTTTCAGCTCTACCCTGCCCCTTGTTCTGATTGTCTCCTTTTTCATAGTCAGGAAGCCATTCAAGTCTTCTTGTGACCCATGGTTTATTATGGGTGAAGCAACACGCGCGGGCAATAGTGTTAACACAAAAATTGATTTCATTAGCAAATAGCTCTCAGTCCATTGCCTCAAAGCAATAATGCTCTTCTGTTTCCCTTATCTAGTTCAGGCATTTTGTTGTCCTTTGTATTATAATCCACAAACTGGAAAACACAGGCCAGAGTAGAGGTGAGAAAGGCATGGTCGAAATGCCCAGAAATCACAAAGAATGTGTGACGATGCTGGGGCTGTAGTCTGCCTCAGATGGTGCATGTTGTGTCCATCAGGCCATGATGTCAATGCATGGTGGGACACAGGAAATGGCAACAATGGTGTTTAAAAATTTCCAGGGGTGGTAATACCACCTCATCCCAATGGCAAGTAGTGTAGCTTTAGTATAAAAGACCTGGGCCTTCACTGTAACATGTCTCTTGTTGCACCATCTCTTGTTCATGAAAATAGCCTATTCACCCTCTCCTTTTAATCACTTTGTTTTCCTGTAAACATGTACAATGTGAAAATCATCCAGGGGACACCAAAGAGTCAAAAATGTCTTCTTTCAGCCAAGTGTTCATGAAGCACATCAATGTATAGTATGTGTAGGCTCTATGGCACATAGCGTTTACCAAAAGTTAATCTCTTGTGTTAACCACTTACATTCCCCATGATGATTGTACGCAGGTATGGTTTGTACCCTTGTTTCTTCAGCTAGATTCATGCCCCTCGTCTCCTGCCCTGGTTGTTGCGACCAAATCTCAGCTCAGCTGGAAGGTCCAGCAACAGCAGCAGTAAGGACAGTGGACAAAGTGCTAACAGCTGCATTTGATGTCTCATTAGCAGAAGTACATCCAAACAATAATACCTCTTGCCACCATGTGGAGAGAGAGAGAAAAAAAAAAAAACCAAGAATTATTTTTAAAGAAAGAAAAAAAAAACAACAGCCAAGAAAAAAATAGACACAGACACATTTCCAAAACTACAGCAAAAGAAAAGTAGGACAAAAAAAACTAAGAAAAAGAAAAAATAAGAAAAAAATCACAGAGCTGCTGTTACAAGCTGTAGCTCAGATGGTGCCATGTTTGGGAATTAGAGCTGCGGTCAGGCTTCCACATAGTCAGTTATATCTCAGTGCAGCCATTTACATTCCATATCGCTCAATTCACGTCACTCGCTGGTCTTATTTGGCCCACCATTATATCTTTTAGCTCCAAGATCATGTTGTGAAGAAACAAGTCAGAGAGTAGTTCTGACAAAATCAGCTGGATCATTCTTTCCTACATTAGTTCACAAATATTCTGTTTGTCTGTTTTAGTGTTTAACTTGCATGTTGTTCAATGAAAACACCGCCTTTACCACAGGATGTATTAATGAAATGTAAATAGAGTATATTCAGATCCAGGGTTGGCAGCTCCTTTCCTCATGACTTAAGGTCTATGTTTTCATTCATTTATTTACTGCCAGTAACTACTTGTGAAATGCAAAGCACATCTTGGAAGCACAGCTATTAACAGGGAAAATGAAAACAAGAAACAACGTTGTTGGTCACATAGATTGGAGATGACCGTTTCTCGTCTAAATACTGGATGAATGTGCATGCTCTATCAAAAATGTTTATAAAAATATTTATTCAAGCCTTTATTTAACCACTACTCTGGCACTGTATTTGCTTGTTTGTGCATCTTATACTGTTAAAAAAAAATAATAAGAAAATTTGGTAGGACGGTATCAGGATTTGTCTCTCCTGTGTTTTATGAACCTACTTGAACAATGAACCTCGGTGCAGCAAGTGGAAGGTAACAAACTAGGTTTACTTGAGACTCACGTCTGCAGCTATGTCTCTTTCTCTTAATGTAATGCATAAATTGTACTTTTGCTGAGATGTACGTCGCTTTGGACAAAAGCATCTGTGAAGTGAATAAATGTAAAAGATATTTTAGGTTCCACAGCCTTTGACAGGACTTTTGTCAGGCATCCCTCATCACCCAGATACAACCTGGAAACCAAGAGCTAAACTAGTAAGCTCTTTAAGAGCCATTTACCCAGGCACATCAACCTAGGGTAAAACCAACAAGGATTAACCTTGAAAAATGTTCATTTCTTTGAATTACTTCAGAGCGTATAATTTGGCTGCATTTTTACAGACCACTAAATGCCAGCAGCTCTTGTACTGGTATAACAACAACCCAAAAACCTGCATTTTTCATTTTAGTGCCATAAGGGCAGTCACAGCACTTACTTGTATACATTCATTTCTCATATACCAGGGTTTAAACATTTTATGAAATTTCACTGATAGGAGAATTTTCATTATGAGAGAGCTGAATTTAAATCTTATAGACAAAAAAAAAAAATGGGTTCCTGCTTTTCACCCAAAGTGACATAAACATTATTATTTATTAGGCTCATTTGGAAGGTATACACCCATTCTAAATATGATGCCTGCAAAATGTTCAAAAAAAGTTGGGACAGGAGTGTGTTTACCACTGTGTTAGATCAACTTTCCTTTTAATAACACTGAATAATTGTTCTGAAACTGAAGAAACTAGTCATTGTCATGCTGAAAGTGGGATTTTTCTCCATTCTTGCTTGATATAGGACTTCAGCTGCTCAACAGTCCTGGGTCTCCGTTGGCATATTTTGCACTTCATAATGTGCCACACATTCTGAATGGGAGACAGATATGGACTGCAGACAGGCCAGTAAGCACACCCACTCTTTGACTGGGAACCCACGCTGTTGTAATAAGTGCTGAATGTGGGTTGGGGTTGTCTTCCTCAAATAAGCAAAGATGCCCCTGAAAAAGAAGTCATCTAGATGGCAGCATCTATTGCTCCAAAATGCATATTTACCCTTCAGTGTTAATGGTGCCTTCACAGATGTGCAAGTTTCCCATGCCATGGGCAGTAACACACTCCTATACCATGACAGAAGGTGGATTTTGAACTCGGCCTTGGTAACTATTAGGATTCTTTTCCTCTTTGGCCCAGAGAACAAGATGTCCATTTTCACCAAAAACTAGTTGAAAGGTGGACTTCTCAGACCACAGCACACATTTCTACTTTGCCCAAGTCCATCTCAGATGAGCTTTAGCCTAAAAAAGTCAGCAGCATTTCTGTATATTGCTGATGTATGGCTCCTGCTTTGCATAATATAGTTTTAACTTGCATTTGTAGAGGCTGCGATGAACTGTGTTTACGGTTTTCCAAAGTCTTCCTGAGCCCATGTGGTTACATTCATTACAAAAGAATGTTGGTTTTTTATGTGGTGCCATCAGAGGGCTCCAAGATCACGGGTGTTCAATATTGGTTTACCACCTGTTACCTATTGACCTATTTACCTGTATAAAGGTCCATACCAGTTTTTTGACACATTGCACATGTAAATAGGCACCTGTCCCCACTAGACCATGTCGCAGGCATCAAAATTGGAATTAGCTTATATTTACAAATTTAAATTTATGAGATACAACATTAAATATCTTGTCTTTGTACTGTTTTCAATGAATACGGGTAAAAGAGCATTTACAAATCACTGCTTTCTGTTTTTCTTTGCATTTTACAAACTGTCCAAACTTTTTTGGAAATGGGGTTGTACAATGTTAAGCCACCTACAACTGTTTACCCATTTAAACAGATGGGTAATTATTCAACTAGTTCAAAAAGTTGCATAGTCATTTATTTATTTATTCAGTCAGTCTGCTACATAATATGATGCAATATGCTGTAGACTGCATGCCGCTCTGGGGTTTAAAATAATTGTAATGCCTCTTTGTTGGTCACGTCATGGTTTTAGGTCTTAGCCAACAAATTAGTCAGTTTCACATTAAAACAACATAAGTGAAACAACAGTGTTAGTGGCAGCCTTGTAGTCCCAAGACTAAGGGTGCAAAGACAAGGGAGTTTATCTGCAGGACTTCATGTAGTGAGGTCCCAAGCATTCATTATGTGAGTTCTACTGTACATACTGTATTCAGCAAAGTATCATGCTCCAAAAATGTCTAATACTGAAGTTGTCTGTGGCACCTGGACCAAGTGTCATCCCCATCAGCATAACCGCAAACATTTTCATTGGAACAGTAGCCTGGTGTGCCTTCTTCTATCAAGTCTTTCAATATCTCCATGAGCCTCTGAAAGTGCTAACCTGGTATGAAGAAAACTGACCTCATCCTAGCCTATGCTTCCTACCTCTCCATGCAAAGCCTCATTCTCCAAATTTCACCCCATATCAGAAAGTGAAATCTGCAAGCTCCTGCTGTCATATACACTCACCACCTACTTCTTGATCCCATCCTTTCACTTCTGTAGTTAACTTCTCTACAATTTATTACATTAATCTCTCATATTATTAATATCTCACTGTCTAGTAATTGCTGCTCATCTACTTTCAAAACTGCTCTTATTTCACCACTGTTGAAGAAACTCTTTCTGGACAATAATTCAGTCCAGAATTACAGGACAGTCTCTCTTCTCTCTTTTCTGTTAGAAAGTATGAAACATGCAGCCTACAACTAGTTATTTGCATTCCTTACCTAGAATGATCTTCAGTCTGCATTCAGTGTTGGCCACTCTACAAGACTGCCCTCCATACGGTATCATATGGTCTCCAGTCTGCTATAGTGGCTTCCCTCTCCTCGGTCCTCATTCTTCTTGGCTTGTCTGCAGTATTTGCCACTCACCAGATTGTACTTTCCTCTTAAATGGATTGAGTCCTACCTACCTATCAGACTGATCTTACCAGATGGACTGCTGGAGCTATATTTCTTCTCCTCATCCTCTGTCAACTGGTGTTTCACAAAGCTCAGTGTTTGGCACTCTACTCTTCTCCACCTGCTCCTCTTCCCTTGGTTCGGTTATTGTTTCTGAAATTTTCCTATCACTGTCATCCTGACGATACCCAGCTCTTCTCTTTACCTCCGACAGTCACATACTGTACGTATTGTCACATATTGTTTCCTGCTTCTCAGACATCTCAGGTTGGATGACTGTCTTACTGTATCACCATCTATAGCTCAACCTCTCCAATAGTGATGTATTTTACCTCCCAGCTGGTCCATCCATTTATTTGGAACTCAATCAAACTAGACAACTCACTCATTTCACCTGCTTAATAGGTTGAGACTGGGAGTAATGTTCAACTCACATCTTTGCTTCTTTCAAAACATTGATGCCATAACACAATCCTGCAGATATATCCAGCATAATATCTGTTGGATCTGCCCTTATCTCACAAACTCTGCACACTTCTAGTCCAGGCTACACTAATACCCTGCCTTGACTACTGCAGCTCTCTCCTGTCTAGACTCTCAACCTCCTCCATCAGACCTCTCCAGCTGATACAGAATGATGCTTCCCAAGTTGTATTTGAGCTGCCAAAGCATTCCTGTGTGTCTGCCCTCCTTGTCTCTCTCCACTGGCTTTCTGTAGTTTTCCATATCAAGCACTCTGGTTATGGCCTACAAGACTAGCAAGCAATGGACCTGGTTCTTGATACCCACAAAATCTGATTGCTGATTTAAATGGTGACATCAGACAATCTGACTGTACTTTTAGAAGAACCTGTCTGCATCTCTGTCTCAGTTACTGAAGTACAATTTTGTTCTCACAGAGTTCTACTGCACTTCAGATAAAAGCATCTGCTAAATGAATAATGTATTGATAGTCCAGACTTAATATTTAGCTCGCCCTTTGGTCAAAATTATTGCAAATAAGTGCTTCCTAGAGCCATTGTTGAGCTTCATACACCTAAATACTGCTCCACTTCATCCTAATTTAAAGGGTGCATTCTCTCAGCTGCTCTTGAGATAATCTCAAAATGGTTTTAGTGAAATTTAGATCTCGACTTGTTGTTGGCAATTACAGAACAATCCAGCAGTATGAAATGTGTTTAGGATCTTTGTCCTCAATGAATTGTATGTATTTGTTTATCTTGCCTTATGCCTGTGTTAAAGTGCTCTGTGTCAGTGTGTGAGAAGAGCACTCTATAAAAATAAATTAAATTGAATTGAATTGAATTGAATTGAATTGAATTGGGGGGGCGTGGTGACGCAGTGGGTTGGACCAGGGTCCTGCTCTCCGGTGGATCTGGGGTTCGAGTCCCGCTTGGGGTGCCTTGCGGCGGACTGGTGTCCGGTCCTGGGTGTGTCCCCTCCCCTTCTGGCCATACGCCCTGTGTTACCGGGTAGGCTCCGGTTCCCCACGACCCCGTATGGGACAAGTGGTTCCGAAAATGTGTGTGTGCGTGTGTGAATTGAATTGAGTGAGCAACAGATGGCAAGAGTTGAAACAGCTGCAGCATGTGTGAAGATCAGCTTGAATTTGCAGCAATTGATTAAAGTGCTTTCCTTACCATTCAAACAATACTTTGCAATCTTTGCTCAAGATTTCTCTTCCTCCATTGTCCCGGGAGATTGGCTACAGTGCCATGGGTTTAAAACTTCTTGATACTATTACAAATCGTAGAAACAGGAATATCAAGGTCTCTAGAGATGAAAGTGTTATGTAGAGATTTTCCATGCTTGACTACAATCTTTCTCCTGACCATCTCAAACAATTATTTCATTTTCTTTTTCTCCATGGTCATCATGTTGCGCACATATGTTAACAGAAGAATGAGTCCTTTCCTCTATTCATACTTAAGTGATTAACTTTTATAATGCAAATGCTTGCATCTGCTCACAGGTGCCATACCCCAACCACTCCTCAGACACACACACCTGGCAAGAATCAACAGGACCCTGCCCTGCATTTCCAGTCTCTTCTCCCCTGCCCTGTTTCCTTGTCCCATGACTTAATTACTTCAGTATTGATCTTTGCTCTCCACCTCAACTTCAGATTTTCCTGCAGAGTAATGTTTTCACCTTGATTCCTAAAACTTTCCCTGTCTCTAACCATGAGTCTTGCTCTATGTGTTGACTCCCATCTTGTGGTTGTGACAATAAGTAAGTTCACTTCCATAGTAAAGGAGAATCACCTGCTTAAAACTTAATTATTACTAAATTCTAACTCAGAGAATGTGTGGGCACACACATTTGGCAACAACTATATTTTAATTTTCTATGACAAAATTATCAAGTAGGCTCGTAGGACTGACATCAGTCTCAGGCTTACTTTTTGGAGATGGGCAAAAGGTATTAGGGATTCAGTTTTACAGGAAGTGGAAGCATTGAGGAACTGGAAAACAATGGTTGACAATAGATGGCTGGGCCGGGTCTCTTTGTGTGGTGGGTCTGGGGTTCAAGTTCTGATTGGATGCCTTGTGGCGGACTGGCATCCCGTCAGGGGTGTGTTCCCTCCCCCTCCAGCCTTATGCCCTGCATTGCCAGGTTAGGCTACGGTTTGCAACAACCCCGCTTGGGACAAACAGTTTCAGACAGTTTGTGTGTGTGGTTGGCAATCTATCCAGGGAGTGGATAGATGGAGGAGTATAAATCGACCAGCATCAGAGAAGATTGAGGGGGGTAGGTACGTACATAGCTATAGAAGTTCAGAGGAAGTTAATTGAAGATTATATCAGAATGTTCCAGGCATCTCCCTGAAACTCAACAGCATTTTTGTAATTTTATGTGAAAGATAATGATGAGGTGTCTGACAAACTATTGTTTTTGTTGGTGTTGGCTTTACAGAATGTAATGACTTTGAGGGCCTTAACCTCTTGGCCTGGGTGGTGTAGAATCAAAAAGTCACCACAGTAAATCATTATTTTCAGGTGTTATGGGGATGCTACAGATGCTTAGTATAGATTGAGGGCTTGTAGTCTAACGGGACAGTGATCTTTCTGCCACACACAATGGTTGAATCCTTCATAATCAAAAAGAAATACTTTTTAACACTTTTATTAAAATTCCAAGATGTAATTACGATTAGTTACTCTGGGACCGGGGTGCGGTGGCGCAGTGGGTTGGACCACGGTCCTCTTGTTCAGTGGGTCTGGGGTTCGAGTCCCGCTTGGGGTGCCTTGCGACGGACTGGCGTCCCGTCCTGGGTGTGTCCCCTCCCCCTCCGGCCTTACGCCCTGTGTTGCCGGGTAGGCTCCGTGACCCCGTGTGGGACAAGCGGTTCTGAAAATGTGTGTGTGTGTGTGTGTACTCTGGGACCTCTGAAATTAATGAAATATCAATCAATGGCAAAAAACCTGATCATGCCCAGTGTTCTGAGACCCAAAATGCTTCAGCGAATGTGCACTTGTCATATGGGCATAGAGCCAGTGAACTTCTCTTTCGGCCTGGGATGAGGAAACATATTGAGGCCACTTGAAAAATGCACCACTTGCATACAGTACTGCAATTCCAACTCGAGAACCAATTTCACATCTGATCACTGAAATGAGCAACCACAGATGAGGAACCACATCAGATCAGTGACAAACTAGAAAAAGCCCTCTTAATACAGACACAGAAATGTCTATTTACCTCCCTACAAGGTCTGGACACAAAGTTAAACCAACAAAAATTCTTGACCTGTGAAACGTAAAGAGTGTAGGTGGAATGCTGCCCTTAACAATCACATAGCAAAAGTAATATAATGATATAAATACACACACATTTTCACAATCGCTTGTCCCATACGGGGTCGTGGGGAATCGGAGCCTACCCGGCAACACAGGGCATAAGGCCGAAGGGGGAGGGGACACACCCAGGACGGGACGCCAATCCGTCGCAAGGCACCCCAAGCGGGACTCGAACCCCAGACCCACCGGAGAGCAGGACCCGGTCCAACCCACTGAGCCACTGCGCCCCCATGATGTAAATAATTGCAGCAAATAGAAAAATATTAACATTCTTGATGGATATTATCCATATGTTAAATCTATTTGAATATATTCAGTATTGCTAACTTGGTAGTATTGTTACTTCTTACAAAAAGGGATATGACCCTTACAGTAGAAAACCTGCATAACCAATAAGCCCCAGAATTTTTCCTAATTTGTTCATTTGCCAGTCCCTGTCCCTCATAACATTTTCAGTTCAAGCACACAATGAATCAGCACAATTTTTCTCAGTCATCTAAGGACCATTTTGTCTGTGATGCTGGCAAACATAACACATGTTTGCTAACATGGTCTCTTTTTGAAAATTGTATTTCCATGGATGTTTAATGTTTGTACTTCTTTATCCTTATCTTTGCTGGGTGTGTGCAGAAATCTCCAGGTAACTGACCCAAGCCATTCTGGAACTCAGCTGCCTCATGCCCCCTGTGTAAATTCTATCCATCCATCCATCCATCCATCCATCCATGTTCTTGCCTGTTTGTCCTTCTAGGGTCGCAGTGGCAAAAGGGAGAGAAGAGAGGCCCAGCCGCCCCTGTCCCCTGCAACTTCCTCCAGCTCAGCCCAGGGGATCCCCAGCCACTCCCAGGCCAACTGTAAAATATAATCCCTCCAGCGGGTCCTGGGCCAACCTCAGGGCCTCGTCCCAGGTGGCCGTGCCTGGTATACCTCCAAAGGGAGACGCCCAAGAGGCATCCTGATCAGATGCCCGAACCACCTCAACTGGCTTCTCTCAACGTGGAGGAGTAGCGGCTCTACACTGAGTTCCTCCCAGATGTCCAAAGTCCTCACCCTATCATGGAGAGTGAGTCCCAACACCCTGTGAAGAAAACTTATTTCAGCCGCTTGTATACCCGATCTTATTCTTTCGGTCATTACCCAAAGTTCATGACAATAGGTAAGGGTAGGGGCGCAGATTGACCGGTAAATGGAGAGCTTTGCCTTATGGCTCAGCTTCCTCTTCACTACTACAGTCCGGTACAGCGACCGCATTACTGCTTCTGATGCTCCCAGTCTGCAGCTAATCTCATGCTCCCTTCTCCCCTCACTTGTGAACAAGACCCCAAGATACTTAAACTGCTCCACCTGGGGAAAATTCTCTCCCCTTACCTGGAGGGGGCATCCCATCCTTTTCCGTGAGACAACCATGGACTCAGACTTGGAGGTGCTGATCCTCATCCCAATGGCTTCACACTCGGCTGTAATCCAATGTTGGAGGCAACCATGTGACGGTGCCAAAAGGACAACAACATCCGCAAAAAGCAAAGACATCACCTTCCGACTCCCACATAGAATGCCCTCCTGACCTCAACTGCGCCTTGATATCCTATACATGAAAACCACAAACAAGAGTGGAGACAAGGCACAAGCCATTGCAGCCTTGGCAGAGTGCAACACCGACACTGAATGGGCTTGATTTAATACCGAGTATGCGGACACAGCTCTCGCTCCGTGTGTACAGACACCGAATGGCCCACAGTAGTTACCCCAGCACCCCATACTCCCTAAGCATCTCCCACAGAATTTCTCGGGGAACACGGTCATAGGCTTTCTCCAAGTCCACCAGAACACATGTAGACTGGATTAGTGAACTCCCATGCACCCCAGTCATCTGTGAGAGGATAAAAAGCTGATCCACTGTTCCACGGCCAGGACAGAATCCCCATTGTTCCTCATCAATTGGAGGTTCAGCTATTGGCCGGAGCCTCCTTTCCAGCACCCTAGCATAGACTTTCCCAGGAAGGCTAAGTATGATACCCCAATAGTTGGCACACACTCTCCAGTCCCCTTTCTTAAAAATAGGGACCACCACCCCAGTTTTCCAATCCAAAGGCACTGTCCCCGAGGTCCATGCAACATTGCAGAGGCATGTCAGCCATGACAGCCCTACAACATCCAGGGGCCTTAAGCAGTTCTGAGCGAATCTCATCCAACCCTGGTGCTTTGCCACTGTAGAGCTTTCCAGCTACCTCAGTGACTTCCACCAGGGAAAGGGACTCTGATACCCCAGAAGCCTCTGGCCCTGACTCCTGTAAGGGAGGTATATCTCTTGGGTTTAAGAGTTCCTCAAAGTGCTCCTTCCACCTCCCAACAATGTCCTCGTTAGACGTCAGAGTTTCTCCACTCTTGCTGAGCACAGCTTTAGAGAAGTTCCTTCGACTGCTCCTGAGCCGCTGGATGGTTCTCCAGAACATCTTTGAGGCTTACCAATAGTCATTTTCCATAGCCTCTCCAAACTCCTCCCATGCTCTGGATTTTGCTTCTGCAACTGCAGCTGCCTTTTTTTAACCTACTGGTACCTGTCTGCTGAGTCAGAAGTCCCCAGAGCCAGCCAGCCCCTAAAGGCCTCCTTCTTCAGCTTGACGGCTTCCCTCACCACTGGTGTCCACCAGCGGGTTCTTGGGTTGCCACCATGACTGGCACCAACAAGCTTTACAATATGTTGCAGCTCCCTGACGATGCTTCCAACAGGAGAAGCGAAACATTGGAACCAATGTCCCACACGACACGGTTTAATCCAGAAGTACAAAACTCCCAGTCAGTTGACACCAATCACGGAAGCCTACGGGTTTTAATATGTACCTGACCTGTCCATCAGTTTTCCCCGCCATCTGAACCAACTCACCAACAGATGGTGATCGGTTGACAGCTCAGCATGTATCTTCACACAAGTGTCCAGAACATGTGGCCTCAAGTCAGATGAAACGACTACAAAGTCGATCATTGACCTTTGGTCCAAGGAACTCTGGTACTGAGTACACTTATGAGCATCCTTGTGCTCGAACATAGTGTTTGTTATGGACAAACCATGACTTGTACAGGAGTCCAATAACATTTCACCATTCGGGTTTAGATCGGGCAAGCTGTTTTTCCCAATCACCTCCCTCCAGATTTCCCAGTCATTGCCAATGTGAGCAGTGAAATCCCCCAGCAGGACTATAGAGTCTGTAGGTGGGGCCCTGTCCAGAACCCCACCCACCCTCTCCAAGAAGGCTGAATACTCTGAACTGCTGTTTGGTGCATAAGCACACACAACAGTCAAAGTTTCACTCTCTGTGACCTTAAGTCATATTGAGGCGACCCTCTCGTCCACCGGGATAAACTCCAACTGTATGGTAGCCAGCCGGGGGCTTGTGAGTATCCCCACACCCGCCTCGGCAAAGATGGCGCCGAGGATGGCTGCCGTGTTGCATGCTCCAGCACAGCAATGCAGTTTTTTTGTTCATTTACTGCATTTTCTGGAGCTGCACTAAAGATTTTCACTCTTCTCTACATGTTATGTTGACGATGATGTGACAATAAAGCTTGATTGATTGATTGATTGATTACCCTGTGCAACTCCTGAGTAGGAGAGAGACCACCCCCTATTGAGGAGTCTGGTTCCAGAGCCAACACTGTGAGTGGGGGTGAGCCCAAGTATCTAGTTGGTATCGCTCAACCTCCCGCACCAGTTCTGGCTCTTTCCCCCCAGCAAGGTTACATTCCACGTGCAAAAAGCCAGTTTCTGTCGCAAGGGGTCGCAATGCCACGCGCCACCCTGCCTGCTCTTGCTGCCTGAAAAGCATCGCACCTCACCCCCATGTTGGACCTTGTGGGTGGTGGGCCCACATGGCCTTCCTATGTTGCCTTTTTGGACTTAGCCCGGCCAGGTTACGTGGGCTAAAATAAACAAAAAAAAATGTGTCCAAATACTTTGGTATCAGTTAACCAACACAGTTGTTACACTATAAGTATATAAGTGTTTCTTTCCCACTTAATTTTTCCATTGTTAGCCATGGTTAAGTACATCACTTGAACTGATGAGGTGTTCAACTGACCACCTTATCAATTCAGATGCTTTTGCGCTTGTAGATCTAACCAAAAAAAAAAAAAAAGAATTAACATGCCTGAAAGGCTTAATATTGCTGAATAAACTAAAGCGTCATAGGCAATGTTTGAATCCAGAGGTGGTCTCTTCAGAGGAAAGACTTTTCCAGGAAACCAAGGGCTACTTCGTAGCATTCAGATCCATTTGGTTCACATCAGTTCAACTAAAGTTTTTAAGCAGCTTAGCTTTATAGTGGCATGCAAAGAAAGGAGTCTAACAACCATCCAGGTCTCTTGCAAGACTGGCAAAATAAGAATCCAGATTTGAGAAAATGAAGGGTGATTACTTACTTGTACAGTCTTAGGAATACTTTTAACTGCCAAGGGCTTCTAATATAACTTGCAGCTAGAAGTCTGCTGATTAAAATTACTAACAAAAATTTCACTTCATATTGCTTTACATGCTGAAAGTGACATGGCCCTTGACAGGCACACCACAAATTGTACAGACTCTGAGACTGTAAAATGGATCCAGAAAAAAAGTGTGTGAGGTAACACAAAAAAGTAGTATAAACATCTAAGCATTTTGTTGTCACTGTTTCAAGTTGGGTGGGTCTAGGTTTCGAGCCCTGCTTGGGGTGCCTTGCAACCGATTGGCATTCCATCCTGGGTGTGTCCCCTCCCCATCCAGCCTTGCGCCCTGTGTTGCCGGGTGAGGCTCCGGCTCGCCAAAACCCTGCTTGGGACAAGCAGTTACTGACAATGGATCAATGAATGGATGTTTCAAGTTGAAACCAATGTACAATAACTGGGGGGGCACATTGAATAGCACTGTGTGGTGCGAGAGGACGTGTGTGCAATCCCCGCTCAGCCTGTCTGTAGTCTGCATGTTCTTTGTGTCTCTGTGGGTCTCTCTCCCTGCCCCTGCTCCAGTTTCTTCCCACAGTTTAGAGACATGCTGTTCAGGTAGATTGGTGTGTGTGTGTGTGTGTGTGTGTGTGTGTGTGTGTGTGTGTTTTTGTGTGACAGGGAGTGTGCCCATTATATAGCAGTGTAAGTCACCTTGGGTGAATTAGTTGTGGGCTGAAAACTTCCAATGAACACTATGTAGTGCTGCTTTGGAGAAAAACATCTACTAAATGAAGTAACATAAACTGCCCAGTGTATGTTGACAGGTTCACAAAATAACATGAGAAATTTGTTTTCCTATGGACTGTGTGATGTAAAAACTTCAATACAGTTAGAAGTAGCTATGAAGGATATCTTAACATCTTAGCCAAAAATCATGTGCTTTGAATTTAGCCCTTCCCCTCTCCATCCCAATAAGCACAGATTGCTGAAAAGGAAGAAAACCCTCCCAGCCTGACTGCACCCAGTCAAGAGAAGAGCCTAACATGTGGTGACTCCATTATGTCAATCTGTGTGCAGTATGTAACCCACTGTATCTCACAGATGAAATGGAATGCAGCTGCTGAAAATAAGATGCTGTAACCATGTGTTGTCATCAGATGTTAAGTGAGAGATGGGGGCACTGGGTAACATCACTGACCTTTTTACTCTCTCCCCATGCACAACGTGCACTGTGCTAACTGCCTCTGAGTACTCCTGCTCTCCAAAAATCGATCAACATCGTTCTTCCTGTTATCCTCAGTTCCACCCTCCCGGTCTGCAGGGCTGACCTCACGCTGTCGTATATTGAGCCTCTGAGACAAGCCTATTAAGACAATTTCCCCTAATCAGTGTGGAGCTAGCACAGGGCAGGAAATGCCAAATACAGCTAAAGTGCGGGAGAATGGTGGACTTTGTGCCTGCATGGAAAGCAAGAACCACAGAAGATGTGATAATCCAGTGGAAGAGAGGGCTGTTTCATGAAGCGGAATTGTTCTCAGTATCCACAAAGTGTGCTGCTTGACAGTGATACTGGAACATCACGTGCAGACCAGGAACAGCTGGGCTACAGGACAACATGCTGACCTTGATCTGCTCCCTTTCTGTACTCCTGGAACAACTCACACACAAGCACCAATAGATGCATTCATGTTACATATACAGTAGGAGTTCTGCTAAACAGCTATAAAACTTTCCAGAGCTCCTGACAGTGGTACAAATTTATTCTGCTATCCCCCTTTTTTTTTTTTGCCTCACTTTAAATACACAAGTTCTATATTAGCCAGAATTTATCTGTGTCCATTCATGAGCTTTCTTCACTGTCTGGCACATAAACCCACAGCGCCTTAATCTGACACAATTATCAGAATATCCTATAAATAGTTTTTTTTAACTGACTAAGCATTCTTGCTCATCTCTGGATATGCAGTAAGGCTACTGCATACATTTGCGTGTGTGTGTGCATGTGCGCCCTCAAAGTCTGCCTCAGAGAACACACACCCTTCTAGTACTGTGCACCACAGTGACAGAGAGCGGTAAAGCTTCTTCTTTTGCCTCATTTAGAAACACTCTCAGGTGCATGGAGATAACATCTCCAGAACAACACTATCACCTAATCTCTCTGCTTAGCACACAAATCAAAACAAAGCAAAACAGGAAGCCTATAAAGAACGGAGATGCACAGTTGCAGTGTGACTCAGAGTATAATGAGAGAACAGATTGTGCTGGATCAGCAGCAATTAGCACTATGCCATGTGCTACACAATCTAGTAGTACATAACCTGACTTCCACCTTGACACCACCCTACTACTAGACGTATTGCAACCTTACAAAACAAGGAAAGATGAGCCTGAGATCTTTGGGTTTCAGACTATGTTTTTAGTTGTGGAGCAAACCAGCTGAAAGGAAACGATAAGGACGCAGCAAACCTTGAATACATTAAGTTATATAGAAATTAAACAGAATACAGGCGTTTATTGCAAACTGTTATTCAACTAGCTAATTTAAACCAAAAAAAGCCATGACATTTTGCCATCGTCTAACGTACATATTATTCAGAAATCATGGGAAACAGAGCAGTAAATATGTTCAAGGTGTTTTACCTGACTTGTTCAAGAAACCACACTACAAATGGTTACTTAACCCAAATCACACAAAATAAACCAGTTGTATATAAATGATAAAATATGCTTTGAAAAGCCATTTTGTAAAGCGCAGGGCACCTCAACTGGATAACCTAATTCAATAACCCAACAATTCAATAAAACCATCCTTTACCATTTAAATGGACTTCTGGATCAATCATTACAATAAACAATATACTATCGAAAACAATGAGTATGTGTATCTACATTTAAAAGGAAAGCCTTAGGAACAAACCAGAGATGCAGGATGTCTTAGACTAAATGAGAAAAGAAAATACTGTTCTGGAACAGCAGCAATGAGAAGTATCTGTTTTATCTACTTCCTCTTTCAGGAAATTCAGCTGTTCAACACAGAAAATGCGTACCTCCAAAATATTTACTGTCGAAAATAATAATCAAAATCACAATGTCAGTCAAGAATGGTCACTGTTGTCATAATTGCATGACCCTTCTAGTGTGAAATGACCCTTGGAGCTTGACCCTAAAAAAGAAAAGGATAGCACACCCCTAATAATGTTTGAGAAAGCACCTAACCCTAACCCCATCCAAAGGACCTAGTCTACATACAGTGCGTTTAGAAAGTATTCAGACCCATTGACTTTTTCAATTTTTTATGTTGCAGCCTTATGCTAAAATCATTTTAATTCATTTTTTTCCCTCATCAATCTACATTCAATATCCCATAATGGCAAAGTAAAAACAGGATTTTAGAAAAAACTGAAATATCACACAGACATAAGTATTCAAGCCCAAGGACCTTTAGCAGCAATTACAGCCTTGAGTCTTCTTGGGTATGACATGACAAGCTTTGCACACCTGGATTCTTCTCTGCAGATCCTGTCAAGCTCTTTCAGGTTGAATGGGAACCGTCAGTGGGCAGCTATTTTCAGGTTTCTCCAAAGATGTTTGATTGGGTTCAAGTCTAGGCTCTGGCTGGGCCGCTCAAGGACATTCACAGAGTTGTCCCTACGTCTATAAGAATTAAGAAAAAGAACTAAGAATCATGTCTGCAACTATGTCTCTCTTTCTCCTAATGTAATGCACAAAATGTTTTTTTCTCTGAGATGTACATCGCTTTGGAGAAAAGTGTCTGCTAAATTAATAAATGTAAATGTAAGTCGCTCCTGCATTGTATTTGCTTTGCACTTAAGGTCATTGTCCTGTTAGAAGGTGAACCTTCAGCCCAGAGAAATCTGGAGCAGGTTTTCATTAAGGATACCTTGCTCCACTCAGCTTTCTCTTGGCCCTGGCTAGTCTCCGTCTCCTCTGCTGAAAAACAACAACACCACAGCTGCCACCACCATGGTTCACCATTGGGATGGTATTACGCAGGTAATGAGCAGCACCCGATTTCCTCCAGATATGGCGCTTAGAATTAACACCAAACAGTTCAATCTTGGTTTCATCAGACCAGAGAATATTGTCTCTCACAGTCTTCAATTCCTCATGTGTCTTTTACTGAGGACAGGCTTCCGTTTGGCTATTCTGCCATAAAGCCCACATCGGTGGAGTGTTGCAGTAATGGTTGTCCTTCTTGGAAGTATCTCCATCTCCACACAGGATCTCAGGAGCTCAGCCAGAGTACCCATTACGTTCTTGGTCATCTCTTAATAAAGTTCCCCCCTCCCCCAGTTGCTTGGCTTTGCCAGGCAGCTAGCTATAGGAAGACTTGTTATTGTTCCAAAGAATTATGAAGACCACTATGCTCTGGAGAACCTTCAATGCTGCAGAGTTTTTTTTTTTTTTTGTGCCTCAACACAGTCCTGTCTCTAAGCTCTGCATGGAATTCTTTTGACCTCATGGTTTGGTTTTTCCTTTGGGACACACTGTTAGCTGTGGGACCTGAGATAAACAGGTCTGTGCCTTTTCAAATCATGTTCAATCAATTGAATTTATCACAGGTGGACTCCGAACAAGGTGTGGAAATATCTTAAAGATGATAAACAGAAATGGGATGCACATGAGCTAAATTTCAAGTGTTATAGCAAAGTGTCTGACTACTTATGTCAATGTGATACTTCAGCTTAGTTTTTACAAATCTGCAAAAATATTAAAAATCCTGTTTTACCTTTGTCACTTTGAGGTATAGAGTGTACATTTATGAGGGGAAAAATTAATTTAAAAAAATAGACTTTTAAACCATACACTTGAGTTTCACAGGAGGTTTGCAAAAGTGTTTTCATACAGATTTTAAAGTCAGGATATTTGCCTTATTTACATAAAAGAAAAATACCTATTCTCTTCCAAAGAAATAAAGATTTGCTGAAGAAGAATTCAAAACCATAAACAGCTCCTACTAAAATACAGCCCCAATGCAGCCCAACGTGTTTCAAATCTGGGTGGGTCCCAAACACACTTCCGAAAGTTAAAAGGTAAAGTTATGCAATATAGCAATTAGTACAACACAGACCTATGGTGAAAAATAAAAAATGTTGACATTTCGTGAAAAAACCTTTTGAATGATGACTAGTAGATCTATGTTTTTTGTCACTTCTGTTGTAAAGCCTTTTATTTCCGCGATCTTTTGGTGTAACTTTGCTTTTTTTCTCCAAAGCAGTACATCCTCAAATTGCTCACGTTGTGTCACTAATCTGCAAGATCTTCCAGTCAACAATGTTCCAAAAACCCTTTTATTTTCCCCAATCATTTGATTTAGCTTCGCTATCATGCTAGAAAACAATGCCACTTTGACTCATTGAGCAATGCTTTGTAGATGTGACTACTTTTCAAAGTCGACCAAATACGTCTTTGTTGTTAAATAGCCCTGTCGCATTAATAGTATTTAATGTTATAGAATGTATCACATGTGGATATTGTGGTTCATCAGTAAAAACAAGAATTCTTGAAATGCACTTTATTCAGTGTTATTAGTCATTCCTAAGTATATACCATGTGATGTATCACTTATTTTCACTTACACATGTGTGCGGATGGTTACTTTTACTTATGTTAATCTCCTCTCAGCAGCAAAGTGGGGTTAAAGTTTCTTCAGCCTTCATGAAAACCGGAAACTCGTTACAATGTGGACTCTTATAACGTGACATGAAAGGTCGGACCCTGCAGTCCGCATTATATCGGGTGTATAGTGTATTACAATTACTTTTGTACGTGTGTGGTTGTACAAAGCAACGTACATTTCAGAGAAATATACAATGAGTGCAGTTCACCAACAGATGGAAAGTCTTGGATGCAGACATATGATTCTAAAGAACATTAATTTGTCACGTTCCACCATATGAACCAGTATACATCACAGGAGTAGCTGCAAAAAGATTTATCCATTATCTAACAATTTCTAATCACAAAATTATTAAACATGTATGTATTAATCATTCACTTAAAAGATCAGGGGAACGTGAGTCTGAAAAGAGGTATGTTTCAACACCCTTCTAGAATGCAGAGAGAAATTGAGATTTCTGAGTCTGAGGGGGAGGTCATTCCACCACATAAGAGTGAAAACTAAAAACCTTCCTGCTTTGGATTTTGGTGGGACCACCAAGCAGGCAGATATGGAGCAGTGCAGCAGTCTGGTTGGGGTGTAGCAAATGATGATATGTTGTAGATATCGGGCAGCAGATCCATTGACGGTTTTGTAGGTCATAGGTAATTTTATCCAAGCAGCTACAGGAAGCCAATGCACAGAGATGAGGTGGGGTGGTACATGGGAATGCTTCAGCAGGTCAAAGACAACTTCTGCAGCAGCGCTGTGTACCAGCTGGAGAGGATGATAACAGAGGAGGGCAGAGAGGAGAGAGTTGCAGTGGTCCAGGCCTGATATTCAATGACCTGAACAAGGAATTGCATGGAGTCTGTTTTGAGAGAGGTGTGGATCCTTCAGGTGTTATGAAGTACATATCTGCAGGTTCTAGCAACTAAAGTAGGAAAAACCAGAAATAATGTTTATTCGATATCCCAGTGTTCTGTTATTGTCTATATGTTACAATAATTATGTAATGTGTTGTCACTTGGAAAAGAACATTTCTGTGCAATGTGCACTGTACTCACAGTAGAAAGTATAGTGTTTTTTGCTAATAAAGTGAGCAACTTCATCAAGAAAACTGAACACTAATAGACCATCATGCCATCATTGACCTGTGGGTGCCATGATGGCACGGCAAGTAGTGCTGCTGTCTCACAGTGCCTGGGTGGTGTGAGAGGACATGGGTTTAATCCTTGCTCAGTCTGTGTGGAGTTTGCATGTTCTCCTTGTGTCTGGGTAGGTTTCCTCCCACAGTCCAAAGACATGCTGTTCAGGTTCACCCATAGTGTGAGTGACAGAGAGAGTGTGTTCTCCTGATGTATGGATGAGTGACCCAGTGTAAGTAGTGTATATTGCAGTGTAAGTCACCTTGGTGAATAAGGTGTGTGGGCTTATGACACTACATAGATTTCTTTGGAAGCTGCTTTGGAGAAAAGTGTCTGCTAATGATTTTCAGACTTAGCACTTTGAAATATACCATGAGTTGTGATGAGATGAGTATAAGCAAGTATTAAGTTGTCTTGCTTTCATTGTTTGTAACTGAATAATGTTATAGCAATTAAAGAAACAAAAACAAAATGTAATTACTAGGATATTTTTGCAACAGTGACCACTGAGTGGCACTGATCACAAGAAGAGCAATACTTCATGTTTCAAGGCATACTGTCACTCAAAAACTCAATAAAATTTTGTTAGTAAATCAGATACATCAATTCACAACCACCTTTTTTCCATTTTTTATGTATCACAAAGCAGTAATATACACTACAGGAAAAAGCTAGAATTACCAAGCCACCTGAATCAGGTCTCTGGACTGTGGGAGGAAAGCCACATAAACACAGTGGAAGTCACATTAAACTGCATAGCCCAGGCAGTGCAAGACAGCAGCACTACCTGGTGCACCACTGTGCAGCTCAGACTAGAGACCATTGCCACCATGCAGTCTTGTTCATAGTTATAGTTTACCTCATGCTGCATTAAGTTTTCAACCTGCACTATCCCTTTGTGACTGACACACACACACACACACACACACACACACACACACACACACACACACACACACACACACACACACCATTTGCATCTGTCGGCCTTTCATGGTTACAGCTAACAGCTAATAAACAACACTGGTATGTTTAACCATCACTGTTGATGCTTGTTTAACAGTATATTATCATGACTCCCCTATTTAATCCCCTTCTGCACTCAAAGAGAATCTTTTAGACACTACACCTTGAGCAAGAAGGTGAAAAGGACTGGGGATCCCGGTTTGGGAGTACAGATTTCTGCCTTCAGTTCCACTTCCCTCACCCAGCCTAGAATATAGTTACAATTGAACGAAAATCCGTGTGTATGCGTCCTCTTGTCCCAGCGAACCAGTACAGTTGTCACACTGGTGTCAAAACTTGGAATAAATGAGTCAGTCCTCATGGAGGAACAATCACTGAGCCGTCTCAGTCAATTAACTGCCATCCAGTGGCAGCAACAAGTGGCTTGGGATGAGGACTACTGCATGGTCCAAGAAACGTTAGCCCAATGAGATTTATCTCATCATCCGGGAGATTTTGAGTCTACTCAGCAAGTATTAGATGAGGTGTGCCACAGGCCCCTCAGTGCAACTCTCTAAGATGTCCCTGGATGGCAACCCTGAGACCTTCCTGGAGGTCTGTGAGTGCACTGGTCTGACCTGCTGCTGGCCCTAGGAGAAGTGAGCTCTCCAGCTGACACCCCCCCCCCCCCCCCACCAGTAAGGCCCTCATTGCTGCCAGCCAGTTGCTGGGCGCGGAGGAAACTGATTATACAATCTTCTATGATTTTAGCACTCAGATCTTCTGCTGTCATTGAGTGGGTGCATTTCTCTTCTAAAGGCCACAGGAGGAAATTGAGGGCAATGATGATGTCGGAAAGCCTCTCACTTTCCCCTAGCAGCTGTACAACTCCTGCATGAACTGACTGCTGCCGGATAGCACTGAGATGTCGAATGCAACAAGAAGAGGAGGCTCCCCTCCCCTTTCTATATCTCAGCAAGTGTGCTGGGCTTCTGGTACTGGGAGATGGACTCAGGCTGCTGGTGACCCATAGTTCCATTACTCCTGAAGCACTGAAGACATGCTACATCTGTGAGGGTTTGCTGCATTCATGGAGATGCACATGACATGTTAGGCCAATCACTGCTGCAGCAGTCAGTCCCCAGATTTGCTTCCCAGTAGTTCAGGGTACTAACTGGGGAAAGTCGGGCATCATGTTAACAGCACATGGACTACATGCCCCCTCAAACCTACATGTATTCATTTAGCTGAGGCTTTTCTCCTAATGACTTACAATGTTAAGGCACTTACAATTACTAATCTACTTATATAGCTGGATAATGTTAACAGAGTAATTTTAGAGTAAGAACCTTGCTTAAAAGTACTACAGTCAGAGATAGGATTTGAACCAGGGATCTTCACAGCAAAAGATAGCAGCTCTAACCACTATGCTCCCAGCTATTCTAACCTATTTGTTCAACTAACTCACTGCCCTGTCTTCTGGCAATGCAAGGAAAGTAAGCAACTTCTTTCTCACGGAGCACCGCAAAAAAACTCTCTCTAATGTTCATGACTAGATGGAGAAGATATTGGTGAACCCCAATCAACCAGTAAATTATCCTGCTCTTATATATTAAATGGCAGTAAATTGGGTTAATCACAACCCGGAAACAAACTTACACACCTACTTGTCCCTCAGAGCAGGCATTACACAGTTTTTCAGATAGCCCATAGCAAACCGATAGCAGTGCACCTCAGCCAGGATAAGAGTTTATGCCGCCTAGAAGCCAAATTTTATTGGCCGGGCATCTGCGCAGATGTCTGCCACGGGTGTACAGAATGCCTTGTCTTTCAGAGAGAGAACCCCCAGGCCATGCAAGGGCCCCTCTCCCTCTCCCCTACTGATGGTGACTCCCTTTCAGTGTGTGTGCATATACCTCATTAGTCTGATGGAGCAAAGCACATGGGCCCATTCTTATGCGCTGGAGATTGTGGACTGTGCAACTCGCAATCATGAACTATGCAACACTGAAGCAAAGACAACTGCACATGTGTTGTTCTGTGTGTTTTCCTGTGTGGGGATTACAAAGGAGAGCCTCACTGATCAGGGAATGTCCTTTATGTCCCACGCTGCGAAGGAGCTGTACAAATTGTTGAAAGTAAAGGCAATTAGGAATAGCACCTTTTATCCCTAAACTGGTTGTCTGGTTGAGCATTTCAACAAAATGTTAAAAAAGATGATTACTAATAATGTTGCAGATGATGTGAGAGATTTGGATAAAATCTTAGAACCCCTTATGTTCTCCATGTGTGAGATCCAACAGGCCTCTACAAGCTTCTCACTATTCAAACTCCTCTACGGGTATCAACCTAGAGGTAGTTTGGATATTATTACAGAGAGCTGGGAGGAAGCTATCTGCATGGGTAAAAATAAAGTTGATCCTTGATCTGAGCATTAAGGGTCTTAGGCAGGTTACCAAGGATCACAGAAATTTCAGGCCAGGTCATACAACCAGAATGCCAGTTTAAATAGTTTTGAACCCAACAATAAGGTCCTCTTGTCAACATCGTAGTACAAACTGCATGCAAAGTGGCAGGGGCTCTTTGCAATCATGCAGCAGGTAGGGGACACTGACTACGAGGTAGTCTGCTCAGACAGAGGTAACTCCTACAAGATCTACCACATTACCCCCTAAAAAAGGTGGCAGGAGGAGGCTGAGGAAGCAGGCATCTAACTGACAACCCTAGTATTTTATCCCACTGAGCTGAGTCCTAAGACCTCCAGCCTCCCACCTAGGCCCTCCCCGATCCTTCTTGTGACCGTACTATCATTAGACTAACAAGAGGACATACAGAAACTGCAGGCTGAGCTTGAAGATGTTTTCTCCCCTCTTCCCCAGACACACCCACCTCATAGAACAACACACTGACCCTCAGCTCGGCACGATTGTGTGGAGCCACCCATACTGGCTCACCATTGACAAACAGAAACTCTTAAAGGAAGAACTGGGTAAGATGATGAAGATGGGAGTGATAGAAGAATCAAAAACCAACTGGAGCAGTCCAGTAGTGCTTGTGTCAAAGGCTGATGGGTGGGTAAGGTTTTACATTGATTGATTATCCTGGAGATACGTCCTGCATAATATTCACAGGATCCATCCCTACCTCTTAACTGACTCTGCCCAACTACTTGTCCAGGCCATGGTGACATCCCCTCTGGACTACTGCAAATCTTCTGTGTGGCCTTCCTGCTACTGCCATCAAACCTCTGCAGCTGATACAGAATGCTGCTGCACAAGTTGTGTTTGATTTTCCAAAGCGTTTCCGCGTATCTCTTCTACTCATTTCTTTGTACAGGCTTCCTATAGCTGCCCGAATCAAATTCAAGACCCTGGTTATTGTCTACAAATGCATCAATAGAACTGTTCCCAGCTATTTACAGGACTTGATCAACCGCTACACCCTGGCCAGACCCCTTCGCTCATCTACTTCTACTCGCTTGTTGGTCCGGTGCACGAAAGGTAAAGCACGGAGGTTCTCGGTTCTGGCTCCGTTGTGGTGGAATGACCTTCTCCTCTCACGCAGAACTGTGGAAACTCTGTCTACATTCAAGAAAGAACTGAAAACTCACCTTTTCCGGACCCATTTCACCCAAGATCTCTCCAGCTCATGTACGGTGTAAATGTTCATGCACTGTAACTTCATGACCATTCCCAGATAAGCCTTTATGCAGCTGCTACTCCGGCATTGTATATCATTTTGTGTATCTTATAATTAGTATTAAAAAGAAAATTGGTAGGAGGTTATCAGGATTCATCTATCCTGTGTTTTATGCACCTACCCGAGCGATGAACATCGGTGCATCAAGTGGAAGATAATAAACTAGGTTTACTAAAGAGTCACATGTCTGCAGCCATGTCTCTTTCTCTTAATGTAATGCACAAATTGTATTTTTGCTGAGATGTACGTCGCTTTGGACAAAAGCGTCTGCAAAATTAATAAATGTACAGTAAATTTAAATGGTTAAAGAAAGGTCAATGCTGTCACTAAGTCTGATGCATACCCAATGCCATGAATAGATCAACTCCTGGACTGACTGTGGACAGCTAGCTTTTACCCAACACTGGACTTGACAAAGGGCTACTGGCAATTTCCCTTGTCTCCCAAATCTAGGGTGAGCTCAGAGTTCTTGGTCTCATTTAGTCTGCATCAGTTTGTTACCCTCCTTTTTGGCTTTAACTGTGACTCGGCCATGTTCCAATAGCTGACGGACAAAGTCATCCGACCACATGCAGCTTATGCTGCTGCCTATCAGGATGACATCATTATCTTTAGCAATGACTGGTAAAGGCACCTAGTACACTTCAAGGCTGTTCTGAAGTCATTGAGGTGAACGAAACTGCAAATCCCACACAATGTGGGACTGGTATAATGTGGTGTTGTACCTCAGATTCCTCCTCAGCGGAGGTCAAGTTTGGCCCCATGTTGACAAAACTGGTTATCTCCGCTTGCTCCCCTCTGAAAACCAAGAACCAAGCAAGGTCTTGGGCCTCGCTAACTATACCTTCATCTCTAACTTCTTTGAACTTGCAGGTCGACTCTCTGAAGTGACCCGCAAGGGGGGTCCGGTTCTGGTCCAATGGACAGAGAAGTGTTAGGCCACTTCCCAGTCCATCAAGGAATGCTTCTGCTGAGTGGCCTTCATAAACTGCCCTGCCTTCTCCCTTTTCTTTGTGTCTGGATGCTTCCCTCTCCCAGGAAGTGGATGGAGTGGGTTGCCTGAAAATTGTCCCCAAGGGAATGTTGCTACAGCACCATAGAGAAGGAGGTCCTGGCCATCAAGTGGGCCATCCTGACCCTTCACTACTACCTGCTAGGTCAGGAGTTATCTCTGTACTGGCCATGCTCCCCTCCATTGGCTGGACACAATGAAAGACTCCAATGCCCATGTAACCTATTAGTACCTAGCCCTACAGCCCTTTCAGTTCCAGGTCCAGAGGCCAGGTGCCTCCCACTCAGTCCCTGACTACCTCTCTAAATGGGGGGAGCTCAGGCTTGGCTCGCCAGAGTGATCTGCAGCTTGTTTCTGGTGGAGAAAGAGTGTGGAATGCAGCCAAATGTGGCACGCGCGCACACACACACACACACACACACACACACACACACACACACACAATCACTCGCACCTGACAACCTATCATGGTTATAGCTAATACCTAATGAACAACACTGACATGTCTGACCACCACTGGTTATAATTGCTTCAAGTTACAGTTGAACAAAGACCTCTGCATCTGTGTCCTCTTGTCTCAGCAAATCAGTGAAGTTGTCATATACTTGTATGGTGGTTTCACCTGTTACAATCTCAGTAATCATGACTGTCTGGACTGCCCAAAGAAGGTGTTCTGTGACTCTAAATTCATTTAAATTGTTTTCATTCATTTCTTTTGCCTTTACTGTTTTTTTTTTTCTGTTTTGAGTTATCATATGCATACATGGACTAGTTCTGTCAGCAGCTTTTCAGTATACAGTGCGTAACATCTGTGAAAGAGCTGAATGAAGCAGGTACACAGCCATACAGTATTATAAAGTAATAAATGAAGACAGTGAAATGAAGGTGACAAAACATCCTTATCATGTCATGATAAATAATGTTAACTGTTTGAGTAATAGGGGGCGCGGAGGTGCAGTGGCTTGGACCGGGTCCTGCTCTCTGGTGGGTCTGTGGTTCGAGTCCCGCTTGGGGTGCCTTGCGACGGACTGGCGTCCCGTCCTGGGTGTGTCTCCTCCCCCTCCAGCCTTACGCCCTGTGTTGCCGGGTAGGCTCCGGTTCCCCGCGACCCCATATGGGACAAGCAGTTCCGAAAGTGTGTGTTTGAGTAATGGCATCCCTTTTAATGGGATTCAGTGACATTTTAGCATAAATGGGCTCAAGCACACATTTTTCCCCCACTAAAACTAATGGTAATTATACCTTTCACTGAAGAGAATTCATCTTACAAACAGTTTTTTCAGGATCGCATTACCTTTTGTAAGTGAGTGAAGACTTTATAATGTCTTTAATGTAGTTGGTACGTAAGCAACATTTGATATTATACTTTGGCCAAAAAATAAAACAAGGCTAACGATACATCTGTAAAATCTATATGAAAAATATATGACATACAATTATATGAATATATAATTTTCTTGCAGGACTGCTGTATTCATAACTGCACAGTCCACACATAAAGAAGTGCGCGCGCGCACACACAGACTGAATCCGCCTGCCCCGAGCAGAGTTGCGGTGAACTGGAGCCTAACCTGGCAACACAGGGTGTAAGGGTGGAGGGGACACACCCAGGAAGGGATGCCAGTCTGACACAAGCCACCCCAAGTGGGACTCAAACCCCAGACACACTAAAGAGCAGGCCCAGGCCAAACCCACTGTGCCACTGCAGCCTCCCAAAGAACTGCAATTTGCCCCATTTTTTGATTCTGGTTGCCCTTTAAGGAAATGGAACAGAGGAAATCCACAAATGGGTTGATTAGCCTGGTGCCGTGAGGTTTTATTTCGGCTGTTTATGGCTATAATGCACTGTAAGACACTTTGCCTCTTTGCATTGTAATGATTCCAATATTTCAATGAAATGGCTGTTCTTTGGCAAACACTATACGTTGTTCTCTGTCAGTAGGGAAAGGCCAAATGGGGAACAAACTGGTAACAGTGCAGCTGCAGCCATTGATTACAGTAATTAGAAAGGAAATGTGTTCCTAATTTGAAAGCAGGACACAGGGGAGAAACGAGGGAGGGATGAAGGGCACAGAGGGTGAATGGCTGCTCCAGCAGCATTGTGCGGGAAGGGGCCCTAATCACTGTAATCACCTGATTAGCAAAATAGACTTTTAATGTGCCTGATAAAGGGGAGTTTGCCTGCTTGTAATCCTATCATTATCTGCTGTTACAACAAAAGGATCAAGCCCACCTGGTGTTGTGAGGGAGGCCAACTGCGATACTAACCAGATCTGGGGGTCTTGTCCAATCCAATCCAATCCAATCCAATCCAATCCAGTCCAGTCCAGTCCAGTCCAGTCCAGTCCAAGCCGAGCAGCTCATTGCTACCTCTCATCTGCATGGTTCTTCTTTTTAGGTGTTATGTACAGCAACACAAAAGTGATACATGTATGTTGACAGCTGTACTAAAGCAATGGGTCAGAAATTACCATTGGTGAATTCTTATAATAGTACAGAATTGACCTGAGGCACAATATACAGGCAGCACCCGGGTGACGAACGTTCGACTTACGTAAAATCTGTAGTTAGGAACCCCCCCCCCCAACCATAAAGCCTACTATATTAAAAATTTGAGTTACATACAATGGTTCGTAATAACAAACGGGTACTACCTTGCAACATGCATCAAAACATTGTGCGTCTACAGTAGGCAAGTGAGCCCGAGGTAGAACAAAGACTTCCTCCTTTTCAGTCGGACCACGTTAGTGTTAACAGTGTCTTCTGTGTTACTGTATTTGGCTTTAATTTTTTTTTGTTTTTACCCTCCTAACTATGGCACCAAAGCATAAATGTGATGCAAGTGATGATGATACATCTAAGAAAAGGAAAACGATCACAACTGAAATTAAAGTAGAAATAATTAAGTGATCGGAAAAAGATGAAATGCCAATGAACACTGGAAAAGTGAACATTAAAGTTTCTTTAATATTTTTTACACACACACACAGATTCTCCCTCTTCCTCCTCTCTCTCTCTTTTATAAATACTGTAGTTACATTTATTATTATTATTATTATTACTATTATTATTATATTAAAGATGTTTTAGTGCATCCGGAAATGTTTCTGTAATGTTCTTTATGGATAGAAAGGTACACTATATATTGTATGATAAAACAAACATTTTAATAACTGACGTTAGACACAAACAATACCCAACTGGACAGATTTACGTACACATCTGAATTAAAGACACTAAGGAAAGGCACTTGTTCATAATCCAGGGACTGCCTGTATATAGGCAGTGGTCTGAAAAAGGCAGAGCTCATAGCTCAGCTTTTGTTTGGCAAACATCATTTGACATACATCAGTTCGTAAAAAGAAAATTTTGCGACCAAAGTATTATACCAGACCCCTGCTTAAGTCCACTTTTCAATGTAAGAACAGGTTTAAGAACCTCCACAACCCTTCATGCATTGCTTGCACTGTTTTCAGCAACCCATTGTCACCCTTTCTGCACCTGTCTCCTGCCCAAAGGTGCCCCACGCAGAAGGGCTCAAAAACCTTCCTCAACAGAAGGTGCAAGCCTTCCATCAGATTTTAAGACAAAATATAAAGTACAGTCAAGCATTCACTCAAATGCACCACCATTCTCTGATACTTGACTCAACAACTGAATGGACTTCAGCAAGATAATCTAAATTCCAAATTGAGCATCGAATGCTGTCACAGAAGAAAAGTCCAGAATTCAGCTCTCTAAAGAACCACACCTTCTACACCCCACCTGTAGGATAACTTCACTCATTCTAAAGTTATTTTCTGTGTGCCATACAAGTTTGGGAAATTAATAATCTCTGAAACAAACACCAGCTGACTGGTGTAGTTCAAAACAACAGACAACATGAAATGTCCACAAATAGCATCTTGCAGAATGTGGGACACTGCGTCCCTGCCAGTTTCACCCCACAAGCCCTTATTTTGCATGCCAGGACGTAGTAGCATTTTGGGGCTTCCTACAGATTCAGATGAATCAAGCAGGAGAAACTGTGTTACAGTTCAGTTACAGTACAGCTTCACATAAAGCCTTCGGCATTAGGAAATTCAATAAATATGCTGAAATATATTACAAATTACATTCCTCCAGTAAACAAATTAAAGCAAATTATGTAGCACATTTCAATGTCATATTTAACTGAATACTTCCAAAAGACATTTGAGCACAACAATAGACCACATTATTTTCATTAATCTTATTATTCAATAGCACATTTCTAAAAATAACTTGAGACATATTTAAACCTCAGGGACGTGAGAAGAATAATCTTTCTCAGCCTTTCTAAGGAACGTTATTCAATGTACTTTGTCCAAATTCAGTCTCTGACTGAGACAGAAGAAATCTGATAGTTAAATTTTGACCATTATTAAATGACCGAAGTTAATCTGTAGAAGACACTGTAGCCTACCTACCTTTTTTACTGAATATACACAGATTAACATTAACTTGCAAGCTAATCTCACAGTTTATTCTTGCACTATCCAGCAAATCAGGGAGCTCAACAACTTCAGAAATGTTTTGTCCATGCTTTATTGCACTTTACACCGAAACATATGAACTGGAATGTCTTACCTACCACTGAATAACTCCAGCCACTGCAATGATCTGTTTCACATTCAAGTTTTGTTTTCCAAAAAAACTGAATATTTTTCAAAAACAATCTAGTTTTGCTGCTTGTGAACTATATGAATTAAGAAAACTCAATGACAAATTTGATCCTTTAGCTCAGGTCACCAGGATTGCTTTGCTCACCCTTAGACTGTCAGCTGCCATCTGCTGTTGCTTGTCATATTGAAACTATGACTTTCTAGAGCTGATCACCCACAAGTTCAATCCAAAGTACAAGCAAGCTCATGTAGCTCTGGGTTCTTAGCAGAAGCAATGGATTATGCTTGGCTGCAGTTTAAAAAACAAATCACTGTGCCAGTTCAATAAAGATGTACATAATGTGTTTGTTGGAGGTAACTGTCAGGGGTGGCACTGAGAGGCTTCAGAATATGACAACCACTGCTGTTAGTCTAGCAGTGAAGAGGTTTGCTCAGAGGAGAAGGAATTATCGCAGAGACATCTGTATTCAGACAATATTCTGCTGTGTGAAACCTCTAAGCAAACCATCTTGCCGGAGATTAAAGTCCCCTTGGAAGAAAATATTGAAGAGGCTAACGAGAGAAAGGTAAACCACACACAAACTGGTGGAGTAGTGCTGCTCAAAAAGCTGGGGGGCAAGGTGTCTGCCCAATGAATTAGTCTTCAGGGGATCTGCAGGAATATTGCTGTATTGGGCCTACATAATGCTAGGTATCACAGGCAGTCTGAGAAGGAAGGCCAAGAAAGTTGTAACTGAGGCTATAGAGAAGACATCTAGATGACTGTGGAACAAAAGAGGTGAGCTGTGGGTTCGGAGTAGCGCTGCCTGGATGCAGGCTAGGCTTGAAACAACCCTGATCAGATCAACTGGACAGAGCTGTTTTTTGCTGAAAGACCATAAACATTCAGTAATCCCAGGTTACATCACAGAGTGGACATTAGTAACTAAAGTTACCTGCTCCCCTTTATATTTTTCATATAGAGCAAAAGGCAAATGTAAAAAGAAGGTTTTATCTTCTGACTTGTACATAATTGGTCCTTGTGTCTCACCTGTGAATGCAGAGTCCATAATCCCATATAACAGGCCATTAAGAGAAAGCCCATTCTGCAAATGGGGCAACAGGATGCACAAAGAACATGAATTTCGCTCAGTCGTTCTATATAAACAAGCAGGCAGCTGACACATGTCAAGGTGACAGGATAGTGTGTCGCCTTTTCCCCTGGCCCAGCCAAGAAAATGCACTAATTGATTCCTGAAGCCATCGAACATGTTGTATGTTTCAGTATGTTTCAATGTGTGCCCATATGTTTGTGAGAGGGCTGCCCCAGGAGTCATGAGTGATGGTGCTGTTCAAGCCATTAGACCTGGTTGCATTTTGTACGTAGACAGTGGAGGAGGGGACAGGAGATAGTAGGGCTAGATGTGCCTGTGTCACAATGGACTGCCAAAAAACCAAACGGGAGAGGGCAGCACCTTACATTTATTATGAAAAAGAGGTCAGCAGAAGAAAAACATTCTGCGTTATTTAGTGATGAGAATATTTTATGAGTATTGTCTGCTTTGCAGGGCACATGTCACAGCTTTATGGAAACATGAAACTAGTGATCAGTGACTAATGGGAAAGATGGCTCCAGAAAATGTTTAGGAACCGAAAAGCAGTCAACACCTACTAACGCTACTAGCAAAATTAAAACATTTCAAATCACTCACACACATTTTCAGAACCGCTTGTCCCATACAGGGTCGCGGAGCCTACCCGGAAACACAGGGCGTAACGCCAGAGGGGGAGGGCACACACCCAGGACGGGACGCCAGTCCGTCGCAAGGCACCCCAAGTGGGACTCGAACCCCAGACCCACCGGAAAGCAAGACTGTGGTCCAACCCACTGCGCCACCGCACCCCCTACATTTCAAATCACACAGACAAAAATCTAAAATTTACACTGTAAACAAAATAGCTAAATAGTTTGATTTTTTTGGCAGATTCCTCAGTTTTCCTGCTAGCTATTGTATTCAGCTTCAAATACCCACACACACACACATTCTCTGAAGCCACTTGTTCCAAGTGGGGTCATGGAGAGCTGGAGCCTAACCCAGCAGCACAGGGCACAGGGCTAGGGGGGAGGGGACACACCCAGAGCAGGACACCAATCTGCTACAGAGCACCTGAAGTGGGATTTGAACCCTAGACCCACCAGAGAGCAAGCACAGGCCAAACCCGCTTTGCTACCGCACCCCCCGGCTTCAAATACATTAACAAACAAATATAAAACAGAGACCCAGGATCAATGTTTCTGTTTTCTAATAAGTGTGTCAGGTTGTTACACATTCATAGAAAATTGGACTGACTGAGATGAACACACAGGGGGTAGTTACTGAACTGGAAACTGGAGAGGATATGAGGACAAGTCACACTGCTGGCATGAGTTAAGGAATGACATGTTGACCTGCAGTAGATTGAGTCGCTTTGTTTGTTCCCGTTTCTTTATTCCAACCACCTGCCTTGAGCCATTGATTTAATCGTTATAAGATAGTTCAAGGGTGGTGCAGCTGCCTCACAATGCCCAGGATGCTCAGGCATGAGTTCAAATCTGAATGAATCTGTGTGGAGTTTGCATGGGTTTCCTTCAGGCACTCTGCTTTCCTACTGCAGTGCTAAGACTTGTGTTTCGGGTTATTTGCTGACTCTTAACTACTCTTAAACTGTAACTATGTATGTCTGTGTCTGCCTTAAGAGAGACTGTCTTTATTATTATGACATAAATAGGGGCACATCACATTTTAGGAGACATTTGTACAGAAATACGGATAACTATAAACTGCTCACAAATTTTTTCTCACAGCTTTAAATTGTAAATATACTGTTGTATAAATTATCTTTAATGTGAGGCATTGATGGCAAATTTACATGTATTAAATACATCTGTAACTGGTAAAACTCACGATTTTGGAAAGGCCTATGTTTACACAGTATGCATGGTAGGGCAGCAGGCATTTTTAAAAAGTTTTGACATAAACTTTACCACAGTAGCTCCAAAATTCCCTGGGTTTCAGTGTAGACCAACAGTGAGATTAGCAAGCATGACACCTAGTTAGAGACGAATGAGTTCACCTCCCGACAACACATTCTCAGGTCCTGAGATTGTGGAGTCCTTCTCAGTGACCGAGGCTTCATCACAATATCCGAACATATCCCTACAAGAAAATAAATAACTATAGTGATAAAAAGCTTCCAGGATACACAGAAGATACACAGATGTAGATATACAGTAAGAACTGACATATTTTATGTACCATTGGCAGTCACACATATGTACTGACTAATGGACAGTTATATGAATCCTGTTGGGGCTTCCTACTGATGTTGATTCCAAGAATGCCTTCTTTCTTCCCTCCCAATTTTACTGTGCAGAACAACCAATAGAAAAATGAACAACACAATATTGGATTCCTGTCACCATTACGAATATCAGTCCCTTTCCACCATAAAGTGAAACACAGTCTAAACAAAGTTTACTTTTCTTAACCATAATTTAATTTACTTCCCATTCTTCATCCCACACTATACAAGGAAAGTGGTTTGATACCTTGACACTGTGGCAACTGCATCAAATACAGTATTGTAATGACCCACATTACTGGGAAGTATTATGTCTGAGTGGAAAATGAGTTAAATGTAAATAGTTTAATTGTTGGTAAAATGGAAATTAAGTGTTCAGCTACTGTGGGGACTCATGGGGGATATAAGGAGGTGAGTGTATTGGCCAGTGAAAAGAGAAGGAAAAGCCTGAGGAACCCAAAATAGGCTGGGAAGGCTGGCCTGAGGCACAGGTCCTGGGACCAAGAGTATTATTTCCTTGTGTTTGCACCGATATCTCACACTGTATGCTAGTGTTCCCATAAATGTTCGTAATGAACCCTGTCAGCATGTCCTTATTCGCCCCATTCGAACCTAGAGCGCAGCATCCCTGCACCCAGAGTAAAAGCAGCAAAAGGAGGCAGTGAACCGCCATTGAGTGCAGATGCCTGGGAAAGTCCCCCTGCCCCGTGGAGAACAGTGCTTTCCTGAACAGGTCAGATGACATGCTAGATGCCACAGAACAGAATACCCCGTCTACACACAGGCTGGGCTTCCTAGCCAAGGCGAGAGAACGCAAGCCCATGTTTAAAGATGTTGCCACTTTTGTGAAGAAACCCACCAGTTCACCTGAAGCCTCGTCGAGCTTTCTGAAAAAAGGGCAATGCAATAGAGCAAATGATACCGCCGCAAAAGCAGGAGTGTTGCGCAACCAGGAGCATTGCGTTGGACAGGGCATGGGAAGAGGTCATGGGGGCATCAGTGGAAAGCAGACCGGCCTGCCTGGGTCAACTGTTAAAAGTTGACCGAGGACGGAAGTTGCAGAGAGATGACCGGGGACGCAAGAGGGGTGTTCGCCACCGATGGTGAAGCTGGAACAGCGCAGAGCATCTGCAGAGAGTCAACCTAGTGTTCCTGCAAAAGCTGGACAGCTGTAGGGAGCAGAAGGTAGTCGGTGAAAACCACTTTGGCAACATCAGGCCTGGTTATGTGCGCGTCAAGGAGCTGTGCTTGGACCGAGGACAGGCAGACAAGGGATGAGGATGGTTGCCTTAACCCCTGGGCGCACTATCATGGCGGGCTATTTTGACTCTCCCCCCCCGCATCAACCAGCACTGAGCATTTAAGGCATGTTCTTCTGACCGGGAGCACATTTGAGACAGCGCTGGACGGTAGGACACTTCTGGGGCAAGTAGCAGCGAGGGTGCTGCCCTTCTTTTTGATGAGAAGTGTGTGACGCTTGAATTGTGGGTAAAATGTGAATTAAGTGTTCCAACTGATGTGGGGACTCACGGGGAATATAAGGGGGTGTTGGCCAGTGAAAGGAGAAGGAAAAGCCTGAGAAGTGCTAAGTAAGCTAGGAAGGCTTACTTGAGGTGCAGGTACCCGGGGAAAAGGGGTATTATTTCCTCATGGTCGCGCCTGTATCTCACGCCGTATACTAGTGTCGCAATAAATGTTCGTAATGAACTCTGTCTGTGTGTCCTTCTTCACCCCATCCAAGCGAAGAGTGCTACAGTACGTTACTAATTTAATTAATTTTAATAGTGAACTTTTCTCACATAGAGCGCTGAACAAAGGATCAAGAGATATTACAATAACAAAGATAAGAGTCAGCAACACATTCAATTACTACAAGAACTATACCAGCTAGTAAAACTATGAAATAAGCTAACTAGCCACAGAGGAAAGGAAAACAGAAAACTCCTAACCAAACGGCTGGGGAGAAAAACAACCTCAGGGAATCCAAGTGCTGGTGGCTGCCCACCCCTTCTGGGCATTCTAAATAGAAAAGAGTGCCAGTAGTAACAGCTAACAGGAGCAAACTTTTATAGCTACTTATGACATACTGGTGTTTTCAACATGTTTTGCAAAAGAAACAAAACGTGCTTTTTGCGTTTCTCTTATTTTTCTGGGATTTGGAAAACATCATCTGCATTTGAGCTACCACCTTTTTTTCACAATGTAGCTTTTTTCTCTCTCCTATTTAAATGAAATGCCACACAAACTACAGCAGTTAACCTGTGTGAAGTAACATAATTATACATTAAATTAATTGTTAGCAAATCAGTTAACCATTTAACCTTTCTTATGTGCCCATGAGATGGGTGGAAATTCAAAAGGCAGGGCAGATCATGGAGATCTGCTGTCATATATTGTAGACCTCAGTCATGCAGCACCAGATGCATATTTATGGAGTGCTAGAAATGATCGCCCTTAAGTAAGCAGAAGGGCTAGAGCTCAGCTCTCTGCCCCTCAACGTGTTCTACAGCCCCTTATGCTTAACACCACCGCTACACTACTCCCCAGATACCCATATTTTCCCAAACACCTCCAGAATTCTGACAGCTCCACATCCAGACTGTGTGGGCTTCTCATTTCAGTCAATAATAAAATTCACAAAACAACTATGTTTTTCATTATATAACTTTATGAGAATGTTAATATACAAGAAATGGTTTTGCATGTTACTGGTCTCAACCATGTTGTATTAGATCTTATTCTAAAGCCACCACTGACTGAGTTCTGTAAACTGAATTCATTCCTTTTAATATTACAAAACCTGCTTTCTTCTAGTGGGCAGTGACTGGGCAGTAACCTTAGATGTGCATAAATTTTACCTTCCCTATTGGTACACACTTGAAGAGTAGAACAGAGAACTTGTGATCTCTTTTAAGTTCTTGGGTAATTTTTCAGTTCACAGCTCTGCACACAAATCAGTGAGAACCTGTTGAGCGCAGAACACACTTCCTGACAGGTCTGCATCGTGCAAGAATGCCACAATCAGAAATGGGGCTTAATCAGTATGGCATGCCAAAAGAACATGCAGAGCAACCAGAAAAAATGTCCAAACATCTGGCATTAGGAAGCTGGCAGGCAGAAGTCAGGCATTTGTAATGCCTGTAGTGTTTCGAGCCATGATTCCAACACAGAGTGGTGGTGAAGCAGGTGAGGCCTACTGCAAAAGTGCTCAAAACAAATACTTCACTTAAAGAATTCTTTCATATGTTAAAGTAGACATTGCCCATCTGTAGACAGCTAGTCACAGGCAGCCAAGGCTACTGCTTTACAGCAGGCATTGAGGCCAGCTAAGCAGCACAGTCTGGAATGCAGGGAATGCGGGTCATTGATTTCCTACACTGGGTTGGGAAGAACAGTTATTGCAATATAGTGCCCAAATCTCTGCTCCAGACAAAGCATGTACAAAACAAAACTAACTGACAAGTAGAGGGAACATAATTCCAAAAACATATTCATTTTTTAACATGTAGAAAAATCCAGAAATTTCCTTGTGCTTAGCTAAAAGCTGTGCCATGCATTCTTTCCATATGCGCACTGACAAAAGAGAAAATGGAAGCACTTACTAGTGTCCTGTCCTGTCTGGTCAATGATTCACAAGCTGCCTGCTCATGGGCACTGCTGGCTACTGCCCTGGGAGAAATAAACAAGAGGACTGTTCAGAGCGCAGGAATACATGAGAAGAAACAAAGTTAGCAGCACACTGATCACCCCCTTCCCTCTTGCTTTACAAAACTCTGCCATAAAAAACCATACAAGTTCCCCATGTAATCCCAAACAAACATCACTTTTGCGAGCTAAAGATTGTAAGCATCTGCAAGGCATTTTATAGCTTGCCTTGTGATCACCATCATGCTAATTTTATGAACATGAACTAATGATTCTGTATGCTTGCTTCAGGTCACTGCCAGTAAAAATCTCTTTTCGTATGGTGATAATCACCTCCAAGATTCAAAATCCAGCAACAGGTTAAAACTTGTTTCCTGTTTGTGCCTTGAAACTGCAGTCTTTGAACCCCACCTGCCTGAAACCTCTCAAGGTTCTCCTGGGTTTAGCCCCATCAAAGTGCAAACGACACCCTGGTCATGCAAGACTGCCACTAAAACCCCAAGACAATGAGTCCAGAAATAGACATTCCTGCATGCTTTCTTTATTAACAACAGAACAGCATTGGGTCACAGCTACAGAGAGACAAAAACAACACACCGTGATCACACAGCATTGTTTAAAATGTTCCAGAATGGCATCCAGACATTCCAGAATTCAGGTGAATCGTCATGCAGGTCTAGTGCTCATTTATCTGAGGAAATTAAACACTTAAGCAATATACAGATTTTCAGAGGAATCTTCAGGTATCAACCAGAACAATAATGCAAAGCAAATTGCTCACTGCTTTGTGGGGGGTGAACTGGATAAGCCTTGGCCAGCCCCAGAATCTTTGGGGTTAATCTCAGACATGGGAAATCTAGTTATGTAATCAACCCAAAAGCAGCTTTTTCTTTTGTTGGGTTTTGTTTTTTAGTAGTGTAATTAAACCTTTCCTCTCAGCTGAAGTAGTGGAAGTATTCTGGGCTGTGAGAGGCAGTCCCTTATGAAGGTACCTTCCTGGTTTGAGTGCCTGTGAAGAGGGCACGGGTGGAGGTCACGTGAATTGCTGAACCACCCAGAGAAATCCCAGCTAATGCCATGTGTAAACACATTTGGGGTAAAACGGGCTGTTAAGACAAGCTCTTGACGTGCCTAATCATTGTGCCATCAGGCCAGGCTAAAGGGCAGCTTGTGCAAAGGAATTCGCAGTTTTCAAATGGAGCGGCACATGAGTGGATGGTGAATGGGAGAGGAGGATGGGGTTCCAGATCAGATTCTACAAAATCTTATTCTTCTGGCCTACACAGCGGTGACATTTAAATCTTGCTGTCAGCAGCAGGAAAACTAGCTGATGAGACAACGAGGGAAACGACCTAAACACTTTACATCAGAGACCATTGATTGTGTTAATGCCAACTGACTACTGCTGTACCTTGATCAAGCTTACCACAGGAGCGAGTATTTTGAATGAGGAACTTTGGATGGTCCTAACCACTATGCTACCGCTGCTCACATATAACAAACATGCACTATATACTGACATCTTTATCTACATATACGTATGTCTATAATTTGATTCCTGGTCAGGGTTTTTGTCAAAGAACATGTAACCTCAGACCACATGTATATGGCTTGTGTATTTCAAAGTATGAAATATTGTAAAACGCTTTAAATTATTTCTTGATTGGAATGGTGGCGTGGTGGCACAGCGGGCTTGGCCGAGTCCTGCCTTCTGGCGGGTCTGGGGGTCGAGTCCTGGTTGGGGTGCCTTGTGACGGACTGGTGTCCCGTCCTGGGTGTGTCCCCTCCCCTCTCCAGCCTTGCGCCTTGTGTTGCTAGGTTAGGCTCCGGCTTGCCACGACCCTGCATGGGACAAGTGGCTTCAAACCAATGTGTGTGTGTATTCTTGAGCATTAGTAATATTATGCTAAATGGTTTTAACTCTTTTCACATATTGCATTAAATGTATGGTATGTTCCTGTGCTGAACTTTGTTCATTTAAATAAAATGAATGGTTTAAAAGGAAGGGGCGTGGTGGAGTAGCGGGTTTGGCTGGGTCATGCTCTCTGGCGGGTTTGGGGTTCGAGTGCTGCTTGGGGTGGCTTGATGGTGTCCTGTCCTGGGTGTGTCCCCTCCCCCTCCAGCCTTATGTCCTGTGTTGCCAGGTTAAGCTCTGGCTCTCTGCAACCCTGCTTGGGACAAGCAGTTTCAGAGTGTGTGTGTGTGTGTGTGTGTGTGTGTGTGTGAGAATAATTTAAAAGAATGACAAGATTTTGAGTGTATGTGCATTACCATTTCTTGTGCATTTTGAATGTAAACAGCAGGATAAACTCCAAATCCTAGTATGTTCAGACCTCAGAAGAAAAGATCCTGTATGACAAAAAACCACTGTCAAGTAATATGAAAATATGGATAAAGTTGGCCTACTATTGTAAAGATACCCAGTACTATGGCATTTCTGACGATTTTGTATGGTACTTTTACTTTGTACTTACTTTACTTTTTACTTTATATGTACATAGGAGGACACGGTGGTGCAGTGGGCTTGGCCAGGGCCTGCTCTCTAGTGGGTCTGGGGTTTGAGTCCTGCTTGGGGTGCCTTGCAACAGACTGTCATCCTTTCCTGGGCATGTTCCCTCCCCCTCCAGCCTTGCGCCCTGTGTTGCCAGGCTAGGCTCCAGCTTGCTACAACCTAGCTCAGGACAAGCGATGTGTATATATTTTTTTAGGTTTTTAGTTTCAGAATTTTTTCCTGAAACAAACACACACACACACACACAGACACACACACACACACACACACACACACACACTTTCTGAACCACTTGTCCTATACAGGGTCACGGGGAACCAGAGCCTAACCTGGCAACTTAGGGCGTAAGGCTAGAGAGGGAGGGGACACACCCAGGACGGGACACCAGTCCATCGCAAGGCACCCCAAGCAGGACTCGAACCCCAGACCCACCAGAGAGCAAGACCCGGGCCAACCCACTGCGCCACTGTGCCACCACACCCCCCTTAAAGCCCAACACCTGTTTTTTTTTTTTTTTTATATACATTTCTATTAACTTATGTCATGCAAGTTTTTCATCAGATTCATTTCAGGCTGCTGAGATGTTGAACACACTATAAATGGGTGAGATGCTTGACAATGCAGTTCAGGAAGAAAAATATGAAAAATACGAGATCAGCAGTCACTTTTCAATTGTCCTTTCAATTAATCAAGTGTACTTTTACATATTGTATTGCTCTGCACGTCTTATGGGTGAATTTACTGAAAATATCAATTTTTACATTTTTCTCTGTTATGTACTGATCATCTGTATTTGTATATTAAATCAGTTGTACTGGAAAAATACTGTAATTTCTTGAAAATGATGACTTTTACTATGAAATAAGAAGAGTGTAGAAAAAATAAGATACCATCATCTTGCTAACTGTCACACCTCAACCACATCCCAGCCGAAAGCACCTGGCATGAATCAGCACGGACAAAGACAAAGGGAGCCACACCACCCCTCCCAGGTTGTGGAATCTCAATGAGACAACTGTCTCCTCAGTGTTTGCAACCTGACTCCTTTGACTCCTCGCCTCACGTTCCTGCAACTTCACCCTCACTCTGCTTTCCTGCCCCAGCTCTAGACACCCTCGGCTTTGAATATAGCTCTAACCTTTGACAACGAACTAGGATTTGCCCCAAGAATGCCATTTGCTCCTCGGTTGCTAGACGCATACCTGACCCTGACCATGATTCCTGTCTTTGTCCTTCAGGTTGATATGAACAGTCCCACACTTGGATCCTACTGCTCGTTTCCTGGCTCTGTGGCTGTGACAGAAGATTCCGCCTCTCCGAATGGATCCAGTGTAGATTGTGAAACTCTGGACCACCATCACTGCCCAGAGAGACTGGCTCGGCTCCCACAGTCAAACCCTCCAACAAATGTCCAACTCCATCGGTGAGATTCCGCAGATCATGCATTAAGGAGGGGCTTTCACAGTAGTATCTTATTCTGCCACGCCACCACCCAGGTCATCTCCCATCGCCACCATGACAATACCAGTGACACATCCCAGACTTGCAACGCCCCTGCAATATGACGGGTCGCCAGAAAAAAGCCAGGGGTTTTTGCTCCAGTGAGAGCTGGTGTTCTCCAGCCTGCCTCATGTGTACTACTCCGACGAGAGCCTGGTGACCTACCTGGTGTCGATGCTCACAGGCATCGGTCTGGACAAGGTGACAGCAATATGAAAGATCCAAGTCACCACCACTGGTGCCCAGATCAAGAAATGGTTTGAGTTGGTGTTTCATCATCCTATGGCTGAGGACAGATTAATGACCATCCAACAAGATAACCGGTCTGTAGCTGCCTACGCTTTACAATTCCTGAATCTGGCAACTGCAAGCAAATAGAAATCTGGAACTGTCCTGGCTAGCTTTTGGAGCAGCCTGAATCCCCGCATCCAAGCTGAGCTTGCTTATACAGGAGAGGATTCGTACTTCGACTGTTCGTGGAAAACGCAATCTTAATTGACAACCTGGTGCGTGAACACACCCAATGCTCTTGGCATGCACCCACCCTGCCCAGACGTTTATTCAACAAAAGAGTGCCACTGCAACTAGGACATGGACATCTGGCCCCGGTGGAAAGACAACACCAGTTCAGGGAGGACCTCTGCCTGCATTGTGGGGAATCAGACAACTTCCGTGCTGAGTGTCCAGCTTGACCCATTCTGTGACCATCGCACCAGGAACGGAAAGTGAGTGATCTCCTTCGGCCTGCCTCGCAGCTACTTGTGCCTATTGCTCTGTCATGGCGGGTGAACCAGGTTTCCACACAGGCGTTTTCTGATTCAGGTGCGGCAAGCAGCTGTATGGATATCACCTTTACTGAAGCACAGGGTATACCAATAAGAGAGTTTGACCCGGCACTTCGGGTTAGCGCCTTAGACAGGCAGCCTTTAGGGACCAGTGTCGTTGAATATAGGACGGTTCTTCTCGGGGCCTGTCACAAGGAAGAAATTTCTTTCTACCTTATTAAATTCCTTGACAACCCCATCATCCTGGGGTACACACAGCCGGTCAAACATGACCCGGTTTATTCCTGGTGCACTTTGGAACTAGTGTCCAGGGGTCCCATTGTGTTTTTCTCTCCCATACTGGGCCATGTCCGTTGAAAGTTCTGAGGCAACACAAACCATAGAGGTTCCTGATGTGTATCAAGACCTCTGGGAGGTGTTCAGTAAATCAAAGGCATCCACCTTGCCCCCACACAGAATGTAGGATTGTGCAATCGATCTCTTGCCTGGAGCATCTCCCCCTAGGGGCAGAGTGTATCCTTTATCCTTGCTCGGAGACCTATTAACAAGGGTTCCCCGAGTGGTCCTGGGTACAAGCCAAGCATTTACTGATGGCATGCACTACCCTGTTGCTGGAATCTGGGAACATCAGTTGTAGTGCAAGGACATGGATGTCAGCAGCAAGGACATGTGCTCAACACAGGAACCTTTTGAATAAGGCAAAAGAAAGAGGAAGAAGAAGAGCAAACATTCCCATGGCGACAAGTAAAACCTGACAGATTTAAAGGATCTAGATGAACTAAAAGTTAAATTTCACCACAGAAGCTAATAAGCAATGTTACATTTTAAGTACAAAGTTCCTTTTGCTTTCAGTGTTACAGACCTATTCAGCTCAAAAATCCACCATAAGGTGAACAAACAAATGACTAAAGATATGTGGAGCCCTGACAAACTATGGACAAAATCAATACTTTAAAAAGACAATAAATTAAAGACAGTAATTGCTTTGTATGTCGCTTTGGAGAAATGCATCTGCTAAAGTAATAAATGTAACTATAACAAGCAGGAGGGCAGGAATGGGTGGGGGGACACCAGAAGATGCCTGCTGCTCTGGAATCCCTTCTTCAGCCTGCATTTACACAGGAGCATCATAACACTGCAGCAATACTTGAAAGCTCCTGAGTAACAGGGACTCACAGGGACTCACTAGAGCAGTAATGAGTCAATGTCCCCAGTATAAACCCCAACAGATACCTAAACTGAGAGTCCCGAATTTTTTGTTTGTTTATATGAGTTCCATCCTTTTTTTAGAAAGCATCATTGATTCAAAAGTTTGTGGTTCACTGGTGGGTGTTTGATGAATGCAGTATAAAGGGAATGTTGTGCAGCAGGAGCCACAAGTGGGACGCATGCACATGTGCTAATCCCTTAATGATCCTCTGCAACCACACACTGCCAGCTCTTTGATGAATTATTCGCTTTGAGCCTCTTTACTGCTCTGACAAGCAAAGGTTTGAAGTGTGTGCTGGCTGTTCCCTGGAGGGTCTAGGCAGTGTTCACCTCTGACAACCTCACCAGCCTGTACTCGGACAGGCTAGCCTATGAAGTATTGGACGGAGTGCCCCTGATTTCTGTAGTCCTCCTGTACCTTGATAAAGCTACCAGTGCAACCACAAACACAGAACCTCTCCCCTTCCCCATGGCAATCTACACATCTATAAGATATAGACAAATATATTTGCAGTGGATAATTATAGACCTACTTAATTTTAATATTTAATACATGGGGACAGCTGGTAGCATAATGGTTAGCACCACTGCCTTTTGACCACAGGTTGCAAGTTTGATCCCTACCTCTGGCTGTACTACCCTTGAGCAAGGTACTTATCTTAAATTACCCAGCTGTGTAAATGATTGTAAGCATTTAATAATTGTGGCCTTAACATTGTAAGCTGTTTTGGAGAAAAGTGCCAGCTAAATGAATAAATTAAGTATTCCATGCCCGAGGGCTTGATAGTTGAAAAAAAAAATTAGAGAAAATAAAAGCGGGAGAAGATTGCTTGGTAGGAAAACCCTACCACTTTCTCTTTCCCTGATGAATAGATGAGGACAGAAGTCTTGTTCCTGTTTCAGTCATCCTAAGAATGACCAGTGCCAACCAAGCACTGGTAGTCACAGCAACAGCCCCTACTGTTTACTGTGTCATATGTCCAAGGTGAATGGGAAGCAGGCTGGAGAGGGTCAGCTGGTGGCAGAAAAAAAAGGAGGGAATGGGGGAATGAAGGACGACTCTCTCATTCCTACCATCCTCCTCATCTTCTTGTTAGTACCCCAAGAGCAAGTACACGCATGCTCTTCAATAATGTATGTAATGGCTGGCATGCTGACATTACTCCGAGACATTGGCACGCACACACACACACACACACACACACACACACACACACACACACACACAGCAGCACAATGACAAATCTTTATTTGGAAAAGGGCTTTTTCGACTTCAGCACTCACAAGAGGACACATATTTTCATAAATGCAGGCAACCCACATTCATTCTTCTCAATTCCTAGCCTTTTTCAAGCTTCTGGAAAGTGACCTTGAAAGGCTCTCTCAGCTGGGCTACTCTCCCATACCATAAATATAAAGTGTGCCTCAGAACATCTGTGCTGGCTCCACATGCAGACTGTAGTTTACAGACGAAATTGAGCCCGACTGTGGTAGAATGTAGAACAGAGGTGTAAATAAATACAAAGTAAGTGGTACATAATTAATAAGTGGTGTTTCTCCTGTTAAATATGATTACAATAAGCCTAAATGGAAAATGTAACTGATCCACTGCTGCATATCTGCATTGTGCAGTATCCAGTGGCTATGACATCATCCACTTCTAGAGATCCCAGAAACTTTTGTAGGGGTCCAAGAAATGCAGAACAATCCAACAGGAAGTAAAGAAATATTCACGTGCTTCAGTTCTTCTTCATCAGTTTTGAAAGCATATCAGTTGCTACATGCTGCGTAATGTTGCGGACTCCCAATAGTAAGAAAAACTCCATGGGAATATAGAAAAGTAACACTGAGTGACAGATAGGTATATGAGCAACCACCTTGCATTGGAGGAGAGAAAAGGAGGATTGAAAATGGAAGCACTGAAAATTCTTGAACTCACCTCCCTACATCTGATCAGCCTCTTATTCTCCACATTGGAGGAAGCTCCCTTTCCAATACCAAATGCATTGGGGGCGTTCAACAGCCAAAGCTGTGCACAGCAATGATACAAGGAGCTCACATTGTATGCGGCTGTGTAAGGGGTAACAATGAAAGCACTGTTGTTTTCGGGTGGGGGTGTGGCAAAGGAAAATGCTGACAATAAATGTGCAGCTGCAAAAAAAAAAAAAAACAAAAAAATTCTCTGCAGGTTGTCAAAACTGTAAATTTATTTCTGGTCAAGTCAGAAGCACCAGAATGTCCCTTCAGTCTGTGCTTCATTTGCATCAGGCATGGAGATGAGTGAGTAAGCCTCAGCGCCACAGGAGACTGCTCAGAGTAAATGTGCCACTTGTTATTGGAAAGCAGCTCTGCTTTGCAGGAAGGAACAAGTGGTGCCGTGCAATAGGGTTTGCGCGCCTTTTGTGCAAACATCTTTGAAAGTGTGAGGCTGGTTTCACAATATAAACTAATCCTAAATTATAGGATTACTTAAAAATAGATAAAGACATTCCAAAGAAAAGAAAAGACTGAATAGATGCTTCAGATCTAAATTGAGCTACGAGTTGATCCAAGTTCTTAAATGGCTTTAATAGTAATAGGGTTGCAATTTTTAAATGGTAGGATGGTTAAAATCCCTATAGTTAGAGTTTAGAGAGCTCTCGCTTGTGTCATAACACCAAACTAAACTGTTCTACACACACTGGACAAGGGAACAACTTCATTACTAGACAAGTCACATTCTTGCAATTTTAAATTAATGCACTGAATTACTGAACAATCACTAAACAGAGTTTCTGACTATGCTGTTATATTATTCACATTTATTCCTTTAGCTGATGCTTTTTTCCACAGCAACTTACACAGTTAAGTTACAATTATTCACCCATTTATACAGCTGGGTAATTTTACTGGAGCAATTTAGGATAAGTACCTTGTTCAAGGGTACTATAGGCAGTGGTGGGAATCAAACCTACGACATTTGGGTCTAAAGGCAGAAGTTCTAGAAGAAGATCGAAGGATTTCCTAGGCCATTGCAGATTCACTGTTTTAAGAGGGGTTGCCATCGTTTATGACACTTCCCCAAGGCCGTGTACCGAAGGGATGCCATGTGTCCCACCACCCTGTCCGATCGCATTAGCTTCCTCTTGTGAGATTTGTGGCTACATGTTTTTATACTCATAACCCCCCGACAGCACCCTTGAACAAACATTCAGTCACTAAACAGTGGGCACTGTAACAATGGATTTCAGGAACAACGGACAGCAGCTAAAAACTATGTATTTTTGGTTTTCCAAAAACAGAAACAATAAAACAGAAAAATAAGCATTATTTGCAACATTAAAAATAATAATATACAAAATAAATAAAAAACTTATATATGAGCCTCTTGTTCCAAGGATGGACTGTAAATACTGTATACGGTATGCACAAGATATGCCAGAATCCCACAAAAGGCAATGTCACAGACCAGTGCTGAAGAGTTTCTTAATGCTTTCTTTAATGTCCTTTTAACAAATAACAAATTCGTCAGCATCACTTACGGCAGTGCCTCTTCTGTGCAGCTTTGGCGCTGCCACACCCAATCAACACGCATGACTTGTCTTATGATGCCACATGATGATGACTGTTTTAGCTGGTCTTCTGGAAATTGATAATGCACAGCAAGGGGAAAATAAGGCAATGAGATATTTAGTTGTGCCTCATGTTCTCTGTGTCACTGGATCTCTGAGACCTTTCATGTGGCTGGAGGGGGTGCTGCTGGAGACCAGTGAAGAGCAGACGCAGCTGCCACTTACTGTCTCACAATGGGAATACTGTGATGCATTAGTCTGCTTTCTCCTTCCAGCATCCAACAATAAGAACACAACAGCCATGGCTCTGCCAAATTTCAGGATTCTTGCCTCTCCACCTTCATCAGGTGACTTTTTCTATCTGTTTTAAAACTTCATCTTTAAACTATGCTGTTTTCATCCCATTGGGCATGCTGGGGGTTCACACTGCAGCTGTGGGTTGTTCTGCTTTAGCTGAGCTACATGTTAGCCCTTCAACATTTGGAGGGAAGCACAACACTGAAACAAGGCACTATCAGAAAAAGCGACAAAGTTTCATAAAGTCGGTCCTGAAAAGAGTGGCAAAAGCTAAGAAAAAGGGAAAAGCAGAGTTGTCTGGCATTCCATGTAAACATTACATAAATAAAACAGATGGCTACTTTGTGCAGGCTGGCTGCTGTATCAGCCTTTCATTCTCCAGGACTCACAGCAGAGCTGGGCCCTTGGACTACAGCCCACAGAGGATGTTACAGAAGCTTAAAAAGGCCAGTATCTAAAAAAAGGGAAGACTTACTATGCCAGTGCTAAGGCATGTCTGAGTCTGTGTTACATCACATTAATTCAAGTGTTGGATGTAAAGATATCCATCAGTGATCAATTAAAAAAAAAAGGAGGCCAGTACCATAGCTGCTTTTAAAGCAATGCTGTGGAGATGCAGTAATGCTGGAGTCTGCTAGCAGACACAGGGACCACACCATCAGCCCCATGAGACGGGAGAGTATGACAGCAGAAGTCCAGCACATATAATGATATCCTCTTTGTTCAGCATTACTGCTCACCTTTCGACTACAGGCGTTTCTGCTTGTTCTTTCAATCCTCTCATTTCCATCAGCTGCATCCATGTTCATCTCATGGTACTAAATTTAAATACTAGTAAATCATCCAGCAAGACCACTGAGAACTTTACACCCTTTTCCGAAAACTTGTCTAACCCATTTTGTGTTCCCTGGGGGCCTGAACTGTTGCTGACGAGGATGAGTGGGAAAAACACACAATCACTGGTTCTCCTGCTGTCTTTCCAGTACTTTGCTTCAGTGCATGCATGTCTCTGCATGTGTATGAATGTGTGAGGCTTGCTGCTCCTTGCATGTCGCTGCCTCTTTCTGCTCCTCCATGTGACAGTCCAGTCACATGCTGCCTACACGAGTGCCAGAGTGCCGCACTATAAGTCCTGCAATGTGCCACATGACCTACCCTAGAGTAATGAAAACAACAACAGTCAGTGAAAAATGACCCTGAAGTCCCCCATTCCCAACAGTTAGCAACAAACAGAAAATCAGAAAGCAAAAGGGCCTAACTATAAAACTCTAACCCTAAATCTAATAACAGAGAAAATGGGCAATTTAGGGTACTGTCAATTTGTCACATTCCACCATACAAACCAGTAGAAATCACATGAGTAGCTCCATAAAGGTTTGCTCATTCTGTCTAGAATGCCCAGGAGGGGTGGGCAGTCATTGCCACTTGGAGCCTTCATGGGTTATTTTCATCCCTTGCCTTTCGGTTCAGAGCTTTCTGTTTTCCTTTCCTCTGTGGTCAGTGGGCTTGGCTCTCTGGTGGGGCTGGGGTTCAAGCTCTGCTCTGGATGTCTTGCGATGGACTGGCATCCCATCCTGGGTGTGTGTCCCCTACCCCCACAGCCCTGCGCCCTGTGTTGCCAGGTTAGGCTCCAGTTCGCCGCGACCCTGCTCGAGACAAGCAGCTTCAGCCAGTGTGTCTGTACCGAATATGGGTATTGTAGCAATTTAATGTATGGCAATTTAATGTATGGCTAACCTTTTATCTGTAATGTGTCCTGATCCTTTGTTCAGTGCTCTGTGTCACTGTGTGAGAAGAGGGATCAATGAAAATAAATGAACATTTTAGCTTGAAATAATAAAAAATTAAATTTCACTTTGTATACAAAGCTATGTAAAAAGGAAGAGCTACACTTAAAAATAGAAAAGTTCAAATTGCTCTTAAACTGAAATTTACCAAAATGCTAGTTATGTTATGACGAGGTGCTGTATTGTCTTTCACAGCAGTGTGAGAAATATTTGGATATATCAATGATCTCAGTACAAACCCAGCTGGATCCAAAGCCTTTTCTTATGTACAGTGTGCATTTGAGGCAACATCACACCAAAACACAAAGTCATGCTGTTCTGCAATGTGCTCAGCAGCAGAGGCTGCTTGTTTATTCATGTTGATTCGATGGCCAAGGAAAAGCTTTGAGCATTAGTGTTAATTTATTTTAATGTACGAGAGACAATGCCAGTGGCTGTGTTATGCAAACAGAAAGGATTCTAACAAGACTTTACACAATTCAGTCTCTGTTCATGCATCCATTTCTTTTAGTGTGTGTATCTTGGGGGCTTGTGTAAGATGATTGCATTTCTGTCAGGGGATTAAATGTGGAGAGAGGTCCAGCATGAGTGGGGCAGGTGGATGCTGGCATCTTTTCCATGATGGAAGTTGGCTTTGTCTCCAAAAAATAGGCAAAATCACCAGCAGCAAGAAAAAAGGGAGGAGGGCTGAATAGGGATGAGAAGGCGGAGAAGAGTGTGTGTGGTTTGTTTATCGCACACTGTTGTTTGTTGTTGAAGAAGGTGGTTTTAGCTTAAGAAACAGCTGGGTGGAAGGTCACTAGGAGATCCTTGTAAACGTTCTGGTCCTTAAGAGTCGTTGATTTTAACCCATGTGCTCTGCAGCCCAGAATTTAGTCCTATTAGCAAGAAGTACATATTGTATATGGTTACCACACACAGTGTGAAACCATTTGTCCCTTGTGGGGTTGCAGCAAACTGAAGCCTAACCCGGCAACATAGGGAGCAAGGCTGGAGGGGACACACCCAGGACAGGATGCCAGTCCATCACAAGGCACCCGAAGTAGGACTCGAACCCCAGACCCACCAGAGAGCAGGACCTGGCCAAACCCGATGCACCACCGCACTCCCCTTACTATATGGATACCAAAAGATTTTTAAATTTTATACTCCTCTGATTCAGCAAAGAATTTGCAGACTATTTAAGTGTTTCATTATTCATTCCACCCTAAGTTCCACCATTCTGTTGAACGGTAATCCTATTTAAGGTGCTATTGTCCATGCACCTTGACCCTACTCATGATAACTGTTTGTGTGAGGTGTGCCAGTCAACTTCAGTGAAGATATAGCTGCTAGATTCTCACAACAATGTACTCAATTTAAGGAACACACCCTCCTTCCACTGTAAAACCACAACCACACTCAAGTAACATGGCAGGAGAACAAACACACTCCAAACAGCCCAATGTCAAAATTTGCACTCCTTCAAGGCCTGAATGCTTAATATTTACAGATTTGATCATGTGCATTTGCTCCTTCACAAAAACCATGCACAGACTGCACAGTATTATAATGACCCACTTCCTACTGTGCTGGTGGCAGGGTTCCTGAAGGAGGACTCAGGAGGCAGAAGAGTTGGAATACAAGCTTTATTCTGCCTCAGGATGGTTAAACACAAGCACTTACAAAGAAGACACATAGAACGTACAGATCAACCCAGGAATCAGTAATCCCCTATAACTCCCCTCCATGGTTGTTCACCAAACTACATTATGTACACAGACAGTAATAGCAATTTATTATAGCACAGCCACAGCTCCCTCCCTCCCTGGTGTCCAGGTTTGGGTCATTTTCCTAGTGCTCCCGCAATGGTGATGAATGCATGAGTCCCCAGCAAGACTCTGTGGGTCTCAATCAGTCCACACTGCCCCTGTGACCACGACAACTGAACCATTTTCTCTCTCAGCTAAGCTCCTTTCTCTGCCAACCTCCCCTGAAGCCATCCGAGCATCGAGAAGCAAGCTCTCTTTTTCTGGGTGCAGGCAGTCAGACTGTTGATGTCTCCATCTAGTTGAAGCGCATGCTCTCCCAAACTGAGCACCACTCTTCACTTGTCGAGAAGGTCCATGCCAATGATACAGGAATTCTGTATGGGGCCCAGCCAGTAATTCTGCCCCAGGCCCCTGCCTCCAAACTCAATGTTCAGGTGTCACCCCTCCCTCCTCCCATACCAGATGTCTGTTCATGCATCTGGGTGTAACTCTCAGGAATTGCTTTGCAGATTACCCCCTTCACCAGACAAGGCAGATGCATGCCTAACAGAGAATCCAGGTGTCCCATGGGACAGTCCAGTTGCCTGTGACAGCACAGGGTGGGTCTTCTCTGCTGGTGTCCTCTCTCTGAGACTTCTACCAGAGTCTGTTCCAATGGACCTCTCTTGACAGTTCTGTATGCAGTGCCCTCTTCTTCTGCAGAACTAGCAGTTGAACGTTCATCTGTCTCCCCTTGCTGCTGCTGGGTCCTTAAAGTTTTTCTCCGGTTCCAGCAACTCCACTTCTAGTCACCTCAAAATGAAACATGCTACAACCATACCCACAGACAATGGCTCTTGCTCTCTGTGTCCATCTAGTGATCTTTGGACAAAAAAACTCTGTTCCGGTTCTGTCTTCATCTCACCTCTGACACCAGTGTAATGACCTGCCTCAGAAATGTTGTTGACACGGCTACTGAAAGAGGGCTCTGGAGGTACACTATGGGAACACAAGCTTTACTCTGCCTCAACACGGTTAATCGATTACAAGCACTCATACAGCACACACACACACCCAGCCATAGGTCTATAATGAAGAAAACAACCTGGGAGTCAATAATGCCACAATAACTTCACTCAGTGGTTGCCCATCAAATTATACAGAGATAGGAAGGACAAAGAATTACAGCTGTAGGCCATGCACACAGGAATGTGGAATTTGAAGGAAAGATCTGTAAAGTGCTCTGTGTCACTGCGTGAGAA